>NC_058514.1:3139375-3818750 GCF_020382885.2 Scatophagus argus | reverse complement strand
GAATCACCTGTCCAGTACCTGTGGAAGCTGTCCACCATTTTCAGGTGCACCCTCAGGTCCTTCTTGGTGAGGTGGTCCAGCATGCGCGCATCCACCAGGCACTCCATGAAGTAGCTGCGGTACTGAGGTAGTCCTAGACTGGGCAGCCACTCGTTCCCTATCCACTCATGGTTCATGTCACCATAAGCTAGAGTCTGATAAAAGATAAAAGTGGGTGCACAACCTCAGAAAAGAGAGCTCTTTTGGTGGATGCATTTTCACATTGATTGTAAAACATAATCCTTTAATGGACAGAAACAGCAGCAGCGGCAGGGTTTCCTCTTACCTGTGCCCAGCTCCCCTCTTCAGACTGTGACTTCTGATTGAAAACCCAGGAAAAAAAAGAGCATATGAGAGAAAATCAAGACCCACTCTCAGCTCGCTGCTCAATAACAGCTGCACTAAAAATGTCCCGTAAATGAAACCGGCAGGTAATGCTAAACCATACCGATGCAGATAATTTAAGCAGCACCTGCTATGCATGATGTGCATCAAAAATAGATCCTGCGAAAAACTGTTTTTTTGTTATCCATAGCTGAGTCTGGCTGTAGTGCTCCTACATCTCAGATTAAACCAATCCAGCAAACGAACGAAGCGAAACTAACTCAAGCAGCTTTAACGACGTGGTAAAAGGCTTAATGCTGAGTCTGTTCTAAAAGGCATGTGAATTTGTCTCCAGAGAGATTTTGTTTTTTGCCCTCACGTAAAAAGTTTGCTAATGGGTTTAAAATGCTGTCCTTCTTTAGGATCTGCTTTGAGCTTTGTGATTCCTATTTTTTTTTTTTTAATTTGGAAATATGATAAGATGTGAGCAGTAGCTTCAGGGTAATGGCTTAGAATAAGGTGTAACTGCCTTTTATATGGCGGCGAGAGCCGTCCTGTAAACATGACAAGATTAACTTGATTTTTCATTGCTTTTGGAGTTACAATCCAGTTTTTCATTTTAATAACAGCTCATTGGTTCAGCTTGAAACAGTCTGACAATGAGTTCAAAGCTCAATGATCTCTAAAAGATGCTATTTAACCTCTGAATCGCTGATGTGCAAGCGTGAAGAGGCAAAAACGCAACTTTAGTGGTGGAGGATGAGTGGTGAGTTTTGTGTGGTGTTCTGGTCACAGTAGCACAGCAATAAACAGTTTTAACTGTTCGCTCAGCCACCATCAGGAGCTAAAGGCTTCAGTCTCAACATACAGTATGAACTGACGGAGGCTCCTCCAGCTAAAATCCTGTTTTACATTAGTGTTTGGAAGAGGTTCAAAGATCAGGGAAGGAGTTAAATGACGCATGCCTTCTCCATCAGTCACCACCCAGATCCTCCACTCTTACAACCACACACTCACACACACACCTGACTGACAGAGAACGGAAAGGGCGACGGTGAAGGACACACAGGGACTGACCGTTTTGGAAGGGGCTGCCATGGTCTCCATCTCCTCATGGGTCACCCACACGTTGCCTGACGGCTACAGGGGGCAGAGCCCAAGAGACAGAGCAGCAGCAGTGGGGGTGGTAGTAGAGGTCCAGTAGGAGGGGCAAGCAGTGTTAAAGAAGAAGAGCAGCACCACTGTAAGCCAATAGTGTTATAGCATCACAGTCAGATCATGAACTGGCCCCCAAACCCGCCACGGGTCAAAGGGCATATGCAGAGGACAAAAACACAACACAGTACAACACAGGACATCCCAGTACAGTACATATGACACAAATACACAGCCGTCATGCACGACAAGACCAAATAAATTAGTACCATAACCACCAGCAGACACATAAACCCCCCTGATGCCTTCAAAAGCACTAGTTGGTCAGTTTAAACAGCACAAGCAGCGGTCCCCAACCTCTTTCTGCCGCGGACCGGTTTAATATCAGACCGTATTTTATTTTACGAAGCGAATTTTACAGCAAAATAAAACGATAAGACCGCCATAAAAACTGAGGTATTTATTAAATATAACAATAAACGTGAATCCAATGTGTACTCGCAACTTCATTAGCAGCGTCTTCGTAACATCGCGCCAACAACACAACATTAGCAACATCCTCTCTGCCCTCAACGCTCTCTGGTCGCTATGGTAACGTTTAAACATGCCTTCAAAATAAGATACACCGCAAAAACAAAAAAAAAAGTGCGTGAAAAATACAACTCACCATAACGCGGAATCAGTGAGCCTCTTTGTTTGTAACGAGGCGGTCTCATCTAGAGTGCTTCCTCTTTCCAGAGACGCTTGTTTTTTACTCATTTTGCTAGCTTGTGGGTTTATTTTTAGCGGTAGCATATCACGTGACCGAGACAAGCGTCTTGACATGCGTCAAGTATGAGTCATAGACGGATGTAACTGAGAGAATCCGGTCATTTTTCAAAATAAAACATCGTTCAGATTCAGATAATCAATAAAACGGAAATAATGTTATAAAGTTACTTATTCTTTCTGTGCGACCCGGTACCAAATGACCCACGGAACGGTACCGGGCCGCGGCTGTAGGCTCGCTGTGAGGACAAACCTCACACGGCTCCGTCAACGGGCCGCCCCGCCGCTGCACGTTAGAGTGAAGATCCTGTGGTAATGGCGGAGGTAAAACGACACATTCTTTCCCGTCTCTCAATTTTCTGCTCAATATACACGTCTCACCACATTTGCAAGGTCAATTAACCCCCTGTCTTACGTGCGCGGGAGGTATGACGTGTGACGGCAGGCAGAGGGCCTGGTGATTGGACGTGTTGGGTTGCATGCGCAGCAATGAAAGTTTCATGAGGTGTGGAAGTGGAGCTAAGAGGCGGATGGGAGGGTGACGTAACGGGGGGATAAACGAGTACTACGAGTGTTATTGTTTACAACAGGACAGGAGACACATGAAGTGCACAAGACTACTGCATGCTTAGATAGCACTGAGGCTAAATGCACTAACCTTAATGAATATTCTCGGCTAAGTTTACATAAGAATGCACGGCTTCTCGTGTCTGTGTAATATATGCTCTGCATTGTTAGTTCTTGCTCTGCAGCGTGAACAGTCTCTATCATTAAGGAACAGCAGAGTCCATGGAGGCTGTATGCAATTACCGCGACAAGCGGGGGCTATGAAAGCGACTGGCGTGGAATAACTGGACAGATAAATCACACGACACGCCGGGGCAACGTTTTACAAAGCGTCACTGCCTCCCGCTGGAATATCCTCTCACCTCCAACACTGTGCCGCTTAAACATCTGCGAGATACAAATAGCAGACAGTTGCGTCCTCAACGGCATCACGCGTCAGCCCCGTCTGGAGGCGACGTGGATGTTAGCAGAGAGGAACTTCAGCCATGCAAACCTTCATCAGAGCTGCTCTGGAGGCTTTTTAAGCAGTGATTCTGACTACAGGTCAGCAGCAGGTGCTGTTCCTTTCAGCTAACTGATCTGCCTTGGCAAACTTTCATTTTTGTTGAAGGGGAATAATTCTACATATTTTGCTTTCTTGTCAGAGTTGGGTGAGAAGATTGGTGCCTTCCACGCCTCTCCAATATGAAGATGGAGACCAGCAGCCTCTTAGCTTAGCAACTGCCGTTTTCACACTGCAGCTTTAATTAGTGAGATTTTAGGGTGTTGGCAGGCTGTGCTTTATGACATTTTTGTACAGTGACATATTTTCTTGCCAGGACTGCAGTCTCCCCCAGTTTCCGTCTTTATGGTCTTTATGTTAAGCTAAGCTAACAGGCTGCAGGCAGGATACTCCAGCATCATGTCAAACAGACATTTCTTCTAATTTTCAGCAAGAAAGGGAATATGCACGATTCCCAAAATGTTTTAAAAGGTCAAATTGTTATCCTAGTTCCTCTTTCCGTTTAAACTTTCTAATTACCAATTCCTCCTGATAAGCTCCGCCTCTGATAAAAGTTTGTATACCCAAAACTCCAGTCTGCGTCAACGTTCCCATACTTTCTGTGCAACTCACGGTTCTAGAGGTGGGTGGGGCGGAGGGGCTGGTGAGGGAGACCATTTCCTGGATGGCCAGGCGAAGCTTGAGCCGGTGCAGAGGGTTACTGATACCGATCTCCCTCTGGATCTCGGTGTCAGACAGGGCCGACATGATGGCGCCACTCTTCACGTTGGCGCGGCATGCTGCCACGTACCAGGCCGGCATTCCCAACCACAGCTGTACCACACGGAGAGGAGAGGGGGGGGGGAGACGAAGCCTCAGACATTAACAACATCAGTTGGAACAATCTGGTTTTAACCCTAAAATATGAATTCATGCCTTTTTTTAAAAAAACAGTATAATGTAATGCATTTTTGTCACCATCCAGCGTTTCTGCAGAAAAAAACAATACAGCAGCTGTGGCAGCAGCTCAGTCATTATCAGCAAACATCAGGCCCAATAATCCCATCTGACTATCAGCAACAGGAACACTGTGGTGTGGGGGTGCTGCCCATATGAATTAGCTGGAGGCTGTAGGTCACCCGCTGAACATTGGGGGGCAGTAGTGTTTCTATCTTTTGGCTTCTCTACTGTATATTCCAATGTGTTCAGTCAGCCCAAAGGACCTGAGGTCACTCATAATGGATCAACAACATGCAGTACAGCAATATTAAAAAAATACATCTTCTGTATACTGAATTGGGGGGTGGGAGACTTGAAAGAAGTAAAGTTACCTCCAGCCAGGCTACGACTGTGGGACCGTCCCATTGGGCGAAAGGTAAACCCTTTCTCCTGGCTTCCTCCAACAGCTCGTGTCTGCCAGGGCGGGAACAGAGGAGACCTGGTATGAACACGTGTGCTTGTATGTCATAATAAACACACATTTTCTCACTGTAGTACATCAGCACACCCTCTTAAACTCTCTCACATCCTCACAAATCCCTGCATTAACAGTGTGTGTGTGTGTGTGTGTGTGTGTGTGTGCACAGGACTGTGGGTATATAGCAACATGAAAGGAGAGCACTCATACACTTTATCTCCCAGTTCAGCCTGAACACTCGGAGTGTTGAAAAGTGTTTTATCATTCATCTCTGAGCTGCCAGAGCTCACAACTGTAGCTACACACACACACACACACACACACACTTTATATTACTGAATTTATGAGGACATCCACTCACCGCTGTGCCTTTTTTTCTAATCTTACACTTACTGCTAGTAGAGAGTCGGATCAGCCCTGTATGTTAGATTTTAATGACGTTAAGTTCTGGTATGATAGCGCCGCCACATGGTCATTTTGACACGCTTCTCATTAAATCTTCACCAAGTCAGGCTCTTTTTTTTTTTCTTTCACCTTGAAACAGTCGATAAAATAATCTCACGTTCAACAGCTGTTCTAAGGGATGTCCTTCACATACTCCTAAACAGGACTGCTTTTTCTATGGACTGTCTGTGTGTTTCAATGCAGAATGGAAATTTATGTTGATATTTGATTAAAATCACTGATTTAGAGGATTGTACATCCTTGGTGGAGATACTGTATGTGCCCTCTGAGTGCAGATCCAACACAGGCGGAAGGCGCCGTGATGCAGCACCTGCTCAGTGAAGCTGGACGTTTCAATGCTAATCTAAGCACAACTGTCCAACTCGTCCCACTTCAGCGTTTCAGTTTATTCTGCTGAGAGAGATTTTCCCCTCGCTGAGACTTTCAGCGGTGCAGTGTTTGAATCGTGCAGCGTTGTGTCTTTCAAAAGAGGCAACTCGCCGTCACATTTTCCGGCCTGCCGTATGTGTTTCGTACGCTAAGAGGACTGAGTGGTGTTTGGTTTTGCCTCACTTCGATGCAGATTTACTAAGCGCAATGTAACCACCAAGAGCAGTGAATAGACGCTCTTGGCCCGTTGTGCTCACAGATGTTTGTACTGCGCCGAATCCTCCCACACTCGGCGAGACACCGAGAACACATAAACAGCCTAAAAGTGGCGGACAAACGGGGGGACGGACCGAGGAACACACTCCAACCCACACCCACACTCCAAACAGTGCAGTTCTTTATTCTATTTAGTGAACACATTTCAAAACAAAAACTCAACAGCACATTCCCTGAGCATGTTGTCAAAGATCTTGACAAATGGAAAGAGTGGGCTTGGTAATAAACATGATGCATGATGCGCTGTCAGCGTTGAAGGCCTCAGTACAGTGAAAGGGCACTTTCATACATGGCACACAGAAGCCTACAGAGACAGAGGAAATGTGTTCATCCACACACAACCAGAAACATTCGCTGTCTTATCTATCCAGCACGTGGGGAGATAAGCCCCTGTTTTATGTTCAGGTCAGGTCTAATGCATGGAGAAATACATCCACTGAACATAGCTGGGGAAAGGGAAGTAAGGAAACAGTTATGACAAATCATACAAACAAAAAGAACATTTGACTTTCCCATAACCAGACAGTGCAGCTGGTTATTTCACACAAATAGATAGAGACACATATAAGGAGAGGAAGACATTCCGGGTATAACAATTGGGCCCCAGCTTTAGCGGCGGCACATTCTCTGTCCAGCCGTGGATGCAGCTGCCATTGAACTGTAAAAAGGGGGGAAGAAACGTCTTCAGATGATAAATGGAAAAAAGAAAGAAAGAAGGCAATGGCCTTGTTAACAGCCATGAAGGATAGAGAGATAAATAGATAGATAAGAGACGTCAGCTTTGGCACTGGTCTTTTCGGGAGAGGACGGATGGGCGGACAGACGGGAGAGATGGCAAGACAGGGCAATACGGCTGAGACAATGGTCATACCCAGGAGGTCAGTTATACATCCTCACAACTTACCCGCTTTGTTAGAGTCAGAGGATGATGAGAGGGAGAGGAAGGGTCAGAGAGGAGAGAGTCAGAGAGCAAAGAAGAGAGAGAGAGAGGAGAGTGACGGGGAGACAAAAGTACACAAAATGTTAATGAGTTAATAGGCAATTAAACGATACGGCTCTAAACACACGCACACACACACACACTCGCACACATATATCTCACAATGGTGGACATTCGTTTCACAGGAGCATCTGTAGACCAGTCAAAAAAAAAAAACAAAGAAAAAAAAAGAAAGTCATCTTCTACAATGCAGTCCTGAGCAACATCTCGTGCAGCAGAGGAAATGAAAAATGCACTGAAACACAGCAAGACCCCCTGCATGGCCTTACATTCAAATGCTCAGTTACATTCAGGTACTTTGCCGTCACGTCTTGAAGAAAAAAGAAAAAGGAAAAAAAAAACAAACAAAAAACTAAACACCAACAATGAGACCACAGCGGTATTGATCGATCAAGATGCTGAAATGGAAAATAGTGCAGGCAGCTCAATGGCATGCAGTGTGGAGGAGGCGCCAAGATGCAAGGTGGTGGTGTGGCCTTAATCCCGGACACTGCTATGAAGAAGTCGGTGCAGTGGGGGAAAAAACAACACATTTGTCAACTTACGATGAACAATACTCTCTATCGACCGACTACATGGGAGGCAAAGTTAATCGTCATGACAACTCAATGTGCACTTCGAGCAAATGACGTTCATCATTTGGCACTGGGGCATGGCAAATGCACACACACGCACACGCACACCTCGCAACACTCCTGTTGAAAGACCTGATTTGCGAGGGCGTCCCCCCCCCCTTTATTCTGCAGGCCACACACACACCCCGACCTGAGCGTGAGTGTAACCTACGGGTGGTGTGTTAGGAGAGGCACATCTACAGCTTCCAAGTGGCTTTGTGAGATTAACTGTTTTCTGTTTTCGTCTTTCAGCCTGGATCAATAGTCCCACTGTGTCTGAATGCTGATCTCTGATCCTGGATACTAATCCAGCTTCCGCTTTCTATCGACCCTGCTCTCGGTGTTGCGTTATGGTTTTACATGTGGTACAGCCGTGCTCTCGCGGAGGGACGGCGCTAAAGGTAGACCCAGGAAGCGGAGGTTACGGCCTGTGTCTGTGTGTCAGAGGTCAGACTGGACTATCTGCTGTGATGTAGCAGTTAACGGTCTGCACTGGCTGTGTGTGAGAGGAGCCTTCTAAGGGACTGTTTGATTTCTATCGATGTGGTTTCTGGGACAATGCTTACTTCTTCTTCAACCTGCGGTCCTTCTCAGCCTGCGTTCCCAGCTTGCCCACCCCCATGTCCTGGCCTGCCACGTCTGAGTCCATCATGGTCGCTGAGACGAGGGGAGGAACACAGGAGATCAGTGTACAGGAAACTGGTGCAGCATGATACAAAAAATAAAAACTGCTAAATAAATACTAACATGTTTGAACAAGTGCTGTGCCTCTGTTTAGCATATTTATGTGAGTTCTTTATTTGTGGTTGCACATGCGTATGAAAGGCGAGGATTTATTGACATGTATATCAAATTTTAATTGTGGTAAATAAAATAAATAAATAAATATATTTTACCCAGTTTGTATTTCACAATAACACATGGCAACTTGTTTATTGTTATATTTGTTGGCATGTCAGGCCACTGAGGTCTTCTGTGGTCCTGGTTGACGGATTTGAGCTTTTCAGCTGAGTATGCGGTAACTCCGTCTTACACGTTCTCACTGTTAGTGTTAGTAGCAGTAATATCATTCTGAGTTTGTGTTTTGTTCTGTATAACCTCAGAGAAATCATTCTACCCTCCCAGCAACGTGGATTTAGGTGAGCAGTCTCCGAGTGAAACTGCCTAAATTAGGTGCTAGCAGCACAATGCAGCTGCTGACTATTTTGAAACATGTTGTGGTTGCCCACCTTGCGGATCCACCATGACTTGTCTGTGTGCCAGATGTGCCAGCCTGCCTTTCTCCTTCTTGCCGAAAAGCCGTCCGATGGAGGATTTGATGCCCTTCTTCTTTGGCTGCTTGTGCAGGGAGTCTTGGCTGCTGGCCACGCTGCTCAGTGCGCTGGCCTCGGCCTCCAGAGAGGCCACGATCCTGAGGACAGGAAACACTGATGTTGAAAAGTTTCAGGGACGGGAAGTGACAGTTTTTTCCCATGCTTTTCTTTTGAGGAGTTCTGCTTTTCTGTGCAGCATCCTCGAATCATGTGCTGCTTTCCCCAACCTCACTTTTTAAGCTCGTTTAAGACAGTCGCTGAAAACTCATCTAACACTGTTGCTGCTGCCTGTGATTTAAGTTGAGTTTTATCTCAATGAGCGCTAAATAAACTATTCAAGGAAAAAGAAAAAAAAAAGCTTTTACGTGGGCGGTAAACCATCTCATTTTCAGCCACAGCTAAAGATGACAGTAAATCAAGCTAAAAGAATAGAATTTGCATTCAAGACAGAAAAACAATCAAACACACACACACACGCACACACACAAAACCTCCCTTACTCTAAAATTACTCCACCAATGAGACGACTTCTGTCTTTGGTGTCCGTGCAGCTGACACCTACCCTCGTGCGTCATTGTGCGAGGAGGCTGGCAGTGTGTGTGTCATTCGGACAGTGCGCGGCGTTGGAGGGGGGGATGTCTCACACTTGATGGTGGCCTTGTCCTCGCGGCCATCCTCGTCCACCGCTGCTATCTGAGGGACGAGGGGCGTAGAACAGCACTTCAGATGCTAGTAATTCACGGGTGTCTTCATAGCAACCGTGTAATTAAACTGTGAATTCAGGGGAACTTGTGGTTTCATAATATCACATTCAAAATGTGCTGATGGAGGTCGCGCTGCGTGTACCTTTCTCCTGTGTTTCCTCAGATCGCTGGGCTGTCGGGCAGAGGAGAGGCAATCATCAATATCCAGATGGACAAGAGCTTCTCCGTGTTGTTAATAAATGAAAGACTATTGGCTCATTCATATAAATATCATACACCATTAGACGCTCATCAGCCCAGAGCATCAAGTGTCAGATCGATACAGAGAGACAAAGACGGATTGGTAAACAACTCATTTTGCGTGATCAATAAAATCAAAGCCTTTAACGGCCTCTGGTTACACCCTTCTTTTGTTCTGGTGCGTGATGGGGGCGCATTGGAATATCTGCGTAGGCGTTTCTTCTTCGATGGGCACATCTGGAGTGTTTCAGCCTCGGGTCAACATGGAGAGAGAGGGAGGAATCAAGCTGTAAAACATGTTATTGCCTATTCTGGGAGAAACCGTAAGCCCTCCCTGTGACATCTGGGCCGCGTGATGACAGCCGACGGAGCAAGACAGATTGTGTCACGACTTCATCTGCACGCTAGCCTTCAAAAATTAATGTGTCCTGTACCTTTACAGCCTCGCACACAGAGATGCTGTAAGGACCTTGGCAGCTGCTGTGGCTTCGTTATACAAAAATATGTTTACAACTGAGTGAAACAGCCATCAACTCCCAACTCTATGCACAAGCTGCTATGGTACCCTTTGCACAAGGGAGCGAGACATATTTTTTAAACATCTCCAATGCACGTACAAAAGTGGTACAGTGTGTAAAAACACATCCTGAATCCCCAGAAGAACACACTCAGGCTTCACGTAGACTCAAAACCGAAATGCTGCTTGTGATGCAAGGACAGCAAATCCCCGACGGCCTTGAAGGAAAGTCTGGCTGTCAATCACAGAACGACAGGCAACAATCAGAAAACCACTTTTTTGTAATTGTGCGCCTCTTAGAAATCCAGGCCACACTTCACACCAGCTGTTGCTCTCGTAACATCAGCGTGATGTCTCAGACGGCACTCGTATGTGTGAGATCGAACCCGGTGACATAATTTGTCTTCATAGTGCGTTCTGGCGTCAATCATATGTGATTACGATTTTATCTTTCATGAGACACTTTGTGTTAATAAAAAACATTGACTGAGGGGTAAAATCAAATCAAATCAATATTACTGGATCAATCTGGTCTCTGATAAATCTTTGATGGATTGTACATGCTGTGCTACGCTTCATTTAAAGCTTAACTGTGTGAGACCCAGATGGCTCACTGGCAAACAATGAAATCTACTTTAATACATTTTCTCTCTTACAATTTTGAAATATTCTGCAGAATTCCACTTACTAATACAGTGTCTATTTTAAAGATAAACATTACTGCATTATTTGTTTGTCGCTCTTTAGCTGCTCCTCGTGCCGAGTGCTTCTGATGTGACTGTGCTTAACCTTCCAGGGATGAATATTAACTTGGGCTGGTTGGTGGTGTGAGTGGAACAGAGAAGGTATACATGCAGTGAAGAAACTGACCAGTGTCATCACCCCCATGCGCTCCATATCACGAGCGGGGCTTCGGGGATCGAGTTTGGGCGTGGAGTGTCCGCTGGGTGGGGAGGAGGAGGCCAAGGAGGAGGCGGTGGCTGAGGCAGTGATGGAGGCTCCGTGGTGGTGCATTCGAGCCAGGTTGAGGCCCTCGAGGCTGACACTGGCAACCCGGTTTTCAATCTCCTCCGCCCGCAGCTCCGTCGACTCCTTCTCCTCCTGGATTAGCCTGAGGAAGAGGTGTCTGTGTGAGTATGTGTCTTCATCGCACAGGGTCATGGAGATTCTGCGGCTCAGAGCGTGATATCACATCACTGCTAGCCTTGTCTTTGGAGGGGAGACTTCTTGAGATTTGTCTAACAAATTCTGTTAAATACCTTCACTATAAGGCAAACTAATTACAGGCTTTAGCGAGGAGATAAAAAGGCTAAAAGTCAGGTCATTAGCTTTAACATACCCAGGGTCTAACTTTGCAATTAGCTGAGAGCTCGACTCCTTGGATGCACGATCACTATCTGCCATCAGATCTGAATTAACTCCTCCTGAAAGAAACGTGGCCTGCGCCACGAAACTGCGCCTTTTGATGGGGATGTAAATTAACCAAGACCAAAAGCCACATTAACATTAAGAGCCCTCGAAATAAAAGAAGCAAGCAAAGTTGCGCCTGGGGTTATGAATACTTATCAGCGCAAGATAATTACAGCATTAATAAGCAGAAGGCAAATCACATTCCCAAAACACTGAGTGCATACAAGGAAAGTGTTATAGGAAGAGCAATCTACAGACACCTGAGACCTTAAAATGAGCTTGACAGATTCTTGCATGATTATTTGGCCAGAAGCTGTGTGTGAAGCCATGTTTTTGCATACTTATGAGGGAGTGTGTAGAACTTAGTGAGAGTAAGGGTGGACAGTGGGCAGGCGGATTATGCCGCAGGTGTGGTTTTATTTCTGGTTCTGTAGTAACAGACGTGAAAATGATCCGACCTCTGTCTCAATGGGGGGTGTTATTTAATACTAAAAATATAGATCCTTGCTGGAATGACACTGCAGAACTCAAGTATGCTGCTTGAAACAGGACAATTTTAAGAGCCCTAAAAGCAACGGCGATGGTTATATCTTGTTCATTCAACAACAGGATATAAATCCAAAGCCAGAAACATAATCTGCAAGAAGGACTCCCAGACACCTCAGCTTTCAGGACGTGATCTTAAAAACACATCATGAGATAACTAGACTTGAAGTAAAACTGATTAGGAATGCAATAAGTAAAAGAGGCAAATCAATACGTCTGGCAATCTGGCCTTTCATATTAAGTTAATACTGCGGTGTGAGTCAGGTACCGAATCTCCTTGTTGATTGCGTCCAGCTGCTCCTGCAGCATCATGGCCAGAGTCTGTGCATCAGAGTGGCCGCTGGGTGAGAGCAGGTCCATGGAGCTGAACAACGTTTCCCTGTCGTCGTCGTCGATGTCCGACATCTCCGTGTCACTCTCAAAGTGGTGGCCTCCCAGAACCCCGAGCTGCTGCGAGCGCCATTCATGCTCCCCCAGCGACTTGGCCTGCAGAAAAAGACAAGAGAATAGCAGACAACACATTTTAAGATCTAATTTAGTGATGCGGGGAATGAAAGGCATCCCTCAGGGCAGCGAGAACCTTCTCTTCAGAAGATCTGATGATTTCCTCTCATGTAATGACACGTAATGTAATCTTAATTAATGCACTCTTACTGTATACTAATATTTGAAATGCTGGATGAGAGATTAGCCTCGACTAAATCCTCCTGGTGACAACAAGTTTCTCTTATCAACAATGTATTAACCCAACGTCTGCCCTCATGCACTTTCTCATGTACTGTGCCAGTCGGGTCACTGAAATTGCAAAAGCGAATAGCTGTAATTCAGTTAAAAATGCCTTACAGTACCTTAAAAACACACTGAACATGATGCAGGATTGAGGAATTCACGGGAACAAAAACAGAAGATGTTAATCTGATTTTAGCATCCTTTCCAAAGGTTAATTACATTACCATATTGGAGACTTTTAGCACTGAACTGCAGCCTCAGGGTTTCTCAGGGTGTGCCAATTTCTAACTCAATGAGCGTCCGAGTCCATTTTATGAAGCATCAAACACAGAGTGGTTGAGCGGTTTGAATAAGTACTATAAGAAGTAGTGGTAAAAGTAGAAACACTAGCCTTTTACTGTATGGCTCAGACAAGAAAGATGCCGTGGCTCACCTTGGTTTCACGCAGGCCCATTCGACCTCTCCTTGGCCGGCGGACGACCTTGGCTGAGCGGTAGTGGTCCGACTGGGTTTCAGCCAGAGATCCCAACGAGAACCGGAGCTCAGCCGACGTGTCCAGATGAGATCTGAGGAAAAAGCCTTTTATCAGTAGAACTACAACAAGGTTTCCACTGTGTTCCTACAATAAAACCGCTGGGACTGTGAGACACAACAAAAATGTTGGAATAATTTTCAGTTATACAGACAGTATACTTCATATCTTGTGTTTGGGTACATCAAGCGCAGCTAACAGTCACGACGATGTGGTGTGAATTAAGCTTCTTGAAGGATTTAGGGCTCATAATGCATGCTGCTATGGCTGGTTGGTCTATGGAGGATATCAGCACTGAAATATTAGAACTTCATGCAGCATGAAAGGGAAGCCAGAAAACATCCAAGAATAGAGACGGAGAGTTCAGTGATAGCAGTGTTTCTAATAGTGCAGAGCAAAATGTTTCAGATGACAGATGAAATAACAGGACTGCGACTGGACAGAATATCTGCATTCTGTCCACTTCCTGTTACATACATAATCTTAGGTTAGATATGATCAACCTGGCTAAGTTTTAGCCTTTTATTAAACTTCTACTGGCTCTCCATCAGTCAGTCAATGTCGTCCAATGACAAAGCGAGGATGCTTCATGAAGAGTCTCTAAAACTTCACAAAGACAGTTTAGCAACTTCACACACAAACGTCTTCAGAGCATGCGTGTCTTCCTCTTGAGTCGACTGCTTGACTGAAACAGTTGGGAGTCCAAATACTGACTAACATGTGGACACAGACTAATCTTGTTTTCAGGTGGCTGTTTAATTGTCTGTGTGCTGCAGAAATGCAGTGAAATGAATATAACTTTTGTTTGGACCCATTCCTGAGATGGATGGCTTCTCTTTATCCTCCGTAAAACCTGCTATAAAACTCAATTTTCTTTGTGCAGGTTGCTTGTCGGTTTAAGTCCTAATTGCTGTACAATGTATTGCAGACTGTCCCACAGTTGCAAAGAGGTGCAGCAGGAGCGAATATACCAAAAACGACTGACTGTTTGCTGCACCCCTCCCCTGAAAGCGAGTCAGCCCGAGACTGAATTTTCAGGCAGCTCGTGGAGATCACGTTAGGTCAACTGCCAGCTGCAGCTGTCACTTCAGCGGTCAGAATCAACCATCCAGGACCCATTGTTTCAAAAAATAATAAACAATGATGAAGATTTGACTCCGTTATCTTTGTAAACTGCACACGTCCCATGCGAGAACAGAAAGCGTTACAGACAAAGCAACAATATCTGAGGGTGGCCGAGCTCAGCCAACAGTCAATTTCATAAGTTCAAAGTTCAATGGAGATTTTCACAGCCCAGCGCTCTTAAGTCACAGAAGTCTGCAGAAAGCCCACATACGTGAAAGCTCAGTGCACCTACCGCGACAGAGTGGGTTCTGTGAGGGAGCCTGCCCTCAATCTGAACTGGTCGAGCTCTGATCTCAGCTTGTCGATCTCCTCCGCCAGCTGCGTCTGGACAAAGCAGTTTGACAGGATGTGATCACATGACTTGTCCATGATATTAAATGATTATCCCTTTGTGTCATACAGTAGTTGTATTGGTGTCAACAACGCAGGGTGGCAAAGCTGAGAGCCTGTGGGGCTGATTATCTTCATATTGATGAATATTATTCAATTAAATATATAATATTGAATTTATTAACAACCTCCCCCCTTCATGTGTGAAGTTTATGAATATTCAAGTGCAGATGTTTCTAAAAAAATCATTATTTCTCTATTAAAAAGTGTTTTATTGAGTCATAATCATACTTTTTCTTGTAATGACTCTTCGTACTGTTTTCTGTAACCTTCCGAGTCTTGGATTAACAGATTCTGCAAAGAGAAGGACAAAGCAAAAGTCATAGGTGATAAAACAAAATCCATATCTCCTGACATTAACAACTTGTATTGACAGGTTTCCATCGACTTGGCAGCCAGCTTTCACCTTCTCTTCCAGAGCTGCCATCCTCTCCTTCAGGTGGAGCTGAAGACGCTCGTTGGACTCCGTCAGGAGTCTGTCCACCGTGTCTGAGAGTCTCTTGTTGTGCTCCTCATTCATCTTTTCCCTCTGTCGAGCCTGGGGGGATAAGTACATAATTGAAGATTTATTTCAAAGTCATATCTTCTGAATGGAAAAAAGAAAGAAGCGAGCTGGCCACGACCCCTTCAGAATATTTGCTGTAAAACTACTGGATACTTTAAAGCAATAGTTCCCAACTTTTTGGCTTGTGACCTGTGAAAGCCGAGCGACGTCTTCATGTTGCCCGCCTTTAATCAGCTGCATAAATTTACCAAACCAAAAGATTTTGTTTTGGGAGTAGAAAGGCTAGAAAGACCAAAAATTATTACGAATTTGCAATAAAAAGCAGAGAAAAATGATGGCTTTCATATCCTGTTAATAATGTTGTGACCCTGCAACCTCTTTGAGTGCCCCAACCTCCAGATTGGACGGCTTTACAGGGACAGCATTACCGAAACAAAGTGAAAACTTCCACTTAGCGGCTGAAACATCAAGCTGTTGGTCTCTGCTGTTTTGGTTTTTGATGTGATAATCCCATAATTCACACCAGCCAGCACATTATGAACTGCCTTTTCAGTGTGAACTAAAAGAAACAACAAAATGCACTATCTCACTTTTCCAATTCAGGGTTTCCATCAGGTTTGTGTCCTGCTAGGAAGGAGCAGGAAAAAGCACCTTTGTGAACTCCTTCCTGAGGTTACAATCATATTTTCCTACACCTAAAATAAGTAGGACATTATTGCATCATGTTTAAGCCTTTTATGGACCCCAGCGTACGAAACACAGATTTGGTCACGTGTCACGGGTGAAAAATCAGACAACGTGTCATCAGTCACGGTCGCCTCAAGCTGTCACGCTCATGCAGGAGCGGCTGGCTGGCTGGTTAACGTTGCCTGGCAAAACGCCTCCGCGGTGACTCACCCGTAGCAGCTCCTGGTTCTTCTCCTCCAGCTGGCATTCCAAGTGCCTCATCCGCTCCTCGATGCTCCCGTGACGCTCTTCCGCCTACACGAGGATCACAGCATACACAGGACAAAAAAAGAGGGCACGATGATCTGCTGGTGATCAGCTCACGCAGCCTAAAGGGCAACAAAGAAAAGCAGTGGCGACGACACAAGCCAAAGCCTCTATCCCAAACTCAAAGATGAATATCTATCGGTTTAAAGCAGAGAGACAGAGAGAGAGGGAGCTGGCTGAAAGGAAGAGTGACAAGGAGAAAGATGGGAGAACGTGGCCACCAAAGGACAGAATGAAAGAGGAAGAGAGCTCCTCCAGCGCTGCCAAGTATGAGCTCCAGCCAGAAGTGCCATGCAGCTGTCCCATGGTGGTAGAACAGCCAGAGCAGAACCCCAGTAAACACGCTCGAGCCCACAAAACACTAATAAGATAAATGAATGAAATCTGCCCTCTACACGACTTGGCAATAGCTGCGATGCCCTGTTGGACTACCTTCCTAAGAATGGAGTTCATGTCTTGGAGTTTAGCTTCCATAACAAAGTGATAATCATCGGGGGAGGAAGAGGAGCTGGAGTCAGACTACGTGGCCGAGGAAGAGGAGAGGGACATGTTGAAACGTCATGACATGACACCACGTGCACACTTACACATAGGCATAGAAAAATGTAGAGACGAGGGCATCTGTGGGAATGTATCAACTGTGTGTGTGTGTGTGTGTGTGTGTGTGTGCATGCGTGTGTGTGTTCCCACCTTGGTGAGGGCTGCTATCCTCTGCGCCAGCTCGGCCTCGACCTCCGGCAGCGTCTCGGCCTTCCTCATGGTCTGCTGGAGCTTCTGCTCTGCGAGCTCCAGCCTCTCCTGTAGCTGCCGGTTCTTCTCCTCCATCTGCACACGCACACGCACACGCACACGCACACACACACACACACACACACACACGCGCACACACACACACACACACACACACCGACAACATGAGCAGATGGTCGCTTGAAAGATTTACGATTTCTTTAAAATTGTTCTACATTTTGATTCAATTCTTGCATAAAATGCAGTTAAAAGATAACGGCAGGCATCAACAAATAAAGCGATGCTTTTTATCTTTCAGCTCTGCTCAGTGAAACTTCCCACCACTGCTTCAAATTAACAGCTCAACAGGTGAGCAATTATAGCAGAACCCCAGTTCCACCAGTGAATACATGATGGTATACAGCATGTACTATATAATACTCATAGAATACTTTTATAAGCCAAACTGATGAATTATCCAATGAAAATTGTTTTAAAACAGATTTAAAGGACTAGTTTGTGTCATCTAACTATGAAACAAATGACTACAGGCTGCCAACGATGCCCGATTTTCAAATGTAAATGTTGGTATTTGCCCAACAAATCCCACATTAGTTGGGAATTACAAGGAATTATTACTACCTTTTACACTGTGGGACAACACTGTGTGCACTTATTACGTACAGAGACAGACTGATTATACTTGTGTTTGTTCACTTTGCCAGTGTGAGGACTTAAATCCATCTTTGAATTGAAAAAGTGCGAAATCTACTTAGAAAGCACAACCTCTAATAGGCTACATTTCCATGCAGTTTATGAATAGTTTACAGCATTTGTGTTTCGTCCTGACATATTAAAAAAAAAAAACAGTGTGAGAGTGTTTCTTCCTTCTTTTCCCTTTGAATGTCAGCAGAGCATCATCGGCCGGCAGAAAACAGAATCACAGATTCAGATCCATCTTTAGTAGGAGGACTGGCTACTGAAGGCTCTGGCAACGCGCCTCAACCCTTCTTTAAAATAGCACATCACAGAGTCAGAATAGCAGCGGCTCTGCTCGTGCCAAGTGTGAAAGTGGCAAGGTTTGCGCAGCAGATACCGGTGACTGCCATCATACAGTGCTTACCATTTTAAAGATGTAAATCAAACCCAGGACTCAGTGAAGCTGCCACCATGTGACTTGCATTTGCCTGCTGCTCCCCAAAGCATCAGGCCTGCCAGCTTAATATGCAATGATGAGACTGGAGTGGACCACGGCTGCATGCTGGTGTGTGTGTCGGTGATGTTTTCTGTTTCTGTTTCTGTTTTTGTTTGCGATACCCTCCTTAGGTGCACTTCCATCTATTTTTTTAGCCCTTTTTGCTCGTCATCTCGTCTCATCCCATCATCCCCGTGTACTGACTGCCAAGCCTTACACCCCCCGAACAACTCATCTTCAAACATCAGTGGCCAGAGCCCGGGGTTCAGCTTCCGGCACAACATGTTAACTCTTTACAGGGCCAGCCAGGACGTGTGTTTGTGTGTGGTAGCAGGAGCTTAGACCCCCTTTAAAGGGGTATTTTTGTACGTTCTGAGGGTGCCTCTGGGTGCATTTATTTTGGTGGTCTTTGAAGTGAACTTGATAAGGTGCTTATAGCTGGTTGTGTACAAGCCAAAAGGGGAAAACTTGACTGAGAAATTCAATTGGTGCAAGACTGGTGCCACGCTCTTGTCATTAAGGTGAATACGGAACGACCAAAAGGTTAGCCTTGGTTAGCATAAAGACTGGAAACAGGGGGAACGGCTAGCCTGCCTCCGTCCGAACTATTTCTGTGCTGGGAGCCGTTGTGAGGAACCCAGCAGAGACAGCTTTTACAGGTGTGGTAGGCAGATGTTTATTACTTCTGATTTCAAGTCTTTGTGCCAAGCTAAACGGCTGCCGGCTATAGTTTTATAATTGCACACGAGAGCGATTTTGAACTCTCTGCAAGGCAGCAAATAAGCATATTTCCCAAAATGTCCAACATCACTTGTCATTGCTCGGAGTCGAAGCAACGTTCTTCGCAGCAAAGCCAAGGGAAGGGCTGCTTGTGTGTCTCATGATTCCCTCTGCTAACATTAGTGCGACATTCTTTCTATCCTTCCAGAGCTCAGCTGGTGCTTAAGCCTGCACTCATGAAAAATGTCACTCAGTCTTCTATGGCCAGGCAATTTGGGGATTTGGCTGCAATGAATCGCATGGAATAATCAATAGGAGAATGAAATCTGTAATCTGTATCGTTTGATCATACTGTACAGAAATATGAGGATGAGCCGTGTGCATCTGCTCGAAGTAAACATTTTAGTAAAACCTTCAAAATTCCTTCCCCAGTTGTAATTTCCTCTGACATTATCTGACACAATGTCAAGAGGTTTTCTCATAACCAAACCTCTGTGGATCAGCTCTAAAGGCTCTGTTAACCGACAGGAACTGTCTTGCATAACCAGCTGCATGCATGTTTTATTCTTTTCTGAATCCACCTCTTTTGTTGGAAAAATGTCTGGCATTTCAGCTATCAATGGTCCATTTCAGCAGCCACCTGGACGTACAGATCGCACAGCTCAGTTTGATAAGAAAATTATCATGAAAGTTTTGAAAGCAAGCAGATCCAGAGAACAACCAGCCCTTCTGAGCTCACAAAGAGTCCTTCCATCACACTGACCTGCCTGAGGAACGCCTCCTTATTGGCCAACTCGTTCTCCAGTTTGTCGTTGATGTCGTGCACCGAGGTGGACTCTCGCTGGGCGCTCAGGTAACGTTTCTCCAACGTTACGATCCGTTCCTCCATGTCCTCCTTCTGACACATGGCCTGCACACACACACACACACACACACACACACACACACATATCAGAATAATCCTTTCTCCTCCAGAAATTTTATTTTTTCTGGGTTCAAACTTTCCCTTAAATCATCTGCAGCTCCAACACCAGTTTGTAAACTTGCAGAAGTATTTTTGCAAATATTAATTTTGCAGTTTAATATGTGCACAGGCTTACACTGTGCCATATTTTCCATTACAAAGCATGACTTATACAAACTGTAATTAAAGCAGAAATTCAGATTGTACAGAAGCATGAGGCACCTGCATGTTATTAGTACTAAAACTACAATTACAGTGTGTCCACAAGCAATCACACGGTTAGTGAGCCTGAAACATCAACACAAAGCAGAGCTACAAGTTCACAAAAACATTTCTCATCAGATTAGCTCCATATATGGCACAGCCACAGTATAATCTACACAAGAAATAAGTCAAACACCAAATAAGAAAAACAATAAAGCTTTATCAAGTCCCAAACACGCAGCTGCGATCTTGTATGATGGCAGCATTATCTCTGAAGCTCTGAGAGTTAATTTCCTGCATGGAGAATTTCTGAAGACATAAACCCATGCAAACACACATGGCGTCAAAACCACACAGAAACAGCAGTCACTGGCAGAGCGGAATAAACGGCGGCTCTCACAGGAAGCAGCGTGCAATAACAACACAAGGTCGCTCCGATAAGGCCGCGTTCACCTGCGTCGGCAGCAGTCAATAGCAATTTCAGCTTCTGGCTGGA
This sequence comes from Scatophagus argus, assembly GCF_020382885.2. Lineage (NCBI taxonomy): Eukaryota > Metazoa > Chordata > Actinopteri > Scatophagidae > Scatophagus > Scatophagus argus. The sequence continues at coordinate 3,797,963 of NC_058514.1, read as the reverse complement.
GGGGATGAGTTTATATTCATATCCAGTCCACTTCACTGGTATTCACCTCACACACACACACACACGTCTACTGAATAAGTTTATGATGGGGCTCTTAATTGCCATAACACAAACATTTTCATTTCTCTGGGAAAGTGGCATCCACCAGCTGGCTTTGGACACTCCAGCATGAAACAGCGCTTAAGGAACAAACAGCAGCAGACGCAGAGACAGCTGCTCGTTTTTCCTTGTTTCTTCATGCTAAGTGCTAAGTGTGCGTCCTTGAGTTGTGTTCATACAGCCTGCTGGGGTCGGTCTGTTTACAGATGCCATCTGCAGCATATTCACAGGATTCACCTGCTCGTGTGTGATTGACAGAGCTTTTTACATTTCTTTTGCACAAAGTGGTGTGCCTTGAATTATGTGTGTTTGTGTTTGTGTGTGTGCGCGAGAGACATGCATGAAGTCATACAGAGCGTGAGAGAATATGCTAATAGAAGCTTTTCTTTAGGCCGCTGCTGGCCGACTTTGATGTCTGTCTTGTGACTGTTATTCCCTTGCAAATGTGTGTGTGTGTGTGTGTGTGCGCTGTTACCTCTTTGATGTCCCTCTGGTACTTGTTGTTCATCTCCTCTGACTTGATGAGGTCCTTGCGGGCGGTCTCCAGCTCCTGCTCCACCTCTGAGACCCGGGAAGAGAGGGAGGACATGCGCTCCTTCATCTGGGCCAGCTCGTAGTTCTGCTTCTCCAACAGGTCCTGCAGCTCCACCACCTGGCTCGCCTCGTGGGTCGGCTCCAGGGCGCCGTTGGACAGGCGCTGTGGGAGAGGTGAGGTGAGGAGGGACGGGGAAATGGCGGAAGGGGACGGACAATCATCTCTGGTCTAAGGATGTTGCGAGCAGTTCAATCAAATACATAAACCATAAATAATATTCGTTGAAGAAAGTTGATTTCACTCAAAAAATATTATCATTCAATGCATCACTTAATATAAATATGTTGGACAGCCTCTGCTGATGGGGTGGTTCAGTTAAAGTTCTGAAATCTTCCTAAAGTTCAAATTATTCTATAGGCTAAACGTTAGTCTTAACAGCAACAAACAGCCAAACAGGAAGTCTCAGTCTGTGTAGGCCCGCCGCGGCCCCTCCGACGCCGCTGATCGGAGTTCAGTTCTGCATGTCTAATTGACCCATCAGATTGTTTGGGTGGGACTTCTCGGCGTATAATGTTGTTTAGCCTCTTAAAGACTAATTTGGCTTTAGACACTTCATGCACTAGAGCAGACGAATGAATCAAATCAGCCGTTTAAGAATTTCCTTCCACACCTCCTCCTTTTAATCAAGGCAAAACTGATTGGAAACATCCAATAACACTTTGACTTAAGAATGCAGCAAAATAAAAACATTAGCAAGGCTGAAAATTGAACCATTTTCTGATTTCCTGACATTCCTGGGCTTCCTGTGGCGTACTGAAGCGATTCTTGAGAAATCAGACTCCCACTTCAGATGCCATTTCTCGCTCTGAGAGGTACACACATTAGCACTCCACTAAATTCAAGTTCAAGGCTTTGGCTCTTTGCCTGCTTTGATTCTGGATGGTGACAAAGATCGGGTGACAGAATCACTTCAGGCTCCACTGGAAAAATTGCTTTGACACTTGCATTAGTAATATGATTAGGTTCTCACTCTGTGCAGCTCCCCTGCTCTCTGCATGAGGTAGATTACTGAGGGGGAGGCCAGAGAGACGTTATCATCACTGCTAAACAACACGCTTCCTCTGACAGCACTTTTAAATAATGTTTACCGTTTATGTTGAAACGTAAGCGCTGTATCGCACGTGAAGACTGAGCAAAAGTGATGTCTTTACTGTGCGTCTCTCTCTGCTGTATCAGGCCCAGCCGCCCGTCCTCGGCCATCCATCTGTGAGGACAAACCTAATCGGGCCTCTCAGCCTGCCGCCTGTGATCAATGATTCACCTGAGCAGGGAACAAGACCCACTAAATCACACCACTGATTTTAATAGCGGCGTTCCTGCGATGGGCCACCATCATAAAATGGGCCAACTTCAAAGATTTAGCTCGACTTGACTTCCAAATGTGTCGACGGTCCCACGGACGATGCATAATTCAACTGCAGCTCGCATTATTGTGCTCATTTCGCAGTCTAGTGACCTGAATACACCTGTTTGTTAAGGATGACAGAGTTTTGGATAACCTGCAAGATCGAAGTTTTGTATTCACATTTTGAAAGTCAGTTCACCCAAATCACAAAACCTGATTTCTCTCTTACCCCCAAGTCGAGCCAAGTTCTGGATCTATCAGTTTTGAGATGCCCGTCCCTGCTGCCATGCCAATATAATGGAGTCAATTTTGGCAGTGGAGTTAGGACTACTTTCTAGCAAATAATCCCTTTGAACAGTGAGATTTTTGGTTTATTCAGAGGAAGCAAGACATTGATTTTTGCAAACTTTTATTTCACTCGATTCCAGGTTTTTATTCATCATATAAACCAAAAATGTGTAGCAAAATGTCACACATCACAATTTATACCAAACTATAGAATAAAACATATATTGTACATGTGCTCGAGTGTGACAAAGAGACCGAAATCAGTGGTGGATTCCTCAAAAGTTGACATTTTTCCTGTTCTTCTCAAGTTGCTTGCTTTCCACCCTAAAATCTCTTATTTTTCCATCTTTTACAAAAATCCCTTTTCAACCACTGTTGTAGAAAGGTAAAAGGTAGCCCAGGTCAGAGCCTGTCAGTAAATCAGTTCTAGGAGGGCTATGAGACTAATCCTGCACCGGGCTGAATGAAAAATTAAAGTGGTCCTTCTTAGCTGGTTATCAGGCAGATCCAGGTCTGTGCTAAACGTTTCAGAGCTCCGTGGGTCAATATGCTCTTCGGGAGCTGCGTTATCCTCCCTCCTCCCTCGCTCTCACTCTTTCCTTGCCCTCTCACTGACCTTTTTCCACCCGTCACATTAATGACAACAGGGGGACACGTGGAAACCAGGTGAAGGGGATTGTGCCGCCGAGAAGATCCTGCACATCGGGCGTGTCGGTCCCCTCCCCCGACTCGTCCGTTAGTCCCCGTGACTATGAGGACGCTGACCGACTAGCCCTCACTGTCGCCTCGCCATTTTAGCAGTTGACACACGTGCAATCTGCACACACTCTTCATCTTTTTACTCCCGACATCCCTCCTCCCTTCCTGCAGCAGACCAGCCAAGTAAGAGCATCTCCACTGATCTCCTCAGGTATCCTCTCTGAGATGTAGATGCTGCTGTCAGCGTGTCACAAGGGTTTCACAGGTCTGCTGGGATTTGGGGTCGAGTTGCTTTGGGCTCTGATGCTGCGTCTGTTCTGGACGATAGAGTCAGCGTGGGTGCAGTCACACCTGTTTTTAAATTAATACTCAGAGGGGAATTTGTATTCGGCTGGTGCAGGTCTGCGTGTGCTCCTGCATAATGAGAGGTCGCAACAAGCGCTCTCACCCGTCTGTGAGTCACCTTCAGAGCGCCAGCAGAGCTAACTGTGTGATCAAGACTTTTTAATAACATGTGAAACACTTTACAGTGTCATACTGACAACACCAGGAGGACCTAAATGTGCAGGAATAAACCAGGGGGGTGTGGACAAAGCCACGAGGTGCACTGATTTGACACGATATGTAACAGCCCAAATCCTGAATAACAAGGTACATATGTGCATATTTAAATTTGTGTAAATATTCTGAATATTTAAAACTTGAGATGCATTCAGGATAGTGAGATTACATTTTATTTATTAAAAATACCCACAAGAAAGAAAATCAGAGGTAGATAAATTTGTATGCTTGATAATCTTAGCAGATTTTCAGTTCTAGGAGTTCAGTTTCTGCAGTGCAAGTCAGATTCTGGTTTCATCTCTAAAGATATTCTAAAATTCAGGGATTTTGTATTTCTGTACCAAAAACTGTGCAGACTTCTTGCAGTATATTGCAGTGTGGAGGGTAAAATCAGGACCTAAAGGTATTTCTGATATTGGCTCCGTTCAGTTTGACCCATGTTAGTTTTGTGACACCTCCTGCAGGTTGACATGTGCCAAATGCTCTTTACATAAACATGTCAGTTCCCACATTTGCAGTCAGAACAAAAACTGGTGTGTCCTTTGTTACGTTCACGGGAAAAATGTAATTACTGAAGAGGCCTCACCTTTCCGTGGACCTTCTGTTGAGCTTCGCTGCCCTCCAGTATGTCCTCTCCTCCCTCTCCGGAAGCCACTTTTCTCTGAATGTGAGCATTTTGTTCCCTTAAGGCCACAATCTGCAGGATGGTGCGAAGTGCATAAATTAGAGCTGGAGAATACACAACATCAGAATACCTGCATGCGCATACAAACTGTTTATGCTGGAAGTTAAGACGGCTGAGATAACAAGAAGATTTTAATATGAGCTTTTCCTTCGTTGTGGCTTTGAAACACAAACAGAACCTGCTTCCCTCTTATGCAACGCCAGTAAATTACAGTATGTCCCGCTCTGGAGGAATTTCTGGAACACGACTTTAACCAACATGAATCTGAACGCACTTGAGCGCTGATACAATCACTGTAATTATCATGTACTGTGGACCTCCTGTCTCTTTTTCCACCACCTTAAGCCACTGTCCTGAAATCATAATCCTGTCAGACAGGTGAGCGACAACAACAATAATTAGGTTCTTCTTTGACAGACACCGTGTGATTATCACTCTCCTCACGAAGGGGAAGAGAAACGTCGACAGAGCGCCTGGCTGCTGCTGGTCTCTCATAAACAGTCAGAAGTCCCTGAGGCTTTTGGGAGTAAGACAAGCAATTTGAAGCATGCAAACCATTAAACGTGACCCACCAAAAATCTCACCTTCTTGTGAAACTTCCTCCTTGTAAATGTGATTACGCCAGTGCAGTAAGTTGGGGTTCACCTGCTTCACCTGTCTGCCTGACTGGCCTACACGAGCTGGGGGGCACTGAGCCTGTCTCACTCTCTTTCCTCTGGCTTACCTTCAGTGCTTTTTCTCTTTTTATATAACAAAAAAATGGCCTAACCCTTCTACTGTATTTTCATACTTTTGGCCATCATTTCCAGTGATGATGACAACACTTTGAGATAATCATCTGAGAACTTGACAACATCCCTACAAACAAGAAACACGAGCCGTCAGACCATCAGAAGCCAACAGTTTGGTCAAACTGACCAAACCACATAGTGAGTGTATCTAAAATGTGAGTAATAATTCCTCAATGCACAGGAAATATGTGCACACACAAATACTATAAGTATGGTATCCATGGTAACTGTTTGAAAGATCCAACAAAACTTCCTCTCTTATCCTCAGCATCACGCTGGTTCGACTCCATGAGGAGCTTTGGAGCTGGTTTAACCTCTGAGTCAGCTGGGACTCTCAAATCTGCATGTTTTCCCCTTTTCTGCAGTCATTCTTTTAGTGATTTCAAAGAGGATTAAAAAGCAGCTCAGATGCTGTATCTGTTCAATAAAATCTATAGTGTTCATGCAGTTTGCTGATGCAGTTAATAGATCTTCGCCATCTTTGTTCAGAACAAACACACTGGGATGTTTGAAAATCTCCACATGAACGGAGAAAATCGCACTTCACTCAACAACAGATATCTGCTGTGGCTGAAGCCTCAGGACAATCGATGATGCGAATGGCGATAAAACAAACAATCCTCTCAAGCGACTCTGACGTGATCTGGTTTCAACTCGAGCCGGCCCTCCCGCTGACAGCGAGAGGAGGCTGACATCAGGACTTCTTCAAAGTGTGCAGTAAAAGAGGATTTCCTCCCATCCATAATGTCCACGTCCATTTTTTCCAAATTGTCTGTAATTTCTCCAGCTCCGAGATCAAACGCCAACGCCAACGCCAACGCCGAGCCGTGACGTGACGTAAAGGCAGTACAAATGGTGACAGATGCATCGCCAGCTCGGACATTACAGAAAGGAGAAGTTCGCCAGATGCAAAAAGGAACACGGCGCCCCTTATTTCTTTTTGATGTTGTTGACGCACCTCTCATCAAAGGCACACATCTGACGGAAAGGAGGGAGAGGGAGTGCGAGATGGGCCTGCTCCATCATTTCCTTTTCTTTTTTTGGCGGCTCAGGGCTGGAGAGTCTGAGTTAATTTGATCAGGGAGGAATTGGACAAATGTGAGGAGGAGGAGGAGGAGGAGGAGGAGGAGGAGGTGTGTGGGCAGGTCTTACAGTATAAAAGATCGATTTTGTCAAGGTGAGAGCTGAGGGCACGCGAGTCTCTGGTGCAACACGCGTAAATTACACACATTGGAGCAAATGTACAGGCGGAGCAAAAAAGGAAGGTTTTTTATTTTAATAAAAGTCTACCAGTGTGGTGATTTAAACAAACAAATAAGAAATTTCTGGTTTTTGCTCTTCCTACTGGTTTGAACTGGCCAGGACTCAGCTGGCGGGGAAAAAAAGAAAAAAGGTGATGTTACACACTTCTGGGCACCAATCAGGAATCAGATTTGATGTCTGCTGTCACATTTTGACGGTCAGTCAAACTTACTGTTAAATTCATAAGAAACAACACTTTGAGCGTTGAGTTTGATTTTTGCAGTTAGTAGTTGCAGAGTTGTGTCTCTTTGCTGTTTCTACATAAAGCTTAACTGATTTGTTTAAATAATTAAGCATTCAGATTTCCTCTAAGATCAAGTTCATTATATCTGTTTGACTGTACTGTTATTTTTGATCGTGTAAGTTTTTCATCTGCAGTTTTGCAGAGTTTTTTTGCAAAATGCGTCCCCGTGCTGTCTGCTGTCTACTATCAATAACAATTCACCCTCGGGATTACACTTTGTTCCACGACAGCAATCAGCAGCCGTAATCAGTGTGTGTGGCCACTTACACACTTGTGACTGCGTGGGGTCAAAGGTCGTCGATTTCATCAGTCATGGCTGTGTTGTCTGAAGCCTCACAGAGAGAGAGAGAGAGAGGGACAGAGAGAGAGAGAGGGAGAGAGAGAGAGAGAAGGGGCTCACACCAGACCTCCTTCACAAATCAATTACAGCTTCGCGCTTTGCCCGCCTCCCTGGAGCCTCTGAGGCGCGGACGCTTTTATTCGGCAAAGAAGGCTTAACCGCCTCAAGGTCCAATCACTCATCCGTCCGCCACGCTGACAAGTCTAGTGTTAACCATTTGTGAGGGCCGGCCTTGCTGCTGTACTGTACGGCCTGTCTAACCTTGGCTGTGTGATGTGAGAAAATTCTTCAAAGTCCTTTGAACTGTCTGTCAGGGAATTTACAGTTTTTAAGCTGTAAAAGAAAAATGAGAGACAGCTTTGGTATCCTGCTGCCTGTCACATTATTTTCAAATGGTTCACTCCTTCCTTTTTGTTTTATCATTCCCTCCCTCTCCCCGTTCAGATCCTTCAACGTCTCATCTTGCATTCAGACCACAAGCGACTCGATCATCCACTTCCCATCCAAACACATCATTGCAGTGTGTGTGTGAAGCCCCTGCCTTCGCCCTCTTGCCTCCACACCTTGTCAGATGTGCTCTGGCCAAGTGCACCCCTGCACTCTCATTAACACACACCTCCACACACAACCTGCCTCTGCCTTCCACCTGCCATCTCTATTTCTGTCTTCTGCTTCCCCTCCTCTCTCCTCTCCAAGCTCATCTCGCTGTTTTGTCTTTCCACCCTCCCCAACACTCTCGCTGCTTCTCCCTCCCCTTCTCCTTCTCGTCCTTCCTCTCCACTCCTTACTGACTTTTATTCTAGGTCTGAGTGTCAGACTGGCATGTCTGACAGGCTGTGAAGTGCCAGCCTGAGGGATTTTCTCAGCTGGAACAGGACCATCTGCAGTGCAAGAGCTGCTCTGGCACTTCTGACCGCCTGAGCCAGGGGGTTGAGAGGGAGTTAGGCCACCATCTTCTGTCAGTGCTGTGCCTCAGTCACTCATGTGCACAGTGTTATCTATCTCCCTGCACTGATGAGGGCGAGTGGGGGCCTGTAGAGGTGCTCTGGTTGTTTCTGGGTGTCCGGCTCGCTTTTTAGGTGGCTGGTTGAGTTGAAACACAATTCATCTCTCGACCCAAGAGGACGAATCACACCGTGTGTTATATTTACAATGAAACCACATCATTCATCTTTAAGATATGAGTGGCTTCTCTTACCTCCTGATTGGCTGCTGTGAGCTCCTCCTCCAAGGCAGACACCCTCTCCAGTGACACGCGTAGTCTCTCCCTGACCTAAACATCAAAAAAAAAACAAAAAACAACCATGTGTTATGATCTCATCTCTTTGTCTTTAACTGGGCTGATAGCTCAGAGCTTTTGCTAAAATTCCAGTTTAGGCAACAGAGCAGCAACCCAGCAGAAAACCCTGCTGCTGCAGCAGAAAGAGTTGTCCTCTTTTTCTCCCTTAGCCTCACAATAACACTTTGCTGTGGCTTCAAAGCGGCTTTATGAGGCTTTTATTGCTTTTAAAGCTCCAGTTACTGGGGGGAGATTCCCTCCTACACTCTCCTCTTCTGCAGCTCCCCTCTCTTCCTCTGTGAACTCAGAGAAACTCAGAGCACCTTTTTCTGGGATTGTCGCGCAATTACTTGCACCGCGTGGCGACGTGCGCGCCGCCGCTTCTGTGGCCCAATAGGACGTCAGATCTCCGAGGAGGCTGATCCTGGATTAGAAGTTAGCCGAGGTCCGAGTCTCAATGACCCCCCTCGGCTGCTCGGGACAGCTTTATTCCCTTGAACAGCATGCCATTGGCCATGCTTTCTAATTGATGGCTTTTAGAGGACAGGATGAATGGATTACAGGGGCGGTGCTGATATCACACAGGGGGCTAAGGTCACAAATCAGCAGGCTGTGAGGAGGCAGGAGACATGCTGGGGGTGTAGAGGCTAAAACCAACAAATGGAAAACACTGCCAACCAGGAAATTACAGAAAAATGTAAATGTAAACCACACAGCAGACACGCTGATTCCTGATGCTACTGCACATGCTGATTAGGCAGACACTTTGAGATTAAAATGATGCGCTAATGGAGGCGCACCCACCTTCTCATCCAGGGCTTTATGGTGTTCAAACAGGGACTTGAGAGCTTTGAGGACCTCAACTTCACTGGACACTCCGGAGGGAGACTGAGCCTGCCGCTTGACCACCGTCATTCGAAGTGATCGCTCGTGTCTGGACACCAGGCACTCCAGATGCTCCAGCAGTAGCTGAAGAGGAACAACAGAAGGAATTACTGTTATCATCATCACCAAAGGAGGAGTAGAAATCTGCCTCACAGCAGTTTAATTAGGTCAGATGCTGCTAAAACATGGGGATAATGTGAAAGAATCAAAATGGGAAAGGGCTTCCTACAGACCAAAACTCAGCTCGAGATCCACTTAATTTAAGTGCTGGAAGGAAAAAACATTTATGTGTGCTTTGTCATACTCGCTCCTGGTTCTTAAAGACTAATCAGCCACATAATGAGTCTACCATCTAAAAAAACAAAGAATAGAACAAATGTAATCCAAGGATCAGCGCTTCTTCAGGCCTGCTCAGAGGAAAGAGAGAGCCTCCAACAGTGCTGCAACGGAGAAACGAATTCATTCACTTTACATTCAGTTAACAGTTAGAATTCTTATCATCCACATCACTACAGACTGTTAATTCTTCTTAATTGTGTTACTAGTGTAAGTGTTTTAAGGTGTGCTTTAAGAACATGCTGATTTTGCAGTGATTTATTTATGAATTATCTGTGATATGCATTTTATTTTTAGGGAACTTTGCTGTATATTTTGTTCCTGTTCAGAGCAAAAATGTGACAAAATGAAAGGGAAAAAGCCACTAAAATCTACTCAAAGGTAGGAAGGCAGCAGGAGAGATGAGCGAGAAGCAGAGCTTGGGCGTTAAGGACAAGAAACTAACTACACAACATCAGCAGCAGCTGCTAAACTGAGGATGCGACTGGGAGGAAGAACACCAGTACGGCTGCAGAGATAAAATATTCGTTACCATTTCTCGCTCTGTGGTGAGATCAGTGTCCATGATCATCTGCCTGTCTTACTCACTGGGGAAACACTGCAGCAGTTTCGTGGTGATGCGCATCTCAACACTTCATTCCCTCTCATAAGTTGTCGTCCAAGGACATAACATTACATCCCCAAGACAGTAATCTGGTTGGAGGGTCAAGTTCCACTTCGAAATGATGCTCCCTTTTCTTTACCAGAAAAGCCTCACTGGCTTCAGCCCTGACATGGCTGACGGCCGCCCGACAGGCTGCAGCAGGATTAAATGTATTCTGTGGTTAACCACTGGGTAGGAAATCAAATCCCCACTTGCTATCACTGCTGAACTAAAAGGGTCTGCATTTTTTAACAAAGCTCGACACGGACTCTCGCTACGCTTTACACAGTGAGCATGATATTATTTAATTATTCAAGAAAACTGGGAACAATTTAATGTAAGAAGGCAGAAAATGTTACTGGCATGAAGATGCGAGCGATCGAGGGTCTTCTGAGAGTTTGAATGATGACTAAAACCCACCAGTCCTATATACACTGCATGGACAAAAGTACTGGGACACGTCACCATTACACCAATGGGGACTTTAATAACATTGCATTCTAAATACACAGACAGCTTTGCAGCTAAAACAGCTTCCACCCTTCTGGGAAGGCTTTCCACAGGTCAAGTTCTTCCACATCACACTCTTCCAACCATGTCTTTATGGAGCTTTGCTTTGTGCACTGGGGCACAGTCATGCTGGAAGAGAAAAGGGCCTTCAACAAACTGTTGCCACAAAGTTGGAAGCATAGCATTGTCCAAAATGTCTTGGTGTGCTGAAGCATTAAGCTTTCCCTTCAGTGGGAGTCAGGGGCCGAGCCTCCCGACATATTACGACATACAAAAAATTCCCTAACGAGAGTCTGATGTGCAGAAAAAAAGTAGAATTACCACATTAAAATCCTTCCAGCTCCCAGCTAAGTTAACTGATTGCTGAATGCAGCTGTACAGACGTCAGAGTGGCATCAAGCTTCTCATCGAACTCCAAATAAAGCAAAATCAGTCAGCAAACTGATCCAAATCCGATAACATGAAGTCTGAGCGTCCAGTATCTGGTTTGTGTTCTTTTCAATGGGAAATGACACAAACTTTAAGAGAAACAGACACACAATCCCATCTTTGCAAAATGAATGTGTCTTATTTTCACCGCAGGGTGCAGCAGACACATCCTGAAGAGCAAACGCTGTGCAGACGGAAGTGACGAGGGTCTCTGCAGGAGTGGGTGGTCACGCTTGGAAATCCTACAGGAGTTTGTGCATGCAGGCCTCATGCAGATCTCCAGTGCAGCGGAGCTGAAAGGAGACCGAGTGTCGTCTGCTCTTCTGGCTGTCTGGTCAGACTGCCTCATCAGCAGCAGTCGAGTCCACATACGAACTCCTGCACAATCAACAAGATACCTGCTGAGCCAGTCACAAAGTGAACCAGGTTCTGTGATGTCTCCAGAGCTGCAACATCAGTCTCCTCCGTTCAGTAAATATTTTCATCCTTCACCTGTCGCTTTTTTCTGTCTTATCATGTCTCCGCGTGACTGGAGTTTGAATTTACATGCATGTCGTTTGGTTGTGATGCTTATCTAATACTGCTACTGAAGTTCACCTGCATTCCCACTGTCGTCATTACTGTTGTCAGCTCCTCAGTTCGATGACTGCCTGGACACGCCTTCCAAGATTTAATTAAGAGCTGTAAAACCCTGTCAGCGACAAAGCGAGCTTAATTATAGATTGTTTGGTGAATGCCCATCAGAAGATTCGAGGTGATAATAAAGTGAGAGAGTGAAAATGACTTTTGTCTGTCCCCGTTTCTCGCGCCTCACCTTGCGCCTCCAGCTCGCCTCCTGTTTTCTTCTCAGAGGCTGTTGTGCTAAAATATTCTGCCTCCACCCAGAAAGAGATTGTGCAAGACTTTAAATCCACACTTAATCAGCAGCGGGATGGAAAACAGAGTCTTATCTGTCGACAGCAGAATGTGCTTACTGCTTTTGAAAAGGAAATGTTTTTTTATTGAAGATGCAGAGCTTCGCAGCTCCACAGAATCAAGCTGATCCACTAATGTCTTTAGTTGTTCTTTTTTTTTTTCTTCCAACTATTTTGACCTGGACGCTGCAGGGCATCAGTGCCATTTGGACTATGTTTTACTGCTGAGTGGCCATCCCTGTAAAGTATGTGGAAAAATGTACAGGCAGAACCTAACGAGTTATGTCTGGGAATTGGAAACAGAAGGTGCACATGGTTGCTTCAGTGCTTCTGCGGCCTTACAACCCGTACACAGCAGATAGCTTAAGCTTTCTCAAGATGCTGTCTATCGCAGTGTGCAGTTGTTATTTTTGCACGGCTGACGTGAAAAATTTGGCGCAAACATTTGGAATGCAAACATGCAGAGGTTTGGAAGTGGAAAACACATCATCATGAACTTCATTTCTTGCCGAAAACGTCAAAATGACAGCTACATTTGGCACTGTTTGCACATCATGAACTGCTGTGTCGTCGTGTAATCAGTTTACATAAACGTTTTAAGACGCGTGTCCTCACCCTGGTGTTGTTCCTCTCGGCTTTGAGCTCGGAGATCTCCTCCTCCTTCTCCAGCAGCTGCTCCCTGCAGGCGTTCAGCTCCTTGGTCAGCGCTGCAAACTCCTGAGCAACAGAAAAAGAAGACAGGGAGAGGGATGGGTCAGCATCGCGGCCAGCATCACACAATACTCTGCAACAGCCCTGCGTGTTGATGCAATGCGGGCCTGTTACATGGCTGGCAGCGCTGGATGATGCAAATAGTTTAAAGAAAATCCAAGGACTAATAACAACTTTTACTGCTTTGTTGTTATTAGTGACCCTCAACCAAGTCCACCCAGGAGCTCTACATGAAGAGCAGAGACTCAACAATGGTGGGCTTCTGAGGCCATTAGTTGCATCACATTTTGGAGGTTAAATAACAACGATAGGACATGTTGGACAATGTTCACTGTATTGTTTAAAGACCACAACATAAACACCATTAGTGAAAATTCTTAAAAATATAACTAGTGTTTCTGCTACACCTCAAATCCATCTTTGATGTTTCTGTACTCATCACCTCTAATGGTAATCTGTGAGCGTAAGGTGATTGGCTGTCTGCAGCGGTGCAGGCACAGCGCCAGGTGGAGTGGATTCACACCTACAGGACTGCCCGTTGACTGTGGGGTGTAGTACTACGAGCACGAGCTGTAGTACTGTGGACGACAGCTGAGCCGACAGACTGTGTGTGACGGAGCAGCAGGTGCAGGAGCTGCATCAGGACGGCAGATTGCAGTTTTAGTCATACAAATATTTTTGTGTGACTTTAATCTCACAGGCTGATCTGAACTTCGGAGGGCAGATTAGAAGAAAGAGGACAAAATTACGGACAGGAACAGGAAGGTCATTTATGGCAAACTGTGGCACTACTACTACTACTATTACTATTACTACTACTACTGCACCTAGCAGAAGCAGAAGGAGGAGATGCAGGACAAGAGGAGGAAGACATGAGGGAAAGAAAAAGAAGAAGCCAAACAATCAGAAGAGAAAGAAGACAAGCAGAATAAGAAAAAGAAAAAAGGAAAAGGCAGATAAGAGGGTGAAGATAAAGAGGAGGAGAGGAAAAAGAACAAGAAGACGAATGGTAAGAAGGGAAAGAAGATAAGCAGAAGAAGGAAAAGAAAGAGGGAGAAGCTCATCTCCACTCAGGATGCTGTGCTGTGGCTCGGAGGTCACATGTGGTCTTTGTCGTCCCAAACAGTAAAACAGCATCGAACCAAAGCAAGCGTTTGGTTAATGTGATCCTCTGTCAGCTCTTTCTGTTGCTCTCTCAGACCATTTTTCTTCTGATGGACGCTGACAAAAGATTTCAATAGGCCTGAACTACGTTTAAACACCAATTACTCCCTGAGAGTCCTGCTGGACCTCCAGACCCAAACCACAAACACAGTCCACCAGAACGCTCGTTTTCCTAAACAAAGATTTGGTTCAAAAACTCCTGACAATAAGTCGAGCAAACAGCCATTAGAGCAGGAGAGACAGCCTGCCGCTCAGGAAGACTTCAGACCTCAGTTCCTGTGGTCCTGGTCTAAATTAAACACAGAACAGCCCTGTTTGGAACAGGTCACGCCAGGCAGGTAACAAAAGGAATTGAACAGAGACACAACCAGCTGACACAATAAACAGCATGATCGGTGATTCAACTCAGACTGATTTTGCTTACCCAAAAAAGAACTCAGGGATTAAACTGCTAAAAACCATGACGAAATCTTAAAACAAACCTTAGTAATGAAACACCAACAATTCCAATCACATACGATTAGGTCTACGAACTATTTTTCAATTGCTCTATTAGCTGTCGAAATCTTAATAATGAGGCATTGTTCAGTATTTTCTAAAATGTTAGAGAACAAACACTGAATCAGTCCAATTGAAAAATACATGACAAACTAACCCATAATGATAATAAAACAAGAATAAATGATTAAACGTCGGCTGCAGCACTTGTATCAAATTTGCATCAAACTTAATATCAAATAATATGAGAACAATCAATCCGAACTCAAATGCTGCGAGACAAACACAAGCAGAGCTCTGTCTATCTGAACACGCATTGCAATGCAGAATCTGTACACCATCTGCCCTTCAGAAGACAAGGACAATAACTCAGAGTTACAGACGAACTCCAGGGAGTGTGGCAATATTGTGTCTCACAGCTACGGCAGCGCAACAAATCCTGGTAGACCTTATAGAGCGATAAATCCTCTGCACAAAGACACCATACACCCTGAAAATCCCCCAAATTACTACAGACTCTTGCTCTGTGTTATGAGTGAAGGCTTTGGAAAGTCAAGAGGATTTACTTCTGTGATCAAAGACGAGATTTTAGGTTGCACCATGCAACGTAGGCAGGGAAACGCGGCCTCTCTGTCCTCACGGGATGGATGTTTTGAAATGGCAGAGCTGCAGATTTACCCGAACCCCTGAGAGCAATCGTGAACCAGCCAATTAATCGGCAGTGTTCGGGATCAGAGGCTTTGGGACATCGCAGCATCTTTGAACTGCTGCAGGCTGCTCTGTTGCACCTTTTCCAGCTGGAGCCGCTGGAGGGTGTGAAAGCAGTTTCAGAAATACGGTGGCCCAGAGTGGTCATTGTGGCTGTAAATGCTTCACGGCTGCTAAATCATCACATCTGTGTGCTCGTGATCACGACTTAATTATCTCATAATGAACGAACATTATGTGGTGCTCGTGCCAGCTTATTGGATACACATGCACAGTCTCATTCAGTCCAATACAAAAGCCCTGCTCTAAGTCACATACGTCAGGTGGTACTGAACCCAATTCAGAGACACAAAAATAGAAACAGAACTTCGATTTCAGTCATTTCCACCTAATCAGGAAACAAAGATAACAAGATGTCTGAATTATGAGAGAACAGTGAGGAACAGATTTTAGATAATAAAACATCCAGCCTTTGGGCCTGATGTCTCTAAGGACAATAAAATCCTAATTGTAACTGGTGTGCAAAAGCCAAGACGACAAAAGGTTTGAAGATAAGATAAGATAAGATAAGATATTAGTCCTGCAGTGTGATAAATCTAACTATCAGGTATCTGTTAGATGTAATGGCCCTGAGTTAACAACAATCATCTACAGAGGTGGACTGGGTCAACTGTTACGACCCAGTCGTCGCCATAGCAACGGGGGAAAGCGTGGAAGAGGTGTTATCACAATAACCAAGTCATCTCTAAAGAGCCTTGACCTATAATGGACCACAAGGGCAGAGAAAATCAGATTCTGACATCATTCCCAACCACGTTCTTCAAAATGATATTCTGTATGAAATTAATGATCTAAACGAAGCTCTTGTGTCGCCGCAGGACACGGTGCTTCTTTGCCTCGGTGCAATTTCCAAACTCGGTTTTGTGCAGTAGGTCAGGCACAAAAAAGAAGCTTAGAGCTCATAAATCTCCGGCCCAGAGGAATGCAGCTAATCACAGTCACCTCCTCTGAAGGAACAGAAAAAAAAGAAAAGCCCTTCTGCAAATTGCATCATTTGCTTTAATGCTTGTGAGACCCAACAATCCCCCTGCTGGAGCTGCGACTGCACTGGTAAGCTGCGACTTCCTCAGCCACAGTTCAGAGAGAGAGTGTAAACTCAGAGCAATCCTCCTTTCTCTCAGGGCTGAGACGTTTTTAGAGAGAATTATCTTTCCATCGCACGGAGAGACAAGTTGGTAACAGATGTGACGACACTGGATGTTGTTTGTGACCCCGAGAGTGTCGGTGCATTTCGCAGTCATCGTCCTCACACCGAATCTGGCGTTCTGACACCCACTTTAATTAACATCTCCATGTTCTGTCAGCCAGTCAGCATCTCGGGACAAATGTGGTAACAAACACACAAACAGGCTGGGACAGAGCGTCCAGATTTCAAAATAATCATCCACAGGGAAGGTCTGGACAGAGCGTGAAAGTTTGTAAGTTAAACAAAAATCAAAGAAAAAGAAAATCGGGAGTTGTGTGTAGTTAAGCATTTATATTTACAGCATGTACATTAAAAAACGCCTGTAGTTGGAGAATCATAAAGCTACACTTTATAAGTTAGCTTGTTTATACTTTTCATGCCAACTTTGCTAACGGCCTCCAGACTAAATCTGATTTTTAACTAATTGGAAGGTCTTGCAGTTTTTAAGTTGATGCATTCCATTTGTTTTCACCTACAGACAGCATGAAATGTATCCTAACACGAAATTTCAATAAGAATTCACTTAACTACTAACTCATTTTTTAAAATACGTGCTCCTTCCTTTACTTTACTTTACACACTGCTGTATCCTACACAAACATATGAAAACAAGAGAAATATGAGGTGTAACATAAGCATAACCACACTTGCTTATAGCCTATCCTGGCACCACTGTATTATTCATAACACTGAAAATGCAGGAAATGGAAGTTTGTTTGTATTCAGTGATATTTATTTATTACTTTTGCTCTATCTGTCAAGGAAAACACAACCTGGTCAGTTTTTTTTCCCCTGTTCATTCCCAGGAAACGCTGCCTCTGGGCGATACTCTCATAAATAAGCTGCAAATGGGATGGAAGGACGGAGGGAAGCGACCGAGCGGACGCATCGTAGTGGAAGCACGACTCGGCGAGCACAGAGAGGAGAAGAGTCCTGGAATATAAATAAACGGGGGAAGATGCACACGCTGGGGCTTGCGTGACAGAGCATCTTCAGCGCATCAGTTAGATGGACTCGGATTCACAGGTCGAGCCGAGGCAGAGGGTGATGCACAGTGCATCACACAAACACATGGACATACAGTGGACTACAGCTCCCTGGAGAAATGATGCTGCCCAGCTGTGAACAGCAGAGGAGTTTCCTAAGGGAAGCAGAGCCGTGCCTTGTGATAATTAGGAGGTGCTGATCGTTGATTCGACTGTTAAATGAGAAATGATCAGACTCTTCTCCCGGTAAGCTACAGCAAGCGGGGCTGAAAACTGCCCGAAAGCTTTTAGATGGTTTGTCTGTCTCTCTCACAAAAATGTGATCCAAGGTCGTTTAATCAGCCGCCGCTTTTGATGAAGTGTTACAGCTTCCTTTTACAGTCCATTCAAACAGCTGGGAAGCATAAAACACCTCCTGGGTGAACTGAGGTTTTGCTACAATCCTCTCTATAGCACTATTTTACCCATGACCTGCTGGACCACTACACCCCCCACCTCCTCCTCTTCCCCACCTCTCATTACCAGGGCAAACTGCCTAGCACTGCAATATGTCAGTCTGTGGAGAGTGTGTGTGTGTGTGTGTGTGTGTAGTCTGCCTGGAAGGTGAACTCTAAATGAAATGGTGGACTAGGCTTCCTCCCTGAGTGGGCTGACTGTCGGCCAAAATTACAGCAGCAGGTGATTTTTTTTTTTTTTTAAAATGGAGGTGTGCTGGAGCAGGAGTCATGCTTCCAGGCTAAAAACAAAACCCCAGCAAATGTGAATCACTCTCAGGAGAGACAGGGAAGTGGTGGTGTGATTGACAGCATGCTGATTCACCAAGTGTAACACAGAGAGCACATAGAAGAAAAACGAAAATAAATAACAGCCATCGGTGTGATTACGCTGCCTCCATCTCTTGCAGCCAAACCTCAGGAATCTTTGTGGAGGACTGGATGATTAGTGATGTTATCTGACACCAGCAGCACATTCTCGAATGCCTGGAGTGAAGTGAAATGAGTCTGAAAACGAGTCAATAAGAGTTGAGAGTGTAACCTTTTGACGTCTTCCCAGAAACAAATTAGACAAATTCTGACAAGCTGCATGGCGAGAAGCTTTAAGACAAAAGCAAAATGAGCACTTTGTGAATGCAGCGTGACTCTGATTTGATGTCCTGATAAACCAGCTGGGAAAGTACCAGATAATAAGCACTAAGCATGAACACAAGCCTGGTTTGAGAAAGCTCCTCTGTGCAGTGGGTCTTTAATATTTGATAGAGTGTTATATTTACAGTGTGAGACCAAAAGAGGCGAGGACAGGGCAGAGGGTGGTTATAAATGAACGATGAGATGAGCCTCCTGCTATCAATAGGAAAGCGGCACTTCCCGCAGTTCACAAATGTCTACACATGCAAGACAGTGACGGCGCACTAAAGTGGGCTAATGTCGCTATGATCACATTTGAGATTTCAGTTCACATAATAAAAACCTGCAGGCTTGGAGCAAATCAGACAAGACAAACTGCGGCTGTGAAAGATGTTTTACTCAACAAACCAATATCTGTTCGCAGGTTCTACACCTGGGCTTTTCCTCACATGTCCCAAACAACAAAGCTGCTGCTGCTGAGGCAACATTTACAAACCAGCCAAGCACTGAAATGAATACACCAACGGCCTGCTGTGAAGCTACTGCTTAAAAACATATTCATCAAGGCAACATCTGCCTTCTTTTCTGCCGTGACCGTGACCAGCTTCACAGTCTCCTCCTCTTGTTGTTGACATGTCTCTGCTTCCATTGGTTTCTCTGTCTGTTGACATTAAAGAGCCACAATTAGCCAGATACCCACCACACTATCTGATCGTGCATCATACGGTCTGGTGTAGACTGCAAGACTTTATTAGAGCCACCCATCCATCAGTGTGAAGTGCACTGAACCTGAAGAAAAAACTTCAAAGTAACGCGATCAAAGTTAGGTCACCAATTCTCAGTTTCTATAACTACTAACTGGATGCTTGAAGGATAATCTATATATGACATCTTACAGTATAACAGGCCACTGAGGGTTTTCTCAAGATGAAGAGAAGTTTTTAAAGAGCTTTCTACAGTAGTACACTGAAGACCAGTGCCAGCCGGATTCTTGGCCTCCGTCTTGCTGATAAAGAAGGATCGATCACAGAGATTCCAGATCGGACACCGAGGAGCCAGAAGGACCTCGTGGAACAGTCGCCGCAGGGGTTTCAGCTCAGCCAGCAGGCTCATTTCCTCAGCTCTGAATATTCAAGAAGGTCACCCGTGCTGAGCGAGCATGTCCTCTGCTTCGTGGTGACGTGCTGGTGAACCGAAGGTAGGAAGTGTTACAACAGCAGCCGGCGTGCTGCTATCAACGCAGCCTCCTCAGGAACCATGCAGCTTCCTTTCATCTACACCTCTGCGAAAAATAACACCAAGGACACCCACCGAGTCGACTGACAATCGAACTACTGCTGTCACACAGTCCCATAGTACCTGCAGAACCCACGTGAGAACCTTAAAGCCATGAATATTCCAGCGTTTGTGGACTCACTCGTCCTTTAATTCTCTGAGGAGAAGCTGGCAGGTTGTGAAGCCATCACAACTTCAAAGAGCTGTTCAACCCGAAGAGCATACAGCAGGATGATTCAATATAGATTCAGGGAAGCTATAGCACACCTTTGTAAAAACATCAAGCTGGATTGTATTTTTATTACTTTCCCAACACAAATTCCTCTGTTCTGATATCTCTTTGTACATGTCCTCCACACAGAACTCCACAGAGGCAGATGCACATGAATCAAGCAGAATCAATCACAAATGACTGTTAACTTGAAACGAGACAGAGATGAATAAAGGAAGACCAGTGAATTCTCTCATTTAGATTATATGATGATTTTACGAGGCTTGACTGCCTCTGATTTTTGGAACTGAAAAAATGAGTACCAGAGAATAAAAAAAGACAGCCAGTTCTTGAAAAAGGACCGCGAATGGACGTCCAGAAGGGAATGTGTGTGACACTGTTGTGATCTTCTATCAGGACAGCGGGCGGCTTGGTCACTGCACTGATGCCTTCAATGGGCTCACGGGAAAACTACAGCAGAATGAAAAACAGCTACTTGTAGAGGTAAGAGGATTATATCAGGGAAATCACAGCAGACATGTACAACAGAAAGGGAAATGAAAGGTCAGTAAAGGTGTTTGTGTGAACAGATGTGTGTGCGTGTGTGTGAGAGAGAGTGTGATGGCATTGAGGGTTGGAGGGGTGTGATTTACAATAACCTTTAGCTGGCGAGGTAAGAGGGGTCGTCTCTATGCTGTAAAGGCCCCTTGAGGCCAAGTCATAAATCGGAGAGTGGAAATTACAGCCTGGCAATTTACTGCCCTTCCAGCGCCTAATAACTAATTTTGATCCCTTTGAACTCCCGTACGAGAAGCTGCCACACCTCCATCACACCACGAGCCACATCCTTCAACCTCTAACCTCCAAAACTGAAGAGGATAAAAGCTGCAAGGGATTAAATAAGGGGAAATTTGTCTCAAAAAGGATAGATGAGGATTCATCTCAGTACAAATACAAGGTGATGGAAGAAAAATATTCATGGATGTTTAAGTAGGTCATATTTCTACAGTCGGTGCTTGCTGACTGGCAGTTTCAAAAGCTTGAGTGGATGTGAAATTCTCATGTTTGAATCATCGGTGCAAAACAAGCAACTGCTTTAGAAAATATCGTGTTCTTTCATTAAAAAAGAAAAAGTCAAAGGTACATGACTGTACAAAAAAAGTAAGCAGACAAGTTAATTCCAGCTTAAAATTGTGCAATGCTAGAAATGAAAGATTACAGCTTGTGGAAACATTTGGGGGTTTAAATCATTGAGTCTCAGAGTTGGGGTCAATGTGAGATGAGGTCAAAAACTATGGGGCAAAGTGTTTCTAACTGTTTAAGACAACAAAAACCCTCGAATCTGCTTCTTTCCCCGTGTTTTATCTCAGTAATTGCAGTCGGTGGAGAGAGATGGAAGATCTGAGAAAGCACTGAGCTGATATGATTCAAATTCAAATACCCATCATATAGTCAATAATCATTTTGGATATTCAACCTCCATCTGCTGGTCTTTAAGTCATCGAACCAACAGGAACAATCGTCACAAGTCTGATGTAGCGTGGACAGCAAATGTGTGTGTGTGTGCGCATGTGAGAGGGAGGGTCCAGATGGACTATAGAAGAGCGAGGCCATGAAAGATCCCACATCCCTTCACATGCTCTTGACTGGACACCGTGATAAACTGATGCCACTGCAATGCCTGGTGATACGGGGCCCATATTAAAAAGGTCGGGTGGGGGGGGGGCTTTATTACCGGATGAGAATCCTATTCCCCGGTTTCCACATGTAATCGTCTGTCACACTCCTCTCATTTGGTCCCAATAACGTTGGGCATTCAGGCAGCAATGAAGCTGCATTTCGCTGTGAAACACCCAAACAAGCATGGCCGGAAATGCCAGGCCATCCATCATCTATTACCCACGGAGAGCAGAGCGCTCCAACAGGGACAAATAGTTCATGTGTGGGACACAACAGCAGCTCTCGCTTGATGTGCTGTGATTGTCGCTCACCTTGCACAGCTGGAGGAGATGATCCCCATGGCTGACGACGCTACGCTCTCTTACCGGAGCCTAGCTGGGAAACAGGATCATCGATCATTTTGTTTTTCACCCCCTGGTTTTCAGCATATAACACAGCAAATATCTGCACAGAATTGGGTAGTGAATGGTAGTCATGAATTTTGTCGCTTTTACTTGCACTTTACTTGCTGTTACAGTTCCTATCATTATTTCTGTGATATAAACTGGAAGTGTTTTTTTTGCTTTGGTCTCCAATTTCATACTACACACCAACTCTAAACAGGATTTTGTATGGAAAACTGTCACGCATTCACAAAACATCAACACACTGGATACTGTTGTCCTACAATGCAATGCAGAAAGGAAACTGAAATGCTGCACAGAATAAATGGAAAACAAACAAGCAGAAAAAGTATTTCATTCCAATAGTTTAACTGACGTACATCATCACTGATTTCTTATGCATCAGCTGCAAAAACAGAAGTCATCACATTTGAGAAGCTGAAGCCGCTTGGCGTTTGATGAATGAACGAAATGATTACTTAATTATTAAAATTGCAGTACATTACTGTCAGTCCTCTACGCAATTAACTTCACATTTCTGCTTTGACATGTGTTCACAGTCTGTCTGCGTGGGCCAGAACCCAGACCGAGGTCCACCGAGGCACAGGCATGTACTACAGCACCCGGCGCCTGAAATGAGACGAATGCACCCGAACACACTGCTGCTCCCTCGCAATGGCAGATGAATGGACGCCGCAGAGATGAAAGCCACAGAGCATGAGCTTCAGTGTAGTGCTGTAAATCAAAGTCCAGTTGCCAGATAAGCATGGCAATTTTAGTCGGGCTGATAACCAACTGAGCAACGGAGCTGTTTGGTGCGGGCGAGATGCCACATTTGGAAAACTCATCAGACAAGTGGTGGGATTTGCAAAGATTACAGTAGGGAGAGAGGGTGGGCTTTGGAGCACTGATGATTCAATCCTCGGCCTTGCAGATAACAGCCAGCGACAGCCACGACAAACAAAACACCCTCCGTGCTTCAAAGATGCTCACCGACTGATGTTCACTTCTGGCTGATATAAAGAAAAGATAGGTGAGATCAGAGGAAAACAAAACCTCATCGTGGGAATATTAACAAAGGACCACTGGCAAAACATGTTTCAGAGGGAATACGACAGATTGTAAACTGAGGACCTGAAAGGCATCAATAGACGACTTTTCAATCGTGTAGTTCAGGTGCCGAAAGCACATGAAACAGGTGATTGGTACCTTTGTTGACCTCTTAACATTTTCTCCTTCTCCTCTGCTTTGTGGCCTCTGTGTTTACATCTACAACGGAGGCGGATCTCTGATCCTCAGGGAGTTCAGGGCCTGCTGACCTGATCTTTACCTTCATTTATCACAGAAGGGAAATCCTCTGAAACCGTAAGATTAAATTAAGCAATCCCTGAAAGTAAGGCAGAATACGGTGAATCGATCGCTGGACAACTTCTACCTGCTTCTATCTCTATAGCTCCCGGGGGGGTATTTGTTTCTTCTTATGTACACAAGTTAAGACTCTTCCATTAACATTTACTACTGTTTGATGATGCCAACGAGACCACAGCACCGTCTCATCGCACCTCCAACCATCAAGGTGATCATATAATCTCTGATGCGTGTTTATAGTTGACTGTAAAACATGGTGCGTGATGTAGTTTTAGTGTCTAATTAGTCCTGGAGTTAAAGTTAAATGGCCTGTAAATATCAACCAGCGTGGATTAACAATCACTGTGTCAGCGTTTTGAACCGAGGACGGTATTTTGGAGTGCACAGGAAGAGATTACAGTACGGGCGTTTCACTCTGCTGTGTGATGCTCAGTTCCTGCTTTAAAGCCTCAGAAAATCTAAATCAAAAAGAGGCCTCTGAAGTGAAAGTACAAATCAACACTTATGACGTTTTGTACATTTTCTCCATGTAACCCCAGCGAAACTCAAACTAAACCTTGTGTAAGCACGGCACATATTGAGCTTTACCAATAGGAGCAGCTCATATGCTACAGTATGTCTGGGAAATTGGAGGACTAATGCTGTGCCTTAGGGGGCTGGTGCCTTTAAGGTCATCATGAAACCCATCTAATACAAAGCAGCCTGCTCGTCTCCTTTTCCTGCTCTTGTCTTCTGCCGTCATCTGAGCCGTCTTTGTACAGCCAGCGTTATCGCTCTCCTCCAGGCCCTCTCTCCTGTACAGTTCTGTGGACACTGAGCTCGGTGGCAGATCACAGGGCCCCTATGTGAATCATATGGACCAGAATGAAAATCACAGTCGCGGAACCTGAGGCGAGATGGCATCCGAGGCGCCCCGTGGGTTCTCGATGAGCTAAGCGTGACAGTGGCAGGTTAAAAAAAACCCGATTCAGAAATAGTCTTTCAAATCAAGTGCTGCCGAATGCTGCTGTACCCTCACGCTGTTTGGTAACAGCAGTGCTGGCTCTTAAAGGTCAAAGCGCTCGGAAAAGCAAAGTTTTCACGTCATGTGGACGCTCCTTTAAAAATGACAAATTTGTTAAAAAGGACTGCCCACTGCCTTTTTAATCACGTCTACTTGGATGGACAAGCATGTACACATTCGACTGGCAGAGGAGACACGCTGTTACACATACGCACTCCAACACCAGCATTTCCTCCCTCCGTCTCGCCGTCTCTCCGCAGGTAAACAACGAAAGTCAAATGGCCTCTGGCGCTGTTCAAAATGAATTAGCGTTGATGGCCTGGCGCTGTGAAACTCTGGCATTTTATGAAAGGTCTGCACCACGAAGGAGACCACCTGAGAGCCAGGAAAAACATTCAGAGCGCACACGCTGATCAAAACAATTCTCTCTCTTGTATATGAATGAACAATCGTTTTGTCCATTTAAAGTTCACCTGACTGGGAGATTCAGAACAACGTGGCTGCGTGTCTACAAGGCAGAACAAGCTTGTGATCAGCTCCCCGTTTCTTCCGATGCGAAGTGGCAGCGGCAGCAGCAGCAGCAGGAGGGGAAAACGGCGTCAACTCGGGTAGAAATCAAACATTAACACAGGACGAGGCAGAATGGGATGATAATGCTGTCTGCTGGCAGGCGGGGAAGAGGTGCTGAGATAAGGAAATGTGGATGAACCTGCAGGGCTAAGAAACACAACCACTCAGACGAAGACGAACATGCAGTCCAGCCCTCGTGTGTGTGCCGACTGCAGACGTCAATGTCTGAGCAACTGTGTGATGAGTTTTCCTGTTGGAGCAACAAAAACAGCTGTGATTGCGTCCAGCAGGTGGTAATAATAACAGACCAATAATAGTTTTTTTATGTTTTGAGTTCAAAATGGGCTGTTGTTGATGACGCAGCTTCTCTTTTGCCTGGCCTGGACTGACCGTGAGAGCTGGTGAAAGATGACTGTTGGGGTGCACAGACTGGCAGAACTGTCCTTGGAAGGCTAACGTCCCTGCGCTCCAGGGGCCTTGGTGGCCAGATGTTTTGCTGTGCCTGCTCGCTTGGGTTTTGGCCCCAGTGTCCCGCTACAAGCAGCATCCGTCACGCTACGATGCAGAGCTCACAAGACTGGAACACAACAGCTGCATCACTTGTACATAGCAGGTCAATGCAGTTTGTTTGTCTCACTCTTTGGTGCTTTCACAGCTGCTGTACAATTTAGACACTTACAGTTCATGATTGCATCCAGATGAAATGAGAATCCACAAGGGAGGACTAACTGTTGTTTTGAAGGACACTTGGCCAACAGAGGATGCAGAGACTTTCTGGTGTTCACTTTAACTGGCTGGACGGCTTTGCCACATTAGAATGTCAGTCATTTCATAATACAACTGGAATCAAAGATAAAAGCTATGAAACACATGATGCACTGAGTAAACAAATGAAGACATGGTTCACGTGTTGTCAGCCCCATAACTAATAGTAAAACTCATCCCAGCGTGTTCTGCAACAACAAAGAGCACGCAGGAGTCTTTGTCTGTTGGCTGCTGCTCCGGCCATGGCTTCAACAGGGCTGCGTTGGTGCAGAAGGAAGGATTACCTCACAGCATCCTCTCTCTTTCGATCCCTCTCTCCTCACCTGCACCACATGCCTACAGAGCACAATCAGTCTGCATCGCCGAGCTTCACGGTGCTGCAGCCCTGAGTCACACATTTAGAGGGCAACAGAGAAGCAAGGGCAACAGCTTCACTCCCGGAATATTGTGGAGTGAAACCTTTTTTCTTTTATTAGCATCTACATGGTAACATATCTGGTAAGACTGAAGAGAATTTGCAGACAGATAAATCTCACACAGCACACACACGTGAGACACTGTGCATGGTGTATCTGCATTTGTATGCCTGAGAGGTACGAGGTACGAGGCTGATACAGCATTGTACTTCAGTGTGATATACCGTCAGAATAAGAAAAGCAACATGCACTACAGCATCCTCTCCCAGGACACAAACAAGCGCCGAGGCTCCCTAGTGGCATCTTAATGCGGTGATGGGGTCACATCAAGGTTGAAACACAAGTTATCTGTTGCAGCCCGTGCTGTCGAGGAAAAAGTACGTCTGAAAAACACTTGAAACCCGTTTCAATAATACATGGGGAGGGGGAGCCTATAGAAAGGGGTCAACACTGAAAGCTCTCTATGAAACCATAAGAGGGATTAGATGATGCTAAGTGACATCCGTATTAAATCCGCCTTCAGTTTCTACTACAAAACTAAAACAAGTGCTTGCAGGCTACTGCGAAATGAAGTAAATCAGAAGTCAACAACCTGAGTGCGAGCCAGTGATGACTCTACAAATCTGCCCCAGTGTTCCCAAAGCATTTTGCATCCAGCCCTGCTCTCACCCTCTTTACCCAAACACATCTGACCTTCTCAACGAGTCCTAAAGAATTCATTAAAAGATTTAAACAAGGACTTATCTGTTTTGTCGTTGAGCCCTTCATTAAACCGAGGGCATCTGTACAATTAGAGCAGACACAAACATCCTGTCCAAATAATTAGTTATTAATTAGTCTCAATGACTTAATGAGTAGCATTAAACAGCACTTTTCAAGCTGCTACTTTAACATTAATTACACAAAGAAATTTCAAGGAATGTTCACTTATTGTAAAATCAGACCATTAATGGGTAGACACAAACAAAAATATTGTAGGTGCTTCTGATCTAAAAAGACAGATTTATGTCCAAATGACAAAGTTGTTTAGTGACTGTAGTAATTACAATGGAAGCAAAGGAGGAATTGGAAGCCAGGGATTTTTTCCCCCATTTTAAAACTGACAGTCACAGTCAAAGCATGACCGCGGTTCTGACCTCAACAAGTAAGTTCTTATTTTATCCCAAACCACGACCAGGATCACTCCATAAGCACTCATTTTTCAACTGTGATTTGCTTTTTAACGGTTTTGGAAGCCAGAGTCAGACCAAGTGAGAGTGAAAGTCTCGTTGTACATGGCATCAAGAAACAAGATATTTGGTTGTTTAATCTGAGGGACTTTCTGAGGGAGAACAGTCATTGGACATAAAACACAATGCCAGAGTTATTAAAAGACATGGCAGAGTCATAGTTAGGATAGGAAGGCTTGCAAGGGAGGTAAAATACATCATTTCTGCATTTTTTTCACTCTGCTACTTGATATTTTCAATGAAGATAATGCTGGAAAAAAAAGCTCTACTATACATTAAGAAGTCCAAAGGTCCCATTCTGTTGTGATAGTTGCCTTGTGTAAATTCCAAAAGGCCAAACATTTGACGGCAGAAACTGGCCAGTCCTGGTGGGTTGCCAGTTCTGTCCTCTACACCAGTCTGCTCCCTGCAGTTCTCACAGGCTTCTGCGTTGCCAGACCAAGATGCGCCATGTGGAACAAGCTCTGGTGGGATGAAGCGTTGCCAGATATGCGTCTGAAATCTCTGGGGTTACTGAGGTTGTCGTTTATGTGTCAGAAATCTCCAGCGTTAGAGGGCTGCCAACTCCGCCTCAAACCTCGACGGGCATCGGGTTGCCAGCTCTGTCTCCATGTGCAGACATCACACTGGGCCACAGCAGATATGCACCAAAGGCTCTGGTTTGCTGTTGGGTTGCCAGATGTATGCCACAGTAGGTGAAATGTGAGCACTGAGATGGGGTACGAAACGAGCTCCAGAAGCACTAGGTTTGTTCCAGCTTCACACATGAAATAGTTTTTGATGTGAATGGATTCAGCGCTGCAGAATTTTGCTTTTGTTTTCGTGATTATTTCTTTGAAGGCTGATTTTGCTCCATGACCATCAAATTAGGTTTTGTCCAACAACCCACTGTTAAATCAGGCAGAGAGTAAAACATCTGTCTAACGAGTTGCTGGCTTATTAAAACACAGTTTGTAAAGCAAAGCATTATTAAACAATATGCAAGGTAACTATTCTTTGATTACATTACTGTGGTGATTATAAACAGCACTGAACGAGGATTACTGAATCAAAGTCCTTAAGAAGATGGCTGATCAAGTCTTTCTTCTATAAAGAGTGGACTTCGTTTTGCATTGTCTTCATCACCTTGATCATCACCAGACAGGCTAAACAGAGGGAAGCAGGCCTTTTGTGGATCTGTCAGACTTCTCCATGACTTCAAGTACAGAAGAACAAGAGGCTCATACTGCAGGAGGAGTATTTTGTATGAAAGCTGGCTGGAGATTTTGAAATGCAAATTGTGCACTTACAGTTGGATTTAAAGATAGGCTCAGGGTAAAAGCTTTCTGTGTCCCCTTTTATTATTACATTTTCCTTATCTGAAACATTCTAGGTTGTTCCTTGCATGTTACATTGGCACTAGAAGAGCAATTTACAGCAGATGGATGGTTCAAGAAGAACCAAAAAAGACAAAAACAAAGAGCACAAGGATGCTTCTTACAAGTCTTAGTCAAGTGTGTGGGCTGATTTAATTCAAAGTCCTCCATTCACAGTGCACACACGCCATTGCTGATGAACCATCGGAGGAAAAAAAAAAATCATTACTGTGATGAGTGACTTTGCAGCAGGATGGACCGACCTTGAGCAGCTTTGTTTTCCTTCAACTCAAAGCAAAATCTACAGAGGCGGGACGATGTAGACACCTAATCAGTCAAAGCAAATACTCACACTGACCTACAAATCACACATCCTGTGCCTGCCCCCATCTTCTTCATCTGTAGGACTTCATCTGCCACTGGTGACAAGTTCCTGCGTTTCCCAGAATCCCTTGCTTCCAGTCAAAGCTTTGTATGTGCCAATTAAGGCTCGTTAGTGTTAGGTGATCCCATCTAACTGACATGGACATTTGATTTGAACCTTTGAAATGTTGTGTTCAAGAAATGCAGATGCAAATGCAAATAAGATGTGATTCCATTAACTGGTTTGTAGTGAATAAACTATGCAACACAAAGCTCATTTCCATCAGGAGTTGGTAAAAGAAGAAGAAACAAAACCAGTTGACTTGATCATCCACGAGGGAAAAAGAAGCTGTTGTAAATTTGAATGAGACGAAACGCAGGGTTAAAAAATATTTTTGCTGCACATGTTTAGCGAGGAAGTAAACAAATTCAACATGATGGCCTCAAGGATACATACAATGTAAAAAACAATTTTTTTCTCATTTACCTAAACCGTTTTCAGGAGAGCTCACATTAAAATAGGACCTTGTTTACAGTATGCAGTGACTGGAGTCCTTTTGTAGCAGGGAAAAATAACCTTTGGATGCCTGCGCAAATCAAATTGAGGGGAAAATCACTTTAAACCGATCATCTGCCACGGGTACAGAGGCCCTTGTTTTTCACTTGGCTTGACACCTCAGCCTGACGTTACCTGACATTTTCTGCTACTGCACTCCTCTAAAGGTGTGCTGGAAATATCTAACTTCTGTCTAACCTTCAATGTTTGGCTGCTTGTCCATAACAATAAAAACAAATACACCAAACATCAATATTAGATCAAGAATTACAAGCTGGTAGCTGTTGTGTCCCCAGCGTTTCAGGTTGGATTTATACCTTTCTTCCACCTAATTTGTTTTTCTTTTTGTATTTGTGCACAACTACACAAAAAAACCATACACTGAAAGTAAGTGTCTTGTACCTGTGTTACAGAAGGGGGGGGGGGGCTCTTGTATCCTGCATGCAACATCACAGAGGCACATCTGCATCCACAGCCATGGCAGCATGTCTATGCTAATCAGCTGGTGTGATCTGCTGTGAGCTTGGCTCCAACCCGACAGGGAATCCTAGCCTACAAAAGCTGCTATTTATATCCCTCCCAAGTTCTCCCACTGCCTGTCCCTTTCATTAACGCCGGTGTTGGCTTCCCCCAGATAAAAATCCTTAATTAAAACTGGGATCACGGAAGCCGAGCAGCCTGGATATATTACGAGCTCTATATATGGTGTACAGCAGTAAAACCAAGGTGCTGAGACAGTTTAGAGAAGAATGTTTTCTGAAATCACTTTGAAGCTATAGCATGTTAGAAGAGCCACCATCAACGATTCATTAACTGAGGAGGATAGAGGCTGATTGCTTTGGCTTAGTGATGTGATTGAGAATTAAACTTCCTACATTTTCTGCCACACACAAGGACACTTCTGTGCACTGAACTTATTGCTGCAGAGAACACATGAATCTTCTGTTCTTCTTGAGAGGGCCACAGTGATTTAGATGCACATTTCAATCTGTGGCACTTGAAGAGCAAATTTTCACGAGGAGAGTTTTTAGAAGCAAAAAAGCCACAATCATCAGTTGAGGAGTAAGCAGCAGCTCGGAACGACATGACTCGATCGAGTGTGGTTTTTGAAAAACAGCTTCGAGGTGGAGAATCTTACCATATCCTCTACTTACATTTGCGATGAAGCAACACACACATCACCTTGGAAACAAGTATTCTTTTTCTTTGAGCATTGTTACCATAGTAAAGCATGTGACCTCTCCCCTCTGAGGTGCAGCAACTGTTTGTCTTCTGTATGGTGCAGAAGGTAAAACTGATTGTTCTCTTCGACGACAGCCATCACAAAGCTCGCATGCTTCACTTTACCAGATAATGTGAACCAGAGCATTCATGGTTCAGTGTTGTGAAAATGATAAAAATGTGACAAACTCAACACGAGCAACTTGACTTCCGCATTTGGCAAATGTTTTATAATGATGTACACAAGCAGAAGATTTTGCACAAAAAGCCTCATGACATGCACAAAGATCTGCTCTATGCCACAGAGGGTAAATTAAGCAATGCTCACATATGGTCTGAAAAGTGACCACAAACCAAAGTATGGGACAAATTCATTTGCCAGATGAAAAGACTGGCTTATGAAGAGTCCACCCTGAGGAGAAGACAGATGTGTGTACAGAACTGAGTCCAATAGTTGCTAAGATGATGGTGCAAAAAGAAAAACTCAAAGGATCACCAAAGAGGGAATCATCCTCTGAGGACCACGAACGTCTGCACAAAACAAGAGATATTTTCAGTCCAGAGGGGCCCACTGTTCCCGTCCATGGATCCATTCAGCATGCCAGAAAGTTTCCATCTTAACTCTTAGTTTTTATAGTTTGCCTTCAGTGCAACTTCAAATCTTCCTTGTACAGACAGAGTATACTGACAACATCAGATGATTTCTGTCACTCCAGGATTTTCTCCACACCAAATCTACTGGGATCTCTAGAGGGGCTGTGTGATATGTTGATGATATACAAATCAAGTCACAAATCAAACTTTTTAAAGTCTATGTTTTTAATCACTTGGATGACACGTGACACTTCCTGTGGGCAGGAAATCTGAATGAAAGCAACACAAACAAACATGGAGGAGAGCGAATGTGACACAGAAGAGGGGAAATTCAAGCAGGAGAAGGAGTCTTCACGAGCATCTTGGTCCTACAAGAGGAGCCGCTTTTGTCGCGTGGTTATGAAACAGGCTTTCCGTGCGATCATTTTAAATAAACTGTTTATACACTGAAGAGAAAATGTGTGACATCATGAAATGCATCAGGATATGAAAACACAGAGCCCCAGCCTCTGCAGTTAAAAGAGCACAGATCTAAAACAAGAATACTTTGTCAAATCCACATTGAAAAGGTGGTCTCTGCATTGTGGCCCAAACAGTGCAAATAAAGCCCATTTAATTCTTGATGCTCAGAAATCACGATTACTTGACTTCTTCAAAATCATTACTTTGGGCCAAACTGGGTAACATA
Source organism: Scatophagus argus (assembly GCF_020382885.2). Lineage (NCBI taxonomy): Eukaryota > Metazoa > Chordata > Actinopteri > Scatophagidae > Scatophagus > Scatophagus argus. The sequence continues at coordinate 3,765,904 of NC_058514.1, read as the reverse complement.
AAGCCTGAGGATATTACTTCCCAAAGGATAAACAACAAGTACTATAATCAGGGAAAATAATTCTTTCTACTCTACTGATGCACATTCAGTATTATAACAGAGCCTCACATTTGTTTGTTTCCTTGGAAACTGTTTTTCTTTTTGCCACCCACATGTGGATTCACAGTCTCCATTAGTAAAAAGCAGCTATTAATCTGCAAAGTCCTCGATTCAGTCCTTGACAAATCAATTACAAATGAGATCAAAACAACACTGTGAAGAAACACACAGAAATTATTCTAGGAATAAAAGGATTAACGCTCACCATCTCAAGGGGACCCTGACAGGTTGTGTTATAAAAGGTTAAGGATCTTCAGTTTTGACAGGCGACTGTAATGTTATCACAAAAATTTCTGGTAATGCAGCGATTTATTATGTGACCTACAGGGAAAAGAGTCCGGCTTGTACGAAGAAAGGACCTTCAGCTGCCAAGTGAGACAAAAGGTGAGCACAGATCCTCACATCCTCCTTAAATATTTCATGTCAGTATTAACTCTGAATAACCATGTTCTAAAACTGGCCGTCCTGTTGGACCCGACATCCTCCAGATTTCAGACGTGGGCTGTTCTGCTGCTGAATAAATCTGGATCTTCTATATTTAGAAGCGTGCAGACGGACTTTGTGCACTGTGGTAATTAAGAATGTTTTAAATTGTATCTAATGAAGCTCAGTTTAAGATCTTTTTATGTTTTAGTTGATTCATGCATAGCAGACGGCCTTTTCTTTCTTGTTTTCTTTTTTGCTTCATTTCTGGGAAATCCTCAGTATAAATCAATTTCTAGTTACACTTTTTGCAATTCTACTTTCTAGGATAAAAACAGAGATGGTTAGTTTTCATATTTTCAAATAGCTCTCAAGTAATGAATGAGACTATTTATTGTAATGAGCTCAAAACTGATGATGTGCTGTTTAACCCAGATTTTGTTCTGTATTATTTTCTTCTGATGCAATCGTTGCTTTGATCTCCTCAGGAATGAATTCATTCTTTGAGTGTATTGTGTGGAGTCGGTCGGCTATTGCAGCAGACTTGAAGCACTTCAGGCACCTTGAAGTCAAATCCAATGACTTCTATGTTTGGTCACCATTAGAGCTGCTGGGGAGAGGAGCAAAAACCACCGTGGAAAGGGTCCTTGAATGCACTCACGCGGCCTTATTTTTAATGCAGGATTAAGCACCTTTGCCTGGAAAACCTACAATTCCTCCTTGAGGGTGAAGCCGACACCTAATGATGATCATGCTGTGGGGATGGAGCGTTAATGACAGGGCTTCGGCGTGTGTGTTTATGTGGGCCACTAGCACTTGTCAAGCATTACCGGCTGCACGGCTGCCTTGAGATAATAGAGTCACTGAATCGATGTTTTGTTAAACACACCGAAATCCATAAAACGGGAAACACAGGACGCGTAATGAATAGCAATGAGACCATCCGCTCATCCCTTACATGCAGTGCAGACACTCCAGCATGCACATGAGGATTCCTGGTCAACAATACAACTTGCCTCCGTCTTCCTTCACTGGCAAAGTAAAGGTCAAGGGCTTCAGGGCTCGCACTGAAGAATGAAGAGGGGAGAGGAAGTTCAATACTGTGGAGACACGGTGGAGAAGTCATGCATCAACTTGATGTTTGGTTCCACGGGGGCTGAGGAGTTCCTATCGGCTGCTGCTGCTGTGCAGTCGCTGCTCTCTGCAAACAGACTGGGGCCTGGCACAGTTTCATCCTGCAGACTTGATTATGAATTCGCCCCTGTTAGCAGCACGACACATCTGTGGTCCATAATATTAACTCCTGAGTCCACTGACCCCCACTGAAGGGTGTTTTCTTTGTTCAGTCCTGTTTCAAATCCAAACAAACATCCGTCGCTACATGTGTGAAAGCTCCAGGTAGCCTTTCATCAAAACAAAAATGCTTCTCGTAGGCTGTAGGTCTTTTCAATATGCATAACAATTCTATTACCTGGTATTATAATTACTCAATATAAAGTTAATTCCCACAATTTTTGTCTACCATATTGTTACAGGAGCATTTTCATTCCATGCAGCTTTATATACACTTGAACTTCACCACAATTCAGACATACTCTGCTGCTCCACCACATTTGTGTTAAATGACCTCAACAGCTATGCTTACCAGTTACTTCACAATAGCACTGATGATCTTGTGTGGAGAGGACTTACACGCCTCTTGTTTCGAGTAGTAACAGCAGACTCCTCACAGCTGTTTCCTTTCATGAGCTCCAGGTTTAAAAGATGCCAGTTTGCGTGTAATTTGAAGGCAACGCAAAAGAGGTTTGGTCGAGGCAAATCACCAGCAGCACTACCTCCAGGACACACCAGAAGCGGTTCAGCCATGCAGAACCAAGCCGGGCCTGCAAATCCAATATTCCAATAGCTCGTCCGTTCCAAAAGACAAATCCGTTCAGGCTTCGCTAGACCTTGCAGCTGTAGTCAAGGTTAAGAGGCAGACAAATTCTGCAAAGCAAACCTCCTGATAAACAACACTGGGGTTAAAAAGTTGGAAACTTTTCTCACAGCACACTCTTGGAAAAGTGTCTGCAAATAATCTTCCGGCAGAGCCTCAGAAAGCAAACAGCCCTTCTTATCTTTATTCACAAAGGCAGCAGCTACTCACAGCAAACACAACAAGCCGGCGATGACTCACAGATACTGCATTATGGAAATCTAATTCACTAATTGAAATTCAAATTCATTTCAGTTCTTTCTAACCTTTTTAAACTATGTTGTCTTTTTCTGTGACACTGCATTTGATCCAGACAAGAGTGTATTGAGTCAGAGAGGCTTTCAGAGCATCTGTACAGCACTGATTATTCATGCTCTCATTATGAGGAGCAGCAGTGACTGAGGAGATTCCCCATTTTGGTGAATGCTGGTTGTTTTGAAATTTCACTTGTCCACTTCTCTCTAGTCATATTTTATAGCAGGAGCTCTTTTTCCTGTTTGTGTACATAACTCACAGTAATAATTACCAGCAGGAACGACCCACTCTGCCATGTGATCAATTTCCAGTCAGCTGTCAGGAGCTAAATGTGGGAGCTAACCCCAGTGTCCTTGTTTAAACTTTGGGTGGTGTGTTAATTAATGCTCATGGCAAGCCAAATCCTATTATGTATTGACTGGAATATGAGGCTCCATCCTACTCCATTCCAGTCCACTGAACTCCTCTCATTAATCAACGAGAGCTGCGGTATGGATTTTATACAAGTCTACGATTGACACAAATTACTGCACTGAAGTTCTCATTCACATGTTTACAGTTGAGGTCTGACAGCATGGGGAAGACCTTGCAGGTGCCACCATGCACGTCCAGGTTCTGCTTTTCCCTTGACTGGCCTACACAGATCTTCTATTTCAACCCAGTCCGACACATTTAGGATGAGCTGAAATGCTGACTGACAGGCAGACTTTATCTCTCAACAACAAGTAGTCAACCTCACTGATGCTCCCTGCTGTGAAGTTCTAAGATCTGGACAGAAAACCTTCCCAGAAGAGTTTAGAGGCTGTTGTGGGAGCAGATTTAGACCTATGGTCTCGAATGATATGTTCAAAGATCACATATAGATGCAATGATTTGCTTTTAGGACAAATAGTACACCAGACTAAAATGAAAAACACAATTTTGGGTTAAGTCTTATCCATGTTACTTTTTTAAACAAGCTAACCAGCCTCAGCAGGCCTTCATCTCTGCTACACAAGTGTTTGTTGTACGCTGTTCATATCGATTTCATGAGAGCAGACGCGCACACACACGCAGACACACAAACAGTGTGAAGTCTCCACAGGTGCTTCGCTCAATCTCTGTGCCTCTGAGACTCTGAGGCTTATCGTGAGCAAGCGAAAGCATCAAAGTGAGAAACTGAAACTTTAACCGACTGCTAATACTCCAAAGTGCCGTAGATGGGCTCGCTGATGCCAGCAACTGAACTTTCATGTCATATCTCCCCTCCACTCCAATAATTACAAAGAAAGCCATCTCTGTCAGCGTGAATGTAAAATGCATGAGAAAGCGCTGATTGACTGAAGGCTTTAATAGTTGATTAAAAGAGGCTGAGACAGAGAATAGAAGATCGGCATTTTCGGAGCTGGTGATTTCCTCTAGAGATCAGCTACAGTGGTGTCACGATAAAGTCGCTTCAAACACACACAATATAAATGTCTCTGCACTTCATATGTGCAGCTGTGGGATCCTGCGACGCCACCGCTCCCGGCTTTGAAGCGTCACATTTTCAACAAGCTCAAATGAGGAGCGACAGGATCAGATGAAGTTGGGTGGAAATGGACAGATAATCTCGACAAGAAGCGAAATAACACTCGCCGATGGCTGATGGACAGGTCGTTATGGTAAGAAGTTTGCAAAATGAACTGGGGGGGGGGGGAGGACAGACTGATGGGAAAAATAGTGAAAGGTCATTTCCTGTCTGCTGGATAGCATCGTGGCAAACAGACAGGAAGTGGATCTGCTTTGAGAATCTATGAGGAAATGAATAAAGAGGCAGGCGCTCTGCTGCCATACGTCCAGCGCTTTCATCTTTACTCGCATCACATGGTCATATCTGTCCCATCACACATCTCACCCTAATGGGATGCAAAGAGGACTGTATATACCAGCCACATAAAGGAGAGGATGGTGCATACATGCACAGGGGCTCCCAGGGAGTAACTGGTCGAGTGTAATTAGATGGGACTGTATGGGACTATAGGCAGACCTCTGCAATTTCCAGCCAGGATTAATCCAATTGACTTTGTGGTTCTGGTTGGTTACAAGACCCCGCGGCCAAAGAAAGCCCACCACCTCAATGACCACCGGCCCAGTCTCCCGGGAGCTGGTTGGTTAGACTGCTAATGAGTCTGTGTGTCAGAGAAACATAAAACAGAAAGATGGAGCTATAGATGGAGATGAGTCGGATAAAGAAGAATATTGTTATGTCACATAGTAAACTGGTTTCTGTACTGATGTTCTTTCCCCTAAAGGAAATACAGATCCAACAATCCATATTTTTATGGTTTCATCTCTGGTTCCGATATAAATAACTTTATTAGCATAATTTAAGTTAAGTTAAGTATTTCTACACATTTTCCCTCACAAAATAAACAAATTCTGAACCACTTGTGTGTGCCGAGTAAAATCAAATCAAAGTTAATCCTCATTCTCCATTAATAAATGTTTTCTTAACTACAGTGGCAGGAACTTTTTTACCCTCCAGCTTGTCTTCACAGTAACTGCTTGTCCTCACAACATTTATCACGCTGACCAAGCTTCTACAGTTGGTCTATTTTCAAAGTTACAAAAAAGCTTGTTGACAGATAAAAACAACTTCCTGGCTAGCTGACTGCACAAGCTAGCAGCTACCAAGGACATCCATCACATCACAAGAGATTCCTTCACTCATTTAAATACGATAACAATGAGCAAATCTCATGGGCTTCACCAACATCGTGTGAGCTCCTTTGCCTTGAATGTAACAGACTTTCATCGCCCTGCAGGTTTAAGAGTTTGTTTGACCATTAAATGATATAACATGGTTTTCCAGTCAATGAACCCTCAGGCACCCATGACAAACAATCAGGCAATTTTCCCATAAATACTTACTCAATCATTAAAGAAAAAAACCCAGTAAGGCTGACTTCTCAAAGGCCAGGGAAAGCAGCCAGTAATGGATTGTACAAGTAATTAAAACAGAGTTATTAAAAGAAAAAGCTCGTCTGCATGTTGAACAATGGGAGGGATTGTGCAGAGTGAAAGGAACATCTGTGCACTTTTCAAGACAGACTCACCCAATACAGTTAACCAATTTGTGCAAGATGCCAGAGAATGAATCTGACCATCTGTACTTTTTAAGAGGTTATTTTCAGGAGAAATGATGGCATGGTGAACAACAGTGCTTTTATGTAATAATGACACACAGGAAATGTCAATTTGTGCTTCTGGAGGTAGTAAAAGATGTTCTCTATAATTGGTGGTTACGCAGTGACCCTTATTACGGTTTTTTCCACACTGAAATTTTTCACAATGGAACAGCAGAGGGAAATCTATAAAGCAAGTAACGGGTTCCTGAGAAAGACACAACTCCTGCCTGCACACACACACACACACACGATAAAGTAGGAGAAACGTCCAGATTGGTTGAGGGTCACCAAAATCTCCCACAGATAGGATCTATTGGTCTGTGACGTTTCTGGTGTCCGCAGCAGGTTCGACGGGACGTGGCGGAGGCAGAAATGGTGCAACATTGACTTTGGAAGTGAGATTGGGGCAATTTGTGAGAGCTGTGTCTCCAATCTCTATATTTTAAATTCAAATTAAACTTGATCTTTCTATTCGCTCTAAATTCATGCACAGTGAAGAGTTACAGCTGAGTCACACTCTGTATGGGGGCAAACGGGAGAACATTTGTGTATCTCTTCACGTTCCTGCAGCCTGTTAGCCCTCAGCAGACATGCGAACAGCAAGCAGAGGGAGAATATTATCAACAGGAGGAAGATATCAGGTGATTTTACACAGAAAGGGGTGTAATTTTAGAACATTTCTCACACCTTTTATGGCACATTAGAAAGAGAATATTATGTGTAATTTAGAGCTTTAGAGCATTGAAAATATGCCAAGAAAGCACTAAAAAGGCACTTACACGTATAGCAGACACAATTTTTCAATGCAGAAATTAAAAACAGCCATTCGACAGTGACATTTATGGATTTCACAAAGACACAAATCAAACCCGGCTTTGGGGGCAATCGCAAAGTCCAGGGGTCAAGATCCTGTTTGATTCCAAAAAGCAAAATCAAAGAGAGCAGGGGAGCTGAATAATGAGGAATCTCAAAAAGCTGGTTTAGGTCTGAAGAAGGAAGCATCTGCTAAACTCCTCTTCATTCCATCGACCAAAACCACACGATACTTAAAAAACATAAAAGTTCGACTGAGTCAGAGAGTGTGTAAAAGCAATATTCCTTTCCTTCCCTTGAGTACAGGACCATTCAGTCTTGCACCAAACTAATCTGATAATGTGCCATATATTCGCTCGCACCGAACATTTTAATGAAGATTAACAGAGAGCAAAGAGATAACAGTGTCACACTGAAGGGCTCTGCCAAGGCTTGAAAATGAACGGAGCAGGAAAACTGGGTGCAGTATCTGTGACGAGGCGTATGCCAAGCATGAAATCAGCATTACACAAGGATAAAGTAATCACTGCCGCCGCAGAAAAAGTGTGAAATCTCATCAGGGGGGGACACAGGCAGCAAAACACACACACACACACACACACACACACACACACACACACACACACACACACACACACACACACAGCACACAACAGGTGAAGCATCGCTGAAATGCCTGAGACAGACAACAGGGCTCAGCGACGGCCTGGAGACCTTTCAAACTCAACAAGAGAAGAACGACAGTCACTTGTCAGCAGAAAAGCTCTCCACCCAACACACTGAGAGGAGTGTAAGGATTAATGTGAGACATGCTGATGACACAAAAATCTCCCTCAATGAGCCAGTTACTGCAGCACGGAGTGGACGATGTGTTTCCACTGAAGAGATCCAATATCGCAGGCAAGAGTTATCTGTCAACCTCAAAGAGAACACAGTTAATGAGAGGTTTTATAGTTCAGAAAATAAACTAAACAAATTCTGTTATAACGAATCTCTCAGAGCATTAAGAATCTCTCATCAAATTGTGAGTATTGTTATGTAATCTTGTTCTAAAGGAAAGAGATGCAGCAAAACAACCCCTGGCAGATTTTACATCCTGCTTTCAGGAATAATTACATGACTCAACACCTGCTGCTGAAGTCCAACATTCAAACAGATGAGCAGTAAATTGAAAGACAAATATCTGGAAGCGTTTTGATCCAAAAGTACAAAGGAAATGATTCATTTTCCTTTTTTTTTTTTTAATAAATGTGCTTCTCATCCTGCATCAAGCTGACAGGCTCATCATTTCTTTGAGACCAGCAAAACTGTGGAAATAGACTGTAATTAATTTGTACCAAGTGGAAGAAGCTCAAACTGTTCAGATGAGCGGGTGAGGAGGAGGCTGTACGACTGGCGTGCTGAGAAACAGAGAGAGCTGTGGGTAAGGAAAAGCAGAAAGAGGTGATGGATGGATGGGTTCATGAGTGAGGCCTTGGAAATAGTCTGCATTTGGAGCAAGTCCCATCTCACTCAGCGGCTGAGTAGCCTGTCAATCATCCCTTCAACATCAGGCCATGTCAGCTGTGGCACATCTGGGAGTTCCTCTCCACACACTCCCTCCCCAGCCCTCTCGACACGCACAAAGAACCTCCATTGGCACTCCAACCACCGCACTCCAACACGCCTTCTTCCAGCTGAAGTGCCCCCAGACGCACAGATTCTTAGATACAGAGCAAAATATACGGAGCAGACTTTACAGCAACTGGGCAGGATACCAACGAGTCTCTGGCAGATCGCAGGGTACCTGCTAGCAAACACTGACGCAACATTTGTCTCTGTTTTCTATTTCTGGCATCCACACGACAGGAATGAAGAGCTGAGAAAAAGTAAATGTGTCAAACTTTAATCTCTGAGCATCAGCGGCGTGACGTTCCCTGCAGCAGACGTAGCATTGCCTCCAAACCAGGGCATCGGCGTCCCCTAAATAAAAAAACGAATGGTTTTATGTGGCGTTAAACACCTTGAAGCTGACAGGGTGAAAGAAGCTGAAGTTATCGGACGTGCACGCGATGCAGAAAAATCCATCTTTTTAGTAAGTGAGTCTTGCTTTCCATCAAATATGTAAGAGAATCCGCTAACGACGTGCGGTAGCCACACTTAACTGAAGAACACTGACATGTGTAAGCGAGGCCATTTTATTTATTATAACAAAATGATTTTTTTCAATGATTTTAAGAAGAATACGTCCTTAAAACTTTTCGTTTTTGGATGTGGCCTTGCAAACTCCATTCAAAAGAGCATAATAATTCAATTCAATTCAATTCAGTTTGTTTATATAGCGCCAATTCACAATAAAAGTTATCTCATGACACTTTTCAACATTAAAACTGCATTTTAGAAGGCAGAAACCTCGGAGCAGACCCCGGCTCAAGATGGGCGGCCATCTGCCTTGACCGGTTAATACACATGAGGGTGAAACACAGGACAGCTGCTGTTCCCACGGCGCACTAAAAGCCTGGCCATTAATGTCTACACACTACATACGACGTACACTTCAACCACAAGCAAACGGAAGATTTATGTGCTGTGCTGCAACTGACATTTTAAGTGGGAGCACTTGTGTAAACACGACCAGGAATAATCCATTAGACTCCGACAGACAGACATCCGCTTTCTCGTTAGTGGAACCCTAACGAGCCAAACGTGACTGTGGGGAAATATCTCTTAAACGTGCAAATGTCCTAAATATGTGTGGCCTGGTCATAGGATCACAGGACGTGCAAAATAACATTCGATGGACTTACAGTGAAAATGAGAACAGCATGAACTCTTGAGATGAAGTTGCCAGATAATCACAGTTGAAATGGTGCAGAAAGGTTATCTTTTCTCTCTGCGTCACCATATAAATTCAAAAGGTCGGAGAGCTCTAGTGTGTACATAAACAAAACTGTACCTAAAATAGACAACAGTAGTGGCTACCTAAACAAAGAAAACAAAAATTCAGTACAAATGTCTACACACCTTGAGCCACAGCACTCTCTCTGTATCCTCACTAAGATGCATTTATGAACGAACTAATGCAACAAATAAGGTGAAAACCTTTTAGCAGAGCTTTAAATAAAGCTCACTGGAAAAAATAGCAGTAATAAGCTCACTTCAGTGTTCAGCCTACGCAGAGACACACACCAAACGCAGCATCTCTCCCCTGTAAATCTGACAAAAGCATAAGAAACACTTGACTACAGCACCGTCTGCGCTCATCTCTCACCAGCGTGGGATAAATCACCACTTACGCTGCTCTGCTGCTCAGCCTTTCCCACAGCGCGGTGACGACATGACACACCCGCACATTTTACTCTACAAAAGTGGTCCGCAATACGAAGTTATCACTCATCATGCTAGCTCGGCATAGTCAAACAACGTGTCTGCTAGCGCTGACGACTATTTCTGCATTAGCATTAACACTGTAGGAACTTTACAGGTATAGCCCCTCCCACGCTGACAAAATCACACACCTAATTGGTCCTACGTTTCGCGAACGCTTCGTCTGACTTCCCGTCTGTGTGTATAGTCTCGTGGGAACTCCGTACTCTCGCGGGTCTAGCTCTGCGCTACTCTAAAGTGATGGTACCACCTCTGTGGGAAAAAGCAGCCCTTTCAGAAATACCGACCAAAGATTAACAAACAGATTATTAAAACATTTCATTTTTAATTGAAATTGAAAAGTCATTGGAGCCAGGAGTGATCACGCTGACGTAGTTTGTGATTTAAATCAGATTTGCTGTTTTTTTTCTGGTTTATATACATTAAGAAGAAAGAGCTGTGGATTTAGAAACAGCCACATATAACAAATGTTGAAACTTAGAAGCATTTCCATAATTTGTGTGGCTTGAACAAGCAGAACAAGCACCAAAATAAGCTGAAAACTATTAGCTCTGATAAACCAGCCTTTCCGATCTTCAGCCATTTTTACAAATTCTCCACAGTCTGACGCTATCAGAAAAGACGCTGTTATGTAAAGGAACCATTTAATGACCGTGGATAAAGTGACAGGCTAGTTGCCAGCCAGTCTTTCACAACTCTTCTTGTTAAAGCTGTTCAGCAATAACACCTCTCCTGTTAAAAGCAGACATCTCCACAGATGCCCAGCGGCTGCTGCTGAGTGTTCATTTTACCCAAATCTCTTATAATGCGCTCCAAAACAAATCTAAATCCAACTGGGAAAAGCCAACAAAGAGAGATATTTGTAGTTAAGTCAGTCTCAGACCTTGATGGTTTATTCTAACAGTCTTGACACATCAGTTATTTCTTCTAACTGATGGTCATGTAATACTTTCTGCTACTGCCTGTAATGTAACTGCTCTTGGACGTTTTCTGTTCCTATAATCATCTCTACTTATTTCTGCAGCTGTATCTACATTTCTTTTGCCGCTGTCAGGCATTCGACTGGTCACATGACCTTCCGTATGGTTACTACAAGGTTTTCCCACAAGTCGGGTGCGTGAGCCAGTGTGACTGCTAACGCACCTGGGCCAATTGCATGCATAATTCACAGCATTCTTTAAAATAACACAGCGGCTTTATAGTTTTTCCTGAATTATTCAAGGCTTTGCAGCAAAACAGGGAATCACTGTGACATGTCAGGGCACTGCTCATGTCAGTGCCTCATATTCTCTCTCTACAAATATACACCGTAACCTATATGATCCTATATGATCCCACATACCAGCGGTGAGGTACTGCTTTCTGCACACTGTACTCCAACGCCATCATTTCAGGGGACTGCAGAATATTTACTGCTTTAAATTTACATCTAATCCTTCATTTGTTGTCCTCACAATTACCATGTAAGTGCAAATCAAAGTAGATCCACCACAAGCCCAGGCATTAACATGCACGCTAGGCCAAAGCTAAGCTATTCCCAGGCCTCCCAAGGCCTCCTGGCCTTGAGAATAATGAACTGTGTTGCATTCAAATCCCAGATGTAATAATTTTGCGGCCTCCGGATCCATTGTGTTTACTCCGGCACAGTGGAAAATCTGTTAATGTGCACTGCTAGCCTTTACATAACATAAGCAAAGCCTGCAGTGAGAGTTTTTGGTGGCCAAGGTGACTTGGAGGCTCAGAAGGCTCAAACCTAAAAGATTTATCATCATCTCAAAACATTTGGAGAAATCTGGCAAACCATACTGGGGTGAAATTTGGAGGCACCTTCATGTCTGGGCTGCCAGAAACATTTTGATATGTTTGTGTAAAGATTTTTGGATGGATGTTTACAAAAAAAACCCCAAAACAAAACAAAAAAGAAAAACTAAAAACATCGCCCTGCCTGTTTAATACATTCAAAAACAAAATATCTCCTCTTTCTGTCTTGTTCCTTTGCACAATCCTGCAGTGCCTCAAACAAGACTGTCAGTTTGTTCTTGGCACATTTTCTTGGAGCATTGTGGCCAAAAAAACAAAAAACAAAAAAATCACCCACATGTTGGGGAACATCCTGACCCTCAACTCCTCCAAACAACGTCTGAAATGCTTGGATTTCCCTCAGTAAAAACACTATCATTCCCAAACTCTGGAGAGAAGCTGCTCAGGCCCTGCTTATATTATGCAGATTTTACTGTTTGTAGGCAGTTCCCAAATTGTTTAATTTCAGTCGACACGTTGTTAAATCTTTGAAATCAATAGCTCTAGTTTGCACAGATCCTCCAACAAAGCCTCATGGGCTAATGAGTCATTACGTCTTGAATCATGTCTTAAACTGAGTATCGCCGTAACAAAAGTATTTTGTATGTTGTTAAAGCACAAATATTTGAAACCCTGGTCTCAGATCAGTTGTGGAGAGCAGCTCCTCTCTCAGTTTCCCTCTAAACCTTCCCCTTCTTTCATTCCAGACACCCCTGGGTGTGGCAAAGCCGATCCACCAGATTGAGTCGAGACGAGCCGCAGTCGCCGTCTCCACAGCAACAGAGGGTGGATGCTGAGGTCTTTGTGGGGCGGATGGTGCCTCTATCTCACATTAAAGTGATCGCCATGTAGCAGGTGGTGCTCCCTCCTCCAGTGGGTGCTGCAATGGCCCGCGGGGCCAAAGGGAGGGCCTGGTCGGAGCCGTGCCATGGTGGGCTAGCTGTCAGCCCACATTAGCACACATTACAGAGCTGATGCCAGTCAGTGGCCTGCTTTGTGTCGACATCAGGGTTATTATTACAGAGACACGAGGAGCTTCTTGAAGTTGGGGTCCAGCATTTCCTTAAGAGCCCTCCAGGAAGATGAGACATTTTTTTAATTTCGCTGCTGTAATTTACTTGTCAAAAACAGGAAACCATCAAATTGATTATTGCAATCATAACATCTCTGCATGTTGCTGATTCATAGCTCACAGTGTAATAATAATAAGAAGAAATATCTCGAGATGGACTGAATCCTCACACACCTGCACACACTCAGCACAGAGGAGACAGTTCAGCTTTTAAAGCCCCTGGCTCAGGTCCGGTAGCAGTACAACTGTGGGTACTTGACCACACACTTCACGTTTAGTGTGACGACGAGGGTTTCAGCAGCCTGCGGTCTGCCAACACGGCGCTCGCTGCTGTCAGACGTTTAGACGACGCTTCTCGGGGCTAAACTGCAAAAAGTACTGATAGAAGAACTCAATAGCTGCATCCCGCGTCGTGTAAACGACCTCTGAATACAAAAAGGCTTTTTAATGGAGGGATAGAGAGAGAGACATTTTTACCTCACACTCAGCATCTGTGGCTGGCTGCAGCAAGTCAGACGCTTTTCAGTTCATTATAGAAATAACTGAAAATAACACCAGTTGGACGTCTGTACTGCATGCACATACATTCAGTGGTCACTGGACCGTTTAAGAAGAGTATTTTTTTCCAAACTGCTGTGACAGGAAGTAAAACAAAGCATGACCAATCACAACCCAACTCAAAACTGCAGCCAACAGGAGAAAGGAAGCCACCAATAAAAGCCATCTTCATAAAAAGGGACTAATGTGATGCTACAATTATCATATCATTTAGAGCAGGAAGCAGGAGTAAGAAAATCACTTGTGGTTTATGCTGCTGCGCATCTCCAGTGGAAATATATGTACAAAAGCCGTGAGGCATGCTATAATGACACAACATGTTTTTATTATCATAACAGTGTGCTTTCAAAGTTGCCAAAACACCAAAACAATTTGACTTAAAGACAGCAGAAAATATCGAAAAGATAACAGACAGGAGTTCAAAATCATATTTTCTACAAGAGAGGCAGCCAACCCAATCTTCGCATGTTAATTGCTGTGCCCCTGGTAAACCGACTCAGGACCTCCCTAGCGCCCCGTCTGCAAGTCCTCTTCAGTCTTATTGCCAGCTGCCACATTATACGCTTCCATTAAAAATCCTGAATGGCTACACGCTCCTGGCTCACCTGATGGGCTCTTGGCACAAATCATATTCTCAGAGGTAAAAAAAAAAGGTAATATGTCCTCTGCCTCCACAGTTGGGACCCGAGCTCAGTGCCAGAGAGAGCGAAGCCCCCCACAGCAGGTGAGAGTGTTTCTACAAACAGACAGCGGATAGGAAAGCTGTGAATATCTCAGATAATTAAGTTCTCTGTTGGCTTTCTGTGAACAAGCCGTCACAGAGGAACATTAGGTGCTGAGGCGGTGTTGTCTCGGCGGGGAGTCTCTGTGTTGCTGCCGGATGGACTGATGTAGTTTATCCCATGTGAGCCTGCAAGCGGATGTATTGATTTTGGAGGGTTTCATTTTAGCGCGTGATGAGCGGGAGGGTGGATGCGGCGGGAAAACAGACCGACAACAGCTGCTTTCAGATGCTTCTTGAAAGACAGTTTTTACATTGTCTTCTGCCAGCAGTTTGTGTAAACACAATATACACACGTGATAAGGACCGAAAGCTCTCAGATTTAAAGATCCAGACGTACATAAACCAAGAGCACCGTCCCTCCACGACCTTGTAAACTTTACAACCCTGTTGTTTTATGGACCAGATGGATTTGTCTTTACAATCTGCTTCTACTTCATGCTTAAGGCTGTTAACCTGTATCCCCGTCCTTTAGTGGGGATGTGGGCCTGATGACCACACTAAGAAAAAACCATTACCTTGTGCTGACTTGGATATGGATGCTGGGGGTCAGAGGCCAGGGAGTGCATAATAACCATGCATTGACTTCCTTTCTTATATAGAGGTTTCACTATCCCTGGCATGTCTTGCTAATTAAGTACTTTCTATCTCTCATTTGTCTATTGATGGCAAGACAACATGTTTAAATCTATGTCAAAGGTCAGGGCACAGAGAGATCATCAGGCCTGGTGGGGACTGGAGAACTGCAATGCAATCAGCAAGAAAGAAGACCATCGGATAACTGAAAAGGTCGTTTCTGAGCGTGAGAATTACTCTTTATAATGGACCGATCCACTTTTGGAAACCATTCCAGTTTAATAGAGAAATAAAGGAGGACAGGATTAATGTTGCCGGGCCTTTATGGCCTGTTCCTGTCATAATCAGAACGCAGACAAACTTACACACACAAACAGAAGGGCAGCAGCAATGAAAGCGGGAGCAGCCAAAGCTGGTGTAATTGAACATAGCAAAAGATTTTATTGCCACTGCATTATTCACAAAGGCCACTGCGTACGATCGCCATGTGAATGACTGCGGGGGAAGCATAATGTTGCAAAGAGACAGAGTGGGTGAGAGAAACACTGAGGCCATTTTTAAAGTCTAACGCAGCAGGCTGTAGCGAGGCTTGCGATGAATGAATTACCCTGATAGCAATACGAAAACACAAAGTCTTCTGCCTCCAAATGGACTGTTTTTCCTTTTAATCAAACAGCACAGTGTGGCACAGTGATGTTTGAGTGGGGGACGCCAGGCAAAGTGACAGAGATGTAGAGTTAGCAGAGAGACCAAGACATCCCCCACTGCTCCCATTACGGAGCATGTATGGGATATAAAAGTGATGGAGGCGTGCCTCATGGAGCAGGGATACCAGCTTCAGCACCACGGACAGCGAATGGCCATTGAATGCACTTGTCCATGGTCACTGAGGCCTCGTCCACACGTATACAAACATTATGCACAAAAACAGTGCCCCTTGTTCACACGCAAAGAGCATTTTATATTTCAAAAGAGCTCTGAGGTGCAGAGTCTGTTTTGTGTAGTAACTATGGGAGCGAAACAACAATGGCAAACATTTGGTTAGCACTGCTGGACAAAGTCAACAACGACTGCAACCGCTGGCTAAACACAAATAGCATGAGCTGAAAAGGCAACAGTGAGTCACCGATGTTTAGTAACCCAAAACTAAGAATCGCTGTGTTTTAGCTATTAGAAAGAGCGGTTCCTCTTCCACGCAGTCCGCCATGTTCCTACAGTAGCCCAGAATGGTCAAACCAAGCGGCTCTTGTGTTATTTGCTGCCAACACAGAAAAAGGTGAGGCAAAGGGTGTTCGGCTGGTTGAAACTGGCAGCCACACCATTAGATGCCACTAAATCCTACACACGGGAACCTTTAATGAATGAAGGGAAACAAGGAGGCGATTCAGTCTGACTATGAGGCTCATGAACCAGCCTGAAAACCGAGGGGCTGGAGGTGATCACGGCAGGGCCAAACGTATTGACGGCGGCTCTTGTGGGGGTGGCGAGGATGTGAAACTCACCTGAGGTACATTACAGGACAGTCAGAGGATGGGGACACTGTATGTACGTGTCTGTGCAGGTGCGTGAGTCGCTGAACAGAAAGATGAAGAGACGGATGGGAATAGTCACTTCTCTGTCATGGCTGTACATCATTCCTGATTCTGGGGGGAAATGACACAATGTCAATGGCTGAATGAGTCTCTGGTGAGGTGATCAGTGCTGAGGTAGGGCTGCTTTTATTACTAGCCATAATTCACTACTCTACCATCTCCCCCTTCGTTGCTGTTCACTATCGAAACCAACCAGTATGAAACTATTGTGACCCAGTCAGGTAGCCAGACGTGCCTCTAATGAGAATCATTAGTGAAGGTGGCTCTGATTCACAGCACCGGACCTTCTTCCTCTAAAGCAGGTCGAACGTTTTCTTCAGGCTCTATCTGTCCTAATAGAATGTAACCTTATCTTCTTTAACTACCCCATTTAACATCTCTAACACCCTGGAGGCTCTGGGATTGATGTCATCGCTCTCCCTGACAAATAAAACGGCCAACAAGTCAGTCATCTGACCAAACACACAAAAAGCAGACAGATTTATCCTGCTTTGATTTCACTCTGGAAAGGAGAAAAGATAAATTCACACTTTTGTATTCCGTCAAGCCGCACAATAAAAACTCCTTTGCCTTTCACGTCCACATTGTTGGATAAATGAGATCAGACTGCTGCAGCAACCCAGGCAAAGGGTTGCACCATAATTGCATCAATGAAGAGAGGTTGTCGGCACACTAGTCTATTGAAGTGAGTGGCTTGGCCTGTGTGTGCACCCTCCTCGGCTTTAACATCTCTGTGTGTGTGCCAGCTCCGAACGGCATCGCTTACGTTTCAGTATTCAGCATGTGCTAACAATGGCTGACATTACACCCGCAGATTAAAGGATGATGTGTGATAAAGAGAGTCTCAAAGGATAAGACTGGAAATATTCTACATTTCTGTTGGTGTCAGTAAATCCTGTGAATTAATACCAGAAATGAACAAGTTCACCTCTCAGTACTTTTTGACTTCCCTACTGCTCAGTGTGGCTCTTAGCCCAGAGACGTTTTGTTCCTGCTGAGGACATAAATCTTTTATAAATGGGTCACAAAAAAATGCTTTTTCTAAAGAAAGGCTAAACAAACACAAAAAGTTGGGCACTGACATTTCTTAGCGAACTTTACTCAGACCGGAGAGCTAAGTGGGGACTTTCACTTTTCAACCGCAAATTTGATATGCTTGCGAGTATCCATGGTAACAGGACGGTGTATGTAGGATCGATGTATGTGTTGGTTTTGGTCTTTTCGTGTGATTTGCTTGTTATTAGCCCTTCTAAAATAAAATGAAAAAAATATAAAAATAAAATAAAAATAATGAAGTAACTGTGGCCATATTTGAAAACTGAAAGTTTTTTTAAAAATACAAATGTGTTTGATCTCAGAAATGCCCGATTTGAAGGACATTTCTTTTGGTAATCGCCTGGAAGTTGAATGCACTTCTATAACATTTTTCTCACAAGATGTCAGTGTGTCAGCTGACCTCAGTGCTGTCAGCAAGCTCCACACAGGAACTGCTTAGTTTTAGGCAATTAAATCAAAAATGAAAAATTGAACCTGTGGTGCACTTGTTGCCTGAGAAGACAAGCTCTGGGGGGAAAAAAGTCCTTTCCACTGTAATCAGAAGAAAGTCTGTTTGTGAGGTTTGAGGCTCCATGTTCTCTAAAAGGGATTTATTAATTAATCAGTGTGGTTTGATTTTTGTTTTCTTTTTTGCAATTGCAAGATCACACGTGGACCTGGAGTGAAAGCTGCAGCTGCCTACCAAGCACAGACTTTACAGTAACACATTCGCATCACTGGTGCACAGACAGAAAGTCTTCGATTCCTTCTGTCCCTCGTTCACACTCACAAACATGACAACAACGCGCGCACACACACACACACACACACACACACACACACGTAAACGCCCGACACACACATACACAGGGGCCTCTTGCTTTCGAAAGCTCACTCATCCTTTTAATCGGTGTGGAATCCATCAAAGTGGGTCAAACTCCTTTCCCCATCTGCCCCTGCCAGATTTTAAATGCACGAGGGCTGATTAAAAAAAGACCAAGAAAATAGGGCAAACGCCTCTGACACACACACACACACTCAACACTCAGGAGACCAGCAGCAGCGGGAACAAATACCAAGTGAGGGGGGGGGCATGCGTGTGTTCAAGTGTGTGTTGGTGAAGGTGTCAGGGGGCATTTGTTAGCAATTACCGTGTGCCAGCGTAACGAAGGAAAGGTCAAGCACTTCCATTTCAATCTGTCGGCTGTGTATCAATTTGCTCATCTGCATACGACCACCTTTTGTTGTTCCGTCAGCCGCGCCTGAACACGTGACCCAGGGAGGGCGGGGCACGCGACGAGGGGGTTGTGTGTGTGTGTGTGCAACACGGCGCTGGGTGAGACAGCTGTGGGGATAAGCTCGCTCCCACAGCTGGGTGAATTACTGCGCGTACGTGTTCATGTGTTTGCTCTGTGTTTGAGCGACAAGGCCGCCTCTTCACACGCCTTGGCGAGAGCTCGTCCGTCTTTTGTGTTTGATTCTTTGTAGCTTTCATGTTATAATTACGTGTTGCTGTGGGTAGATCCGCACACATGTTCACGCCGCCAGTCACATCAGAACAGAAATACTTTACCCGCTAATCAGACCCTTAAGGCTCACAAAGCCTGACACACGTCTCCCTCCGGATCAACCTTCAGCGCTGCCCCGGTGTCATGTGATGAGAGGAGTAACCGCAGGCTGCTGCGACACATGTGCAGAGATCATCAGAAGGGGCGGAGCGCTGCGTTTAGCCTATCATCACGCTGCAGGGTTGGGGATTTCCAAGACTAAGTGCTGACATGCAGCAGAAAGCGAGAGGCCAGTGACACAGTAAGAAATGTCTCCACGGCTGTAGCTAATGATTATCGTCCTTAAAAATCCATATGTTGATTTCTTTTCTAGATTGATTACATTTTTACTCCAGAAAATCACCATTTCCTGAAACCCATGTTGACACAGTTTGTTTTGTTTCACTAACAGGCCAAAAACCAAAGTAGTTTAATGTTACAGAGGAAAATATTTACAATTTTACAATAACAGAAACTCTTACATTAGAAAACACCCGGACAAACAAACAAACATTTGGCCTTTTTGCACCTCTGGGTGCACAACAAGCACAGTGCTTACCTGTCATTCAAACTGCTGTCTGGTGTCACCTGATGAGTCACCCTCCCTCACTTGCCCTGAAAGTGTTCAGGTGTAGAGGTGAAGGCACCAGAGTGTGTGCATGAGTCAGCACTGATTTATGCATCTGAAGATGTCGCACTGAATAAGAGGTGCTGTGCCTCACCTTCACTCAGGTGAGGTGTCTGTGTGTCCCCGCATGGAGGTAAGCACCATGTCGTCCCTCTTTTCAGTCAAGCCCCGAATGCAAACCCTCAGTCGGCGCGTCAGAGGGGAGAGCCTGACGAGACGCGGCTTTAACGGTTTGATTAAGCAGGGTCGGTCTGGGCTGCGGCCTGTGCTTACAAACAGAGCGCCGAGAACAGATGCTCGTAGACGAACCCGACCCCAAAAACAGCAGCTCTTTAGCCGAATTCCCCCCTGTGGCCGTGCTGCCAAAATTTCCAAAATGCCAGCTTGCTGCAAAAGAGAGGATTACTCTGAAGGAGAGCAGCGAGAACCAGCTCAGCCTTCCTCTCCACTCCAACAGCGGGGCAAAGGGATACTTTTGTTTAAAATGAATCTGACAATCTGTCTGAAAGTTGGCTGCCAACTTCGCTGTGACTTTGACTCAGCCCTGATTAGATCCTGTAGTTGGTTTTACCTTACGTACTTCTGTGGAAGCGTCTCGCTATAGCAGTACCTCCTACTTCCAGGTGACAAGATGCATGGGCCATGAGGAAAACAATGCATTTTAAGCGAGAGAGACAGAGTGAAGCCTTCAGGGTAAAGACACTGCAGCTGAGGAGACTAATCACATGCAGCGCTAATTTGACAACCAAGGACAAATATTGGGCAACAATTACATCTCGTTTTTCAGGTAGTTCAACCCTGACAAACAGTTGTGATGGGACTAAAGGGATATGAAACACAAGGACACAGACAGAGCAACTCGTTCTCTAACTATGCACTCTTGAAAGCACTCTCTTCATACTGAAAGTGAAAGATAGATGTTTTACATTTACACTCTGCGAGCTCTAACGCCAGAGAGGAATTCAACTCGGCAGAAAATCGTCCATGGAGCAGAAAGTCGCAGTCTGCGACGCCAAATGACAATGACAACAGTGTAAGAAAGTTGTGTGAACTTTCTCCGTGAAGCCACTAATGTGCTCCAGTGGGTTCAGAGCACTGGCAGCAAACTTCTCCCATGGGAGAAATCTCGCTGGATGTCACCAGCAAATACTCCTACTAAAGGCACTTACGGAGGCGCACAACATAATGCACCAGTGCTTGCCTCATTGCTCCTCGTAACAAGGCAGAAACAGCATGTTGAACAGGAGCTGTCCTTTGTTTCAAAGTTTCAAACCTCTTTTTGTAGTATTTTACAGAGACACTCCATGAGCTCCAGCTGCCCTTTGTGCATACACACAACACCAGCAAAATATGAGCATGTTAGCATGGCTAGAGTGAGCATGTTCACACTAATGTGCCTTAAGATGACCTCACAGGGCTGCTTTAATGATCTTAACGCCAGGGCTCGCCTGCACGGGGAAAACAAGTTCCCCCAAGATCATTTTGAAGGGGCTTCATCATTGTTTCCATCGCTGTATCCCGGGCTTAGCACCTCCCAAGACAAAGTGACTGATTGATTTAAATAAAACACAAACAAGGCAGAGCATCTTTTTCCACTCCACACCAGAATGACGCTGTGCTGTGTCTCCAGTGCCGACACAGCACAGCAGAGTTTTCTGGCCATGCTACACTGGTTTCTGGTGTACTTTCAAGGCAGAAAACTGCAAGTTAGAAAAACAGAGAAGCTATTTTAGTCTGCTCGTTTTAAGGCTCTGTGTTAATGTGCCACCAAATGTCATTAAGGAGATATCAGCTGAGAGTCAGAGCAAGTTGAGACTGTAGACACAGCTGTGAGGAAGCCTACCGAGCTCCCAAACTAAGCAAACTCTGACACTTCTGGGTACACGTTTGCAGAGACTGGTGGAGAATACTAAAGGACCTGAATAACTCCATCACCCTGATGGAGCCGCTGAGGCATCAAAAAGGCACCTACTTTGCGATTTAATTCAATCCGCCCCAACCGATTTATAATTGCAAAGCAGGAAGGGCAATCTGATAAAACGAATGTCATTAGAGGTTGGTAAACAATCTAACTGGGCTCAAAATGGCTGCACTAAGAAAGCACTGATTTGCCAGGGTCCAAAGCAGAGATGCATGCTTTCACCTAACCAGGCATGATAGACCTTATATCACCTCGAGGGTGGAAGAAAATGAGTTTTAGAGATTTATGTGTACTGAGGCAGCCCAATTTTTATGGGGGATTTCCTGGGACTATAATCTGTGAGTTAGGATGCCTTTGATTTTGTGACATCAGAGGAGCTTCTTCCAACAGGTAGGAGCCCTCAGGGAGGCTGTCTTCACAAATGACTCGACATGAAAAGGCAAAGCGAGCTTTATGCGAAAGTCACAGCGGCTCGGCTGGGCAGATAAACGTGATATTGGGTGATTTAAGAGACTCACACTCCTTGAACTTTGTTTGTTGTTTAATGTAAAAACAAAGAGGTGTCTTAAACACCACAAATGTCACGCTCACCTCTGTTGCTGGCCCAGACTGTAATGAAACTGATGAGGCAGGTGTATTTCTACATAAACATTTCATCTAAGACCGAGCTCCTGTCTGCACTTCAGCTCTCTTGAAAAGAAACCCACAAACCACTTTCCACTCATCTTCTCTGAAGCATGAGCGACTCCTGAAATCACACTGACTGCACCTGGATGCCAAAATCCAACCACCACCACCACCTTCTATACTGCAAAGGCAACCAGCCAGTACTTGAAGACTGCTGTGGAGGAAAAAAAGCATAAAATCTCACTCGCTGAAACATTTCCTTCCCTTCTTCCTTCCGCCCACTGTAAAAATAAATAAATAAATAAACAGAAAGCCCTGGATTGGTTACAAGAGTCATGTGGAACGCACTCGATCAATATCCACCGACGTTGCTTCATTGCCATGCATGGGCTCTGGGCAGAGCTGAAATATGCTTGGGTAGCCTGCAGTGATCAATGCAGGGCGCTGTGCACGTTTGTCCTTATTTCTCTTTAGAAACAAAAGGGACGTAAGAAAACTGGAGCACAACTCAAATATAGACACAGATACAGTGTGAGATACAGTCTGTTAACTATGAATTATTGAGCATCATTATACAATAGCTACATGTAGATGAGTCCTGGTTTGTCCAGGACTTCACTCTCAGATGTTTTATTTAACAGGCTGAAGTGTGAAGCCAGTGAGATTCTTTTGTGGTCGTTCTTTTGACACTCTTCCTTTCAAGATCTTCAAGTGGGATTTAATTTAAAGTCCCTCTTCACGCACTCTATGATGCCTGAGAGCACATATTAACTCCTGATCATCCACTTTGCCTTCACTTTGCCACACTTGTTTTCCGGCTGCGTCCACGTACGTATATGCACGTAAAAATACTAAACATTAGCGGACTTGGCCTGCCAATCCACTACAAGGTCGCGGCAAAAATGGGATTGTAAGCAGGAAACACCCAGAAAATCTCACCCAGCCGAACACATCTAAATGTGCCAAAATAAAAGCAGCAGAGCATCCTTTATTCTCACAACAGCAAAGAGCTGAGAGGAAAGCAAAACATAAGAAGAAGCAGCTGACATCTGAGTGATGATCCTCAGACGCAGAGCCACGCAGTTCACTTACCTGGAACGTGTAAAACCTCGTCCCGTTCGGCGGGTGCACCTTGGGGGAGTTGGTCCCCGTACTCATGTCTGAGAAAATCATAATCCCTTTGATGGGCAAACAATCCAGAGCTGCGTCGTTTCCTTTCTTTTTCAAATCAGCCAAACGTGATATGCTGCACAGAAAGAAAAACAAACTATCCGAGGCGGGGACTCGGATCAGCCCCTGACCCGAGACTGCGCTCCGGGCACCAGACGGTGCAGAGTTCCGGTAAAGATGCGCAACGCCCCGAGCGAAAGAGAACCGTGAAAAGTGACAACAAGGCGACTCCCTGGACCCCCTTTGAACGCCTCTGCAGATGCTTATTCTGCGCGTCCTTGCAGCGATGCGCCTGAAGAGGAAAACCCGCGAAGAGAAGGCGGCTCCATGTCCCCCCGACGCCCGCTGCAAGAAGCTCTGAGCCAGCGACGGACGGCTCCGCGTGTGCGCGGATTATCGCCGCCCTCCTCCACCTCCTCCTCCTCCACCGGCTTCACCAATAATCAGTCAGAGCATCACCGCGGCTCAGCCAACAACAAACTGGGTGCCTCGAGTGGCAGCACACACACACACACACACACACACACACTGTAAAACTGATCTTCTGTCTCATTTACAGTCAGTTCGTGAGCTTTCTTGAAAATAAATGTTTCAGTGAAGTCGGTTTGTTTTGTTTGTCAGTACTAAAAAAAATCAAACAAATCTAAAACAAAAAGTCAAATTAATGGAGATAAGTATATTTAACATTTCAAACGTTAAATGACAAGTAAACGTGCCAATACTCTTTGATTTTGAGAGAAAAAAAATAAACCTGGACTATTAAATGACTCCAGTGTCAGATTTTTATTTTTTTTACAGTGTAGCTGCGTATTGATTGGAGCGGGAGACTGATGCTTGAATTCCTTAACTGTGGCAATTGTCTCTGTGGGGCAGGAAGAGGTTTTCACTGTCTAAAACAGTATGAGAGATGGTCTTGTTGGCTCACTCAGAGGGAGGAGGCTGGTATTGCTGTGGTCACTGGAGCGAATACGGGTTCAAATAATGAAAATGTGAATTTTTTTATTATTATTATGGTTAAAGATGTCAGAACCATGTTAGAATTGTACTCAGATCAGTTTTGGTTCCGTTTGTGTCATCAACACGATGGATATGAAGCAGTTTGTCTTTCTGCACATGATTTAAAATGGATGAGCGCAGTGACGTCGGCTCAGGCCACCATCTATTATCGAGCTGTCTCTGAAACGTTTTCACTTGCCCTTCTTTAGAAGCCTTTTCCGCAGACCTGCTATGTTCCCATGCAGTGGGCCTATATTGATTTTTTTTTTTCCTGACGCACTTTGAGTTTTCTGTGAAATACAATTGCTTCAACCATTTTAAGACAAGCTCATTGACTACAGGCACTTTTTATCTTCCATCATCCGCTTGAACAAACTTCCAAATACGAAAGACGCGTCTCCGCTTTTCATCCAATTTTCTCTCATCAAGAGCGAGCCACATTTGTTGAACGGTTTAATACAATACTCCGTCCGAGCTACCAGGAGCCACCTGGGGAGGGGGGAAAATGAAAAATGATTTCCTTTGTTCCAGCGAACTTGGTGCCACCAGTCAGCTTAACATGCTGTACCTTTATGGAGTAGATAATAGGATCAAAAAGCACAGCATTTAGCTGTTATTCACATGTCAAATCACTGGAGGAACGACCCGAGCAGTTCATGCTCTGGCCTGATTTTGTGTTGTTAGGCACAGCTCAGTGAGCTTTATTCAGCTGGCTGGGTTGAACTCACTGCCAGCCCTTACACTCTTCGGAGGGATTTGGTTCAGAGAGACTTCAAAGTATGGGCTCTTGATGCGAGCAGGTTAACAGCATTTCCAGCTGAGGAGCCGCAGATCACTGCTGACGTGGGAAGATGACCTGCAATTAATTCATCCTCAGCACTGTTCTATAATACCAGAAACTCACTGTGGGTTTAACCTCACATCCAAACTGAGACTCCAGGGATAATAATGTATGATAATTGAAAGAAAAGACCTTAAAGGTGTTAAAAAAAATCATCTTTCCTTTTTCTTTCTCACTTAAAGAGGAATGCAAGCTGCCGATCCACCCGGGATGGAGCCAGGAGACAGAGATGCTCCAGATGTGGTCTGGAGTCCAGACGTCTGATTGGCTGATAAAATTTGGGCACAGGCCAATGGGAGGCATCCTGAGGGTAATAAAGATGGCTTCAGTCTTGTCAGCAGACATGCCCAGCTCACAAAAACAACTGGTTAGCCTATTGAGATGTCAGTTTGGTTTGACATTGAGCTTTTCTCAACAATTTTACTGCTCAGGGTAGAGAAATGTGCCTGATTATGGCACATTAACTGCGGTGATAAAGGTCACTTAAATATTGTGGCGTGATTTCTGGGACGCTGGGTGCACCACGTTCACTATGTTCACTATGGCTGATTGCATAACAGAAACCAAGCTTCAGATGAAACAGGAGACTTTGCCGCTCCCCCCTTTGACTTACAAGCTTTGCCTAACCTGCTGCAGCGTCACCACAGAGTCGGATCTTTGCCATCAGGGGCCACTAAGCCTTCCTGCACATCAGCCACGTAAAGGGACTTGTCTGTGTGCAGCAGTGCGTTGGACTCTGACGTCATTGTACAGATGTGCGGTGGGCATGGCTTAGTGCTCATTGGCTGCAGCCTCTCAATCCCCTCTGTGTTTTCGCCGGCTCTGATCGACACGACTCTTTGTCTACAAGCATTTTCCAAAGCTGCTGAAGCATCGCAGATGAAAAATTATCTTTGAGTCAAGAGACCAACATCATTAAAGAAGGAGTTTAAGTTCATTAAAACGGGTTATTGTTGTTCAAATTAATAGAATTTGTGATCAAAGTAGGGTGTTTAAAAAGTAATATTTCTAATCAATATTTCATCAAAGTGCTTATTCGCACAGTCCCGCTGTGGCAGTTTGTGCAAACGCAGATACTGTTTTCATTAAACCAACACCTGAGTGTGTGTGTGTGTGTGTGTGTGTGTGTGTTCATGTGCTTTCATGCCGCAGCTCCTCTCCACAGCATCCCACTCTCCCTCTAAATCCCTTAAGAAAACACACACACACACACACAATACGTTTTCATCAATCAAAGTGCTCAAACAAATTGATTTCTAGTTTTAAAGCCTGAGTTTGATCACGCCGCCATCCGAATCTATGAGGCCAGCTACAGCCTCTGACAGGTATATCAGACAATCACAGTGAAGATGCATAAATTGGGGGGTTTGAGGAGAATCTGTGTTTTCCCGCAGAGCAAAGCTAATGTGCATTTACGGCAGGAATGAACGATGCTGCTTTGAAAGGCCTTGTTAAGAACAGATAACAATTCAAGATCCAGATGTCGAGCAAATATACAGAACATTTAGCAGTGACTCTGACTGATAATAGTGGGAGTATGAGGCCGTTGACTACCAGGGCTGTGGTAACCTGAGGATATGTATGTAAATCATACTTTTTCATTTACTCTGCGTGTGTGTACGTGCATGTGTGCGCTGCCTCTAACACTCATTGTAAGCTTGTGACAGAGCTTTTTGCTGCGAGCCTGTTTGCTCAAACAACCACTTAAACTGCAAATGAGCTGCAAACAAGGAACAGAAAAGAGAGCCATTTTGTGCATACGTAATGGGGATTTGGCAATCGCTACTGCAACTTCATTTTGCAAGATACTTTAAGGAAGCTAAACCAGTTTAGAAAAATGAGAGACGGACCAGCATTTACGAAAGTGGCGGATTTCTGCATCTTTGAATAAATTCTTTTACATTTGAAAAAATGCAAATCATGCCGCACCAACACAGCATGGACTGGATTCAGGTCGTGTTTAGAGGTGGACAGGACAGAAAAGTCAAACTGAAGACATGAAATACTCCAGTACCATCAGGAAGAAATGAGGTGACAGAAAGCAATTATTGTGGGTCATGAGGGTCTGTCCTGACAGGCAGAGCAAAAACACAAACGCTGTAGGGGAAAATGGCAGTTTATTTAAAACAACCCTTATGTAAGATGTAGTCGTGACAAAATTGCTTGAACGTCCCTCTGCTTTAATTAAAACATCTATGCTCATCTGAAGGCTAAAAGAAGCTTTCACAGAACGAGGGTTGTAACTCTCTCACCACAGACTCAACTGTGAGTTATTTCTACTTATCAATCAATCATTAATCATGTCGCTCCCAGAGCCAAAAGCAGCAAATCCTCATATCTGAAAAACAAATGCTGTTGAACAACCACTCAAATGACTCTTTCATCAGTCATGTAAAACTACAGGCAATATTGTTGATTCAGTCAGTCTACAGCCAAGCTAACTGCTCTGTGATGCTATGCTTGGAGCTAAAAGCTAGCATTAGCATGTAAGCTGCTCGTACCATCATGCTACCATTGACTCCATTAGTATTTGGTGATATGTCGTAGATGAAAAGCCAGAGGATCACCGAAGTCATTTGGAAACATCGCGTGGGAAACGTGAATGTCTGTATAAAGTCCTGTGTTGGTGACATGTACAAACCAACGCCGCCATCCTCAGAGCCACGCTGCTAGCAAACATTCAGTTTGCAAGTTCCAGAGCCCAAAATGACATCTGCCAAGTGTTCAACCAAAGGTCCAAATTCCACAGCAGATGAAGACGAAAACGTTGTGTAGATGATGAATATATGAATTACTCAATGTTGACACTTTCTGTCCGACGACCTGTTTTTTATTGTATGGTTTTTGACAGCCACCAAAAACAGACCAACAACATGCAGCACATAATACAGTGATTTAATGACCCAGTGCTGTCATTTCAAGCCATCACGAGTTGCTGAAAATAGCACAGCCCCAGAGGCAGCTCTTCCCTGCTCTGACGGCTTGCGGTGCACATTTGATATGCGGCACATGATGAATCGCTGTGGGGCTGCAGTGTTGGGGACACTCGGGGGAGACAGTGGCATGTTGGAATTAGCATACTCTGTTGTCACCACGCCTGACACACTGTGTCAACCATATACTCTTAACAAGCTGACTAGAGACAAGGCTCTTTATGGCGCTGAAGTTGTGTTGTCATGTACTG
Organism: Scatophagus argus; assembly: GCF_020382885.2. Taxonomy (NCBI): domain Eukaryota; kingdom Metazoa; phylum Chordata; class Actinopteri; family Scatophagidae; genus Scatophagus; species Scatophagus argus. Next base: position 3,737,496 of record NC_058514.1, on the reverse strand, counting down.
TGGTACCTACTGTATTACAGAGCTCCCCAAAGAGCTCGACTGTCAGCCGAAGCAAGAGGTAAATCTGCACTCATCCTCTGGGCGTGGAGTCAGATTACAGGCAGAGACAAGGATATATGAGCATCAAGAACAAGCTTCACTCTTTCCACGAATACTGTGAAGAAATGGAACATTTTTCAAGACAAAGTATTGAAGAAAAGAGAGTTTTCGCTGCTGAGATTTTCCTGAAGGTTTGGTGAAGAAAGCTTCCAGTCTTTCTTTACGCAACTTCCTGTATGATAGCTCAGTTTCTAGCTGAAGGGCCCCTCCAGGCTCCACAGCGCTGCCACATTCCATTATTAGACTTGGCGCTACCTAATTGGGCCCATTCCTACTGCCGTACTCCGCACCAAATTCCACAGGCTGTTATTAACTGTTCCCACACATTAATCCCATAAATATTGTAACCGCTTCATCCTCACAAGCAGAATATTAATTCCTTTAAGAACTCTCAAATGATCCACCTGTGATTGCTGTTGCGGTTGAGTGCTTTTTGATTGGTTTTGGCTCTGACAATTTGAGGACAGCAGCTAATGCTGCCGGAACAGCGAGCGTCTTCACTGGCTTGGTTTAATACCTGCAAGATAAGCGAGTAACACTCCCACGAGATCTGCAGGTGTCAGTAAAAGGTCATGGGTCCCTCCCTGCATGGAGGCTTCTTGGAAAACGAAGGTCTGAAGCCGAGCAGCAGCGGAGCCATATTGATCATGTCAACAGTCATGTGTGGGCACACAGCCTTAATGGATGTTGCCCTGGTCCTGTCACTGCTGAAACATTAGAGAGCTATTGTCAAGGGTACACTGTGTGTGTGAATGTGTGTGTGTGTGTGTGTGTGTGTGTGTGTGTGTGTGGGACCTCAACCAGTCAATAAGGTGTGACTGAAGGAACCAAATGCTAGTGGACAGGAGAAAAAAAGGGGGGCAGGGTTTTAAAAGCTGCTAGGATCAAATCTTTGCCAAATATTTTCAGTTTTAAGAATATAATAAGTAATGTTTTTCAAATATAATATATTTACATCTATGAATATGTTGCCTATTGTCTGATGCTAATCATATGCACTCAGCTACACTGCAGCCCTACTCATGCAAGGAGGTTCTGAAGTAGTAAGTGGTGTTATTACAAAATCTGCTGTTACAGTCATTACATCTGAAAACAAAAGCCCTCAGAACTCACATGAATGTACAACATGAACATCTGCTTACGTAGACATGTGCATTTAGGAAAATGCTCTGCCCCCAGGCTGTGGAGCTCACTGTACTGCACATACAGTGGGAGAATGAGGTGGCAGAGGAGGAGGTGGAGGAGGTGGCGTGGATGTGGAGAGAAGTGAAGCTTTTTGCTGTTTTGCTGCACATGCAGGTCTGTGAAAGCAACTTAATATCCATACACACAAACACAAGAGGAGCTCTTCAGATGCTGCACATCAGCATCTTCAAATAGCAGTGATACAGTAGGTTAGAGTTTAATTTAGTGGTAATCTTGACCTAGAAAACACGTTGGTACTGCGGACTGCATGCTGCTCTGTTAGAAAATGCAGAAAGTAAATGATGCCAAAGTATTGAAGGGTGAAGGGTAAAAATCTGACTGCCGCTCTTAGATTATCAGATTTTGTTTTATATGAAGATGTTGGTTTGAGAACACTTCGATTTGACTATTTGGATCATTTTTCTTCTTTCCTACACTGTGCAGCTTTTGACCAGTAGTGGCGCTATGGAGCCATGTGTTTAAGACAAGGTTCCAGCATTATTCAACAGGTCTGTTAAGTCGTAAAGATTCACGTGATTTCGAATATTAAGGTGTTTTATAAACATGTTAAATGGTGCAACTTTAAAGAAGACGCGTCTCCCTCATATTCCTTCATCTCCCCACTTTAACTCACTCTGCAACCGTCCTCCTGACTGCATCTTTCATGTCTTAGTCCTCTGAGTCTGTTGCCATTTTAACACTCTGACTCTTGCTGTCTTTTTGGCTTCTGTGTGACTTCTTCCGAGCAACAGGAGGATGATGAAATCCAAGGGACCATTATTTTCCATTTTTGATCTGCAAGATTTCAAAGCATCTTGTGTAAGGTGTCCAGCCATTACAAGACCAAAAGGAGGAGACTGAAACATTTTACTGAAGGAGTCTATAACTTACTGCTGTGCTCGTCACCCTCTGGGAGATTCCAGTCAAGTTGTTTTCACTGCAGCTGTGCAGGAGGCTGAAACAGCCTTTGACATCGTCTCACCTTGGAAGTTTGTCTCAAAGAGGAGATTTTGTCAGTATGTTGTCATTTGAAATCGCTCTTATCCTATAGTATAGCTAAGATGAAACGGGAGCTGCAGGAAACGGTGCTCCTGGCTGCTCTTTGCTCTCGAATGCAGGAAGTACTTGAAGTTTTACCCTTGTTTTTGACAGCCCTTTCTACCGCACTCTTGTGTAAAATTCAAAATGATAGGAATAACATTTACTGACTACTATGGATGTGAATATTCAGGAGGTAGAATCAAATCTAAAGCTGAAAGCACATTAAAAAAGCGCTTCCTTAAGAATTCTTGATTTAAAAAAAAGGTCCCAAAACAAACTTGTGATGATTTAGTGATACAAATACTGCATTTGTTTTGGTGTTCCACAACTGGACATGGAAATTAACAGCCAGTGCACAATTAATATTAAAGATTTCAAATCATATTCCACAGGAATAAAAAACTGTTTTGCTACCACAGAGTCCTTGTTTTACATCAAAAAATGTCTCTTTTCCAGCTGGCCCCATCATACTTCATATTGCATTTTTATCTCCTCCAGCAGTACCACTGGTGACAGATATTTGTTTACTCATACATAAAATAACACAGACAAAGCCACTTCCAGGATGCACTTGAAGACTCCATCGGGAAAGTAATCAAAGCAGGAGCGAGCGGCGAGCTTTTCAATCATCCCACGAGCGAACTAACACAACATTACAAGCGTGTGGCTTTGGACTGTCCCGATCGTGTGCTCTGTCGTGCTCAGCACTTCTGAAGAAACATGCTGACTCGGGTATACGACTTGTCAATCATTACTTTCAGTGCAGTTATGTGTTATGTTCACACGCTGACTAGAAGCATCTCGGGTTCATGTCTGACTCTGGCTGCATGGAAACAGAAGCACAGGAAGTAGAAACTCTGGATCGAAGAGCTTCTTTCTCCTCCGCTGCATTCTTGTACATGTAAAGGATCTGTTTACAGATCAATAACTAACTGTAAACATTCTCTATAAAGTCACATTAAACTGACACTGAATTTATACGATCATGTTTGACAGTCTGAAGGTGTTGCTGCTAACTGCTAGCATCGCTATCACAGCGAACATCATCTGCAATCAATGCATTTGTACTTCAGAATACGTAACATTAAAATGTATATCAGCTGTTAACACTGCAGAAGTGACAAAGAAACATATGAAAGGCTCCTATTCAGCTTTGGAATAAATACTCCATCTGGAGGCTGCTATTCTGATGTTTCTGCATGATTTATAAAACCCCACATATATAGAGATCCAAAAGTTGTACATAATGGCTGAGTCACAAAACGCAGAGCTTCGACGTGAGACCGCCCACATGTCATTCTTGGTACTTGGCTCAACAGTCTTATTAGAATGTCATGGAGCTTTTTCTGGATTCAGAAGTAGCTTAGTAACGACGCATCAGAGCAGAGAATGAAAACCCACATCTAACTGCCTGACATGATGACATTTGTGTGACCTATACAGCCTCTAGGATTGAATTAATGCATCCTTTGGTACAGCGTGTGTGGGTTGAAATTAAAAGTTTAAAAAAAGTTCAGAATTTGGTGGAGGTGAGGAGCATTCCTGTGTGCAAACAGTTCAAAAAGAGAGTTAACGTTGCATCAGTCGTGTTGCATCCACTCACGGCGAGCATCACGACGCTTTGAAGCCCAAAACCTCATGTGGTGTCAGTGCTGTCAGCTGGAAATTTGGTGCTGTGAATGACACTATTGCAGGCTTCCTGCTGAGAGTTACAAGCTTGTCTGCAGCTTGACAATTTGATTCTCCAACACCGTGTTGTTCATACCATACCACTTGTATTTTCTAATGTTACTTAGGCTAACCCTGCATTCACAGGCTCCTCTAGACTCTGGTGTGTTCACGAGCTTTAAAGCCATTCGTGATGAAAGTGTTCAAACAACAAGTTGATAGTTGTTTGAACTTTAAAGCTTTATATGTTGATGTTAACCTATTGAAACAAGTCAACTGGACTGATTGCAGTGACATCTGATGCACATATTCATGGTCCCCAGAGGATGAACTGTCATAACATTTCAGGTCCAAGCACTGTTTGTTAACATGTTTGCATGCTAATATGCTAAACTTGGACTTTGTTTGTAGTTAACTTTTCACCTGCTGAACATGAACAGCTCAAAGCACAGCCTCACAAAGCTGGCTGTAGACTCTTAGAGTCTCTCTGTATGTCCTGTCTGTTGTATCACCTCCAGTGTACAGTGAAGAAGAAGAGTGACCAGTTTCCTCAAGGAGTCTCTTTCATCTCGACCTAAATGGAGCCGGGAACCAGATGAGTAAACAACTCATCACTAATCATTTTTACCCGCCATCTTTGTTTGTGTCACTTTGTTCCCGAGGAAACTAAGCACCTTGTGATAAACTCTAACTTGATTGTTAGCTTCAACCCGCTCAGAGCGAAGATGGTAGCTTGAACAGTCGAGCAGGTTGGGATCACACCTCCATTCAATCAGACCAGAACCAACTGACTACATTATACTAAAACTGGAAGTAACTAACAAACTAAGTAACTATACAGAAAACTAGCCTATCAATAGCCGGAAGGCAGCTCTGGGAACATCTGTGATGTGGGTTGGCAGACAGGTGAACAGCAGTCATTTTGAAGGTTTAGTGAGCACTTACACATGGACAAACACACACACATACACACACTACTGTCAGTCAGAGTGAGTGGCTCCTAAATGTCCAGAGCAAAGTTATATGACGCGACTGCCTGCACATTTCCAACAGTAATCGATGTTTAGCTGCCGGCCACAAAGGAAAACTCCTCCCAGTTCCTCAGCACCGCATGTTCACACAAGGTCATGATCAATATCTGCTACTGCTTCCCAGTATCCAACATGTATCACTAAAGGAAGGAGAAGAAGGAGAAGCACTGGAAGCACTGGATTTGGTTTTATCCCAGGCCAACATTTTATCTGAGGAGACAGTTAACATGTGTGAGCGATGCAACCTGCTGTGGGTGACATGCCAAACAGTGAATGGGGTTAATGATGAGCGAGATGCCTGAGCTTGCTATCATATGCCACCTCTACAGTGTGAAAAATCCAACTGAAACTCTAATCAGAGTTTTAAAGAGCATTTTATCGAGGCCACTCTTAACTAGTCCCGTCAGTCGTAATTGGATCAGACTCCAATTCCAGAGAGTGGAGAAAATTCAAACACCACTGGAGTTTCCTTCCTGTGGCTTAAGGCTGAATGCGAAGGAGGAAACCCGAGAGGAGACATATTGCACCGTACAAATGAAGTGGATATTGACACAATCAATCTTTTTTTTGTCTCCGATTATTTGATATATGTGTGTGTGTGTGTGTGTGTGTGTGTGTGTGTTTCTTTCTCCTCCACCACCCTCTCTCCTCTGATTGTTTTTACTTTATTTGCAAGTTCAGGCTCATCAGTCTTCTCTAGTAGCGCAAAGGGGGGAAGGAACAATCTCATAACTTTCTCATTACCGCCCCCAGCCCTGTGAAGAATACTGCCGCTGCTCACAGACAGCATCAAACCTCGCTTTTGGGACACGAAATACCATTTCTGCAGCGGTTCTGTTTTCTGTCTCTGAAACTCATTAAGTAATCCAATAAAGGGGCAAAGGAAATAAGGTTAAAGTTCTCCTGATGATGAAAAAAGGCTCAAACTGAGCACATGTAATATTTACGGTGAGTACTGGCATGGAGAAAAAAAAATCATATGGCAACAGGATGAGTATAAATCCACATCATACACCGCAGTATCATTACTAATCTCACTCAATTAAGAGCAGGAATGTTTGGATTTATGGGCCAATTATGCTGCACGGGAGCAGAACGAAACTCGCGCATCAACTTAAGAAAGTTTGTGTGCAGCTGAATCTGTCAAAACCCTCATTAACAGGGCGGACAGACGGCCTGCTTGTCTAAAGGCCAAGTCATCACGTCAGAGGTGATGGATGGAGACGAAAGCCGTCCCAGCTGTTTTGCTAAGAGAACACACGCTGTCTCCAAACAGGCCGTCCATCCTCTGTGATGTGGACATATGAGCACTACATCTTCTGGCCTGTGGCGGGCAAACACCAGGGACCTGCACTTGATCACAGACTTTAATTGGCTTCCTGACAGTGCAAACACACTCAGGCAGGCTTGTAAGCACACATCGCATGCAAACAAGGGAACCTTCAGAAAACAACATCTGTCGAGATTCTGTGACATCTTTGATTTAGGATCACATGAGACAAGGTTGACAGTTTGGATATGGCTGAACAGTCTGAGGTCAATGTGATCCTGAGGACGTAACCGACGAGCGTTTGCACCTGCTCATTTTGAAAGAGTAACAACCAAATGGGAAAACTTGACCAACCAATGGCCTAACTTCCTCAAGTGAGTTCAATCTGTGCTGTCAAGGTCAAAACACTTGCTTCCATGTGTTTCTAACTTGTGCTGCCAGCCTTCCCAGTGCAGAAAACCGTCTCTTCTTTATTGACACTGGCGGCTGCTCTTAGCCTGATAAAGAGCATTACGAAGTCTGATGCAGTCCGCTGACACAAATGATTTATGGCTTTGATTCGCCCCTTTTGCTGGAGAGTCGATTCATATTCTGCCGGTGGAAGCGTCATGAGAAATAGTCTCAGAAATGATCACAGCTTCAGTGATGCTGTGTCAAGATCAGTGGGTGTGTTTAATGACTGCTGGAGACATGTTGGAGGATATTGAAGGAGATATGTGGCAGGTGTGGGGGGAAATGAGGAGCTAAAGAGGAGTTTTTTTTGTTGCATGAGGTAACCACTGGAGGTTAAAGACACTCACTGTACTTGTTGCATAGCACCACCTGCTGGGCAAAGACAAGCATTACTTCAAAGAGGAGCTCTTACTGTAAAAAAACAAAAAACAACAACAAAAAACTTTTACCTCAGAGTCAAAGAGCTGAGATTCCTGTCCAATCAAAAATATTTAGTAACAAATGTTGATTAAATTCAGACATTTTTGGCAGCATGGGTGTAGAAATGCTAATAATTAAGACAACATGACTGATGTTTGGTCCTTGTATCGATAACCAAAGTTTTATACCACAATTTAAAATATTCTATCAAGCTGATGAAATACACAGTTTGAATGAGAGCTGTGCTGTGCTGTGCTTCTGAAATAAGAAACTTTACTGGATGCTGCATTTCAGGGGATTTTTTCCCTTCAGCAGTGTCCCTGTTGGCTGCGCTCCCTGGCTGGACCACAAGATGGCACAACCTCACAGCAAGAGAAAGAACAACTTGGCGGCGGCAGGGAACAGGAAACTGATGAATGACTCGAAGCTGGTGTCCAAACGGTTTCTGCTTTGTTCAGGTTAGAACATATTACATATGATTCTTACATTTTTGTGGAAAAAAATGTTCTTGAGATTTGGTGAGGCCACTTTCAGGTGTCAGATTATCCAGAGGCTCCACCGTGATACCCATTCACACATTTTAAAGCTGTGTTTTTCACTAATTTCTGTGTTGCTGCTGCGGCTGCGCCTTTTCACCAAAACATATCAATGATGTTTTCTACTTTACACGCTGCTCTGTGGCAGAAGTCAGGCGTGAGCTTTGCACCCTCGTTCACGCAGGAAACGGTGCCTTCTGCATGGATCTGCCGTAAAGCCCCTACAATCAACCGACAGCGGGCATCACAAGGCCTCGGATCAGCCATCAGAACGAAGCATCCTCACACACTCACACACACACACACACGGTCCGTTTGAGCTGCTCTCCAGGACAGCAAACCACAGCAGCTACTGTAAACCCTCCCAACAGCTCTGGCACATGTTTCATTTTTTTGTTGGTTCAAGCAGCCGTGCACCAAATTTGATTACAGCGTGGTCTAAAATTAACACAATTTCAACATTTGCAAGCGCTAAATCAGTTGCCATCTAATTAAGCATTTCCTATTAAAGATCGGCTTTTAACTGGCTTGTGCATCTCCTTCATAACATTTTGTGACATTTGTGTGTTTTTACTTTTTATTGCATACTTTTTATTTCAGAAGAAAAGTGCTATACAAATACAGTTTTTATTAAGTCCAATCTAACATGTTGGTCTCTGAAGTCTCCGCAGAATGAGTACTTTTACTGGTGTACTTTTACACTGCACCACCGCATCAGTGCGTGTGAATGTCTCCAGCTCCACTTTCTCCTTAACAAATGGGACCTTCTGCAATCTCACCACACATTACCTCCTGCTATAATTAAACACTCCAGCCCCTAACATCCCTCTCACCTTATCGCAGGCCAACACCGTCCTTGGCCCACTGACCACTGCCAACCCGCTCAGTCAGAACGCAGGCGTCGCTGCTTTCCTCTGGGTACTAATGAAGTAGGAAATAACCTTTAGATGTGTGATATCTCATATCTCCTGAAAGTCCGACTGGGCCAGAATAGGTGGTTGTAATCACACCTTTACCTGGACAGGAGAGCTCCTATAAAACACACAGTCATTCTTGGTCAATGAGTTCAGACAGCTGAGCAGATTGCATCTTGACTTGTAGTGGCTAACGCAGACTTGAGACTTGACTCATGATTTTCTCTAAAACTCAGAAGACTTAAAAACTCCTCTGGGAAATAGCACAGTCAGGTCTCCTCCCTTGCACTCCACAATTCCTCTTCATCTTTTTGGGATATTGGCCACCATTACAGTCCAGTCTTATTTACCGGCGAGCATCCGTCACCGTGTAAGCGGAGCCGAATCTCATCTCGGCGGTATCTCATCTCCGGCTTGATGCACACAGCTGTGTGGTCTTATAAGGCTAAAACTGCACTTGATATCAGATGAGGAAGTGAAGCCTCGGTTCCCACCCCACTTCAGCCTAAGACAGTAATGAGATGCCGAGCCTGGTGCACTCAATTTCCCGAATTAAAGTGTCTCCAACGCTCTTCTGGGGGTTAGTGGAAAAGAGCAACACTCAAAAGGTGAGGCTTTGGCTTGAACAGATATTTTTCTACGCGTACAGGGAGTGATGTCGTGCAAAAGTGTGTGGGCTTGTTTAAATGTAATGTGTCCGTGTCACACCATTCAGTCAATACACGACTGAATGGCAAAACACTAAAGGTCCACTCATGAATGCTGGCAATTCGTTCAAAATTATTATGATTTTTTCACTGTTAACCAATACATAACCTGAATTTCAATAAAAACACTGACCACACACAACAAAGGTTAGCTATTCTGCAACTGTTCATTGACAGACGGAGTTTGACCAGTTGTCCTTATCTGATGGTCATGTAACAGGATCAAAAGCTCAAGCAGCCCTTGATGTGAAGCTGTTTGGAGAAACCGAAATACAGAACGCCGTAAAGTAGATTTTGCTACAAGGACATTAAAGAAAGGGCCTCAAGATCAGGTGAGAAAGCAAGACTCATTGTGAGACCTGTGCTTTAGTGCTGCATGTTGCTTACTGGAGTTCTGGGCCTTTGCCTCACACAAAGCCACCTGTGGCTTCGGATGACTTCTGTCAGATACATGAGGGCTGGATGACACCTCTACGGTGCTGTAACTCTCAATGCTTCAAACACAGAACACAGAAAGAAAAGGCAACGCTGAATTAAAGGCTCCGCTTCCTGTGCAGCGTCTCTACAAGCTGCTGGGATGAATGAAAGTTATTTACCTACGATGTGAGAGTGGAAACAAGCAGAGAGGAAAAGAAAAGGAAAGAAAAGTGCACATCAGATCAGGAAAGCATCGGAAACTTTGCTTACAGTTAAACCAGCACAATGAAAGGTGAATGATGGTAGAGCCGAGGCACAAACGAAACCCGCTGCAGAGACGGAGGCTGAAACGGGGACGCTCCACTGATCTCCTCTGGATGACAGCGCGTTTCTCAGGTTGTGCTCCAGAACAGCTGCTCACTGAGACGCGTCGACAGGTTTTTAACAACACCCACACATGCTTCATCTTCTGGCTGGGTTAAAGAAAACCTCTGCTGAAGGCCCCAGCACACACACACACACACACACACGAATGAAGGAGATGACATGTACACAAAATGTGCATGTAGAGCTGCCAGCGTTGGTGAGCATCAAACAAACACTTCAAAGAGCCCGCTGCTCCCGTGCAGCCCCTCCAGTCTCTGATTGAGCGATATCTTTATTTCTCTCACCCATCTGCGCCTCTGCCTCTTTCTCCCCCTCCTCACCCTTTCCCCTTTCATTTCTTTACAAAGATGCACGTGAAAGCATCTCATGAAAATTCTTTTTCTTTTTGCCGTGGCAAAATGCAACAATATGACCGAAGGCACGTCTCCAGCACGGGAGGGATCAGCTGAGAGGCTTCTCAGAATAACCCGTCTAAGGCGCCTTAGCTCAGCCATGTCACACGGAGCGAGAACGTCTCAGTTTTCTGCTCCTTTTCTTTTGTTTTTTTGGTTGCTCAGCTTCTGCTATTGCAATAAACTTTGCACTCTGTTTTCCTAAGACATCCCCCTTCATCCTCCTCCTCCTCCTCCTCCTGCTGCTGCTCTGTAAATTTGTGTCTTGTAAGTGCTCGCATGTGATGGTGGACAAGAGTGGCCCGTCCACAGGGGACGAGAGCGGAGAAATGGAAAAGGATGGAGAGAGGGCAGAATCACCCAGCGGAAGAAGAGCACAAACCCAATTCACCTCTGAGGGCAAAGACACGGGCATGTGGTTTTCGAGCTGCTGTTTGTCACGCAATAGCCCCCCTCATCCCGCTCCTCTCCTCCTCCTCCTCCTCCTCCTCCTCTCATCTCTTACTCTGGATGTTTTGGGACATTGCGAGGGGAAGAGGAGGACAGTAAGCAAATAAATTGAACTCTGCTGGAGAAAATGCACAATATTCTGTGTGTCTGGATGTTTGTTGACAAACATATCGCCAAGATTTCTAAAAGAATGTAGCAAATGCACATATTTTGGGGCTGAAGCTGCTGATGTGTCTTCTACCACAAAACAACCCATCGATTGTTTTATATTTTGAATTATTTTACTTGTCAGTGAATTAAAATTTCTACTGTGCTGCCTAATATGCCTGCCTTCCAGCTCTCTTCTGCCAGTTGAATACGTATAATATGTATACACAATAATATTTTCAGCTTGAGACTACTCATGCTGCTGACTTTGCATTAATATTTATAGGTTTAATATCTTTAAGCATGACCTTTTTCATTAAAAATAAAAGAAATGATTCGCTGCTTGCAAATGAAGTACTCCACTGCCAGAGTGAAAGTCTCTGAATCTCCTTCAACCCACCTTGTCTTCTTCTTTAGTTACTGAATTCCTACATTTCCCACAATGACTTTCACTAACTCCAGAGACAGCAGGAGTCCCACAGAGACAGGGACACTGGGACATATGAACTCTTTCTGCTCTTCGACTCCAGAGATTTTCTTTGTGAAATTAAAGAAGTTGAAACATTTGTGTTAACATATTTTAGAGCACATTTGTCCTTAAGGCTTTACTTATACAATAAATTATTATTCAACCTCACAAACTGCACCACGAGTGTGTGATTTAAGTGTGTGTGCTCTTCAGTCGCTCAAACACGACGTGCGTGACTCCCGTGAACGATGACCTGCATTTCTGCTGCTCAGTCCGTCACATGACGAGCCCTCTTAGTCACTTACACATAAATGCTTGCACACAGCTGGGCATCACATGCTGTGCACATGTCACACACTGCAGAAGCTCACACACACGCACACACACCCGCATAAAACTCAAGAAAAACACACATGCACATCTGCACGTCAGCGCTTACGCACTGATGTCAGTCGCGCTCCCCTCTTCCTGCCTCCCTCTCATTACCCACCTTCCCTCCTCCTCCTCAGAAATGTCAGCCTCCTCTCAGATACGTCTCTTCACATACGCTGCACCGTTTGGCATTTAAATATCAGCGTTGAAGCACACATCCGAGTCTGGGCTTCCAGGTGCTTCAGATGCAGAATTCATATGAGGAGAGGCTGCAGTGCTGGGGGTGGGTAATGGGTTACTGTGCATAAAGCCTGTGAAACAGAGGAGTGAATGACCGCTGAGACTGCAGGGCTCAGGTCTGATCCTTTATTTATCTGGAGAAGGTGATGAGCTGACAAAGGAAAGGCATTAAGTCATTTAATAATTCTATTAGAGCATTACTGGGGCAGTTTTCATTTGTACTGGTGAAAAAAGAATATATTGTTACTAATGAGGCATTTTTGTTCATTTACTTATGCACCTTAAGACTCAGTTGCACAGTGTGTAGAACGGGCAGGACCTCATCATGATGATAAACCAAATCGGTTTCTCTGACATAAACAACCCTGAACTTTATCACAAATAGCCGGCCCAATCGATCTATTTGGGTCTTGTGCTTTTGAGTAAAAACACTGAGTAAAAAAACTTCCAGGCTTATAGACAGACTCGTACGCCCATAATCTTCAAAAATCCATCTGCTGCACAGTCAAAAGGCTTTTTGACGCATATCTGAAGTTGCACCTTTATTTCCCAACTTAAACAAGTCAGGTAGCCTCTTGATTTGTCAGCTGCAGAAACATATGTATGTAGTTTCTATTATTTTAAATTCATATATATATATATATACATAATAATGTGTTTCATTTTGGCATGCCTTATACAAAAAGAAAGTCGAAAGTGACCGTTCCTACGCAGCTTACATCCAAGGCACACGAGAAGCACAGACTCGTCCAGGTGTGATCGAAACCCTCCGCGCTAACTCGGGTTGCAGCTGGAGAAGCAGTGATCTCGCCGTGGCCGAGCCTCAGAGCTCGTGGCCTCGACGATGACCCCTCTCCTCTGCGTGTCTTATGACTGAAGCAGTTTGGCTTTAGTTGCCTTGATAGACAGCAGTTGTTGAGCATTGAAGATTTTGCCCACCCACCTCGGTCGGTCAAGCCAGCGACCCCTCAGTCGCCAGGTCACTTGGCTGACCCCGACGGTCCCAGTGCGCCCTCAGACCTTTGTTAGCGGCGAGCTGAGTGCTCTGGTGTTCGGCTGAGGGCAGAATCGCTTGTGTGATTGCAGACGTGAGGCAGAGTGCATGTGAGGCCAAACATTACAACGGTGACTCGAGCCAACGCTCTCACACGTCAGCGTACAAGTAGAGACTCTGATGGCAGGCCTGCTGCAACAGTGTGTGAACATGTGTGTGTGTGTGTGTTCGACGGAGAGAGAAAGACAAAAGTGCTTTGTGCTTCGCCCTTGTTGAGGGGAGAGACGAGATGCGTCTAAACAGAGATGGTGACATCACTCCTTGGCAGGCGGCTCCAGGGAGACTGTGGTGCCTGGGCCAGGGACACGAGCTCATCCAATCACAACATGAGCCTCTGTATGTGTGTGTGTCACTGTGTGTGTCACTGTGTGTGTGCAGCACGCTGTGACCAGGTCAGTCAGCACATGCCTCCCCACAGCTCGTCCTTAATCAAACAGAGGGAGGTCAACACACAAGTGGGAGTACAGTGTGTGTAACTGTACGAGCATGTGTGTGTGTTCTCCTCTGCTGTTTCTTTGGTCTTGGAGTGTGACACTTAAATGTCTCTATGAGAACGGCATAAGGGCAAAAAAGACGTGCAATGGTCTGTGGAACGAAAGCGATTTATGCTGTGTTTATATTTAATGTCTTCTTACGTCTGTTTCCAATCTTTACGTAACGTCATAGGTGACTGGATGGCTATGCTTATTGGACAAATTACTGCAAAGTGTCCCTTCCTTGGCCTGGCATATGCAATATGAGTTACACCTGCCACCATGGCAGAGGAGGAGCTTGTGCCAAAAAGAGCTCTCTTTAATGTAATGTTGTGTTTTGACGGTGTAAAAGGAAAAATGTCTGTCGGTCATTTCAAGTCTGGCTGGAGGCTAAAGGGCATTTCGGAATTTGGGGTAAAAAAATACTGCAGTCGACTGACTGGCGACCAGTTCAGGATGAACCCCGCCTCTCGCCCATAGCCGGCTGGGATGGGCTCCAGCCTCCCCGCGACCCTTACGGATAAGCGGTATGGAAAATGGATGGAAAATATTACAGTCTAGATTGAGGACCGTGAGATTGTGATATTATTTGTTGGTCAGAACGCTAGTTTACACTTCTGAGTATGTTTACACACATGTACAAGAGGGAAAAGTGTGTCTATGTGCAAGACGCATGGGGGAGGGGGCTTAAGAAGTGCATGAGGAGTTCAAGCTAGAGAGAGAAAGAGATGGAGAAGGTCTGGGAGTAAGTAGTGTGTGTGTGTGTGTGTGTGTGTGCATGGGAGTGAAAGCGATGGAAAGAGTGCCCGATGTGTATATGTGAGAGAGATGCAGTGCTGGCGGTAAGGTGAAAAGGATAAAGACAAAGCAGGGAAGAATAAAAGCAGGGGAGGGGGAGAGCTGGGTCATGTTGCCTTATGCAATTTACAGGTCAGCGTCGTGTGCTGTGTTGAGAAGCTAATCTTTTAGGTGTTTTTGAAAGGAACACTGATAACCGGTATGTGTGGATCCATTTTCCTTGTCCGGTAGATGATGTTTTGCTCAGTGTTTTGGCCGAATTTTCTCTCTTAAAAACACAACCAATAAAAATGTAAGAATCTGTTTTAAATCAAATGGAGTCTGGTCAAGTGCTTTCTTTCTTCTGGCGCAGAGAGGGAAAGAAATGCTCAAATAGAAGAATTCATAATAATCTAGACAGTAAATATTAAATGCATGACTGACCATGAAGGATGAAACCACTACCTGCTGTCATCTGTGACACTGAATACTGGCAATGCTCACGCTGATCTGTGACTGCAGAATAAATGTTAAAATAAACCCTTCAGTCAGAAAAAGTAAAAGCTGATAAAAGTCACAATTAGCTCTGTTTTTACTCATTAGTATACCTTCAAACTAGAACATATATGCACACACACACACACACCTGACGCTGGTTAAGTCCGGAGATCAACAGCAGCTTTATGCAGCCCACGTCAGTCACTGATGGGCTGCACTACTTCAGAGAAAAGAAAGTTCATTTAAGGTCGAGGGAACAAATGACTGAGATTTGATTCCCATTTTAATATTACTGAGATTAAACATCACTTTTTATGCATGAAAGAGGAAGAAAACTGAAGCTTTGCTTATTTCATGCATCTTTTTTTGCTGTTAAATTTAAGATTTTAATATTAGGCCTTAATCCTGATTTTGACAATTATAGTACATCCCTTTATTTAGGGAACAAAAGACTAATAAAGCACACAAGCTCTTTCTTCTTTCATTCTTTGCCTCAAAATTAGCTCTTGCGTCGTCAGTGATTGCACACACCTTATTACCACACGCGCACCCACACAGCGTGGAGCTCCATTAGTTCATGCTGTCTAAAACACTTGACAAAGTCACATTAGGTCCTGTGGCTCAACACGGCATTAGAGATTTAAAAGGCACAGTGGATTAGACAAACTCATTATCCTTTCAATATGACTCATCTCCACACAGCACAGACACCACTGCTCACGTGGAGAAAGTGTACAGTGATTCTTAGACTCTGATCACACCCAATCCGACCACAAAACAGAAGCCTGATGGTTTCAAACGGGATATTTCTTTTATTTTTCTTAGCTGGTGTAATTGTTGGCATGGATGCTGGAAAGACACCTGGATCACTTTTCCATTTCCTCAGAGGAAGATTTACCAGCAGCACAGGACAAAATTATGCATTAATTCATTCATTAAAGCTGTATTGAAGACCAAAAAGCAGATAGAAGTGGTGCCAAGGTGCCAGGCTGACTGGATCACCAGTCAGCTCATTTTCCTGGGAGATTTGGTGCCCCGTGGCAGACAAAACTGCATCGTGAAAATTAGTTTTAAACGCAGATGGTGTCATTACTCCACAGTCATTACACTGTGCAATCAACATTTACCACATAATGATATTTTAAAGCAAAAAAAAAAACTCTGGCAGTTTTTATACATCAAATAGACACTAGAAGGCTGAAACAGTACATATGATTTTAAACACTCCCGATTTCAAAAAGCAGAGAGACTGGAGGTTCACAAAATAGAGCCATGGATGGATCAGGAGGATGTGAGTCCTCTGCAGCGGGGAAACACTGGAAGAAACAAACATGGCGGAGAGGATATTTATGTGAAGTGGTTCGACGAGATTGATTAGATTAGACAGGTGTACTGTGTGCTGCACGTGTGCTGTATGACTGCAATATACGTCAGTGTGTGTGCTGAGAGGAAGGTTTGGGACGCCTCCTCATGGCGTGCAACACACAGCCACCGTCACGTCACTGTGTGAAGGTCAAGCCCACACTCGGTGTGTCACCGGCTGTCTGGGCGTTCAGTGTCTCTCTGCCATAAACCTCACAGTGTAAAAAACAAGCAAAATGAAATCATGACATCTTGAAAGTGTTGCCAGTCTGGAGCTGGTGGCCACAGCACCAACCCACCAGAGAAACGACACCGAGGCGTCACAGCGTGGAGAAGAGGACGAAAATACAGTGGAGGAGTTGGAGCTGCAGCATATGAAGAATTGTCTTTTTCAGACCAGATCAACTGAGAAATATCCAACCCAACTGCCAGAATAAATGAGCAATTATGTTCTTTTTAGATTTAGTTTTCAATTTCATGTTGGGCCAGCAACATGCTGAAGGTCTGGTTAATTTTAATTCATCATTAATGTGAAAAATATTGATTAGCACAGCTTCAAAGACGTCACTGAGACACTGGGCTCATTCAGTGGCCCAACAACGCTCGACACACATCCTCTATCAGACAAGTCATTTGCTTTCCTACCTGTTCTGTCAGTGCATCCATCACGTATCCTGCCATCTGTGAACTGTCCCAGTTTATGTGTGATCTGTAACCAACCAAGTCTAACCTTCCCTGGAGTGATCCCTTCCCCGAGGGGCCTCAATACGTTGACACAATGTCCAACGATTTCTCATTATGATGATTAGTGCACACCTCCTAACATTTAAGCTCTGGATAAAATCGATATCTGCATTGTTGTACAGAAACAAAACAATACTTGCAATGCATTGTGGTCCCTGAAGCACTTTTGTAAAGTAAAAATATTCCATCAGGAGTACAGACACTATTTCACCTCAGCTCACCTTAGCTTTCTGATATAACTTCAGACGGTGGTACGTTGAATGTAATACTCTTTAAACACAAAATGTAGTTTTCTTCTCTCAATAAGAACAAAAGTGTGGGATTGTGACAGTTGCAGTTTTCATTGTTAAACAACCACAACTGCAGATGAAAATCTATCTGACGGGACTCGGGCAGAAACGTTCACAGTCGAGGTGATGTTTCAAAGTTTTATTCACGTTATCTTTAGTCACGTTCGTGGACTTGTTACCACCAGAGACGCTCACACCGGAGTGTCAAAACAGGAGGAAAAGAACAAAAGGCAGCAGGATTCCACAAAACCAACTTAATATCAGAACATGTCCTTCTTTCTCTCCATTTAGTTTACCCTTGAGCCCTGCCTCTAACCTGCTGTCATCTCCCACAGCTCACGTTCACGTCCACCAGCCTGGAGACCCAGACTCTCTACACCTCACCTAAGTTCCTCCTCATGTCCTGTCTCCGTGGTAACCTTCAGGTGCTCTTGTGGGCCCCAGATGGGTCTCCCAAGGTGAATGAAAGCAAGCACAGCGAGGAAACAAACATCAAGAGAACGCGTCAGGGAAACGGATGTACCAGATTTAGGAAACAAAACCTCTGGTGTTTAGACTATTAATACTTCAGCTATGATCCACGATGTCTGTCAAAGCACTTCAAAATCACACAGCACTATAAAAATACAGCCTCAAATCCCCGGACCCCATGCTCTTGTTTACAGTACGTGATCTCACTTTTAAGCTAGTGAGAAAGTCTACAGAACCAGTGAGAAAACAGCACAGTGCAGCCCTGAAAACAGAAACAAGGTCCGTTCAGCCCAAAGCTACAAGGGTGACCACATGTTATCATCGGTGAGGTTAGTCTTTAAACAGCCAAACGTGTCAAACAGTAGCTCAGATAGCTCAAAATGGCTCTGACAGCTTACAAAATACAAAGGATTTCAAGATTTTGAAGCTCAGAGTGATGAAGTTGCTTCAAAGTGGTTTGTGTGTAGGACATGGCTATTTTTAGACAGTTCACTCAAGACACGTTAGATGAGAGGGTTATGAAAGAGAGCTATTATCAGTATGATCACTTCATGCCACACTGCAGGGTTATCTGTATATATATTTATAAAAAAACACCTGAAAACATTTTTCTTCTAAAAATATCTCCAGTGTCCTTTGCACTTATTTTATTTCAAGCAATTAGTATAACCCTGAAAAAGATGTGAATAACGTTACTTTATTTATGTCAACATTATTCTCTCAGTGGAAATTGAGAGAGCTGTTGTGTACCTCCTCGGCAGCATTTACAAAATAGTTTGTGTTACTTCATATAAACAGGAAATTGTTTGCTTGATTTAGCCTCTGACAATCTATCAGCTGTCAAAGTGCACATCTCCTACAAGTAAGATACATTTAAAATAATCTTTTCTGTCACCAAAAGGTTTGGTTTGAGAAAGTGAATAATCTAATGAGTCAGTAAATTTATCCTTAAATTTGGATTGTTTAGCACAGAAAAGCTACTCCTTTCTCTTAATTTATAATTTTGGTAAAATGATTAAATATAGAAAAATCTGATAATTACTAATCAGGAAACTGTGCTGAAACTTGTATTCTGTGAGGCACACACCGTCGTTTTGCTTTTCACTGTCTGCATCTACAGCCTGCAGTGTGCCAGACAAAACATCACGATCATTTCTCAGACAGTTTTATCTGTTTAAGGTTTATTTATACAGACACAACAATACAGTCAAAGTGCAGGCTTCTTCCTTTCCCTGTGTGCCTCTGCTCAGCCTGCCTGCCTGCCACAAATACCTGCATCTCCTCATGACAGACAGCGAGACAAAGACAGCGAACTCGGTCGCTGTGTGTTTATATATCGCTCTGTTGTTGAGGAGCTGAAGGCTAGAAACTTCCTGACACAGCAAAGTACTGAGAAAATAAGGAAATACAGACAGCACTCTGCAGATACAGACACCACTGCATACGTCTAGAGGCTCATAAGTGATGACTGGGAGAAATGACTTTTGGAAGAGTTTATATATTGTTTTTTAACCCTCAGGAAATTGCTGCACATTGTGTCTTTAAAGCCTGAAATTCAGGGGCCTGAGCTGACTCAGGATGTGACCGACCTGCTCAGTGAAAGGTACAAGCATAAGGCTAAAGTCACTCAGTTTGTAATTATTACTGATGCAGTCTTATTTGCTCAACAGAAAAGGTCTCACGAGTGCCACTGCGCCCTAACCCTCCACTCCTGGTTTGTCCATCCCACTCTTCATCATCATCATCATCATCACCATCACTCTCTTGGGTCATTCAAGCCTGAGGAGGATGGTGATCACATGGCATGCACAGAGGGGAAGAGGGGATGAAACGAGTCAACGAGTCTGCTTCAGACGTAGGTTAAAAGTGAAAAACACGTAGGCAGAGTCACAGTCACTTCCACATCTGATGACAATCGCTTGGCAAAATAAACACACTCTAAACACTGGGGCCTTGTGTGTCATTATTAGGTGACTCATAACCTAATCTGTGACTGATGCAGGCATCAGCCCAACCACACGACATTTAAAACAGAAAGCTCATTTGTAGGACGCCAGAGAATGATCGATATCAGACACACCTGTCCACACCAACACCTGTGTACATTTTGCATCACTCAGGTCAGTAGGATAGGTGCTGTGCGCTAATGGCATCAGTCTGCTTTCTCTGGTAGACCTCCTCCCGTCTCTGTCTCCTTCCCTGTGTCTGTCTATCTGCCAGAGTCTCACCAGAGGGGGTAGTTGGCTGCGACCTACTTTGCAAAGCAGAACTGGAGCTGTCAGTCATGTAGCTGTGCGTCACATTGCCTTACCAGCCACTGAGAGGATACTGCTGCCTCACTCTGGCCCGCTTTCCTCACCGCCACACTAGAAGCTTCCACGCCGGATGATATTTTCAGCTGCTCTCCCCTCTGGGTCTTTTTGCCATAAACAAGAAGCGAGGAATGGAACTCTTTCTAAAAAATCTAGTCGCTATTACATAATCCTACGAGCAGGATGCCTGGTGATCATCAAGTGGCTCTGAGAAGGTATAAGATGATTCAGGCCTCCTACGTGTCCAGTGGCTCCATTAGTGCAGGAAGGTGGCGTTTACATCCATTAGCCCAGAATAAACGGCAGCTGAATTATTGAGAACATCTACCTCGGTGAGCCGATCCATTAACTAAACAGGATGTGACTGGAAGGAGACGGCTTCAAGTCAACATTTCTTTCACCTACAGTTGCATTTGCGTTGCTAAACTCATTATTGTCTCTATCAAGCTCAGGCTGACGGATGGGGAGGATGATAAGCAGACTCTGTGATTGTTGGATGATTCCAAAACTGAAACGTCACATCCAGCTGCAATAATAAATTAATATTCAACAAGAAGGTAACTGTGGTTCCAACCCTTTCTCCACCTGTGACCAGTAAATATAAAAAAAATATTTAGTTTGGTCACTGGAGACTTTATGAGAGAGCTCAACACACAAATCAGTCAATGAATAAGTCTGTAAGCCAAGCACTGAGTAATAGAGTCACAACACACACACGACGGGGATTCTGTCTCATTCAGTGACTTCAAGTTTAAACAAGTCTACGAAAAACATTTCATCCTCTGGATTCCTCACATTTTTAATTTCCAGCGTTGCTTGACAGAACCTTTAGAGGATTGTTGTGTAGTTGTCGTGCATGAATGCTGGCCACTTTCTTTGAATGACGGGTGAGCCGAGAGAGGAGCGCTGCGAGGAGGCTGTAAGGTGAGTTACAGCTTGGATTCGAACATGTCTGAACCCTGGGTGCTAAAGGTCTGACCCCTGTGTCATTTGCAGCACATCACTCTCTCGTCACGGCTTAAAGGCATCAGTTCACTCACAGTGTACTCATTCCCGTTAAAAATCCTTCTCCCTCTCCTTACTTCTTTCCTGGATGTTAACTCCTCCTTAAATCTGTTGTATCTCTGTCCTCCCCTTCCTTCATGTGAGAGTGAATCACGATCCCGTTCCACAAACAGGAGGAAATCATCAATTAGCACTGTCACATCGAAGGCCAAATATAGACAAGCATCGCAGCTGCAGAGATATGTGTCATAACAAGTGCACATCAATGCTCAATGACAAAATGAGAACACAATTAGACATCTCATGGGCTCATTGTATTCTTAGACAACCGCTTCAGTTGACGTATTGTGATGAAGAAAATATATGATGCTATTTGTACTGCGAAGATGAAAGGAAAAGATTTTATTTTAGTAGCTGATGGAAGAGCTGATTCAGATGCCCAGCCATGCTGGATTCTCACCACAACCTCACAGAGAGTGTGTGTGTTTTACTCAGGGCATCATCACATGATTATTTAATCGACGCATTTGAATACTGCAGCAGTTTAATTTTGCTGTCCTGGCTGCAATTTAAGCTAAGCAGTCAGTTTTCAGGTGGTCTAAAACTTCCACCACAATGTCAATATAACTTCATTCTTTCATGTTTTTATTTGTATTCTTTTCATTAAATTTAAACGTGTATTATTTATGATGTAATATATTATCCCGTATACAGTCAAACGCAACCATGAAGTGCACTTTACAATATACACGCACATCCACCTGCTATTTATTTATGCAGTCACTCACACATGCACGCATACAAGTGCTACACTGGATCAAACCCCTCCAGCTCCCTGATAACCTTTAAAATATTGTATTGCATTACTGCTGCGTGTACAAATGCACATGTGCTGAGCTCATTCCATCATTTTCTTCTCAGGTGAAACAAATACCCCTCGGTCACTTGGGCTTCACGATGGAAATCTTTGTGATAAATCAGCAGCTTTTATTGTCCTCACATGTGGGTCAGAGGTCAACCTATAATTTATCTCCATAAACAGCTGAAGTAATCGAGCCGGTCATTGAGTTTGGAAGCCTGGGAGAATCGGCTGTGCCCGGCCGAGAGTCTGACTGCATCGATTCAGTCAGACAGATGTGTGATGGTGGCATCACTGCACTGCTACACAACAGCCTTTATGAATCCAGGAAGACACGCATCAGTCCAGAAATCATGGTCAATTCACTTGTCCTGTATTAAAAGATAAATAATGAGTTTAGAGTCGGACAGCCAAGCAGCACAGCACCGGCAATCTGAAACACGAGGCAGCTGTAAATATGTCCGCACTGTTTACTCTAAGCATAGCTCATAATATGGACAAAAGGACTGACATGAACATACTTGGTTGCTAATCCGAACTCCGGGGGCTCTGTGATCAGCCGTGCATTTGTCTGCATATTACATGACTAATGTTGTCAGAGATGGAAGAAGATTGCTTCAGATTGGCCAATCAAGATGGTAATTAGCTGCATTAGGCATTTCAGCGGCAAGCCAGAGCCAAAGGCAGTAGATTAAAATGAGCTGCTGCTGATCTATATTCTGCATGCATTTTGAGGGGAGGGAATAATAATGCACACAGAGTTCTAAACTCTCAAAAGAAAAGGTTCAATAAAACCCAGTTTACTGTCCCCTGAAGCCATCAGTCATTTAAAGGCATCCATAAAGCATGAAACCTGTGATCCTCACATGCTGCAGCAGTGCAGCCGTGGCCTCCCAGTCAGACTAGAGCCTAATGGCTTCAGTCAAATGCTTCTTTGTTGGAAACAGTGGAAACATTTTGCTACACAGAGAGACAGTCTGAGCAATTCAGTTAGCGCTGCGCTGAATGAATAGCTTCAGTTTCCGCAGCACTGCAGCACT
Source organism: Scatophagus argus (assembly GCF_020382885.2). Lineage (NCBI taxonomy): Eukaryota > Metazoa > Chordata > Actinopteri > Scatophagidae > Scatophagus > Scatophagus argus. The sequence goes on along the minus strand of NC_058514.1, from coordinate 3,714,413 downwards.
ACTTCAACACACCACGTACCCCACTGTAATATGGACAGATCTGCAGAGAGCCGTAGTCATGACAAGGCAGTTTAGAGGACACCATGTGATTACAATTTTGCTTTATTTCCTAAAAGAGGCACAAATGTGAAATTCATCCACCGAGAACTAACAGGGGTAAAATTGGCTTTGATTGGGTGCACATCTGCTGTTTCCTCTGTGTGTTAAGCAACAGAAAATACAGCACAGTGTTGGAATTTATTTACCGGTGTGTGGAACTACACGAAATTTAGTCTGCAGAGCGGGTCTATAACAATTATCATCCCACATGACGTGAGGTATGGACAAATTATATATTCTCTGAATCTGTATGTTTGATGATTATGCTTTTTTCAATTCTTTTGTATGTGATGTTCCCACTGGCCACAGTTTAAGTAAAACATATTCAAATGGATATTGTAAAAGGAAAAGTATGCCATTTAGAATTATATGAGCTCAAGAGACCCATGTCTTTGTCAGAGAGAATAACAACATGGCTTGAATGAGAGCAAAGAATATACTCTTTAAAATGAAGTTGAATAAACTGTAAAACATTCACAAAGCTTCTTAAGTCGAGCCTAAAGGACGATATGCACCAGCATTTTAAATCCGGTTTATTGTGACGGGAGGGTAACTTCACGAGCTGATAATGTTGACAAAGCTGCTACTTAACAGCACTTATCTTACTGGTTTAACTGGTGTTAACTGGGTTTTGCTTGACCAGGTTAGTGAACACCTGGATGCAAAAACTACCTCATAACAACAATCACACTGCAAGCTTTTAGTCAGATGCACACAACAAATTAGGCCTTCTTCACACCCATTTAATTACTTTGATAGTTTAAAGCTTTATTTACCAGGGGAAAACTGATTGAATGTCGAGCCCCCGTTTTTTTTTAGCAAATGCTTACATTATATTCACACCTTCCCAGCTACCCAGCCTTTTATTGATTAATTGGTTTATTTGGTGGGGAGAGTCCCTGTAAATCAGCAGTAAATGAGCTAATGCTTGTTTCAAATCTGCTGTCACTAATGTGGCGTTAAAAGGCACAGCACAATAAGTATTTCTTACAAAGAACTACAACATTAAGACAGTTAGGAAGACGACTGTGGGGAGGAGGGGTAGGATTCTAACATGCATGTCTACCTTTAAGGCAACACTCCTCCCTGAACCCCGGCTTAAGGGCCATTCCCACAGCTATAGCGGCGTGTGGACGAGTGTTTCTTGCTCACATACCCCAACATGTAATCCCAGCTGGCTTTGAAATGCCAACATGCTGGGGACGTTTCCTAACCAAAAAAATAAACAGAGAGGATAACACTTCTGGGTTTCATCTGGTTGATTACTTCAATGGTGCTTATGAGCATTTGGCAGCTCCAGCGTGACACCACAGCGCAGCGGACGTGGCCATGATGTGCCCTATTGGGTACCTGTGATAGAAGCTGGCCCAGGCAGCAGCTGGCAACAGGAGGCGGGCACCAGATGACTGCTCTCAGTGCTGGGAACAAAACAAGCAGCTGAGGGAACGGTGGGTGGGTTGGCCCTGTCTTTAAAGGAAGCCAGCCTATGATTATCGCAGTGCAAAACAAGGCCACAGAATGCTGTTAACACAACCAGGCCAGCTAGCTAACACTTGATACTAATTAACCACTGCCACCTGCAGCTCACAGCTTAATACCAGCTGTAATGAGGAATGAGCCACCAGTCTGTTCTTACAAGGCTAAATATATGTTTTATTGTTAAATTATACATTCATGACATTCAAGGATCAAGTCTTTGAGATGAGTTTATTTTCAGGGGTTTTCTTAAGAAATTGGCCATAAAAGTAACAAAGAAAGGAACTAACAGTCAGAAAACAGCTATGATGAAAAGAGATCCTCGAGATAATGCTCAGGAAAGGACGGGTACGAGTGCTGAGAAATCTGCCACAGATCCAGTGGAACCTGTTACACATTTAAAATGAACTAATTGAGTGCCATTAAAGTAAATGTTAGTTTTAGCAGATGGTTGGATGTCTTTTCTGGGCTCAGAAAATGGAAAGAAAAATCCACAAGCATCTGCTCCATGAAATCAATTTCACTTTCATAAATCTCCATTAAACCCTCATGTTTGTCTGGCAGTCCGGTGGCACACCGACCAGGGCTGACGGCGGGTAACCGTATCTCTGGTTAGTTTAGTGCTGTTTCCTTGCCAGAAGTCCAATTTACAGCATCGTGGGTTTCAGATTTTTGTCCGATGACATATTTCTTCTGATTGTCACTGCAAGAAATCCTGCATGACAGGTTTGCTGATTTGTAATTTTAAGCCAAGCAGTTCCTGCTGGGTTTCATGACTCTGCAGCACTTTCCATTAATGTTGGTGTCCCAGCATTACTGGCTCAGCACAGCTCAAAACTTAAATGTGAGGGAAGAGTCGTCTATGGGCATACGTATTGAAGGGACTCATGGTGTTGCTTATTTTGTCTGTAAACCTTCCTTTGTGTGCTTTTTGTCTATTTTGTGATTTCCAGCAGGTCCCAGAATTCCTTTGATGAACGGGTAAAATTGCTGCGTTAGGCTGTGAATGATATGCATAGACCACAAAAAGTGACCACAATGCAAAAAGCCACACAGACATTTGCAGTCAAGAAAACTGTCCAAAATGCAATATGCCAGGAAGCTCCACTGTGTTCTTGTGTACTGAGGCTGCTGTCAGTGGAGAAACAGATCTCTCCGCTGCCTCTATCATTTTTTTCAACACAAAGAATCTGGATGCAAAATGGTTTGTCCAGAGGGACACAATCGCTGTTTGATTTTGAAGAGGCTGACACCAGAATACCATTAGCAGTTGTCTGAAAGGCGCTCAGCTTTGTCTAACATAGCACCAAGATTTTCTGCTGTCACTGCAAATATAAGCAAATTTAACGCTTTTCTTCTGTGAAGGAGTTTTGTTTGCATTTTTGTCTGCAAATACTCAGAACCGATCGCGAGGCTGGGATACATTACATCACGTGAAAGTGTGCACTACAATGTCAGGTGTAGGCCTGAGCCCTGACCCCCGCCATGACCCTAGCAGCACTCCACCCTCCAACTCTGTTCGATGCTCAGTGCTGTGGTGCACCTGAGCCACGTCAGCGGGCCAGACTGTGGGCTCTCTGCAGGACAGCGATGAGAAGCTGCCGTATCTGCCGCAGAGAGGAGGAAGTTCCAGACAGTTTGGGAAGATGCTGTCACGGGGAGAACAACAGAGGAACAACTCCTCTGGAGACCATCAGGAAATCATTATGTTTCACCTTCAAAACTGGGGATTTTATTCTCGTCCTCGTCACACGATGCTTTCGGTGTAGGAAGAGGATGATGTATAGGTTGTTAGTGGATGCTATAAAAAGCTCATTTGAGTGAATGCATGTGCAGTCCTGGAGGTAGCCAGGGAATACGGGTGGACATCTGCTCCCAGAGACGCACTCAACGGCTTGTGCCACCGACATGATGGCTGCTTTTCATAGTTAGTGTCGTACAACTCAGCTCTGCAACACACCATGTTTTACTCCCAAATACAGCTCCAGCTATGAATTGTTTTCATTATTGATTAATCCGTGGACTGTTTTCCGCATTAATCTATCCGTTCTTAAATTTCTGAAACGTCACAAGACAATGAAAACTGTCTGTGATAATTCCCTAGAATGAAGGAAGGTGCCATCTTCAAATGTCATGTTTTGTCTGGTACAGCTCACACAGCAAAAAAATAAATAGAACTGATCACTAAAATAGTTGCAGATTAATTTCAGTTGTGCACATCAGCTCTAATACCCTTAATTTTTCTATATATGCTGTATATTTTCTTACAAATACCAAATAAAAAAATACTAATTATAAGTTGCCTTAATTATACAGACTAATGTAAAATATATGAGATGTAAATGTGCTGCTTGTAGGACTTAGCAGTAGTGAGTGTCATGTGAATGTGTGACAACTTTTAAAGATGTTTTAAAGACGTGTCGCGCGGTTCACGCCGTCGTAACTGAAGGCGGGGGCTGGGAAGCTGCAGCACATCATGGGATCGGCTCTCTCAGGAGTCCTTGAACAAGATTCTCAGCCCGGCGCCAAGAGCCAGTGACATCATGCTCTATTTCTGGCTTTCAAGTGGAGCATTCAGAAGCTAAAAGGTATTCATTAATGGGGACCAGCTGCATTGGTCGGGAAAAACACCACTTCATACCAGGGACCTGGTCTGAGGAGTCAAGTGCAGCTGCCAAATACCTCACCCTCCTCTCCCTCAAATCCCACCCCACTCCTTCCCCAAAAAAATCCAATTTCTGCTTGTGTTCCTCTTGTTGGTTTATATTCCGACATTATTCTTCAGGATATTTTGTCAGCGCCGTCAGAAATGAACGTCTGTCTAATTCCTCATCGGTCGGCCTACATGTGCTGCAGTCTTGTAGTTCAGTAATCATGTCTTGACTAGTTATTAAAGGGAGAACAAACTCAAGTCCTTCAGTGGTTGTTAGCCTCTGGGTAATATTAATCGACAGTGGAGGCGAATTAAGCAGATGTAGCTGCTTTTGGAGGGAGGATTACATTTCCAGGTCGGCACAGCGAGGAGCACTAAATATTGGTCATAACCTCATTTCACTCTGCTCACTTAAGTGGCTCTCAAGGGACCAGTTCTCTAATTCATTTGGGCAAAGCCAGCAAGCAGCATGAGTATACAGTATGTGTGAATGTGAGTTTGTGTAAGCTTTAGAAAATGTCTGCATTTCTCGCCTCAGGCTATGAGTCATGCCCACATCGTACCCACAGTGATGTAAACTATAACAACTAAACCAACAACCCCCCCACCCCACCCCCCCGGGGGCCTGAAAGCTTTCATCCCACCCACATGAACGCACGCTCACGCACATGCAACTTTCGCTTACTGCGTGAGATGACATCAAAGTGTACCGAGTGTGTCTACCTACACGCTGTCATCTCCGAAACGCAAATGATTCGTCATCAAATGTTTTTGGGGACATTTGAAAAAAAACAAACAAATAAACAAAAGAAACACTGAGATTCTGTGATGGATCAAAACACAGACTGGTAAACAGACTTGGCATGGGCGCTTGGTGGGTTTAACTCGTAAAGCACTAACCGACAGCAGGAGTACTGGTTGAAGAGGATTTATTGCCCCCTGCAAGGAGACTTCAGGTGCAGGTCTCCCTTTCTGCCATCCTCTTCACATTTCACCACATGTTTATGACATTATAAAGCCAACTTATGCATCAAAGCGCAGATGAAATGTAAGCTTGTTAGCTCCCACTGAATTGTGGAATTAGGGAAGCCAGCTAGCTGCTACCGACATTAACACAAAGATCAGAATGATGTTGCTGATGTTGTAATGGCTTCTAAGAGTAAAGGCTTAATAAAACCCCTGAGATGCTATAGTGTCCATGCTGTAAATCAGGCGTTTTCAGCTAAAAAGCTGTAAACATGCTGTCAATATCCTGCTTGGGTGTGCATCTTTCTTGACTCAGATTCCCAAATTCCTTTTCCACTTCTCAGCTTCATATTGAACATTGTGGAGCAACAGCAGCATCATTTATAACACTATCTGGGTCAAACAGTTTTAACACTATTTTAAAAGATTTATTACTCAAGATAAATCTTGGCTAAGATGGATTGATGACATTAAAAAGAGCTCAGATTTGAGGCTACAGTCCCACCATACCCCCTGCAGCTGCTTCCACTGTTCATTCCTACTAAACGTCTCAAATGTGGAGAGAGCTTCTTTTTAAAATTGATGCTGCATGTGAAGAAACCAAGATTAAAAATGAATACCTTGCAATTGCCAAATGAAAGCAGTAGCTTAGCAGTACCAAATATTTCATTCTACATCTGGGCATGTCATGCTTGAGTAATTACTTCCTGTCTGTGGAGTCATCTCCATAATGCAGCAGACAGCCTGAATGACTGGTGCTGTGCTTCTTGCCCTTTTCCCTAATAAGTGTACTTACAGCTTAAATCAAACAGTTAACGTGTGATGATTCATCACTATCTAGAAAAGAGCCATTTCCCCGGGCATCAGTCGCATTTTTGATCTATGGCAGTGATAACTGATTCAGAGTACTTAGGGGTCCTTTCCCAACAATGAGCTCTTACTGCTTTTATCCATCTAAGCTAATATCTAAACTGGTTACCAAATAACAACATTACAAACAACATTGTAATTCAATTTTGTTGCAAAAGGCCTCACAGTACAGATGCTGATATAATTTGGGTTTCCTGAGCTGACAGAACAACCAGTCATCACATGCCACAGCGCGTTCAGCATAAGGGTTTTCCCATACATTCACTCGGTTTCTTCCACATTACCAGGTGAACTGCAGTGAACCAAAGCTAAACTAGCTAAAGCGTCTGTGGTGGAAGCTGCACTCTATGGTTTACGTTTCCTTGACTTGAACTTGTGCATTTTAAATTCTCAGTGTAATCTACAAGCCTTTGTGTGCGAGCTGCTGCTGTCTCCTCGTTGGGCTGATCTACTGTTCCTGCGAGCTCCTGACTTTACAGCACTCTGGTGCCCAACTGTGCTGTTCATTAGAGAGATAATTACATCTGCAGGAGATCCTTCTGCACTGTCTCGTCACCTTGGCGTGTCTGATCAGAACCCCTACCCTCATCCCCTTCTTCTGCTTCCCCTGCCAACCCCCGTTGTCAGACAACGGTCAAGCAGGACGCAGACGGCAGGCGTCCACACTATCGGTGATGATTCATCCAGAGGAGGACTAGATCTGTCTCCCTAATCAGACCCTAAACTTTCAAGGGGTATTGATCAAGCATCTCTGTGTGAGCCATTACAGACACTTGATGCATGCGATGTGTGCCAAGGGCCCATCCCTGCTTCTGTCAATGTGGAGAAGATTAAAGGGAGAGAAGAATTAAGGGAAAAGTACAGGGGGACTTTGGGGGTAAATTGAGGAGAAAAAAACCCAGAGAGGCTTTAGTTTGCAAATCAATGTCTGCAAGACAAGAAAATTGGAAAATACGCAACCACTGTCTGTCAACATATGAGCATGTAAAGGAGGTAAAAGACAGCCTTGCCAAGGACATGAACGTGTGAACTAACACATTTTCAATTCTATTTTATCTAGACTTAATTGCGCAATATTATCAGTTATTCCGATACTGAAAGGTGGCCAACTTAAGGAAAGATTGGTAAACTCCTGAGGAGCCCACTCGTTACGCAGCTTCCTCCTCTCTTCCTGCCACACATCAGCCGCACATCTAGCCTGCAGGCGGCGCGAACTGGGGCACAAATAATAACAGTAATCATGGAAAATCATGTGCTGCTCTGGCGGAGGAGACCAGCTGACTGGCTGACTGCTGGAGCCCGGAGGGCCTCATGTACAAGCAACAGAAAGATAGGGAGGGGGTGGAGGGAGGGAAGCAGTGAGGAGAAAGAAAAGTGTATGAGAAAGCGAAGAGGAGAAGGATTCACCTCTTATCCCCTCTCCTCGACAAGCTTAGTCATCGTCGTTTCCACATTCTGCCCTTGTCAGGGAGCTTCACCATCTCCCGTCCCTCTTCCCTCACTCCCACTGCTGTGCCACCCCCTCCTGCCTTCAACATGCCCCCCCCCATGGAGGGCTACAGAATGGTACATTCCATGATACAAACGCTCCTTTGGCGATACTGAAGCTTCAAGAGCGATGGGACGCCACGGCCCTGCTCCTGCGGCCAGATTCTTTGATGAATGTGATTAATTGATGTTGGAGGGGTGGATCAATGACTTAAAGCAGAGCACTAATGACCCGACACCAGAGATGTACATAGTGCTTACCCTTCAGATAAATTCACTAGCAGCCTAATTACCAATCTTTAAATGAAACTGTAATTGCTGTGTGAAATCCCAGCATGTTTCCAAGCTCAGTCGTCCTTTTGTACAAAAGACATGGCAGGAAAGACACTTTTGTAATTTCTACTGAGGCCAGTGTGACGGTCATGAATGAGTGAACCGCAGATCAATGGGCTGCTCTGTACAGTAATCTAGTGCATTTGTAGTTTTCATTACAACATCAGGGTGTGAGTGATCAATTGGCTGCTATCTTATTACTGTCTGCGGGGGGTAAATGTCTTGGATAAATGTCTGGGACCCTGAGGCCCTGCTGTTGGTCCTGAATGTCTAGTAGGCCAGAATTGACACATCCACAGTGACCAAGACTGAAATCTATTACTTTATTATTACTACCTTTGTTTACTACTGGCTACTATAATCTAAGTCAGAAGAAAAACAGGGGCAATAACAATGTGTGAGTTTGATAAGATCAATTTCAATTTCTGTAAGATCAATATACACTTTGTTTTTTTTTAAATGATAAAGTCGTGTCATCAACCAGATGACATGATGACCTTCATAAAAATGACTGTTTTCTCAGGTGTCATCGATCAAACCAAACTGCCAATCACAGGTCAGGGTCAGTATTCAAAGTGACCAGTCAAAGGAAGCAGAGACATCAGCCAGTGTGTATTCCATCAATGCCTTCAAAGTCCCAAAAGTCAACTTGACCAGTGAGCTGACAGTGTTTTCTTTTTTTAATTAACACCACACAACCCCTCCAAAGGTGAGATTACACAGTATAAAGGTGGCTGTGATGTTGTGAAAACCTGCCATCTTCAAAAGCTTTTTCTTGTCTATGCGGAAAACAAAAAAATGATGTTACAACCTTACTGAGCCTGTTTATTTGTTATTTCATGCGATTTTCTTCCTTCCTTCTCTTTCTTCCTTATTGCACCTCAAGGTCAGCTGGGCTTCTGGTGTCTCCTACTAGCTTAAGTACACCTGCTGACCAGCCAGAATCACAAATCCCATGGTCATAATGAAAGAAAAACGGAACTCTGTACCATCAAACGTATATGAACCGCACGTTTGTCGTGAAAAGTGACACTGTGGCTTCCTGTACCACAGTTAAATTAAACAAATGAAATGATTTCTGTCTCTAAAACGTTTCCTCCTCTAAGAATGAACTGTATAACTGTAAAACTGTATAATCTGTATAACTGAGGCTCAGGTACGTGTTTGTGGACGGCTACAGCTTGGTGCCAGCGAGCAGGATCAGCGGGAGTGGGAAGCTGCTGCTGAGAACATCATCTGCAGCAGCAGCAGCCTTCATGAGACCATGTTTGGCAACAGTAAATAAACAGCGAGGGGAGAAGGCTCCCCCCTAGCCCCTCAGGGCCTTTCGAGTACAGCAACGCACAGCTGAGTGCTCCAGAGCGTGGCCTGCATGCCAGCTTGCCTGCCTGTATGAAGATACAGCGGGCGTTGGGGGATGGGAGGAGGGTCACATGTGTGCGGCGCTGCAGGCTTTGGGTTGTCTACACGCTCCATGCATCTTTCCATCCAGCACTGGTGGGGAGTCTTTCTGCGGGGATTGTCTGTAGCAGAGGAGGAAGCCAGAATAATGCGATCCTCATTTCCAAGAGACGCTTATGGTTAGAGGCAAGTACAAAACGCTCACCCTGTGCAACGAAACTCAGAAGGCATTTTGGCGTCAGTGTACACTAGGCATGTCATGCAGCAGTGGGCATATGACAGCTATTGGTTGCCTCCACCATTCTTCTGCTCTAACAAAATGGCCCAATAAAATGAGGAAAGAGAAGCCAGGGGACAGTGGCTGAGGAGGGGAGGCATTTCGGGGAAGGGACAGCAGCACTGCTGGATTGTTATGCATGTAAAGGGGGGGATGCGGTGTTGCCTGGAAGCGTTGAGCGGGGACGGCGAATGCCACTCCGATCAGTCGAAAGTGTCATGACGAATAGCAGAGCCGTGACCTCTGATGGGGAGCGAGGGGGTGGGGTTGCAGAGGAGAAGAGGGAGACACAAGGCAAAGAGCAACACAACAGAAAAGGCAGCGGCAGCAGAAACTGAGAGAGAGAGGGGAAACAGGGGAAGAAGAACAAGAGGAAAGCAAGTTTTGTGGCGAGCCAACGCCTAATCCTGCCAGCGCTCCGGGCTTCGGGAACAGAGGAGCGATATCAGTAAAGACACATTCGCTGCCTGCCTATCGCCTAAATGAGGCCACTTCTGTCTTCAGAAAAGAAGCTCGTTCTCCACCTCCTCTGCAATCACACACACAGAATACAGAAAGACCTGCAAGCTATCTGTTGCCCTCTTTAAGAACTGCACTACATGATTATCCGAACATCGTTCCACACCGCTGGCCCTAGAAAACTGCTGCAAAATTACATCATATTAAACAAGTCCTGTTATAAAAGTAGCGTCAGATGCTGCGAAATCATTACAGCCTAATCAAGAGCAAAGCCGTCCACCGAAAACCAGCACAAAGGTGGTGGCCGCTTCTGTGGAATGAGCTCATCTTTACTGTCCGAAAAAGACAGAAGCTGCACCTCTGGAGGACCACGTTCCCTTAGCCAAATGCCTCATATGCACCAAGGTCTCACACACCTCTTCATAAACCATTTGAGAGGTGTTTTGATATCACACAGGCCAACAAGACGCCATCAGATTAATTAATGTAATCGTTTGTGCCAGGACGTCGCTGGGAGGATCCCGATCACAGAAGTGACATCTAATTTAAGCCTGGTGCCAGGAAAAGCACCAGAACAGTATGTCAGCTCTGTCATTACACAGTGACAACCAATACATCACTTCACTGCCGGTGGACATCAGTGAAATTGTCTCATAATGGAAACGTTATTTCACTTTGGCATTCCTGGGTGCTTTCTATGGAAATAAATTGATGGGAATGTTTGAACACAAGACAAAGACAGACTCAAATCAAAGACATTTTTGATTTGCATTCAAACATGGGACAAGACAGTGCTGGTGTTTAATTCAGTGTGTAAAAGCTAACAGCATTTTGTAGTGCTTAAGTTTTCCCTTTTTTTTGTCTTGTGCTCTTGGCTGTATATTATGTCCACTGTGTAACTTCTGAGGAAGATAAAAGCCCTGAGGCTAAAGTACGAGCTGGAGACCACAGAGTTCAAACCAAAAATTCGAGACGAATAGCAAAGGCAGACTCCGGTAAAAGCATATTTATAACATCTTGACACCCAATCTCCCAACAATCCAGTGGGTTAATTCAAATTATTCTAAAGGCCATGGGACAAGAAGGAAAAAAGGTTTTCCTGTCTGGATTAGTTCAAAATAGGAAGTATCATTTTAACACCACAAACCCCTTTTAAGCCGCAATTGTGAGATCACACCAAAGCTAATACAGACACAGTGTGCGCCTCACCCTTGTCTCTGAAACCATGTGGATTACTGTGCTATCGGCGGGCGCCGCCTGCGAACAAAGTCCTCCTCTCTCCACCAGCAAACCTCCAGAGTCTTCTGGAATAAGAGTGGGGAGAGCGTGTGACTAGAATTACTGACACACTTTTAGAAAGTGCTAATCTCCGCTTACTGTAGGAATTATTACGTAAGACTTTTCTTTTTTCACATCCTGCCACAAAAATGAAGAAGCCCGACCAAAATTTTCAGCTCACTATTTCCACTATGTTTCACTTCATTTTACTATAAAGGCAAACCTGCAGCGTCATACAACCAACGTGGCTCAATGCACACTGAATGTGAATTATGCCTGGGAATTTAAATACCAGCTACTTCTAATACCAGCTAATACCAATCAGGTTTTGTTTGTGTCTAAAACGTGATTATGCAATTAAAGACATTTGAGGTTAAGCACGATACAGACGTACATCTGAAGTACATGAACATGACAAAAAACTTTGCTAACACACACACTAAAATAGTATTTGTTGCATGGGTTACCCAAAGTGCTTTACAAAACCATCATTATGATGTCCAACTGGAGTCTAACCGGTAATTAGACTTCACTTCCCAAATGTTTAAATGGGGAAAAAATACCACAAAAACACTCTTAAACTCTAAACTCTCTTACACGGTATAATTTGGAGATTTAATTTGAGGATCACCGAGTTGGAAAATTTTCCAAAGTAATGGCAGTGGAAGACATAATGTTTGTGCCATGTTCATTTAAGCATGATGTACTGTAAATTAAAAGATAATTACCCACAGCTTCACTAAGGGATACTGGTAGGGTAGAATATATTTTACATCACTTTTATTGCTTAAGTTCATTAAGTAAAAATGGCCTGGATCCACACAGATAAAGTAAATCAAAGGCAGGCATCCTTGTGGCCTGAAAGCTGGCACACACCATATAACCACAGCATCCCAGTTCCAAAGCAAACAGCCGGTAGATTCAAAAATGCCACAAAAATAAGCCTCAAGAAATGTCATAATGGACATTTCTGTCCATGTCATAACGGACATTTCTGGGCTTACCTGTGGCAGGGCGGAGCTGAGCTGGCGCTGCAGTGAGTCGCGGTCGTAAATGACGTCTTGAAGATGCTGCTGGGCCAAGCCGAGGCTCTCCTGGGTCTCCCTCAGCGTGTCCAGCAGCCGGTCCCTCTCGTCCAGCATGTTGACCATCAGCTGCTCAAAGTGGGAGTCCGGGTCTGAGGCGCTGCTCTGAGAGCCGCGCTGGCTCAGCGCCGTGTCCTCGCTGATGGTGGGCATCACTTCGCACATCATCTTGGCGCTGGCAAGGAGGAAGGAGATGTGAGATTAACGTTTCAAAATGAGATGAAGGCAGCATTTCAGTGCAACAAGTGAAATGGTTGAATGGTGTGTTCTCCACAATTATTAGTGTGATTGTATTCCTTCCAGGACGGGATAGGACGGCCTCCGTTTGAAGTAATCAAGTAACTAAGATGCTTAACAAAAAGTCAGATCTGACATGCACAAACTTAACTATTCAACAGCAAGCCTTAAAGAAATGTATGACAATATCAATTAACCAAATTACTTGGTTCATAATTGAAGAAGAAGAAGAATTAGATAAACAAGAAGAAGGTAAATCAAGTGAAGGAGGGCTCTCTTTAGCTTTGCTATCAAAATTTGTCAATTTGTCAGCAACCTTTTCAGAATAAAGGTCATCACGCACAGCAGATAAATCAGTTGAACCCCTCAGAACAGAAAGGTGAGCTTTCTTCTGCATTGCCTGAGGTGGCAAATGGGTTTCAGTGTTCTTCTCCTTCAGGGTAACAGTGGGCCTCACACATCCCATCATACAGCTTGCCGGTCCATTGCAAGGTCAAAAAATCAGGTCGAATTTGTGAAACTGAGTGAGGCCGATTTTGAAGGGCAACACTATCTCATTCACAGTTCTGAACCGTCATCACTTTTGAGTTCAGCAGCACTCTAAAAACTGCTGAGAAGCTTTTCCAAAACATTCTTGGCTAGTCACCTTCCAGGACTAAACAATGTCATCCCTTTCCACAGGTTGCATGTGTTTTTAGTGTTTTGAGCAGTTGAACCAAAGAGTGACCGTTCCTTTTCCGACAGTTTTGAGCTGGAAACAGGCACAACTCTGAGATTTCACAAAAAAAAACAAAACACAAATACAGGAGAAAAGCCATAAAAAAAAACTAAAAATAATTTTGCACATTGTTTTGAATCATCTTGTCAGGTTTGACCCAGTGGAGGGACCTCGACCCCCAGGTTTCTAAGCAATGATCTCAGACAGTTTTAAACTTCTAAAACACATGATGTCTTTTTAAAAAACAAAAGAAAATAAAACCAAAGCAATATCAATACCTTGATTGGTTTCAGGCGTCCTCTACGTACCTCTGCAATTACTATTTGCATGGCTGTGTGCATGTCACTGAGCCTGACACAGTTGGAGCTCGGCTCAGCGTCACCCCGGCAGTTCAAAGCTGCAGAGACGTCTTGGGAGGCTAGGCGTTCTGCCCTAGATTTCACGCCTGTGCTGTTTAATGGGCCAGCCCAGATCGAGTTGCATAATACATGGCATCTATGGTATAGTGGATATGTGGAGCCATATTCCAGCTTCCCTGAGGGACATCAGGAAACCTCAGGCAGTCATGAGCTAAAGTCATGAGCTAAAACCGGGTTTGCATCACCGCATGTGATGAAGGAAGCTAAGCTGAGCTGCATGAAAACATAGGTTTCAAAGATAAACACCATTAAAAGAAAACTTGATTATTTCCTCTCATATCACCTGTGTGAGGCTAACATCTTCAGCAGGCTTCAGCTGTTTGGTATCTCGAATCACAAGCTAACTGCTCATTAAACCACACAGTTTCTTTTTTCAGCACATGTAAAATACAAGCTTTTACATGTGAACATAACAGCTTTTAAGACACTGAGAGACACAAAGCTGGACTAACCACTTCCTCTTGCTTCAAGCTAAAACAGGCTAGCTTCAGCTTGGACCAATCTCTGCAGAGATGAAACTGATGTAAATCTTATCATTTAACTTCCAGTACAACAAATAAACATACATATTACATACAGTATATTCCTCTTATGTTTGAAAATTTGCTTTCTGAAAAGACATATTTGCCGCAGTGTCACTAGAACAGCAAGCCAGAGCAACAAATACTGACAAAAACTATGACTGGTGCTAATCTAACATCAAAAGCACTGCCAAACTCATTTTCAACCTTAGTAATTCAGTTTAATCTTAACAATAAAAGTTAAGAGTTAGTAGTTACTTATGGTGTTTGCTCAGTGAAGTTTCAGTATCCCATATTGCCCGACACGGTCCCCTCTGGGAGGGTTATAATGGCAGGCCTGTGTCTCAGCTTGCTCTGGCAGTGAGATGGGGTCTCCCATATCTTCTCCAGGCTCCCAGCCAGATTCCCACCAGGGAACCATTCAGCCACCATTCGCTGCCGTTTAGACCTGAGAAGCCGAGTCTGTGTGCTGCTTGGCTGGACACTCACACGTGCCAACCTTCTCTGGGAGACCAGTCCAGCAGGCAGACAGACGAGGTACACAAGGGCTGCATTTTAACTAGAAGGTAGTGATTTATTCCTGACTCTCGCTCAATGTTAGTTGTACACAGAGAAGGTGCTGGTTGCATAAAAATCCATACGACATCTGGTAGTATATCAAAACTAACTTTAGGCAAAAAGTATTGATGCTGATTGTAGATGTTTGTGTTGCTTGTGACAATCGATTTCAAGAAAAATACACCCTCAGGTAATCTTCAACTGCAACCCAAAAAAGTTGTGATGCTGTATAAAACATAAATAAAAAAGAATGCAATTGCTAATCTCTTTTGACATATACTCATTTGAAAAAAAAGTTTTACTTCATCAACTTCATTGATTTTTGCAAGTATATGCTTATTCTGAATTTAATGCCAGCAACACATTTCAAAGTGGGGACAGCAGCAACAAAGGAACAAGTTGTGGAAGAAACTCAAAAAACACCACGTTGGAAGATTCCACAGGTCAACAGGTTAACAGATAACAAGGTCAATATATATTCGTTTTCTGTTTCCACTTTACATCAGGCTAACTTGCATATGTCTACATTAATTAGTGATTTCCCACAGTTTAAAATGCTGCTACATTCGTCTGTAGGTTGTATCAGAAACGTGCTGATGCTGTGACTGCAGGAATTCATATCTTTGACCATTCCAAAGCAAAATGGCAGCCCTTATTTCCACATTCCGAGGGGTTAACTCCAACATCTGACCTTTACTTGTGATCTTTTATATCACTCACAATTTCATTACCACTCGTCTGTGGTCTTCACAATGCGCCAACAAACAAACAAGCCCTGAAAAGCCAGGCACATTTTTGCTGTTTAGTGGTGTTTTATCTTTCCTTTAAAGCTGTGTGGAAAAGCAAATTGTATTGACAACGTTTTTCTGCTTCATGGCACATACAATCCCCTTTTGTCCTGTTCCTGCACCTTATGCTTTGATCTCACCGTGACTGCCCTTTAAATCATTTCTACTGTCTATGAAAAATCAATAGACACGGAGGGAAAGTACACCGACTGATCTGCTTTTGTCTGCATCCTCAGACGTATGAAGGCTCACTTCCTGAAAACTGAAAGCAAACCGTATCACACAATGAACATTTATCTGCTTAATTGTATGATGCAAGTGCCATAAAGCCTGTCTGACTGGTTAAACCTGAGAGACAGACAAAGGAGAGTGTTATAAATGTAACATGTCTGCAAAGCCTTGAGGCAGAGCGCAGTGAAACGCACAGCTTTCACCAAAATGTCCTTCTGTTCAATATCACCCATATTCTGTCAGCGTGGTAAATAAACTGTCTTTAGGTAGGCAGCAGTGATGACGGGCAAGAGCCAGCGTGATCCTCTTGGACAGAAAAACGCTAATCACCCCCAGTGGGCAGTTTGAAGACTGTGTGGTCTAAGAGCTCTGTTTTCCAGCTGGGATGCAGATGTTGTCTATATCGCGCTCGCTAGCAGTGACGATACAACTTCCACACACATCTGAACAACCAATTTGACCCAGATTACAATAGCTATTTGGTCTACAGATATTCGTACAGCCTGAAAAACAGAGCGACTACTGATTTCATTTCCTCTGCAGTGCAACATCACGCCACATTATGATAATGTACACCAGGAAATCTGCCCTCAAATTCCACAAGCGTGTCAGACTTTGGCTTAGCATAAATGCATGTCTAATAATGAATATGTAAGATCTTATCTGTCAGAACGATACTTGTGAAGAGAAATTGGTATTTGTAGCAAGAGACTGAGAATGTTGTACAAACAAGATGAAGCTTAAGCGACTGAATTTAGCGTGGCTGGTTAAAGATGTTAAATGCGAGTCTAAAATTATGCAGGAATCAGAGGAGGGAGGAACGGCAACATGCTCAATTGAACACATTGTGGGCCGCAGATGCAGTAAGAAACAGACAGACAGGCAGGGATCATTGGGGTCTTCTCTCCCTGCCATATGCCAATCAATGAATTATTCAGCGGGGGTAGGAAGGTTTTCTTTCCAATCAGTGCAACATATCCAGAACCCTTTCTTTCTGCCTAGCAGCCCCATCCAAACTCAGACACCTAGCTCCAGAGTGAAGTCGAACTGGCGGCAGGAAGTTCCTGAGCAAAGACACAACCAGCATGAAGACAGAAAAGACAGAAATCACAGCAAAACATGAACAGATAAGGTTTGTTTTCCGGGAATACGGGCCAGTGAAACCCATTCCAAAAGCCACAGCAATCAGCTGTTGCAGCCCAGTATCATTAGGAATCACATCTGTATTGATAGTACTGACAGATGGCTTAAAACATGGCTGAAACGCTTTCCCCTAACATTCCAGGTGTGAATATGCCTGAAAAGAACCGGACGTCGAAGGGATCATCCAATCACATCTGAGTGTTTTTACTGTTCAGAGAGGCTACACTGGGGTAAAAGACTGCAAGGTAAAAGATCCGACAGAGGAGCAACTTGGAAGGGTCCACATGAGACTGAAGCAGGCAGTGAACTATGTATATAGGACAGAAGGAAATTTTGCCACTTATGTCAACCCACTCCATTTCTGCAAGAACAAATCAGCAAGCTGCAGCTAATTTCCTAAGTTAATCTCATTAATGGGAACAATTGTGTGAGTAGATAAGGAGCAGCACACAAAACAGCAGTATGTTGCTGAGCAATATGTGGCCATAGGAGGCAGATTCAGCACTATTCACCACCTGGGACACATCAAAAGACGTGTGGAGGAGCGAGCGTGAGCCGAACAAGCAGAGGACTGAACACGACACTCTGTGGCTTTGGAGATAAGCTGTGCTGCTGCACGCCTGCTGAGCTGACTTTGGAGCCACTAAAATAAAACCAGCTTTATTTAGTCATGTGTTTAAAGGTACTACGAGGGATATTCAGAAAATTTTTGTTATTAATGAGAGCGGCGACCGAACTGATGTCTGCATCCTGTTGCTTGCCCTTTCTAAGTGTGGACGAGCAACAGGATGCTGACTTTCAACTGGAAATCGGCCAAAGTGAAATGACCTGAAATACATGGGGCTGAATGTTGAATGTACTTATGTAATATGTACTTTATTTAGATCATAGCTTGCTGTTTGCAGATTACTTAATCAGCTAACGATATGAAGCAACCATGCCGGATCCACGCCACATAGCTAATGTGGCTAACCTTAGCGTACAGTTAGTTACTTGGCCACCCCTGCCCTGCATCACTCCTGGATAGCAGAAAGCAACTGTTAGTTATACACTTTGCTTTATACCATTACATGATTTATTGTTGGTTATAATCAAACCCTAAATCACTCTGGGGGACAGAAGAAAGGTGAGTGTGCACAAATGCTACATCCTGTGAATTTTCCTTTAAAAATCATCTTGAATCCATAGAAATCACTTACATGGACGTTAGATAGAAATCATTCCAAGACTAACACATGTAAATTGCTTCACATTCTCACATAAAGGTCCCTAAAAACGTCATCACCATCAAGCATGGCATTCATAGCTTCCAACTAACTCGATCACAAAGGAGACGGTCATTTAGGAATGAGCGAAACAAAACAAAGCAGCCCAAAAAGCCCTTTTAGGAAGCTAATCTTTTATGAAATATGAGGCAAACTTGTCAAACATTTGTAACACCCCATTAGGCCCACTGAAGCTCTATCCCCACAGCGTGAATAGACCTCGACGGTTGGACCAAATTGTTTTGATGATGATGCACCTCACTTACATCGGTACCCGGAGCAAAAGGCTGATTACACACGTCGTTTTGCGGTCGCCAGGGGAGCTGACTACTGGGAAATTCCACTTTTAAATAATGTGTGTTTGATTCCTTAGCGTGCTGCTGAGCGCAAAGTGCATCTACAGACTCTATTGACGAGCCCAAAGGGTAATGGAAAGACTGTTGCATGCCACTCTTTCATACTTTGGCATCCGTATCAGGTCGACAGGTGGGAAAAGAGTGACGCAGCATTTTTGTGAATGGAGCGCACCAGATTGCTTGGTACACTCATAGTGCTGAGAAATCCCATTCATATGGCTCCCTGCACCAGGGAGACTTCTGACAACCAAGAGACAGCCTGCCAAGAAAACAACAATTCAAGTCTATTCAATTTAATCAGTGCCACAGGAGCATGCAATAGAGCTCGAGCAGGAGCCCACTGAGTGCATGGAGCAAACCATTAACTCATCTCCAACACTGCAAGGATGCCCCGAGCTGATCTGTGACCTGCAGTACTGTGACGTCCTGGAAAGAAGCAACGCTGATGCACGATGAAAGGCAACACTGATGCTAACTGCGGCGGTCTGAGTGAAAACCGCGATCGCTGCAACAGCGCGAAGGCTCTTGGATGGTGGAAGAATAACAAAAATCAGACACGCTCGAGCACAGGAACATGCTGCACAGAAAACAAACAAACAAACAAGCAAACAAGACAACATCAAGCCACAACAGCTTCGTTGTCATGTGACTGGCTGAGGCGAGGCGGGAGCTGGGACACCTGGGACGCCATCCTTTAAAGCTGCACCAGCCAACATTTTTTGTATGGAGTTCTCTTCGGTTCTATGCTGCATTTTTCAGCAAATTGTTTTGGTTTCACATCCTGGTGAATCCTGTTGTTTTTAGAAGAAAACAGGCAGCAATCTTCAGCAACCAAACCACATACAGACGTTAGCTATAAGCTACAAGCAAGTGAACACGACAGAGCATTTAGCAGCGAAAGAGCCACATATTTCCCTCAGGAGTGGGCACAGACCACAGAAAGGGCTATAAGGAGAGTGAATATTGGACTGACCCTTGCAGGTGGGGTCTCAGAGCGAATTCTAATATTGCTCTGTGTCCACTGGATGTCTCAGTAGGCGACAGTTTGCGAACACATTTGCCATATTAACCTGATATGGCTGAGCAGTTGGCATCGTGACCACTAGTGGAAATTATAGGATGATGGTAGGGTTGGCGTTGCCAAACATAATAACAAATAAGAAAATACAGCATTTAAAATTGTAAATGCAATAATTTCACTAAACATCAAAGCGGAAATTTTGTAAGGCTCGTGGCAATATTTTAGAGATAGTGACGTTAGGAGCTGTGTTAGTATGAGTGAATCAACTGAGAAACAACCTCCTGCAATCTGTGGGCAGTTAGAAATACATTTTGGTGCAATGACATGTGCCAGGAGGCGATAGCCATACATCAGACCAGGACCAAAATCAATCAGAGAAAAAAGACACAAAAACACACCACTTGACTGTACTTCATGTCAGAATGTCAGAGCTTATATTTCTATTAAAAACTTTCCCTCATCATTTAAGCAAACAGTCGCTGTTCCTTATTTATGTCAGATGTATCAGCAACTGTTTCCCTGAACATAAGCCCAAATGACAAGCTGCATGCTGGACACTGACAACAAAATGGGGATGAGTGGAAAAAGTGCTGCGCTGCGCCTGACATCCCCAAGTGAACGCTGACTTGCCGAACAGTAAAATGTGAATGAGACAGAGATGGGATGATGAGGACGGCGCGGGTGTAGAGTTACACCCAGCTCGCTGCCATTAGGGAGGCGGGAAAGAGAGAGGAGGAGTGTGTGTGTGTGTGTGTGTGTCTCCATTTGTCTGAGTGCACTTTACCTGTGTGTGAGCATCTGGGAGAGGGAGGACAGGGGGGTTTCTGTGTGTGTGTGTGTGTGTCAGTTCACTGGCTGTGTGTTCAGCTGAAAATAAGTCTGCATGCACATGAAAACATGAAAGGAGAGCGCGTAGCCTTTAACATCGCCCACAATCCCCTGCAACAAGGTCATGCAAACCATCAATCGATAGAGATTGAATAAGAGCACAGATGAGGTGAACAAAAAGGGCAATAGAGCTCAGGTTGTAACTGATTTGAACTGTGCCGCTTGCAACCGCCGCCAACGTCTCAGCTCCGTTATTTCTGCCTCGCTGTGGAGATTTTTGGTGTTCTTGTCCTTAAAAGATGCCCTCAGACCATCATTTCTGAAAGCTGAAAGCTTCTGCCACAGGTAGCCTCCCCTCTGCACGGCAGCTCCGTCTGCACACCAGACATTAGGCAGCAGGAGTGGCTGGAAAGTCACACTCCTTAATGCAAAACCGTTAAATTAGGCAGCCACTTCCGCATAATGCATCCACATCACACCCGGAAACATCACACACACCACAACTTCAGCAAACGTGTGTGTCACGGTTGCAAATGTTAATATTAATTTGCAAGATCAGAGGAAGATCACAGCTTTGCCTGCAGCCACCAACCTGCCGCTGTCATGTTGAGCCAGCATCTGCATGCCTGTGTCTTTTCATTCATTCATTCATTCATTCATCCACAACAGGAAAAGTGTGTATGAAGGTGCGCGTGTGTGAGGGGGGGGCTGGTAGATGTGGATGGATGGCAGAGAGGCTGCTCATGCTCTCTCCCTATTTGCGTCTCTATAATAGCCGGTAATAATATTGTTTATAGGAGGGGCAGCTGTTCCTCCTATGACAGCTCCTCTTTTTACTGTTATTAACCACACACACACACACACGCACACACACACACACACATCCTCCGGCCTGACTGCGGCGCAGATCGCGTCTCCACATCGCTGTAAAATCTCCTCCTCATTCTCTGAAATGATAATTGGGGAGAATCCTTGGCTATTGTCTCAAGTGCATTACATCATACCAGCCTCTCAGTCTGCATCCCGCCCCCCCTTTAACTCTCTCCGCTGTCTCTCCACTGTGACAGCCGGCCGGAATTTTATCTCCCCCCCGCCTCCTGCGGAGCCTCACAATGTCAACCACACGCACGAAATGTAAAGGCTATAGACACCGAGTATCCATCCCCAGCAGGAGGCTCCTGTTCCTCCAATAACAACCCCTTCCCATCAGTCCAGAGTTGAGAGTGTGAAGGGGGCACAGCAGAAAATCACCTTGAGCCTGCCGGAGCAGGGCAATGTAGGTCACCGCAACACCGGCGGCAACAGTGTGCATACTCACAATTTATTCCTTTACTATGAGTGGAGGCTCTGGCAGCGGATCAATGACAACTGCAGTCTCTGCGAGCTAAACCATCAAGCGGACGATCCTAGGAGGCTTCTTCAGTGCAAAGCAGCAGCAGCAGCAGCAGCAGCAGCAGCGGCGCCGAGGATCCGATCGTCAAGGTGCGGCCGGTCCCCGCCGCTGGCATTGTCAAAACACAAAGGAGCTGGAACAATCGCCAAATTAGCCGCGTCGGGTAATGACATTTGATTTCCGGGGCTCCACACACACGCACACACACACACGCACACACGCCGGTTAGGAAATTATGGCACGTTACAAATTCTGCTGTGATAAGCGGAGCTGGAAAAGACCATTGTGGAGCTGACGGAGGGGAGGCGAGCGGAGTCTTAAAGTTGCAGCTGTGCAATTCCTCCTTCCCTCTGTGTGAACACCAACAACAACAACAACAATAAATTATAATGATGTTGATAATAATAATAATAACGTTTTCTGGCATTTATCCAAGGCTGAGTGATAGCTAGTATAAACCTACAAAGTAAGAATTTGACTATAGCACCTCACGTTTGCTATAAAAACAACAAAAACTGAATGTCCCCTCATCGCGACAGCGTTTGTAGAAAATCTAAAATTATTTCATGATCCATGAACCAATACGTTCATGTTTTTCCATTCACTAGAAAATGTTTCCCCTCCTCCTACAGGCAGTAAAGCAGCCACACTCACCTTCTCCAGATGGTCTCTGCCAGGTTCCATGTGTTGCACTTTGGTTTGTTCTGGACAGTTTCATTTCGTCTGGTATTCCTCCAGACATTTTAAGCTCCTGATTTAGTTGTGGCAAAACATTTTCTGGATTTTGTTTGAGAAAATCAGATGAAGGTGTAGGTCCAGCTGTGTCCCTACAACTTGGGGAAGTCCTTCACCTGTTTCACTAAACCACTGTTTCCATTTACACATAAGTCCCCGCTGCCAGGTCCCACAATCTTGCAGAAAACCTGAAACCAGAGGAGCAGAGGTAATTATTTTGGAGTGGGATGTTCATCAGTCACAAAACGATGTGGTCTCTGGGTGTCCACTTACATTTACAGTGAATCATGTCAAGGTAGCTTCACCTTGAGGACCACTCGGCCTTCCTGTGCCTGTGGGAGCAAAGCCCATAGAGGCGCCGCTCCTGTGGAGCAAGAACGAATGAAATGGTAATATATTCCAACTCACATTTTCATAAATAAATATTACTCACGATAACAGCTGTGCCATCACCCTGCAGTGGACATCTAGCGCCTGATTTCCCTCCAAGAGAAATGACAATTGATGGAGACACTAAAAGACACAATATTTCTCCTAATAAAGAAATAAATGTTTTATTTTCATATGTTTTTTCTGCTTGGTGTAAGCAATACTGAGGAAACAGTGCTGTATTGGACTATAAAACACTGAAACATCACCTGTTGTCAAAGTGGGACAAATGTTTAAAATGTTTAAAGTAAACTGTTTAAATTGAGTGCAAGTCGGACAAAAAGCACAAAGAAGTGAACAGGGCTGGGACAGGTGTAGCTGCTCAAGTCTGATTCACTGGACAGATTTGAGCTTTTTGTGACCACAGATTGAAATGAGTCTGGACAAGCAAACCTTCTGCACTGAACTAGAATACACAAGCAAGATAACATTGAATTAAATGACTCTGATGATGCTAAAATACGCATTTTAAATACTTCATTACACACATCAAGTCTTGCTGCTGAAACTGGGTTTATCAAATAAAGTTGCCTGTTTTTTCTTTTTTAATTATAGTAAACTGCTGTAATGTGTTATGTTTCAAACTCTTTCAGTTTCATTTTTATGACTGAGTCTGTCTTGTCTGTTTTTGCCAGCCTACAACCCAAATGTACCGACGAAGAACAGGAACTTAATGAGGAAAAAGACCAAACATGCTGATTTTACCTTTTGAAAGGCGGCAATCTGCTGCTTTAGATCTTTGTTTTCTGGACTCTGCAGTTATAAATTGCTTAGTGTTCGTGTCCGTTATGTTTTACATCACGGGTTTTGCTTTCCTTGAGGTGACATTTTAGACAATAATGCGTTGCAGCAGCCTCTTTACGTCCTGTGAACACCTCCGTCTCCCACCTCTCAGCAGCAGCAGCGGCGTGGCCTCGTGACAAACTGTTGCCTGTAAACTGACCAGCGACTGACGCTGCTGTCCATGGTGCTGAATCCTGTCTGCTTTGTGTATGTGCTGCTCTGCAGCCCGATGGGGAGGACGTGTTGAAAACATCACCACAAAGTACTGTAGCCAACTGTTGCTTCAGAGCCTTAGAGACATTAGATTTTTTTTAAATCATCAGTCGTCAGCGATCAATGGATTATCTACTGCCATCCGTTTTGTTAGATTTATCTCTCTACTGACTGTCACTGGCCAGGATATTTAATTAACATACGTTATGCACTAGTTTTCCTGTCTCGTTCGTCTCTTTAGTGGGGACTGAAAGCCACCTGGGAAAACACTTTCAGATGCCTCTTTTCTGTGTTGCAGCCCCAGCTTGCTTCCCCCACTGTTCTCTTCCTCCTGTCTGATAAATTACCAAAACAAACGTGGTGCTAAGTGGTGAAGTGTGTGCTGGCTCTCCTCTCAAAGTGATAAAACACTTGCTTGTGGGTTGTAAAGCCCACACGGAGACACTGGGAGTGGGCAGCGACACGCCCAGAGCTTGATGGTGCAGGCGATGGGACATTTTCTCTTTTTTCCAGGATTCAGCAGTGAATGGTGATAAAACAGGGGGTTTGGTTTGTTTGATGACATGACTCTTCATGGACAAACGCCCTGATTTCTCCTCATTACAACTATCTCCTTATAATGCAGCTGCTCCTCTGCCGTCCCGCCCACTGCACTGACCTCCTGTGTGCCCACTGTGCTACTATGGCGTCACACCACTGCTGTCGTTCCATATTAATTTCCCCAGAGAAGTCACAGAAAAGCTCTGCATATGAATGGCTGTAATGCAGCTGATGGAAACTCACTCACATCTGAATGCTTTGGAGCTGAAAAGCCACACATATTGGCCGGTTTGTCAGAGCTCAAATCTGAGATCTTCTGACTGAGCTGTTAGTGGAAGTGATGCTAAAACAGGAATCGGTTAAAAGTCAGCGATCGCAGCAGTAAAGAAATCAAGAGGAAGCGATAAAAAGAAAAGAAACCTGCGACGCTTCTCAAATCTAATCCTCCTCCTCATAGCTTGACACACTAAACGTGTGAGTGTCATTAAGCGAGTCACCGTCCCTCCCCTTTTCGTCATGCAAATGGCCCGCTTTTCATGCGCAGGGTTACTGCATGCAAATCTCACATCTAAATCTCAATGATCTCAAAGGCGAAGCAGTTCGGCTCCTCACGGCCAATTAAAAAGACACACACGCTCACTCGCCAGGCCGCAGAAATGCTGATGCAAATATTTGCACAGGATGATGGAGGAACTTTGTGCACTGGTTAACATAAATGAAAAAATGTTAATGTAAACAGACATCCATATGATGTGACAGCTGAGAAAATGCTCTCATTAGCGCTCGTGGAGGGGGAGACGGCGGAGGGCTGCCTGGCAGGACGCCCTGCCTCTCCAGGTTGTTTCACAGAAGATCAAAGAAAATGTGTATTACCAAGGCTGACATTTTCCACATCTGTTAGCATGTTTTTGGCACACGTTCCTATTTGAAAGTCCATCAGCTTCAGCCTCAGCCTCCAGTCTCTCTGTCCTTTTACAGGATAAAAAAGGCCTCCCATGATTCACCCCCAGCCCAAAAAACACACACATCGACATGTATCAGCCACAACCTGTAAGAAGACAGAGCAGCCGGAGGTCTGCTATCTTTATGACTTTCCTGAACCTCCGTTTTTAAGGCTGGAATCATAAATGAAGCAGGCTGCCAACCTCTCACTGCTTGATACGCTGATAAGGGAGATGAGCTCGGGCCGGGGTATGAGATGCATTAGCGAGACAGAACTGAGAAGGATTACAGGTGTCTGGACTCCTGTAAATCTTTTTATCTGTTGGGCCCACCCCCTGAGAAAGCAGCATTATTGCACCTTAACATACATCTCCTGCATCTGCCAGCGAGACGGCACCGACCGCAGACGTCGTATTCCCACATTAAACAGCTTTAATGCTCTTTTTCAAAGCCCATATCTCATCCGTCCTGGGTTCATAGGAGTGTTAGGAGCTGTGGATCCTACATTTCCCACAATGCAATCAGGCAGCATGTTTTGTTAGGCCTCCACGACCTTGTAAATGCTCATGTCTTTCAAACTCCAGTGTCTCCAGTTCGAGAAGTGGTCAAAAATTTAAACAAAATACTTGAGTATCTTTCGCAACACAGCTGAGAAGAACTCCCTCTGGTAAGATGAGTTTGGTATGTAAAAATTGACGACGTGCCCCTTTAAGTCTGTAAAAATCAGACACTGCAACAGTTCAACTCAAGATTTTATCTTCCACACCTCCTGAGAACAAGCGACACCTCACAGCCGATGATTCACGCAGCATTAAGACTCGACCCGCACACACCATAACAATCATGACACGACCACCATATGCTCCTGTTTCATGACAGGTTAAACGACTCATCTCATTAGCATTCATCGTTAATGTAAATGGGAGAGCGCAAAGTTATGGCCACGTTCACGTTTACTACCCCCATGAACGGCCTTTTACGTATTTTTTTTATGGCAAACACTCTTTGTCCCGGGGACAATATAGAATAATGTGTCTCACTGGGATGTTAAGCTGTTTGGATAAGACAAGACAGGCTGGACGGGCTCACTGTCGGATCAATGGCCTGCTGACTAAGCGGGTGAAAGCGATTTGCATACAGGAAAAAAATATTTGCTGAAAAAGATGTCGTCCAGAAAGCAATTGTTACACTAACTACACTTAATGCAAACCTAAACCCTACTGGTTTATTCAGCGATTAGCAATAAAGCTCCTCTGTGATACATCACGTTATTTCATTTATCCACGCTGGCTCACTGCGACAGAAGAAAATGGCATTAAATGTGAATGTGCATGTTTGTGTGAATGAGTTCACTTTTGCATGTGCAAAGGTCAGTGATGGTCGTTGATGTATTTAAGCAAGTGAAGAACAAGAGAGGAGGGTTAAGTTAAAAACAAACCGTTCAAAGAGTGACGGTCCCACACTTTTCCCTCTTCACGTCAAACGAAATCCAGAAGAGGAAATGAAAGAGAGTGAGAGAAACAAACGTGGACGGAAAGCTGGCAGCCAGGAGTTAGCTGAAGCGACACCACGTCCAGGACGAGTCGACGCCGCTCACATGGTCTCCACGGGCTGATGGAGAGCTAACAACAGTGATCGGCCTGTACATGTCTTTAGCGTCCTCCACCTTCCTCTCAACGCCCCACCTCTCTTGACCTCAGCTCTGACAGATCTCTGTCCTCATCACAAAGCCTATTCAGATGGAAAAGGCCACTTGTAGGGATGGATGTGCGTGCTGAGGTTCGAGAGAGCAGAGCAGTTTTTGTGCCAAAACACAGTGCGAGCGGGAGCGTGGATGTGGGCCTCGTGAAGCCAGAAGTCACCTGAATGAGGCAGTACTGTTGATCCACAATGTTACACTCACTTTGTTCCTGAAATATCTGGCTCAGCCTGCTTCAGTTACTGAAATCGAAAGCAGGATCAGTGATTCTTAGGGCCGCCAAATGGCAGACTTGCTGCGCCAAAAGCGGAGGTGAGGGAGTCAGAATGGATGATGCAGAATCTGATCTGACAGGAGGAAGAAGAAGATAAACTTCTGCTTTGCTGACACCTACATGTGGCTGCCAAGGGAGTCCAAAAGTTTAGCTTCCCTTCATCTCAGCACGTGGTTCTCTTTTCCTTTCAACATCTACTTTAAGGCTCCGCCACGTCATCTTACTGCACAACAAAAGCATCGCAAAATTCAGCTCAGGCCTCACAGAAGCTCATGTGTCAGGGGTCGGAGTCAGAGCTCCAAGGCCACTCGTGTCGCCCTCATCATACCTCGCAAGGACAGGAAGACAAGAGCGGCTGCTGTAGCCATTAAGTATTAATCGAGTGTGCTCCTCTGCAATTTGAAATCCAATTGACTTTTCGTGGCAGGGGCGGCAGGGAGAGGCAGACGGAGGGAGCTCTGGCTGTTAGGAGAAGCAGCTCTGCCCTGAACTGCAGCAGAGATCAGTGGAGCTTTGAGACGACAGCAACCCCCGGCGTGATGTAGTGTTCGCCAGGAGCAATTACAGTCTTATACAGCGCCACATTTCTGTTCAAACTCTTATCTATTTTTAATGCCGCTGGCGTTCGATGTTGATACATCGCACAGATGCAATGAAGTAACTGTTCATATCTCAAAGCCACCAAAGACGATGCTGTGAAACGTGCCGGGGATGGTTGTACATCAGCGAAGAGGGGGACTTCAGTGAGGCTGTAAATCATCCTTAAAATGGAATTTTAAAAAAAGGAGCAAGCAGGATTGAAATTTGCATTCTGCTGCAGAATCTGTGGTTCTCCTTCCTGCTTTGACCAACAAAGTACCACAGATGAATCTTACCAAAAGAAGACAAACACGTTCTGTATCTACAGACAGAAACCTGTTTAAGGTACAGCAATGAGCCATCAGAACAAGGACAGTGTGAATCTACAGAGGGGAAAAGTCTAAATACATGCCATTATTTTAAGAATACACTCATATGATACACAATGCACATTCTTTTACTCTACTGTAGAACTGTCTTTATACTACTTTCTTTGTGATAAAACTTGAAGTGTCATTTTAGACTTGCAACATACTAAAACACAGAATACACTATATAGACAAAAGTATCCAGGCACTCCTCTTCATGGGACTGTTTCTCAGGGTTTGGGCTCGGCCCCTGACTTCCAGTGAAGGGAAATCTTAATGCTTCAGCATACCAATACATTTTGGACAATGCTATGCTTCCAACGTTGTGGCAACAGTTTGTTGAAGGCCCTTTTCTATTCCAGCATGACTGTGCCCCAGTGCACAAAGCAAAGCTCCATAAAGACATGGTTGGATGAGTTTGGTGTGGAAGAACTTGACTGGCCCACACAGAGTCCTGACCTCAACCCCATCCAACACCTTTGGGATGAACTGGAATGGAGATTGTAAGCCAGGCCTTTTGGTCCAACATCAGTGTGTGACCTCACAAATGCTCTGCTGCATGAATGGGCAAAAACTCCCAGAAACACTCCAACATGTTGTGGAAAGCCTTCACAGAAGAGTGGAAGCTGTTAGAGCTGCAAAGCTGTCTGTGTGTTTAGCATGTGATGTCAATAAAGTCCCTGTTGGTGTGAGGGTCAGGTGGCCCAGTACTTTTGCTTTTATACTTTATACCAGGTAAACTTGTAAGCATGATTTACTTGTATTCCATACAACAGAACATGAAAAATACTTCATGTTTTCAGGACAGAAAAAATATCTTTTTTCATGGGGTCTTATTCACTATTATATGAAGAAAAGGTTGTGCTAGTGATACAGTCATTAAAGCAGTTTTTTACAGCTCATGACTCTGGAGATACAGTTAATATACTTAAAGCATATAGCACTGATTCTCTTGGAAAAAAAAACCCAACAAAACAAAACATAAAATTGATGCTAAAATCCCCTCAATTTACTAGAATTCCGTACCTCATGTTTTTCAGATAGGCAGCAAAGACCCAATGAAAAGCCAACAGTGTCTAAGCAACATCAGTGCAGGTAGACCTTTAAAGAAATGAAGATCCATGGGTCTGCTCTGTACGTAATTGTAATGTATCACGATGCACCCTGGAATCCATAAATCCACTGTTACTGTGCATGACAGATGGAGGAACACCAGGACCAAGAGGAGAATGTGTTGGATCAATGAACTGAGCGCCTAAGAAAACCTCAAAAATAAAAAGGACAACACAGAGAGGAAACGCGTCACGGCAGTGGTGCTCAGAACAATGATGCATCACCTGTGTTCCTCCACCTGGGCCATTAGCTGGTGGCTGTGGACAGGAATGATTCACCGAGCGCAGGGACAGTCTCTCTAATGGTGATCTTTAGCCGTCTTATCTACGAGTGCATTACGTAGAGCAAATGGCCCCAGGCGCCTATTTATTACCATAAGTCACAGCTGAATATTGCAGGGATGTTTTGCCCTCTGCCTTGCTTTGCCTCTGCTGCTGTGCATCACAGCACTGATGGAAGGCTGGGCGGCTTATGTGTGTGTGTGTGTGTGTGTCACATGAGTCTGGTGAGAGGAGCAGGGGGTGGGATTTGCAGCTTTGTCTCCCTTCCTTGCAGGACATAAGCTGGTGCTGTTTCTTGTGATTGTCGGGATGCTTGCGGAGGTGCCGGCTCGAGATGATTCCCCCCAAACAGCCCCTGTTAACACAACTTTGTTCGGCCGAATTTCTCATTCCGCCGAAGGTCCTTGAGTCTGCTCAACCCTTCAAGTGAATGACACTGAGGCAAAATCAATGGAACTGGAGGAGAACTCGGTCTCTCTCTCTTTTTTATGTGTCAAGGAGAGAACTCCTGTTGCATCCGGTCCTGATTGGCCAAGCAGGGTCCCAGTTGCCAGGCAACCATACAGCGGTGTACGGGGCCTAGCTGACAGACAGCTGCTAATGATGCCTGGGCGGCGAGTGGAGGGAGTGTGCCGCAGAAAATGGTTATCCGATCTCCTTTCTCATGCCTCACATGTCCCAGAGCCCTGCTTGGTGCACGCCTGTGCATCTACACACACACACACACACACACCTGTATACACAGTCATTTACTTCCTTCCTGCATGTAAAGTGTCTTCCCACAGGGACCAGAGTCAGATGCTTGAGTGCAATCATGTCTCAGAGAGCCCCCACCTCTTACACCATCACCATCGCCCTCATCAACCAATGACTAATATTTACACAGCGACGGAAGGAGCAGCATGCGTAATCACTGTACACTTGCAGAAGGTTTCAACGAGTGAAGTCTTCTTTTTCACTCCGCTGTGTCAGAGGTTTTGCAAAATGGACGACTCAGAGGTGTAAAGACACAGATGGCATCCACGCAAACACGAGAACCACAGAGCAGAGTGTTGATTGCCAGGCGTGAGTCACGCTCAGGTCACACATACAGATCCTGCAGTGAGCGTCCCATGCAATCTGCTTGGACACCCTGCAAATCCAGTGGGTATAGAAGCTACTTGGAAATACTTACATTTTATTTAGTATGCCAGATTGTAAATATTGGCCCAGTGAGAGGCTTCCAGGAGTGTGTGAATGTTTCCAGCACGCTGGTGTAAGACAAAACCTTTCTCCAAAGTGTTTCATTGCTCTTTCCGCTTGTGACATTTCATGCTTGTAATGTTGCTATAATGCTGCGATGTTGCACTTCACTGTTTCTTTATTGTGTATCTCATTGCTCTAGATGTTGCCTTTGCACATTTCTGAGACGCCTGAATAAACACACCATTCATGTGTGCTCTTAACGCAGCCTCGCTATGTCTCACTGCAGAGCACTTTAGCAGACGTTGGAACAAACCATGCTGGGCTGCCAGGTCTCCAGCGATTCGCTGTCTTGGTTGTTCATGGTTCAAATGGAGCAAAGCTCAGATCTATGGGCAATTTCCACTTTGCCAAAAAACAATTTTCATCTGGTTACTTGGCAGGTTTTTAAATAATGTCTGGACCAGGAGGTAACAGCATCTACACGTATGACATTCAATATAAGTTCTGTGTGCAAGTTTGTAATTTGTAACTTTTCTGACACAGCCTCAGATCAAATGACAAAAAGAGTAAATGTAGATTGCAGGTGGAATACGAAAATAGAGTAATATGTAAATATTATAAGAAGAAAGATTTTGATGCAGTAAAAATAAGAAATACTGTGCTAGGTTAGTCATCAGAGCAACTCTGGATACAAATAACACCTGGGACTTTAACTATATGTCATTCCATCTGCCCAGTCCTCTTCCCCATTTAGAAGTCGGTGCCGCAGACACCGAGCCTGTCGCATCATGTCTGACACCTTCCATATGCAATGAATCTTGATATGTGGGATAAACAAGATTGCCGGATGCCTTGATGGAAAAGGGCCTACCCTCAAGGCCTTCCAGCTCTCTCTCTCCAGGCGACAGCTGATTGATGGCGTCCTCATAAAGGCTTTATGAGGCCAGCGTCAAAGGGCCTTGTACTCTCACCTGCAGTGATTCCCATGTTTCGGAGGAGCGATGGACCGCCTGTCTGGTTTATCATGGGAATGTGTGGTGAGGGAATGAGTAGTTGCATCATCATATATTTTTAGCGACCAGAGGTATTTCCTTTTAAAAGCAAATGAAAGCGTCTGTATGCTTCTTCAAGAAAGTGCCTCCTTTATTGTCTTTTAACAAGAACATGTCCACTGTTAAGTCTCCTCAGACTGCTTTTAATGGCTTGCAGGCTGTTTAACTGACAGGGAACTCCTCTTTCAACAGATGGCATGTATAAAATGCCCGAGTGGCCCCCATTCTAGTCTTCTTAACAATGCATTTCCTCCTCTATTTCAAAGGCAAACTATCTTAGGCCTTCTGAGAGGTCAGATACACAGCAGACATAAATAATTCAAGCAGTAGCAAGGGCATGATACACATAGGGTTCCGGGAGACTTGGAAACCAGCAAATCTCGCCAGCGCTAGACTGGTTATTTAGGCTGCTGCAGGAGAGGAGCAGCTTCAGCATCATCCTCTGAGACCTTTGGTTTTGACGCAGGGCTGCAAATGATACTGAGGAGGATCTCTGGTGTTTGTTAATGCAGTAAAAGATGTGTCTGCACTTCAGGCTGTAATTGTCTCAGGTTAAAGACCTGGATGGAGTAGAGGTTGGATAGCAGAATGACATGGCATGGCGATCATCTTGTGCTGCTGGAGGAGAAGAGCGCTGAGTGCTGTGTTTTGATGAGAAGCTTCTCTGAAGTAAACTGCTACTTGTTTAACTGAGGAGCTGATGAAAACAGGTTTAAATGACGGTGGGTCAGAACAGTCAAATGAGAAACACCAGAACCACAAGGAAAAATTGATGGAGCAATGAATGAGTCACTGAATTAATTAATGAGCTGATAATCATGACTCATCCGTAGTGCGAGGGAGGCGTTCCTCGAATCCGCTGCCAAGGAACCTCCATTCCCCTCCAGTGGACCTAAAAAGTACATCCCTCCTCCAGTACGAGCAGCTCTGGACACTCTATATTTAGTCCTCTCAGTGGAAGTATAAATAACACGCCCAGGCAGGCTGATTAAGTCTTCTGGAGAGTGGAAAAGTTTAGAATTAATCAGAAAGGCTAATTAGCCAAAGCCTTCAGGCATGAAATGAGACTGAAGCCGATGTACAATCTGTGACTCAGTACATGCATGCATACAAAAGTGCTGTCGACGTGTAATCAAGAGATATCGCCGCAGAGGGCGATCAGCAGTGGCAGCGAGCAAACAGGCACGTCGGCACTTATCGATGTTTGGTTTGTGAAGCCCTCTAGACTTCCAGGTGAATTATTCAGTTTCATTTCATTTGTGGTTTGACAGTTCTTAAAGGGTCAGCTCACCCAATTAT
Source organism: Scatophagus argus (assembly GCF_020382885.2). Classification (NCBI taxonomy): domain Eukaryota; kingdom Metazoa; phylum Chordata; class Actinopteri; family Scatophagidae; genus Scatophagus; species Scatophagus argus. The sequence goes on along the minus strand of NC_058514.1, from coordinate 3,681,058 downwards.
TGCACCACCATTTTTAAAAGACGTCATCAGATATCACTGTGAAAACCAGACTGTTTCAAATGATGCCAGACAAGTCCCTGACACAAAGGGGGACACAAATGGTAAAGACTGGTGATAAACTGAGCTTAAGAGTTCATTCTCAACCTTGGAAACGTAATTAAAGTGCTGAGAGAGAACAGCGATGAGGGGAATAAAATCAAGATCAGTGTTTCAGCCGGCATGGATCAGAAGTCCTTGAAGTGTACAGTACAAGAGAAAGGAATTTTAAATTTCTAAATTTAAACTCCCTGTGCCGATGAAGTGAAATTGCCTTTTTGCTGTTAATGCACAGTGGCTTTAAGTCAGAATTCAACCACTGAAAGGAAAGGAAATGCATTTGAGAAAGTAATTAACTCAGCGGTCAACAGCAAACAGAAATCTGAATAATGTCACCGCTTGACACAGCTGCCATGGCTTTAGTCACAAGTGAAGGCCTTTTACACACACACACACACACACACAAAAAAAAGAGATAAAATCTTACAGATTTACTTAACAGATATAAATGTGCAGATCCCCTCTTGACAAAGCTGGTAAATCAAAATAAAACAGCATACATAGCTGTGCACGCAGGCAGTGTATGTTTATTTTCTCCATTGTTTTTGCCCTCAAACCTCATCATATACTGTCTGGCCGACAACTGACAACCCCCTCCACCCTCCCAGCCGTCTCTGGAGCGCTGTCTCTGCCAAGAATCTGACAGATACCCAGGGCTTAGATTACCGCCTCGGACTCCAGGGCTATCAGTCACTTCCCAGTCTAAACCCCACTGTCCCTCTGCCATCAGGCTGGCCCGGCTCCACCGAAGAGTTTCTGAGATTGATTCAATAAAGGGAAATCGACTTTGAGTCCTCGGTCCCATCAGGGTCACCCCGAACCATCCGTGTGATTTTAAAACCTTAAACAGTGACACTTCACCAAAATACATCCCAGACACCACAACTAATGTTGGCTTTGGCTAAATAGGGATTATGTTGAAACTTTTACGTTTGATGTGTTGAAACCTTTCTCCATGTTTTAGTTGTGCTTTTGAACATTTTATTCTGCCGACCGTCGAAACTTCGCAAACAATTCAACACCACGTGAACTTCATATGCCACAGTGACACATGTAACCTCTCATCCTCACAGCTTTGAGGCCTTCTTCCTCATCTGTAACGATATGCTCACATCCCTCTCGTCTCTCATCCTCTCGGTCACAGCTCTCTCACCCTCCTCACACACACACACACACACACACACACACAATCACACACCAGCATTTCAATTTTCTACATTTGATTTAGTCTCCCAACCACTGGAGACCCTCTTTTGCTTCCTTTTCTTTCTCTCACCTTTGCGATTAAATCGGCAGTGTATGAAGGAGAGGTGCTGGAGGCAGCGTTTAAAGAGCAAGCCTTTAAGGATTAGAAACCAAGATGGATCCCGGCACTTTCTGCAGGCTTTGTTTTTGCTTTGAAGAGGCTACAGTAGCCTCACTCATATGGCTGCTTTGAAGATTCACAAACAACCAAAGACTCATATTCCCTCTTAAAGGGAATAATTGGAAAGTTTTGAAAATGTGCTTATTTGCTTTTTTTTTTTTTTTTGAGAATATCAATAACACTCACATGTCTGTGCTTTACAATATATAGCCAGAAGGTTTGGCTTAGTTAGCATACAGACTGCAAGGGGGAGCAGTTAACTGGCTCTTTTAAAAGTAAAAAAAAGCCTAACTGAGCCTCTAAAGCTCACTAAGAACGTCTAAAGCTCAGTAATGTTTCTTTTTCTCTTGGGGCAAGAGCAAATTAGAAACCAGAATGCTGTTTGAATAATGGTGGCGACAGAGCCCTTCCCTCTCTCTGTTGGGAATACCATAATTTTCAACGATGGGATTGGCAATCTCAAATTGAAGCCTAAGCACCGAATCCTCAGGACCACATAGGTTTCAAAGTCATCTTCTCCTGAGGTGGAAGGTCGTCAGGTGGTCCCTCCCCTGAGAGCATCCTGGAACACAGCAGGAGGAAAGCTAAATGCATTTTAAAGCCCTAAACATTTCCCACTTAATCATGGCAGGTCAGACTCCATCGACCCGCCGACGTCAGTGGTCATTCCAGTGGATTTACACCCTTTGCTATTGGCCTGTGCCTTCCACCCAGTCCCACAGTGACCGGGTGACAGATGTGATTGTCAGTGATGAAAGAGGTGCATGCATGGCTCGATTTTGTATTTCATTGTCATGATTTCAACATGTAGTTCGTATATTTGATTGTATGCAAAAATCTGACCAGAAGCACTGGTGTAAACCATTTTTTCACATGTAAGTGGTCCCTGACTGTGTGCCGATCCAAACCACTGGCACAGCTCACCGATTCAAAACACAAAGCTCTGAGAGAGCGGTGAAATCGACTTCCTCCTCATTAACAGCAGAATAACGTATGGAGAAGCAAAGGTCAGCTGCAGCGTCCGGGCTGAATGTCAATAAGCCAGCAGCAGAGTGAGGCCCCTTGTCTGAGCCCCCCCCCAGTGAAAGCCTGTTGAACACAATCGTTCAGCGTCCCTGGTGAGATTGTCTCCCTTCGAGGGCACGACTGCTGTAGCTCAAAAATGAATCTTTAAAGGCAATTCTGCTCAATCAACCCTTCATGGACTGATGCGGACCCATCAGTTTAGGAAGAGCAAAACGGTATTGAGGAACAGTCACATCCCGCACTTCAAGCGTGAGTGTGTACAGTAGAAAAAGAGAAGTTAGCAGATCTGTTCATCTGCTTTTGATATGCGAGTTTTTCTCTTTCACTTTTTCTTTCATGCTTTGCTGCCCCATGATTTATTCACGACTACATTCTGGTCAGGCCATCCTCACAGAAAAGGCCTGGAGGAGAATCAGTGGAGGCTGGCAAGAAGAAAAGCTCTCTCTTTGCTCTCCATATTTATTCTTCTTTTTCTCCTCTGTGGATGACTTATTCTATTATGTCAACTATCAGACTCAGAATACTTTACTCATCGACCAGTTTGGTGATAACTCTGATGCTGTGGGTCTAACAGTGAAGAAACACAGCAACTAAAAAGCAGTGGGACAGTTAGGTTTTTCTTTTCACTGAAAATGTTGGGTTGTTGGGTTAAGCTTTTGCCAACGTTTTTTTTTTCCTAAATTAAAACTGGCATCTTTATAACTTCATTTTTATTTTGTGCGACAGATTATGTTCCCACCATTGTTTTATAAGCACAAGTGGAAAGAGTAAGACAATGAGAGCTGTTCATCTGGAAAAAGCAGTAGCGTAGTTACTGGCATTTCTTATACAAAGAATCTTTCATGGCGTCCCAAATCGATTTCGACACATGTAAAATACTGACTTTCTAAGTCTCCTGAGCGTAAAGCTGTGTGATCTGCTGATGTCAATGTACTACTGCAAACCTAAGAAAGGCTGCCTTCAGGAAGCATTGGCTTGAGGAGGTATGAAGTCTGGAGCAGCTCAAAGTCCTGGTTATTTCTTCCTCAATTTAACACGGTTAAAGAAAAAACAAAAGCACAAGCTGTCAGCAGTCCAGGGGTTAGTTGTTTGCTGTAAACCATAAGCCTATCAAATGATTTCACTTCAACCACTTCTACATCGCATTAAGTATTGTTTATGGACACATGGACTGCACTTTTACCATAATCATTCACGGCAACACTCACATTCCGATGAATCAGGCGGGACAGTTCAGTATCTTGCTGAAGGACACGTTGCCGTGTAGACAGCAGGGGCCCTCGACGGGTGGACAACCTGCTCAGTCGCCCCTGAAGTCCTTACATTTCGCCACCTGTCAGCCTACCTATGTGTGCTTTATTTTCCCAGGCTGACACTCTAACACAGTAAAGATGGACAGGTGGAGGTAGGTAGCGTCCATCACCCAGGGCAGAGCAGACAGAGATGGAGTTCATACGGCTACGTTATTGATCTGAAACTACGTGGTTGGAGACAGCTTGTCATCTTGTGAGACCAAATCTCAAATGGGAAGCAAAGGACACTGTATTCCAGATTCTGTGTGTGTGTGTGCGTGTGTGTGGTTTTATGGTGCTTGTGTGCAATGTAATCTTCTCATCAGTGTTTTGGTTCTTTTCACAAGTGGTTACTTTTCTAGCTTGTCACATGTGTGGACTCTAACACTTATGGGTTAAAGCTACTCTAAGGTTAACCCAGACACATTCACACACTCATTTTGCAGAAAGACTCTTCCTAACTTGTTTCGCATATTCAAAAACTGCACTGTTTTTTAAACTAATGTGGCAGACTTTCCCTCTAAAGTGCCATTTCTTTGTGTGGTGGGAAAAAAACTGCAGCGATTTAGTAACAAAGAGGCTCCGTGAAAGAGTGAGTCAGCACACAGGGGTCAGGGGAAGAAAGTAGTGCTTTAATCTGTGTAGGCTGTAGGGCCAGGCAGAAAGAATTGGAGCGACATGACAAAGCAAAATTAGGAATCAACTCTTGGCTGGATCTCGCCTCGTTTCCAACAAACAGTAGAGAAACAGTTTTACACAACCTCTCACATATGAGAGAAAAACCTTTTAAGTTGCAGCCTTTGTGGCAACATTTCTGATGAATTCTAGTCCAAATTTCCCTCTCGCATTTTTGCTCTGTTTTGGTCTCCACTGACTGCTCAGGGACGTGTCTGGCTGTTAAGCAGCTAAATGCTCCACTGTGTACACCGGCTAGCTCATAACTTGGACTGTCTCCCATTCTGCGATGGGCATCCACACAGTGGATTAAAAGAGCTTTTTCATTTCAATTTTTTTTTATAATGACAAGAACAGTGAGAGTGAAGCAAAACAGTTAAGCTGTGGGCCGTTAAACCAAAACAATGAGCTGAAACATGCTAAAATGAGCTAAGGGGAACTGCAGAGTTGGGTGACAAATCACTATGGGTTTTTCTCTATGATCGACCCTCACACACTTAGTCATATGATTGATTGTGTAAACAGATTGATTATAGCAGCATGTGTAAATGGGCAGAACTTATTTGATTACATCTTATGGTTTATGAACACACATTATATAGGCAAAAGCATTGGACCACCAGACCATTACACCAGAAGGAACATTGCATTCTAAATACACTGACTTTAATATGGAGTTTGTGTCCCCCTTTGCAGCTCTAACAGCTTCCACTCCTCTGTGAGTGTTTCTGTGGGAATTTTGTCCATTCGTGCAGCAGAGCATTTGTGAGGTCACACACTGATGTTGGACCAAAAGGCCTGGCTTACAATCTCCATTCCAGTTCATCCCAAAGGTGTTGGATGGGGTTGAGGTCAGGACTCTGTGTGGGCCAGTCAAGTTCTTCCACACCAAACTCATCCAACCATGTCTTTATGGAGCTTTGCTTTGTGCACTGGGGCACAGTCATGCTGGAATAGAAAAGGGCCTTCAACAAACTGTTGCCACAAAGCTGGAAGCATAGCATTGTCCAAAATGTCTTGGTGTGCTGAAGCATTAAGATTTCCCTGAATAACAGCCCTATTCTGCACGTGAATTCAAAAATAGGGAGGTCATGTCCCAAAACTTTTGTCCATATAGTGTATCAGGCCTGTCAGATTTAAACAGGAACAGCAGGTCATGTTGGAACATAATGCTAATGTTCTCCTGCTGATTACCTGGCAGTATTAACGACGGTGAGGTGGACGAATTTGAATGAGTGTGACGGTTGTTTTGCTGCTGCAGGCTTCACCATAGAGACTGTGATTTAATCTCTGTTATGAAGTGTGTGTCTGACAATAATGCTGTCTGGCTTTCATGAGCTGAGACCTCTACATCACAAAATATATTTCATAAACAATCTGTGCTGCATCTTGTCCAGATGATAGATAATTCAACCCACCCCAACCCGTTGCCTCTCGCTGTAATCAAGATAAGAGGAAGCACTGGGAATACGGTGGAAATAAATATGACCTTTACCGCACACCGTGTTCAGTGATCAGTCGTTTGTCTCGTTTCACTCTAATATGTGGTTGGATGGGAGGGATTTGATCTGCATTGTGGGCCCTGCGCACAAATATCATTGAGGTTAAGAAACAATTTCTGGTCTCACGAGTTTAATTAGCTGAAAAGCAGAGAGGAAGCCGATGGGAACCATCGGTTTCTTCGTAGGATTAAGACAGAGAATCAGGGGGTCACTTACATGGAGGCAACAACAGCCCACACACACTTCTGCGTCTCCTCCTCCTACTACCCATATGCACTCTTCGGGCAACTTGACTTCACACCACGCAAACTGCAGGAAAAGCTTTTACTGCAGTTAGTCCAGCAGAGAGCTTTTGTTGGAGTCAACCCTCTACTTCACAAGCGCAGCAGGGCAACAGAGGAAACTGATGCCGTGCATGAACACACACACAAACACAGACTACAGAAATACTCGAGGAGCAAGGAATAAGTTCAACAGGCAGAAAAAAGTCATGAGGGATGTGTGTGTGTGTGTGTGCGTGAGCGTACGAGAATGATTAGAACAGAACTGTGTTTGTGTAAACAGATTACTGCTAATACGAGCTCACAGTGTAGAAGCTAAATAAGGTGAATAGTGCTTTTTCTCAATGAAGCTTTGAGAGGAGAAAAACATTTTGTAATATTAAATCACTTAAACGGTGATTCAGAGAGCTGTTGCCATAGTGCGACAAATCCAGTCCTGGGTGAACGACTGACCTTACTATCTTTCCATAACTTTAATCATATCAGAGGCAGATCAGGAAACACGTGTGAACTGTTTCTGTAATGATCGTTTAACACTTCGTTTTGGAAAGCTCTGACAAACAACCCACAGTTTGTCCTCAATTAGGGATGAGAACTTGTTGAACAAATTGGCAGCGTCTAGCTGTAAGTACTGTGTTATCCAGGATGGATCCGGGAGATTTAACGAAACAAAAGAACAGCTGGAAAACTCGAAGAAAAAAAAATGAAGAAATGTCTACCTGTTGTTGAAGGACCGAGTTAATAAAACTGCAATTTATCAATAGGATCTTGATTTTTATACACATGTAGTACGGCCAAGGCCATTGGTCATTGCTCCTCTGAATTCAGAATCAATTCAATGCTCTCTCTCTCTCTTTTCAACACTCTCTCTCACACACACACACACATTTGTACAATGGCCTACCCAGACATCCGCAGGGCTGGGAGGAGGTGTCGCCTAGCAACTGGTTCTCCGCTAAAGCATTTGGTCAGCCAGCTTCCTCTGTAGAGGAGAACACTGGCACAGCAGTGTGGCGGCTGTGATGAAGTGACACGAGGGTAGAAACGAATTCAACCCCAATGTGAAAATAAACACGGTGATGAGAGGAGACACAAGTCATTTAAAGCTGAAAAATAAATGACTCTGAGGGACTGGACAAATGATACTGTAGCCTTTTGTGTGACTTACGTCTTACTTATTATTCTTGGCAAAGGGTGAAAATGGTGTCGATGACTCCATCACAGCCCCGTCAAATTAATGCAGCACAGTAAAGCAAAGCACTTCATCCTCTGAGACATAAATTCCCTGGCTGGACAGATTTACATTGATTGAGCACGCTGAGATGAAGCTGAACACGCCCCTTTAGGTAATATAGTGCCACAGTCAATCACCCATCAGACTCTCATCACAGCTGCTGGCCTGCCATCCCGGCCTATCAGGCAGGTTGCTCCACCAGCTGTCCGGCAATATGTGGAGCCTGTTTGAACTGCATGGGATGCAAAAACTGGGCTCTTTCCATTACAGGCACCAGAGAGGATATGATGTGTTCAGGGGAGCAAGGAACAGGGTGTCATCAGATGAACTTTAATTCATGTACAGCTGAAAAACAAAAAACACAGCCTTGTAGATGTAAACTAGATGGAAATATGTATTGAGACAGACCTCTTCTTTATTGAATTCACGTGCAGTATGAGGCTGTGTTTCAGGGTTTGGACTCGGCCCCTGAACTCCACTGAAGGGAAATCTTAATGCTTCAGCATACCAAGACATTTTGGACAATGCTATGCTTCCAGCTTTGTGGCAACAGTTTGTTGAAGGCCCTTTTCTATTCCAGCATGACTGTGCCCCAGTGCACAAAGCAAAGCTCCATAAAGACATGGTTGGATGAGTTTGGTGTGGAAGAACTTGACTGGCCCATACAGAGTCCTGACCTCAACCCCATCCAACACCTTTGGGATGAACTGGAACGGAGATTGTGAGCCAGGCCTTTTGGTCCAACATCAGTGTGTGACCTCACAAATGCTCTGCTGCATGAATGGGCACAAATTCCCACAGAAACACTCCAACATGTTGTGGAAAGCCTCCACAGAAGAGGGGAAGCTGTTAGAGCTGCAAAGGGGGGGCAAACTCCATATTAATGTCAGTGTATTTAGAATGGGGTGTCATTAAAGTCCCTGTTGATGTAATGCCAGGCATCCCAGCACTTTTGTCTATTTACTATAGTTGTTACTGTAGATCTCTGTGTGAACTGACATGTCTCTCTAATCCAGAATAACCGTGCCGTCGGAGATCCCTTCAAGGGAGCCAAAACTCTTTAGGATCTCTCTCTCTCTCTCTCTCTCTCTCTCTCTCTCTCTCTCTCTCTCTCTCTCTCTGTCAGCAGTCTATCTCCAGTAGTTTGGGCTTATATGATGTACTTTGGCAGATAAAGCAAGTCACCGCAGACAGCTCCAGCGGAGGCTGAGCTGGACCGCAGCCCAGTCCGGCCGGGCGTCTGCATTGAGAGACGTCCCACAGTTGTAATCCATCAGATTGATCTGCTGGGTCAGCCACTGTTCACACGAATGCAATAATGCGCTCTCATGCATCTATCTGCTCAACAACACTTCAGACCCTTCCAGAGGCCAGATCACAGAGTCATGGTTCCCTCCATCCCTCCACCCCTCCCTCCCTCTGTCACTGGACAGTGTTTTGTTGTTTTTCTGGTTGGCAGGGACTGAAAAAAATTAGAAGAGGAAAAGTTTTATACCCAGTGACTAATCAAAACCACAGCCACATCACCATGGTGACCTCTTAGCGCTCAAAGTTTGCAGAATGACATTAATTAACCTTTTCTGACAAAAACAGAAGCTAATCTTAAGTGCATATTTAGCTCTGGCAGTTTAATGTCATCCTCGGGGTCCACGTTAACTTCATCATAATTCACTCAAAGGTCATTAATTATGTGGTCTTGAGGGTTGCATGTGGGTTATGTGTATGGGATGGAGCTCACAGGATTTTAAAAATGTCCTTACTTTACATAAGCAACTTTCTGGTGTCTTGTCACACTCGTGGTGTGGGATCTAATTTGTTCACAGCTCTCAGAGTATGAATCACATGCTGTATATCATGCTTGAACAGTAGCTGTGTATAAATGATGTCTGGCCTCTCTGGTGCTCCTGAACGAGGTCACATACTGGACTCGTAGTTACTGTAAAATGCTGATAAATGACCCATTTTAGTGGACCACTGTGGTTATTAAATGGAACCAGCAGGAAAGGTCAGGCTGTGTCATTCTGCTGCTTTGCTCAGTCCACGTTCTAAGTGAATTACCTCAGTGTGTCTTCGTGAATGAGGGAATCGAACTGTCTTGGTGTTTGGAAATGACCCATAAGCTTTTTTCGATCCGTCATCCCTTCCAAAACCGTTGCAAATGACAGTTGCAAAAATCCGGACGACCGTTTTCTGACCTCGTTTTGCATCTGACTCCTTTTTAGGCGTCAGGAAAAGGTCTGAAAGTGTCTTCTTGGTTAAATTAGGAAGCTCCTCTCCATCTCTGTGCAGTCAAACTGGATCAGTGGGGAAAAAGGACTGATGAGAAGAAAACAATATTCATCAAAGTTTTTAATTCATCTACCACAGAGATGATGTAGGATTTTCTCCTGAGTTTGAGATATTGTCTGATCCTGTTTTTGGCATTTAGGTTACAATCCACAATGCCGTCATTTCCCTCTGAATTGCAGAGAACATAAGGTTTTTATTATTTATTAAATTTTAAAGTCTTAATCAGTCACTCGGACATGCAGATGTTATTGTGCATCCTTGTGATTTTTAAACCTCTGTTAGGGATCTTTTAGCTACACTGCATAGACAAAAGTATTGGGACAGCTGATTATTTCATCGAGAGGGACTTTAATGACACTGCATTCTAAACACACAGACAGCTTTGCAGCTATAGCAGCTTCCACTCTTCTGGGAAGGCAGAGTCTGATTTCATGGTGTCTGATGGAGAAATGATTGACCCAGTCTTTACTGCAGTGTTTTCCAGTCACGTGTACACCTTGAACTCCAGGCAGGTCACTAATTACTTCTCTCCCTTCACCATAGCTGTGCATCGGCAGTGTGATGAGAGGTTAGCAGAGACAAGCCTGCCACTCCACAGTCCATCACAGTGTAAGTAATATGATGTAATTAGAGTATTACTCAGAGCAAATCAATATCTGCTGAATGAGAATGAGCTTTAACAAGCAATTCATTGTGTTGCGATGAAACGGACACTGTGGGTTCACTCCTGTTTTAATGCTCTCGTAAATTCATAAAGGAGTCCTCTGAGGGATACATTCACACACAGAAGTGCTTCAAGTAAAATTAGACCCAATCTGTTTTAAATGTGTTTCACGTGGCAGCGTCGCGTCTCATACAGAAGAGCTGAAGCAATGCCAGCTCGTGTGCAAAATTATTATTAAATGAAAATGAATATGAAGCAGTGTTACAGTGCGTACAGCCGAATGGTTTGTGCGAAATTTGATTCAAATTCCCGTTTTTGTTATTTTATATTTATGAATAATTTATGAATAAACAGCTGAGCAGACCTTTCCACGTACACAAGTTTTATTATTTAATTAAACCTACAATTTTTTGTTTTTATTTTCAAACTATCTTGAAGAACTTGAGTGTGTCTCACTTTTTGACTTGAAATAATGAGTTTAATGAATGTACTGCTAAATCAACTACAGTTCTGTCAACTCCTTAAATTAAGCCTCTAAAGAGATGTAAACGGCTTATCAGCGGACTTCCCAGCATGCAATGCAGTTCAAACTCTTCCCAGACTTTCTGTGTGCCTTCAATACATTTTAGGGTAAGTCATGATTTTTTTTAGCATTGAATCAAATCTCTACTGTCTTCCACTCTTCCACTCAGCAGTTTCCCATATTGTATTTGTACCAGCACCTGTAGCTTCTTCAAACATGAAATCATGAAAGGAATTCTTCAGTTCTTAATTCAGCTACACATATTTGTTCTGAACAGGTTTTCCCAAGGTCAGTTCACTTCACAATTTCACAAAAACTGAAAAATGGCTTTAAAAAAGTCATTCAACTTTATTCAACCAAGTTCCGTTAACATTTTTAAGTCGAATCGCCTCAGAGTGATTTACAGCTCGGTGTAGGAAGTTGACTTAAGAGTTACAACTGAGGAGAAACACACCAGTTAACACTAAAACGAATACAGTCCTTATGTCAACATTTATGTATGTCTGAACCCCCGACATTTCTCACACAACAATAAATGGCAGAATGACTTACAGCCACAGTAAAGCTGTCAGGAAGGACAGACAAGATGACAGGAATCGTCTGCAGGGCAGCACACACTCTTTGGTGACATCGTCCAGTTTTGTGAGACCAGCACTGAATAACCGACTCAGGTTCTTACAACGATCGCTGACGTCGATAAAGACTGATAAGATTCAAAATAATGCAAACGTTTAGATGCAACAATTGCATCCATAATTCACGGTGGTCATTCATGGGAGCAAAGTGCATTCGGACTGCAGTCGACGCCTGCCACTGGTGATGGGGATGAATTATTAAGATTGGTGATTTACTGATGCAATTCTGCAACATAATGAAGACACAAGTTGACATTTTAGGAGCAATCAGAAGCGCGTATACACTCCAATCGAACTAGGACAACCTGCCAGAGATTTCACAGCATTACGAGACACATGGGTCAATCCAGCCGCCCGATGACTCACACTCTGCTGCCTGAGTCACCTCTCAGCAGATGAAGGGTGTATCAGAGATTTACACTGAGTACAGCGGGCTTTGAGGATGAAGCAACCAGAACAGCTGGGTCTAATTGTATCTTCACCTAATGCCACTAAAAGGAGCTGGTAGATTTGTTGAAAGAAGACACAAAGCAAAGAGACTGTCTTCTTTCCTCCAAGCATTTAAGAGAACTGGAAGTGTCAACAAATGAGGATAAATTAACATTATTAGAATAAATTGAATAAATTGAGCAGCATCTTTTTAGGCTTATCTCAGAATTCAGATGCGTGTAGATCAGGGTTTGAAGTGATGTCCTCCTGCAGCCACCGAGTGCCTCAAGCCATCTGACATCAGAGTCAGAACAGCAGCAACAAGCAGCACAGGCCCAATAGTACAGTGAAAAACCACAAACACGTGGGACAACGAGGCAACTTTACCAGAGAACAGCAGCAGAGTCACATCTCAATATACTCGAGCACGTACCCTGCAGATGGGTCTGCCGAGGACTCCAAACAGCCAGGATGTGAGTCTCCAAGTGGAGGGAGAACAAGACAAAATGAGATTACAGCAGGAGAGAAAGAAACTGTTCTTTTGTTTCTCCCTGTTCTTTAAAACTGGGTTGTTTGCGTCTTGGCTTCTGGACAGTCGGAGTGTGTATCATCACGCCACAGAGCCGGTGGTGTTCATTTACACTTCAGATACTGGGAAGACCTCAAAATCCCACACGAAGGCTTTGAATCGCAGCCTTTCTTGTTTGTCTGCGGACTAAAGAAGCCACTGCAGTGAAGCACAAACAAGACACATCGCAGCTTCTTTTACACTTCTGTCACTTCTGTCACTTCTGTCTCTGTGTGCCTTTCTGTCTTTTGCAGAACTGTAAGATACTTAATTAAACAGCACGCTCCAGCACGCTGCTGCTGCCTATGCGTTGGTTTTACATATGGAGCTTCGCCCGACTCCATCCATCATGTGTGATATGTCATCTAATGTAACGAGCCTGTTGCCCCAACCCTCCACAAGTCTTATTTGAAACACTCTGTAAGGTGAAGTGTGCATGTGTGTGAGAGGTAAGTCAAAGCAATAACAGATGGGCTGTGAGGCGTGACCCGAATGCTAAAGGCAAAGTCCGTGACTGTGCATCCTGAGTGCCAATTCAACTCTCACACTGACGTTTTGAAGTTTTTCCCTGTTATTGGATTTTGATTTACGACAGCCCGCTTTGTGATATTGGTCATTTACAAAATCTGCTTTAAGCTCATCATTATTTCAGCTAACATTTGTGTGGTGCGTATCATTTACTTCCTGTGTGTCTCAAGTCACGACACCAAACTGCCGAAAAAACAAAAAGCTGTATAAACCTGAGGGGAGGGGGAGAACTGGGAGTTAATAAGAACACAGGAGATCACCAAAGCAGGTTAATGTAGCTGTGTATTTATTCATTTTACAATACAGAACAATAATAATCACGGATGTGTGCGGGCCCAGGGCTCCAATGTGCTAACAAAGAGAACAAATTAAACACTGTTTAGGCATTCTAAACAGATTGATGCAAACGCAAATGAAAACTTCCACTTAGAAATAAACCAAAAAACACACCTTCATCAGCAGTAGAATTTAAATAATTTCTACATTAATGCATTAATGTGAATGGGAGTAAAATTAAACTCCTTATTCCTCCCTGCCCATCAAAACTAAACGAAACCACATTTTAAGACGTCGGCAGTCATGCTGAGAAATCATTTTTTTCTTTCATCTTTTCTTTTGTTTTGTCCTGTACATAAGTTGCAGAAACAGTCTAAGTCACAAAATCACAGTCTTTAAGCTTCTAAATGTCAGACGTAACGCTGAGTCCCCTTGTGTGTCACAGCTTGTTTACTCAGTCTTGCTAACGTAGCGTACGTCCATACTGTGTATGAACCTCTGTGTGTGTGAGAGTTAATTAATTCCCAGGACAGGCGCGCACACACACACACACACACACATTGTATGAGATAATAAGGCTTGTAATTGGGGGATTCAAGACGCTGGGACTTGTTCCATGCTTGCAAAGGCCTTAGCTGGTTTCCAAGGACAGAGTCTCCATGAGGGCGGTACGGAGGACGACACTTCTGTCCTCATTTACCTTGGGAGTGATTTTCCCTAAGGAGAGAAATGAATGAATCTCAACCTGTCAGTGTGTTTTTGCCTTATTATAGATAGAAGGATCCTAACACATTTCCATGTCAGATCCACAGAGATCCCACTTTAATCACAGAGCCTCATGGGCACATTTTAGCTGTTGTTATTCGTGTGCAAAGCGTTGTGGCTAACCTGACCCACGCATTTTGTCCCCTTTGAGGTTGAGCTGTTCCTCATTTTGAGAAGCCTTTGTCCTCAAACCTCATTTCAACTATGAGCAGCGATTTGCAGACTTGGAAAAACTCAGGTACCCTTTTGTATTCTGCTCAGTGTGAGATGAGCCTATAGGAGAGCGCGGCTGAAGCTGGTTTGGCCTCCACTTGACTGGGCAGGGATCTTGGGAGGTCAGGTGGAAAACGGCAGGGGGGAACTGGGCTCATGTCTCCTGGGGCCAGCGTGTGTGTGTGTGTGTGTGCGTGTGTGCGTGTGTGTGTGAGCTCGAGGCAGAGTTACCCGCTGACAGAGGGGCTAAACTCAGACCTGCACTGGGATTTCACAGCGTGATGCTCAGGATGTCCCTGGGCCTTACCCGGGACAGATAGGCAGGGACTAACGCAGCGCTCAGATAGATTACAATGTGAGGTGAAGTCGCCATCTTCTGGAAAGAAAACAAAGTGCTTCCAGTGTTGCTGTAGCAAGACAAATGGTTTAGCTCCCTCTGCTGGTCAAACAGAGAAAACATCAGGGATGGATGCAATATGTTCAGAATGTAATGTAATATATGCATACATTATAATAGAAATGTCAAGTTATATTCGGTCTCTTTTAGTATGATGTTGACATACCTTTATTATGACTCATTTTGTTACTCAGTGCTGGAGGGTTTTATTGTTTTCGTTATAAAATTCATTTCATCAGTCTCCCAGAGTCAAATATGATGTCTTAGAACGTTTGTTTTGTCCAGCCAAGAGTACAAACACCAAAGACTTCCAGGTTACAATGATGTTGGAAAAGAAGTCCAATTTATCAAAACTCTTTAAAATTTATTTTTCAACTTAGCTAAGCAATCAGCTAATATTGCCGCCTTTATTTTATTCTTTTCTTATAACATTTCACATAAGAAATCTGCTCACATCTACAGGCCACAGAATGTGAAAACGGGGTGAATATGTGAAAATGCTATTTATTTTTCTTTCTAAAATTATTTTTTTTAAAAATTGGGGTTGTTAACCTCGTCACATTAGATTTGAAGGATACTGAAGGAAACTTTTCTTGTGTTGCTGCAGCACCAACATAAAAAAATGACGTCTCACCAACCATCAGACCTGCGGTCTCTGACTTGGAAAACTCCTGTCTTAGATTATTCTCACATTACATAACACACTATACGTCATAACTGTCTGTATATGAAACAACAACAGACTCCCACTGACTTCCTCCACGTCTGCGTCTCTCAGCTTCTCGACTGTCCAGCAAAGACATCACATGAGCCTGGAGACACGAGGGCCATTAAATACCACAAATTAAATCCAATAATCTTGCAATATCTTCTGTATCAGCTTTTGGCTTTGAAAGCATCCAGATATCATCTGAGTGTGTTGTTCATGTCATACGTCTTGAGCGAAGGAACACTTTGGTGTGTGGAGGAATTTTAACAAGCTGATGAAGTGGAACTGACATCCACAGAGCGCTCAGTCAAGTGAGAATAAGAAAAACAAGCAACAACAATAGAGTGGCCTCAGTCGTTTTTGTTCTGTTGTTTTGTGCCTGATGCTCATACTGAGCTCTTCTGAGGCTGTTTGATCTTGGGAGAAATATTGCACATAAATTTCAGGTTCAGCAGAAACCTTTGCATGAAATCTAAATTGAAAGAATTGCTGAAATGAAGGAATTTGGCACCAAACCGCTTACACGCAGTAAAATGGAGCTTTGGAGGGGACAGGATGAAAATGTGTGCTGTTATTGAAAGTGGCCCTCCTGCAGCCTGTGCAGCTGCCTCTACAACACCCTGACCCCCACCCAAGGCCTCCGTCGAGCTGCACACACACATGTGAGAGCACATGCACACAGTACAATGCAGAAGTGTCGAGTCTTTAAACTGCGGTAATTACTTGCTGAAGCTTGGAAGAGTGCTGGCTTTGTTCCCAGCTCAGACTGGGGCGGGTGGGGTACGAGCCAATGAGGGAAGAAAAACATGCAACATAAGTGGGGAGAAGGTTGCCATGTTGTAGTCCATGTTGACTCTTCCTCCCACACATGCTCAGTTCACATTCATCTAACTGCTGCAAGTGTGTCCAGGAGGCTGGACAGAGAGCACAAAGAGGACTGTTGATTGCTTTTTGGGGACAAGAGACTCTGGGAGCAGTGGAAAAGGATAAGGCTGTTGTTTTGTTGTTGTGCAGGGAGGCGAAAAGAGGTAAGAAGTTTAACTTTGCAGGACTAAAATGCTGCCATGCAGATTTAAATTTCAAATGAGCAGAATTAAGGCAACTAAATGTGGTCATTTTGAGGTGTCCAAGCAGAGAAATGGACGAGACACAAATGAATAAAGAGGAGGGCGAGAAGGAGAAAAGAGAAGAGGAGGTGGTGCACCTGCGGAGAGAGATCAGCCTTCTGCCTGCGGTGTCCTTCATCATCGGCACAGTGGTGGGCAGTGGGATCTTCATCGCGCCCAAAGGAGTCCTGATGAACAGTGGCAGCGTGGGGCTGTCTCTGCTGGTGTGGATGCTCTGCGGGATCCTCTCCCTGTTCGGTGAGACGCTCAGCGGTGTGATTTATCTCTGCTGTCGGGGTAAAAACCCGTAATTGTTCAATTCACTGCGGTCACTTGAGCTGAATTTCACATTGTTATGTGCTGCGTGTGTTTCACACAGTGTGTGATGGAGTTGGCCCTGTATGAAAACACAATATGGATCATCACATGTTTTGAAGCATTTTAATTAGCACTGAACACAAACCCCAGGTGGTGCTCGCGGGAATGTCAGCAGGTATTTGGTCATGAGCAAGAGTGTGATGCTGGTGGTGATAGATGCAAAGTCAGGGTGAGCGACAGAGGATTCATCCTGTGGGAGACATCAGTGCATGGGGACACAACAGGAACAAGCTAACATGGCCGAAAATGTAATCAAAACAAACTGTATTATCATTAAACAACAATATGGTACCTAAATGTGAGGAATATCGACACGTGTTCAAAACTTGAATTGTGTTTCGTGTTCTTTCCCACGAGGGGCTCTGTGTTATGCTGAACTGGGCACCAGCTTTACAAAATCAGGAGGCCACTACACTTATCTCCTGGAGACTCTGGGGCCCCTGCCAGCCTTTCTACGACTCTGGGGTGAATTCTTATTCATCAGGTTGGTGAGCTGCATTTTGTAATGGCTTAAACGCAGATCACACCACATTAATAAGCATATTTCCTGTTTCCAGGCCTGCTGTTGCTTCTTACGTGTCTCTGGCTTTCGGCCGCTACGTGGTGGAGCCGTTCTTCGCACCGTGTCCTGCTCCCACGGTGCTAATCAAACTTGTCAGCATCCTCGGAGTGAGTGAGTGTTTCATTTTGCTTCCTCCTCCTCCTCCTCCCCACAGCCACATTGTGCTGCTCGTTACAATGTCCATGATTTAGAGCCGTTAACTGTTCGTTTGCAAGCTGTTTGTCTTCGCGTCTCTGCAGCGTTTGTCGTGGTGGTGAACTGCTGGAGTGTCACCATGGCCTCCCGCACTCAGGTCACCTTGACTTTCATTAAGATGTTTGCCCTGGTCCTCATTATCGTCCCTGGTGTCATCGCACTGGCCAAAGGTGGGAGACTGTGTTTGTTACTGTTACTGGGTCTTGAAAATTCAGTTACTAACAGTTCATTTGCACCTTCTTCTTCTTCCTTCCAGGAAAGACAGAGAATTTTCAGAACGGTTTTGAGATTGACTCGTTAACACTGGACAGGTTGCCACTGGCCTTCTATAATGGCTTATATGCCTACGGTGGATGGTGAGCAAGCGTTTATTACAGCATGAACACTGGCTTGAATTCAAAATCCCTTATTATCTTTTCCTTTTTCCTTCAGGTTTTATCTGAACTTTGTCACAGAAGAGGTCATAAACCCAAACAGGTATTTTATGCCTGCTCTCCAATTTCTATTCTATTCTATTTTGTTTTTTAAAGCTGTGTTCCCTTGAAAATACTACTATATCTCCCTGTGTGTGTATCCCGTCGGGTCAGGACCATCCCGCTGGCAATAATCTACTCCATGGTGTCAGTGACCATCTTTTATGTGCTCGTTAATGTGGCCTACTACACCATGATGACCCCTGCTGAGGTGCTGATGTCTGACGCCGTGGCCGTGGTCAGTCTTGCCCTGCAGAGTGCACCGCATTTAATAGGAAAGTCATGAGAAATAAGTTGTATTCCTGCACGTTTAAATGTTGGTGTAATGTGGTGTCTCTGCAGACTTTTGCGAACCGCACTCTCCATGGATTGGCATCTGTGATTCCCATTCTTGTGGCCCTGTCCTGCCTTGGAGCGCTCAATGGTGGCTTCTTTGGGGCACCCAGGTAACCAGGTCGCGGACGTGTTGTCATCGTCATTCATGTGTGGGCTTTAAATCAGACAAGAAAGACTCTGTAGCGGCCTGATTGTAAGTCTTATTGTTTGTGCTGCAGGATGCTCTTTGTGGGAGCCAGGGAGGGACACTGGCCTCCAATCTTTTCCATGATTCACATCCGCAGACAAACACCTTTGCCTGCTGTGCTGTTACTGGTAAAGTAGCTTTTTTATACTTGAATCCACCAGAGCCAGCCGGAAACGTCAGAGAAAATGTCAAAAACAGTCCACTTAAAAAGCAGAATAGAGTCTCCTTCTGCAACAGATTGCATTGGATGCCATTTGCATTCGGTAATCACCCAAACTGACCATCCTAATTGTTTATTTTTATCAGTAATGCTGTATTTCCTGTCTCCAGTACCCCTTGGTGCTGCTGATGTTGATCACCGGAGAGATCTACCAGCTCATCAACTTTGCCTCTTTTACTCGCTGGTTCTTCATCGCCTTGGCAACCTTGGGGATGCTCATCCATCGATACCGCTTCCCCCTCCACCCAAGACCTTTCAAGGTTAGCATGTGTGTCTTTTATCTAGCCAAACTGCTCAGCATTCTTCAGTTTTACTAAAGTGACGCGGCGCTGGTCTTCTTGATAACCCGAAGGTGCCCCTGGCAATCGCAGTCACCTTCACCGTGGTTTGCTTCTTCATCGTGGGTCTGTCTCTCTACTCGGACCCCTGGAACACAGGGTGGAGCTGTGTTCTCACGCTGACCGGGGTCCCGGTCTACTATATGACCATCCACCGCTTTCGCTTGCCCCATAGATGGAGGCGCAGCTTCAGTAAGTCATCACAAAGCTGTTGGAGCTTGGAATTCAATGTATCCATTTTGGTGGAAAAAAGGTGTAGCTCCATCTGAATTTCCCTCGGGATCAATAAAGTATCTATCTATCTATCTCTATCTATGTTAAACTGAGCAGAGGAAGAGAAGTTTGCTAGAGGAAAATTGCATAATTTAATGGCTGCGGTCATTTTGGAACAAAACAGCCTTTCTTAAGAAATGTAATATATGAAACAGAAAGAGAGAGAGAATTGTTTACAACTTTAAGTCGGCTCAGTCAGCTCGTGGCTCACCAGACCCCACTCTGGATATTTTGTACTACATTTGGCAAGACTCAAATCTTTCATAATTCTGACTCTCCTCTCCCAGACTACTGGAGCAAGCAGCTGCAGATCCTATTAGAAGTGGCTCAACAGGAAATCCAGACGTACTGAAGACCACAAAGACTGTTTCCTGGACACCATGTTAACAAGTCCTATCATCTTTTTTCATTAGTTTATACCAATGGCATCTTGAGAAAACTCTTGCAACAGCTGGGGCTGGTAGCAGGTGGTTTGTCTAACTGCTGTGGTAGAACTTTTCTCAGAAAATAGAATTTTAAAACTGAGTTAGCTGAATGTAAGTTGCTTATGTTTCTTCAGTGCCGGTTTTTAACAGCAGGAATAAGAGGTAGTTTTCTTTGTCACTCACAGCTGAAGTTACTGAACTACTAAAGAACCAATATCATTTTTAAATCAGAGGCAATCTAAATGGTTTTGGCTTTTATTCAGTTATAAATAAAAAAAGGCAACCTTGCTATGCACTTTCTTAGGTATGATACACTGTAAAAACTGCTACTAAAACGTAATTAAATATGAGCTGCGAGGCAAATCAAAGCACAGTTACAGACTGAATGAAAAGCGCTTTATGCTGCATGAGGCACCAACACCAACAAATTTATTGTACAGTCGTAGAAACACTAACTTCAGCAAACAAGGAAAGGCACATGTTTTGAAAACTGATTGCAAGAAACCAAATTTCATTCTTGCATGCCACTCAATGCCATTTGTAAATGCAAACATCTCACACATATAAACACCCATGCTAGCAAACCTGACATTATTTTATGGCATTTTCATTCCACCATTCTGTTCTCCAAAGATGGCGCCGCTAAAAAACTGCTCTAATCGGAGCTGAACAACTTCTTCCCTGTGTTTCATCTGTCCAGAACAGAAAAATGCAAAGGCAATTTGCATCTTTATTGAAAACTAAAATAATCTGTGCTAGAAAGACACAAAATATTCTGCTCCCAAAGACCGTCTTGTGGTAAAAAAATGTGGTATTGACATGAAGAGTCACTGCATGCAAAATGTCCCTCTCTGCAGCTACAAAGTGCTCTTAAGCTGATACTGATAAACTATCACTGTCACCAGGTGAAGACAGGTCTACCATTACAGAGACAATCCTACTGCTGTTAGTGCTACTTGCCATTTTTTATTGCTAACAACATACCAGTATCTCAATCTAAAAATCGCTTCCAGGAGGCTGCCTGAACCAAACGGCTGAGGCATCTCACTGGCTAAATCAGGCAATATATTGCATTTCCATTTACATATGTAAAAGCTAAATTATATATTAAAATGTGCAAATCAACATACATATACACTTAGGTGTATTCCTGCTCTCTAGCGATTCCTTCACAAGTACAGACAGACATGACACATAGGATAAATGAGAAAAGGACCACATGTAAAATTCCCACATGGAAAGTTATATAGAAAGTGACAGTTGATGAGGGATGGAACTAATAAAAAGAGTAAACCAGAGGTGGAGAGAAACAATGTGAGTGATGAAAAGTGAGCAGCTTGCTAATTTGACCTGGTAACGAACACTGAAGTGTCCCGATGGCAGGCAGAAGCATCCAGAGGAAAGCAAAGCAGATGCAAAACAAAGCAAATTCAAACGCTGTTTAACCAAAAACGGAAAAACATTTTGGCACTTGCTCGAGTCTTAAAGCTAAAAAAATGGTTCAAATCAGTGACTACAGCAGCCGAACACAAGGGTGCATCCAGATTTAATCACATTTAAACTACAGCACAGACGATAACATCTAGTGTTGCTTTTCTCGTGTTGATTCACTTTGGTGTTGTCGACTGAGACAATTTCAACTAAAATGTGTATGTTGGTAGAAGAGTACATGAAACACTGTGAATTTGACCTTTAACCCATTCATGAATCAGTTTGTTTAATGTTTATCTCTGAGCTAATTAACTCAAACTCAAACAAATTCTGCGCTTTATCGAGTGTTCTTCATATTCTTGGTAATTTGCTTTATAATGCTGTCTGCATCCGCTTGTATTTGGCGTCTCGCTCTGATCATAGTGATTAAGTTATCGTTATGAATCAACGATGTAACGCTTTGAGTCCAGGTGCTATAGTCTTCATAAAAGTATCCAAATTTGCCAGGTTCCTCAAATTTTGATGTACGGTTTATTTATTAATTCATTTGAAAGTTTTGGTAATTTGTCCTACATTTGAATCTGCTTTGCTGTTTCTCCGCAGGGTTGCCCCACCCATAGTGTTTAGGAAAACCGATGACACATCCATGTTGAATAAAAAGCAATGTGTTTTGGACGTCAGTCTACTTCCATTAAGGGATGAACTCGGACCAGCTGATATTGGCTGTACCCAAGTCCTCGTCATCCAGACCAGAGAAGCTAATGTCCACAAGTATCTTGCTAAGGCTGTCATTCATTGTATCCAGCACGAGGCCTTCTGTGATCGAGCGGTTAGCTGGTGTTGTGCCCCCAGCCTGAAGCAGCCCTCTGGAGCAACTGCCTCTGGTGCATTCGCTGGGAGAGTCTGTTGGTCCGGCTGCTCTGGTGGGGGCAGATGTGAGTAGCTCTCTGGGGGAGCTAAACAGAGGCCATTCTTTGAAGGGAGTGCTGTTGAAACTGAAGGTGGTGTAGTCATGCCGCGGCGTGACTGCAGGACCACCTGGCGTGCGAATGGGACTGAAGTCCAGATGGTTTTGGCCCCCTTTGCCAACAGGGGTCACTTTCCAAAGCTCGGGTAAGACATTAGAGGGGGGTTTGCTTGGCGTGGAAGAGGTCAGGTGGCTGCTGCTTTTTATGGGGGTCTTGAAGGAGAACACCTGATCTGGGCTGTGCTGCTCATGCCGGTGCTCGTCCAGCTCCATATCTCGCATGTCCTGGAAAGTTGAAGCATCGGAGGCTACGCCAGAGTCAAAGAAAGTATTATCAGGGTAGAGGAGGACGGGCTCCTCTTGCCGAGAGTGAACCAGGCGCTGTTTACGTCGAGAGCTGCTGGCTTGTCTCTTCGGAAACGATTTAGGAGTCTCGCATTTAATTGGCATGCACTCGTCCTTCACTTTCACCTTGAGGTCCTGGGTCTCCTGAGGATACATCACCAGGGCTGGGACGTCACTTTGTGGCACCTGTGAGACACAAGGCCATCCACTTTAAAATTCTACTTCTAGCAACTTTGTCCTTCACACACACATCACATCACATGGCAATAATTCTGCCATGCATGTCAAAGTCTTTACCTTAGGGGCGATCCGCACTCTCTTGGTTCCCCGTGAAGTGTTCTGCTTCTGCTGCGAGGAGGAGGGGGGAAACTGGGCTGTTGAGGACGGCAGGTAGACGGAGGAGGTGACAGGGAGCTGGATGGGCACCAAGTAGGAATCGGTTCGAGGGAGAAGAGGTTTCATCCGTCTCTCTGGACGTTAAAAAAGACAACAGCTCAGAGAAGAGATTCTCAATGAACAATTTGCAAACGAAAAAAACTGACAATTCCGTGCAATTCCAAACTTCCAGCTTCTTCTCCATGAATTAACTCACCAGAGCCAGATGGTGTTTTTCTCGGATCGGAGGGTATCCTCTTTTGCTGCTGTGAAAAATTAAAACGACATAATATCACTTCATAAAGAGTACTGCCTGAGTGGCATTACTGTGCTCTCTCATCCCTCACTGCACTGTAGTGACGGCCTGTGTTCTCTCCATTGTTTCAGGGTTTGCCAAGCTAGAACGAATGACAATTAAAGTTAGACTTCTAACATTACATGCTAAGTAGGAGCATACACATTCCTGGTCGGGTGAGGAATGTGGTCTCAAAGCACACTAGCCTTCAGAGCAGCTGCTGCTTATATCATATGCTGCAACAAAAACGATTTCACTGGACTTTAGACCTCCAGCTGCAGCTGCACTCTGGGTCAAAGGCTCTGGCAAAAAAAAAAAGGCAAGTGAAAACATTTTCTAATTTTCGGTCCCTTTTCTGCTTTCTTCTGCCTGACCGCAGGGATGAAGGCTGTCCCTAGACAACTGAAAGAAGGGTAAAACCATCTTACTTGGTTGGGAAGTAAGAGCATTGGCACTGGAACAGGAGCAGTCATTGGGTCACAGTCAGGCTGGTGAGAAAGATGTGGAACGAGAGGGAAGAAATCCATAAAGATTGGACACCAAAAATGTAAAATAAATTTGAAGGCACTGCATATGACACTGGCCCTACAAACCATGGCACATAGGTAACATGGAAAAGGGTATAAAATGGGCCTTGGTCACATTAGAAATGTTTTAAAAAGTGATGGCAATGGCCTTAAATGTCTTTTTTGTCTAAGTTGAAAAAGCCAAAGAAAAACCATTCATATCATGTGACATAACACCATGAACGACGAAGACACCAAACATACAAACTGATGATCAATAATCTAAAAAACCCATTTAGTTTCATGACTCCCTTCATTGTAAAAGTTTTAAGAACGTAAATGTGTGTCAGTTGTGCTCACCATGTAAACCTGATCAAGGGTGAGGCACCGATTGGCCTCGGGGCGGATAGTCCAGAAAGAGATTTTACCGTCTGGTGACGTCTCACGAATGAACATGTCGTGCAGAGAGAGGTTATGGCGGATGGAATTCTGTGATTATAAATCAAAAAAATAAATTTAGAATGCAGGTTGATTCTCAGAGAGTTGAGTTCATTATAAGCTCCATTATGTGCTCCATCAAATTATTAACTTATTTTTAAATTCTTAAGTACCTTCCATCCTGGTTTGGCCACCTTTCTGAAGTAAGGGAAGTGGTCCTCAATCCACGTGTAAATCTCTTTCAGCGTCATCCTCCTGTTCTTCCGGCTGTTGATGGCAAACTGGATCATGGCCATGTAGGAGTATGGTGGCCTCTCTGACAAGGGTTTCTGAACAGCTTCTGCATCGTTTTGTGAGTTCTGTCCCTGTGCAAGAAACATGGAAGAAGAAATAAGGAGCCTGGAAACACATGTACTAAACTGCATGTGAATTATTCTGGATTAACACAGTACACAGATTTCTGCAAAATATTTATGCATGGAAACATATTAAAACTGTGAAATGCGTGGAAAGATCTACAGTTACCCTCAAATTAAAATTAGACAACAAAACCTTTTAATTTATCCGGTGGGTCCTCACATTGGTTTTCTGCAGTGCCCATACAATGGTGATTCACTGTAAATCACACTGACGTGATATTTTAGGAAGACAAGTTGAAGGATGGTGTCTTTAGGGGACATGCTGAGACACACCCGGGCCAGGACACGCGTTCCCTCCATAACATGCATTTGTTTTCACACCAGCAACAATCACACTCGGGTGAAAAGAAGGAGCAGCTGACCTGAACAGCCTGTGAATTTGAGTTTTGGTTCTCCTTGCTGGCCATCTGCTTGGCAGGATCTGGTTCCAAGGCACATGTACTCATTTTGCCGAGCCACTGAATATTGGTGAGGCTGTCATCTAAAGGACCACAGTCCGGATCCTTATTCACTGATAAAAATAAGGCAAAAAAGAGAAAGAAAACAAAACATTGCTGCTTAAAAACGTTGAGGATTAAAGATAACCAAGGTAGTACTATTAAAGAGGCAAAAAAACATTGAAACTCCACAAATACACTTCAAATACCATCTTAGAATCATTCCCATACATGTTTTAGTTCCAGTGAGAGGTTTAGCATCTGGAGAGTGTATTTCTGCTTTCACTGGCTGAACAAGCGTACTGCTTGTAGAGGCGGCATCCGCTTCAGCAGCAGCCTGACAAAAAGATCCATCGTCATAGCTGCCATTCCCGCTGAGAAGGATGAACTTGTTTGGTCCCTGGACACCAGACTCTTTGCCTTTGGCGGTGAGGGCCCCTATAACACTTTGAAGGTCTGCAGTTTTGGGAATGACAACCACCTGCGTATCAGACATGGAAGGGTGGTCCAGAATGCGGATACCATCAGGGAAACACTGACTGGCAGCTGACTCTGGAGGCTTTCTGGAATCTGGTGCACCAGATTTGCTTTGCGTTTGAGCTGCTGGTGGATCATTCTGCTGGAAAGGCAGCTTCCTTCTGAGGATCAGGGGTCTCCTTGGGCTCCGTCTCATGGTCGTCAAATCACTGAAAACTCTGCCTGGTGTACACTAGTATTCTGTGCAAAAATAACACAACAAATACACAGATTGATTAAAAGTCTGCTATCATTGGAAAGAATATTCAGCTGCTACCACTGCCTCATGTCGGACTATATCTTACCAATACATTAGGATATAGAGCTAGATTAGCGTTTACCTGACAGAGTTCAATGTAAAGTTACTTCCTAGCAAGAGGCAACCCAGGCTGGATTATTGAAACCGTTCCTCCGTAGGCTGGTCGTTTTAGACTGACACGAAGAAATGAATTTATATCCAATACCAGTCGGAATACTCTGGGCAGCTATATGTCAAAGAATGGACCTCAGGATGAAATTCAGCTCCACATCCACCGCCCGTGTGGCTGTGTTTCAGATGCACAATGACTCAGTCCAGCAGCCTTTTTTAAGATATCGGTTGTTTATGTTTCCCGGCGACTCCTGCCTTCTAGAACAACAGTCGTTGTATGCAGTTGATTAACTTACGTGTGTTGCGTAACGTTTGCCGCTGATTCCCTGACGAGGCTCATAATCATTCATATTGAATCTAATCTATCTTAATCTAAATATGATAATTATGACTTTATGATTAAAGACAAGCCATTGGTCAGCCTTTCGAATCAAATGAACCCCAGATTATACAGCCGATTTTACTAAGCTTTCGTTAGTTTGGTTCATAGTTTATTAAAACAAGCGCTGCATTGTTTATGTAAGGGATGCCGAATTAGAGGTTTGTTTTCTAAACCACTCATAAAAGATTAACAATGTACATTTGAATAATAATTTTTTAAAAAAAGATATTACATTACAGTGCCATATTTCTCAAATGAGTTCAGCGTAACAGCCATTGGACACACACGAATGACATGACATGCATTGGACTATGAAATGGGTTATCTTAGCGAAATCCACTTGGAAGAAAGATCTGAAGAAAATGCGGATAAACCATTGCACCCTGTTGCTAACTAGCGTTACAACTTCTCTCAGCTAACGTTAACGTTAACTCTCTCTGGGTGGAAGCGAAACTAGTTAGCTACGGGAGGCTAATCATCACGAACCTGCTAGCATTTGCTATTAGCTAACTACTGTGCCGTAACGAACAACAAAGCTCGATAAAGCCAAACCTTCATATTACTCTGATGTTTCAGGCAATTCCGCTTGGCTGGACTCCTACTAGAAGTTTAAACACGGTGTTCATGGTCAGCACTGGATCAAATAATCAATGATATCTGTGGTATTTTTCCATTTAGTGTTATTTGCATGCCCCGTCTGGTTGATTCAGAAGCGTTTTTGAATTTTGGCGCTGTGGGTGCTGCAGCCGTCACTTTGATCACGTGGTATAAAGGTCCACCAATAGCAGCTTGACAAAGGACCACGATGCCAGTCGACGACAGTGGAACCGGAAAATAATAAGTAACAAGAAGACGGACAAGAAAAGAAGTTTATAACAGACGGCTACAAAAACATAATTCGTTTTATGGTGGCTTTGTCTTGTGAAGTGCCACACTAAGGTATGTACAATATCGGGCTACTATCTAAAAGTGAAAACGTTCAAAGGTAAAAAGTTGGCTGTGGACATCTGAATCCCAGACAGACTAGATCTGGGAGCGGTAAAAGGCCGATTTTTGAGTCAGACATTTATACTGATTTAGTCATGTTTATTTCCCATCAGGTCTTCGGGAATGATTTGTATTAATGCCCCGTAAGGCCGTAAAGACAGAGAAGCCTCCCCTGCTGTTCCTGCAGCGGGCTTCGTGTGGAGCCAAACTCCAAAATGTTCCTGAAGTCAGAGCAGCTCTCAACCCCAAAGAGTTCTTCACTGAGAAAGAAGAGCACAGCGGATCAGCTCTTCATTCGTGGGTATGTGTTCAATATTTTCTAACGCTTTCGGGGTTGTGGCATGGCTCTAAGCAACACTAAATGTTGGAGCTTAAATTGTGTGCAGATGAACATAACCTTCCTGTGCAGTTATGTCACCAGTTTCATTCATCCATTTGATTACTGTGGTTTTTAATCTTTTAGGTAAGCCCACAGTTTGACATTTCACTTGCAGCTTCACCTCCAGTGAGACGAGGCAGGAGAAGATGCCAAACCGCCACAAGCATCCTTGACAGTTGCAGTCAGCTGTCGAGGAAAACCAGCGTGTGCAAATTCCCCTCGTTGACGTTTCAGACAAGGTCAAGAGAGCAATCTCACCAAGCAAAGTGTACACACCAAAAGAAAGCCACAGAGTGCGCTGTTGTTTCTGACAAGGGAAACCAACCACGGGGATCTTGCCAAATTAAAAGGACCGTTTCAAGTGCGCGGTACTCTGACACGCCAAAGAGACAGACGACTTCAGTCAGAAAAAGAAATGCGGAGAGAGTTTCGGATGGTGCTGCATCCTCCAGCCGACGTTTCGACCAACCTGAAACTCCCCGTGTTCAAGCGACAGAGATATGCAGAATCCCAGGAGATGGTGCTTCAACACCTGCCTCTAATGAGTTTAGCACCACAGAGGTAACCATCAATCCACCACCTGATGTGGACACTCCAAAAGTGATACAAGAAGGGGGTAGTGGTAGTCCCTCCTCTGTACACTTGCTACTGCCTCAGTCATGTACACCGCCATGTAATCAGCCACCTGACATTTTGGTGGCCGACACACCAGAGAGGGATTATGGGTTGAAGGTGACATGGAGGAGGAGGAGGGGTTTGATGTTGTTGTTAAAAGAGAGGGGCCATCTCTCTGATTCAGATGTTTTAATTCACAGCTGATGTAAAGAGCTGGTAAGAAGAGATGCAAAGAAAAATGGCAGTATTGGAGATGTATTGATTATTTGTTGAACCTCTTCTGGGATCCGAACTCTTTCTATGAGTTATTTTTATTGCACTGAATGGAGCTGCTGCATACTGAAGTGACTGTGACATTTCAGTTCACTGGCTATTTACACAATATGAAATAACATGTTATAAACAAATCAAAATTACAACGATTACTGCAATATCCCAGTGGAAATCTGTTTCTGTGAGGGAGATTTTTGGTTAGACAGACCCCAGTTATACAGTACAGTAACAGATTATGTTGCACATCAACACAGGCAGTCCATATATACAATGACAATACAGTGACCTATAACAAAATACACACATTGTTATTTTTGTGCTCCAGCTTTTTAATGGCAGATATATGAGAAAGGTTGCATCCATATAGACTGTAATTGATATCATATGGCCAACATTTAGCAAAACGCTGCATAATTTTGTCCATGAATTGAAACCTTGTGAAATAAAATCAAGGGTGCTTGCAAGCAGACAGTTGGCAACGCTATGTACCTTAACATCCCCTTTTGTCTTTCATATGTGTTGTATAAAGTACAGAGAAATAAATGTATAACTCCAAAGAGCATTACTGAATTCTTGTTTTATTAGGACTTCTTTCAGCCCATAAATAGTAATAATGAAACCCAAAAGAAGAACACATTTCTCTCTGCAATTTAATAAAAATGAAGACAAACTCATACGCTTCTAAACAAACACTCTGGGGAAAGATTTTGGTGCATGTTTTCAGAAATGGGTGTTTGTGACCATGTTAGGGAGAAATGACATCGTTATTTGCAGCCGCTGGTAACAGTACCAAATCCTTTCATATTAATCTTTTCGGTGGGTTATCAATAGGGTTGTTTCTCATGGCTGCCAGGCACCTTTGGATTAAAGCGACTGCATATTTCAAGGTAAAAGGGATAAAAAAAAAGGCAAACTCTATATGAGGACAGCTCTCCACCCTTCTGCTACAAGTCCACCAATCAACTCTTACCTAAGTAATCTGCAGACCAATAGGAGCGACCGTTCTTGGTTCGTTCGGTAACTAAGGACCGAGATACAGAGTTCTTCTCAACCGCGTCCACAAAAATTATTGCTGCACGAGGATCTTCCTTAGCAACCGTGGATAAACATGAGTTACTACAGCATAAGGTAAAGTAAAATATACATTACGTGTACGTTACGTTGGTATTTGTTCGGCCAGCTGTAGAATGAAAGGCTAGTCGGCGTAGTCGCCGTTTTCTGTAGCCCGAAAAACTTAACTGTCGCCCACAACTTTTATAAAGGCACCACTGCTTACAGTACAGACTGGGCTTGGGCAGCTACCGTTAGCTTCTGTGGGTAACTAGCTAGCTATAACACTCCACAGCTGGCAGAAAAACACGGATGACAGTTACCGTGTCTAACTTTATCTTTTTGACTATGCATGTTTGGTCAATGAATGTCAAGCCTAGTGAGCAAACTAACGGTCGTGGTGTCACAGCACAGAATCGCGTCACAAATCGCTGTAACGTCTTAGAAAAACAGTCGAAAAGGAAAGAAAGAAATGGATCAAGGGACGCTACATTAAAGCTACCACAAGTGGCTAACATGCTTTATTAATATGTAGCTTGCTGATAAACCACGTATCCATTAGCCTGGATGTGGGGCGTTTGGAAAATGGACCTCAGTGACAGTGAGCGAAGTCATCTAACGTTACTAATAGAAAACCCGATCCACATATGTTTAGGTGATACATGTCCGGAATGCCTTGTTTTTTTTGTGCATTTTGACGAGCAATTTGCTTAACTATTTTCGTCGAAACAATTTAGATTAAAAAAATAATTGCTCCGCACCTCCCGAGGTATGTAGGATTGCGTCGAGTTTTGGTGTGTGGGGTGACAAAACGGAATCTAGCGCTCTCTGTTTGATCACAGTGTATCAAATGATGTAGTGGTAGCAGCACCAGTCAGGCACTCTGACTGTTTGTCTTTGAATACAGTCGAGCAAGAGAGATATGGGGAAAATGTTTGCATGCCGTGTTTGAGCATGCCCTTTTGGTGTCTGCTCAGTGTCAAAGCATTCCTGTATGGTAGTTACGTGTCCTCGTCTCCAAAATGAGCAACTAAAGCGGACCTAATGCATTAATGACTAAATAATTAAGAAAGTCAGTAAGCGAACGTAAATGACGATTTTTTTCTGGCACTTGAAAGCAACAGCAGGGATTGGATGGAGACACGTACAGTCTCAGAATTCATCTCCTCATAATGCACCACTGTCCTCCAGGTTTCTTCTGATGTCCACTCTGCTGATCATGCAAACAGGTGTTGGGGAAAGGAGTGATGTGTGTGTGTGTGTGTGTGTGTGTGTGTGTGTGTGTGTGTGTGTGTGTGTGTGTGTGTGTGTGTACATGATGGAAGCCACACAATATCAAGCACTTGAGCAGAGGTCTGCTTTCATTTTGGAGGGAGATAAAAATCAAAGCAGCTCCCACCCTTTCCTGTCGCACTCCCAGTCTGCTTATTTGATTTTTTTCCCATTTGTAGGCAGGGGTTGCCTTTCAAGGCACGGACACACGGACACACACACGGCCAAATACTGTATGTGACTTTCTTTATCCAGGAATTATTCTTAAATTATATTTGCCCTACATAAATTCACAACCTGAATAGTGCTGGTCGTTGGTTGGTTCATGAGTTAGAAAATGCATTGGCATGTCTATCACCCTGTTTTCCCCCCGGGTGTCTAACAAATGCAGTGATTTTACACAAGGAAAGCTCTTGGCTTTGTAACCGCGATAGTTTAAGAATGTTAGACACAGCAATGGACTCATTCCTGATTAGCACTCCAGCTGTGATGCACACTGCTCTGGAGGGTCAACCAACCCAGACAGCTTGCGATAAAGTTCACAGATGGCTGACTCAGCATCTTTAATGATCAACCTTCAAAGATAGTTGAATAAGAAGCCTTTTCTCTGCATTGTGTCGCCTTGTTATTACTCTCTCACAAATTATTATTTATCATTGGTAGAAGTATTATTACTATTAACAGTATTTATTTATTAAGAACAAAGATCTCTTGAATATTTACTCTCTTTCTCTTTAATTGGTTTCAGTTGACAGAGTGAAGTGGTTACATATCACCGAGTCTGCTTGCAGAGCTGACACATCTGAGGATCGACAGTTTTCATAACAGCATGATGAATATAGCGCTGGAAGGACTGCTTACATGAGTCTGGTGTTGAAAGTGGGAGGCTGATGACGTCTCCTGGTTCTTTGTTGCACTACACTGTCATTGCCAGAGCCAGTGATAAGAATGTAGCACATAACCTCAATTAGAAATGGGACATCTGTACTTTAACGGCACCTAAAGGCTTTCAGTATCAGCCTACAATCATCAGCTAGAAGGTAATGATGGATAACAGTCTCCGAGGTTATTACTGCTAATAACTGAAGCTTGGTGTGCCAAAGCTCTCTCATATTACCCATAGTGGAGGCTTTGCTTTCATTCTGGGCACAGATATATAATATGACTTACCACCATAGTCACAGGCACAAAGGCATCTGTTATTGCAGTGCAAAACATCATAACATCATGCACAGTACAGTTTCACAGTGTACAGAAGAAGAAGAAGAAGAAGAAGAATCGCTATATTGGCAGTATATATATTTTTACATACACACACTGTATGTATATATGTGAATTTGTCTTCTGCATTTAACCCATCCTTAGTTGAACACACATGCAACAAAATTGCCAGCACGGTCAGTTCCAAGTGGTTTCTTTCGCCACCAGACACTTAAAGAAGAGCAGTTGCCATTTCTGTAAGGCTGCCTAGACAAAGTAAAGCATCACTGTAGGACAGTCATGAGTTAAGTGTGTCCCTTGGTGTCCCCAGGGGAAATAGTATTATTATCAACTCTTGTAGCTTATTTCCATCATTTGTTTTCAGCTTAGTAATTACTCCCTCTGTGGAATGATTCCCCTGCTTATCATGGGTTGACTTATATGCCATTTTACTGCTGTCTCTTAGGACAAACGTACACAAACATACTCCTTGTTTTTTCCCTGCTTTCTTTCCCTCGCTTTTGCAAATAGGCACAGAAAAAAAATAATTGGGAGGACCTGGTTTCCTAGCAACTAGATTAAGGTCTTCACACCGTGTCTGTTTTTAGAAAGGGTAATCCATAGGTTTGAGTTTATTGAGTTACCTTTTTATAACAGCATGTGCTTTTCAGCATTGCCAGGACGATCTCAGACTGGAACATCTTACTCCTAAGCTGAGAGTCAGACTGTCATAATCCAGTAATGTTGACGGGGCATTAATGTTCAGAAGAAGTTTGGGCTATTTAAAGCTTGATAAATTCCAACTATTGCATATAACTGAGATGCCAGACAGAATGTACATCTGTGGCTTGACATATGTGGAGTCACCCTTATGAATCAGAGGAAATGAGCCGCGTCTGATTGCTGAGTCTTTCAGATAGTTACCGGAAAGTAGTCGGTCAGTGAAATAAGGGAACTTGGGTGATAGCAACTATTCTCATTTTTAGAAGCTCCAGATTTTGTGCTGTTATAGTTGATCTTTGCAACACTAGCATCTCGGCCTGTCACTTTCATACCCAGATCCCCTGCCGAGTCCTTGTGCGTTGCCTGAAGTGTGAAGTCATGGTAACAGCCCCAAGCCTCCCAACCTCAGTCTGCCTGGGCACTGGTTGCTGTCACTCCCCTGGGTGGGATGTAGCTACTCTTTCTCAGCCACATAATAGCAGAGATGTTGGAGCCTGCAGGGCTTACTGCTGGGTAGGACTGCACAGCAACTCTGAGCTCTAGTGTAGACGAAGATTTTTGTGGTACTGTAGATAGAAGAGCCCTGGACTAGCATTCCTGCAGCTGCCTCCATGGACACTGTAAAAAACGGGGGATCTCAGCCTGTCTACAGCCGCTGGTCATACAGGTAGACGCACACACAGGCACTCATATATCACGATCTGGGCACTATAGAGGCAGTTGTTTGAAAATAACCTCCTCTGTCTGCTCTCCAAGACTTGCATATTTTTTTTTGTAAACACACATGTGTACGCGGACCAGCACATTCGTGCTCTAGTTCCTCAAGCTGTATTGGCTGCTCAGGATTGAGAACTCCAGAGTGGCCTGTGCCAGGACAGAGGTCAGCGCCACTATAATGTTTCTTCCAGCCATCCCTCTGGCCAGCTGAATGGCTGAGCTGCAGTCAAAGATGTGCCTCTCGCTCATGTTTCTGCCACCATGTCGTTACTTATTCAGAGCATCGTTCTGTGACTGTGCTGTAACCAGAGTTGATGATTTACGTGTGTGTGTGCGTGTGTGTCCGACTCGTTTCCTTTTTGTTTTTTTCCTATGCTGTTGGCTGGTTGATTGGAACACTCACGTAACAAAGGATGTGCTTAGAATATCCGTCCAACTGATTACTCAAACAGCTGAAATGGCTATGACTGTTAAATGTGTCCTCTTTCTTCATCAAGGCTCAGTAAAGTTTAGATTCAGATATAATACTGGTATTGTGTACTGTATGTAATTTGTACTCTTAAAGTTTTTGCCTTAAACAGTGATCCAGTTTGTTAAGATTTTAGCTAAAGTTTGTTCATTGCATTTAGATATCCTTGGGGCACTCAAGGATTTAAGAAGCGTGACACTGAGCATGACAACAGTGTGCTGTGTTTCTTCTTCTTTTATTTTTCTTCCACTGGCACATCTAAAAGACAAGGGGGGGCCATCGACTGGCTGAATTTTGCTAATTAACAGTTTGCAACTTTGAAGGTCCATTCCACCACCTAATGTATCAGAGGGTGTGGACACTGCACTTGTTAAGGAAATTCGTATTATCAGCCACAGCAACAGTGTTAAGTAGACAAGAACAGAAACGTCCATCTCCCTATAAAAACTCTGTAGGTGTGCAAAGTGATGCAGAGAAAAGAGAACAGCAGATAACAGTTCACTTGCTATGTTTTTTGGCAAACAACATCCAGGCTGCCCAGTTTCTTGCCTTAACAGCGAGGTTGCCAGGTTTGGTTTGGTAACATCACGCCGGTGCTCAGCAGCTGTACGTGCAGAGGGATAAACTGCACTGTTCTATGCTTGTCCAGTTGTAAACAAGCTTCTCAGTGTTTACGGTGTTGTAACTGGTTGTGACTGACCAGTTTTGCTTAAATTAACTATGCAGGTTAAGAGTTAAAGTCCGCGAGATGCCACCTAGCCTAGCCTAGCCTCACAACGGAAGACAACAAGCACTATGCTTGTCCGCCTTTCATTCTTTAGACATTTTTTTCAGTTTTCTCTGCCTGCCATGCACTGACCCACAGGGAAATAAGCATTTAATCTTATCAATCTTCCTCTTATGCTGTGTGCTCTCTAAGTTTGAAGCTGAATTGCCTGTGGCAGGACAGAAATTAAATTATGCTCATTCAACTTTCACATTCCCTTTCGAAGTGGCAACGGCCTTTCATTAAAAGGAACAACAGCCAAAATAGACTGCATGTAAGATCCCTCTGGTTAATGCCATGCAATTTCTTAATGGCTTTGATATTTTCAACTGATTTATGATATTTTCCTCCAGTTACTAGTCAACTTTTGCGCCCTAAATCACCAGTGGTGTGATAGGCAGTTATTACCATTACATTATTTAGTGCAATAAAATTATGTTAGTCAGATTTTATCTTTGTTGTTGCCTCCCAAAAGCCTCCCACCAAATGTTCATGCCCATAAATGTTTTGATGTTGTTGTGCGCCTCCAAACAAATTACACGCCCCAGCAGACCCTTCCCTCTGTCAGTCTGTAAATCTTTACAGCACAGTGCTAAGACCTCCAATTACAGCGACGTCCAAGAACTGGCTGCAGGTTTTTAATCAATGCTGGTGGAGGTGCGCAGCTGACGGAGCTGAAATCTCCATGGTTACCTCAGTCTGACACACAAGGAAGGGACAACAGTGGCGTGTCCTTCTCTTGTCACCCAAGCTGTGATGGACTAATGAAACATTGATCACTCACAGCTATGATGAGGCACTCTCCAAGTGTGTGTGCGTGTTTTCCAATAACATTTGTGGTAGATGACATTCTCTCAACCTCCAGAAGATTGAAGTATTAACGACAATACTGTGAAGGATGTCTTTTATCTCGTGCTGCACCTGTTGTGTAGCTGTCTTCTGTCCTCATTATCAGCTTGACTTTATCAAGTAATTATTGTCTGCCTAAAGCACAGTGTCTGTAGTTGACTGCAAAAGCTTTCTTGTTTCATTCAAGTCTCAAATCAACCAGTAAAAACACCACATGAAATCCGTTCTTGTTAGTTTTTGATCTTGTTGCTGCACCAATTTTCACATTTTTCCATCTGTCCTTTTGATGCTGGTGCCAAATTGCCGTTTTCCCCGAAGACCCTCCAGCTCTGCCAGTTTCTCCTCTAACTCAACATCAAGGTAAGCAGCAATACACTCACCCATAAACACACACACACACACACACACACAACCATACTATCAGAAAACATTCTCATTTCTGTGACTTCAATTTCCTGGTTAACAAATGATTTTTGATTAAGATGCTCTGCCACTAAACCATAGTAAACATTACAAAAACATTACACTGAGCGTATTGTTGTTCCGTGGATCAAGGCCACAACTAAATTATTTTCATTTTTGATTAACATATATTCATGAATGAATAAATGAATTAAATAAAATCACAGAAAAACCCCCCAAAAAATGCACATTACAATCTCCTTGAGTGCAGATTATTAACCCAAAGGTATTCAGTTTAAAATGATAGAAAACAGAGAAAAACAACAAATCTTCACAACTGTTTGGACACATGGCAATCAAACTGCTTCACGACGTGTCAAAGATGTTCAGAAGTCTCTTATGATTGCACATCTAAGCTGCAAACAGTCATAATTTCTGTGTGACATTTCTTTGTTTGACACGCTTTACAACAGTACATGGAAGCTACCATAAAAAGTACATACAGTACCGATACAAATAAAAGATTGTGTTTAAGGTTGAAGACGCCGTGAAAAAGTCTGATTTTGTAATGTTATGTAGTGGGTGTTTCTTCAGCCATTAATCAGACTGTGCTTTGTGGCATGGAAACAGCGTGATCAATAACACAGCCTGAGGGGAAATCTAAGTAAACATTTTAATCAGAGTTATTTATGTGCTGGTCTCGTTACTGGACACAGTCGCATTAGTCTGAGACAAACGTTTTTTTAAGGCTGCAGTCCTTCAGTAACAGTTTCCTAACCAGCAGACTACGGTGACTTCTCCCAGTGCTTAGCGTTTAGTTCACCTTCACGACTTTCACCCATCTCTTTCCTCACCATCCTAAGTGACAGTCCCTTATGTGTAATTAAAATCTACCACCACCCTCCACACTCCAGCCCTCCTCTCTGTCACCAGCACCTGCTCCCAGGTGGCCTCCCAGGGGACCCATGTGTTTGCAAATGTCAACAGTGAGGGCTACATGGAGAAGGATGTATGAGCGTTAATGTGACACACGGGTACGGGATGAGTCATTTTGACGCGGAATCGACAGATCACGACTCAAGCAAACGCAGGCCGTTGGCCTGCAGATGAGGATGTTCATAAAAGCCAGGCTTAATAAAAGCTTATTAAAGAGCTTGAGTTCTTTTTGGTTTAAATGGGTTTCCGGAACTCGTCACCCTGACATTCAGTCATTCAGTCACTGTCCTTCACAGATGAGATCGAGGCCCTTAAGTAGTGTGTCATCAAGTACACATGAGAGCCGTGAGAAGGATGTGAGCGACCGAGGGAGATGGAAATCGGCAGTGAAAATGAGCGAGTCGAGTATCTGATGAGGTTTCCTGATGAAGAGATTTGAAGACTTCCCTTAATCCTTTTCCGTATACATAAAAAAAAAAAAAAACTAATTTCAGCCCAGCAGAATGTTTGATGTTTAAAGATGTGCCTGACAGGAAAACAGGAAAAGATGAAAGAAGTGAGAAATGGCCCACACATCACATCAGCATGCGTGTGTGTATGTTTCACAGAAATACTGCAGGTACAGACTCCTGCTGCTGCCCTTCTCTTTCCTCACGGTAGCCAAGCAACACGTGCCTGGTCCCCTCACATAGGTGTCCAGGGTGAATGCCCAGAGGACCCAGACCGCAAGGCATTCTCTCAGCTGGAGCTTTGTCCGTTTAAATTTTCTTGCTCCTTTCCCTTTCTTTCACAAACTTGCTTTCGTTTTTTTTTCTTTTTCTCGCTCAGAGAATGAGTTCCCAGCATGTGTCTCCAACAGGTTCAGAAGGTCACTTTATAGCCTGTAGATTTGTCATTACTTGGTTTTAGGTTGTTGTTGCTAAACCCTATTAATGCCTTCATTGTTTTATTTCAGAGAAGACAGCACAGGACGCAAAGTCTTTAGTGTCTGACTTGATAAGGAAAATCAGATTTGGTGTAGGTGCTGTGTGAGATCTCTAACTCTTCTTTGTCTCTGTAGTGCCATTGAAGATGACAGTTCCAGTCTTATGCAGCAGAAGCTGGAAAAACAGGTAGGAAGCCAAGCTGCACTCACAAATGAGCAACACACTTTCTGACAGTTGCTTTGACAGCTCTCTACTCACACACACGCTTTGTTTTAGGTTGAGAGCCAACCTGTTGTCTTTGTAAGCACCTGCCAAGATTTTGCATGTAAAATTTAAGGGCTGAGATGCCACTCCGGTGTCACTCAGGGGTGCCTGCTGTTGGCAGGAGTGGCTCCAACATCACTGCAGCACCATGCAGTTTAGGGATTAATGTTGTTAGCGTGGAAATCTCCTGCCTTTCACCTGCCCAGTCACTTGGAATTTTAATGCTTACTTGCTCGTGGCACAGATTGTTTTCTTTTATCCAGCCATTACCTGACAAAGCGCTTCTTCTGTCGCACACGTGTTCTCTTTTCAACCTGCACCTCTGCAAGAATCCCCATCCTAAAGCTTGCTGAAGAGCTGCAGTGCAGAGCTTTGATTTAAGCTGTGAGCTCCACTATCTCACACACTAGGCAGAAAGGAACAGGAGGGCCAGATTGGTGAGTTCAAAGAGAGAGAAAAGGATTTAGTGCAGGGTTGCTGGCTTTGTGAGTGTGTGTGTGTGTGTGTGTGTGTGTGTGTCATGGCCCCACTGTGGCTCAGTGCAGCACACTTTCAGCTGAGTCCAACTTGCTTCACTTGAGGATCTTCTGCTCTTACATAACTCAAGGACAAATATGTGTCTACAAACGCCCAGAGGGTCACATGCAGGTTATGGAAATACGTAAATATTAATCGATAAGAAGTCACATCATCTTTTTGTTGTGTTTTCACTCAGTTCAGTGTGAACCATTCAGACCATTATAATACTCAGAGCCCCATGGCTGTGACCATATCTCACTTTGAGCACCTCTCTGTATCTCTCTCTCTTTCTCTCTGTCTGTCTCTCTCTCTCTCTGTCTCTCTCCCTGTCTTTCTCTCTGCCTCTTGCTCTCTATCTGTCTCTCTCTCTCTCTCTCTCTCTCTCTCTCTCTCTCTCTCTCTCTCTCTCTCTCTCCCTCTCTCTCTCTCTCCCTCTCTCTCTCTCTCTCTCTCTATCTGTCTCTCTATCTCTCTGTCTCTCTCTCTCTCTCTCTCTCTCTGTCTCTCTCTGTTTTTCTCTCTGTCTCTCTCTCTCTCTCTCACTCGCTGGAGTGCTAATGACTGCTTATTCAGTTAGCAACGCTGGCCTTGCGTACACACACACGCACACACACACACACACACACTGGCGCTCAGCGTTTGCCAGAGAGACGGACCTTTTTTTCCTGTCAGAGGAGACCACATAGTGCAGAGGAGGCTGTTGTTTTATCGATTTCAAACTCCAGGAGAGGAATGAGGGACGGGGAGTCTTGCCCAGCAGGAGTGCTGCTCTTTGGAGAAGAACGTAGTTTCATCTGACCGTCAAGACAAATGGGACTTGTGGTGTTTTTTATATAGAACGAACTGTTAACTTTGGCTCACTCTTGTTCAGGATGTCAATGGAGCGGGTTAGTAGCATCTAATTCTTATTTTCCTCATATATTTTCTCGTCATTTGTCCAATGAGTGACAAATGTCTGTCTGAAATGGGAAACAGAGATGAAAATCGACCCAGTGTTCTCTCTCTGACTATATCCATTTTTTTTTGTCAGATTTGGCTTTGCAAAGACATTAATATACACTATGTATCCTCCAGTTAGATGAATGCTTACTTCTTCTCATGTTTTGCCTGATACAGGAAAGACCGCATGAAGTCACATCCTGGTCTCAAAATGACAAGTACCGGGACTTTACAACACAATGGAGTGCAAAAATAGTTTATCTTAAAATAGCAGCTTGAAGGAAAGGCAACATGAACTGGTCAAACTTTGATTATATGAAGAACAAGTTCAGAGTGTAGGCTGACAGTGCCGACAAAAATCAATCTTAAGAAGTCATTAAACCTTTGTTTAAGTGTCGTGTTCAGTTGGTTCTGATGCAGTTTGACGTTATTCAGCTGTCAGTACGTTGACAAAATGCAGAATAAGTCACATCATGCAATGTCAAAATTCAAAACAGCTTGAGGCCCGATTCACTTTTACATACACATTCACCATCAGGAGTCCTCTGTGGTTTTTTTTCTCTCCATCACCGTTGTAATGCATCTCGAAATTTGCTAATATTTGCACATCCATTCATGGCACAAACAGTAATGATGTTCATTGTGATAATCCTGCCTTATGTTTTATTCATTTGTCGCCTTTATTTATAGCCATAAAGTGAGTATGCAAATCCTTTTCCTCTTAAAGCAGAGCCCTTTGAAATGATAAAACACGTCTAGCTCCAGTTTATTAAGCTCTCAGGCCCATCAAACACTTCTACTCTTCTTCTCTTCTATTGCTTGAACATCTTTTTACTTATTTCTTTCCTTCCCTCTCATGCTCATGTGATTACTGGGGTCATTGAGCTATATTTTCCCATCTGGTGTCAATGCACTCAATGCCTCTTTGCGCTCGCAGAGATTGTTGTTTCACACTGATCCACTTTTTTGCTCAGAAGTCATGGCAGTGGCTGCAGATGCTGCTGCAGAAGGAATGAACCAGAGAGACAGATTTCTTAGAGTTACTCTCAGTGAGTTATGAAAGCTTTTTGGTCAAATATGAAACAAGGCCTTCTGGTCTCTTCCAGCTCACTAAATAGCATCACTAAACAGGACTCGTTGTTGTGCATTTGATGCGCTAATTAAGGCGCTTGCGTAACCCACGGGCTGCTTTGACCACAGAGGCTTGGGGGAGTCCTGGGGGGGGACACAACATTACCAGGATGAATTGTCTGACTTAACTGAAACTTCATCACAAATCACTGTATGCTATGCCACACCAGTCGAGGAAAACTGATGATGACTTTGTTGACTGGACTATTGCTCATTCTTCAATACAGCATAACACCAGCTATCCATTGAACTAATTCATTGCACTTTCTGTATTTCGTATTTTTATTTACATTGAGTCATATATTCTATCATGTAGCTGTGCAAGAATTAATCCTGCTGTCTAATTGGCCTTAAGAGGATGCAGCCCCCTTTCCTCCTGCTGTAGGACCAGGGGATCTGAACACTGTGTTGTCATGTGACTCGTCCAGCTGAGACTGCTGTTTAGCCGTGCGAGTGCTGTGGTTCAGTGTTGTCCAAAGTAAAGTATCTTAAACATTAGATAGATTTCGATGTAGTTTTGTACAGACATTCATGATCCCAGAGGATGAATGACTTTTCTGATGCTTTCTCGTCTTCCGCTGGCAAATTTTCAGTTGTCCAGTACTCTCAAAATACTAACCAATTTCCCATCAGACTCAGCTGGACTTAATACATACTCAGCACGTAATACATACTAATGAAATTACCCTCAGCTCATTGAGTGCACATGTGTTGCTTGACCAAATGTTCTCAACCTCTAGTAACATTTAATCGAAGGCTCATATATAAATGCAGGAATTTTCCGGTCACGTGTCATGGAAGTCAGCACATTTATACATAGAATGAGGTTTCACGCCATTTCCCCTCCCTTGTTTGGGCCACAGAGGGCATTGCTGG
Organism: Scatophagus argus; assembly: GCF_020382885.2. Taxonomy (NCBI): domain Eukaryota; kingdom Metazoa; phylum Chordata; class Actinopteri; family Scatophagidae; genus Scatophagus; species Scatophagus argus. The sequence continues at coordinate 3,639,323 of NC_058514.1, read as the reverse complement.
AGCAGAAGCAGCGAAGGAAGCGTCAGGAACCTCTGATGGTTCAGCCCAACACAGAGGCTCGGCCCCGGCGCTCCAGGACACGGCGCGGTGAGGAGCAGGCCCCTCTGGTAGAGTCCCAACTCAGTATTACCAACGATGTCATCATGGATGGTGAGGAGCTGTTTTTATGTTGCAGGTCATGTGCTACGTTCCGTGTGGAAGATGAAGGAGGGGAATTATGTGTTTGAGTGTATTTTATTTGTTCAAAATCAAATAGGATCATGTGCTAGGACAGATCTTGGTGAGATCTAGAGGCTTGTAAGTGCAGAAAATTTCTGATTTCTGATTACACGCATCGTTTTATTTCAGCCACCAGTTTTTAAAATTTGCAGCAGCAAAATCATTTATGTTTGATGTGTGAAAACTGCTTTCTCGTGTGTCAGTGGACTGATTTGCCTGGTAGAGAGGCTGACAAGCTGAAGATCTGAATCTAAAAAGATCTGAATACATCAGGTGGAAACACAGCTTCATAGAAACTCAGTGCTGCTTTTCAGTAAATGTGACTCAGGTCCAGCAGAGCTTGGACACAGACACACAGTATCACAGCATCCTTACATCTGTGGTACCTTTCTGTCATCTGTCATCCCCTGCTGTAGGTATTGATGGCCCAGCAGCTTTTTTGGGCTCAGAAGCCCCTGATCTGGGAATGAAAATCCAAATTCTGTCATCAAGCCAGTCCCAGTCCCAGTCCCAGTCCCAGTCCCAGATACAGCCTCAGTCCCTGTCGCCCACTGCCGAGGAACCTGAGAGGGATGGAGACACTGTGACGCTGCTGGAGCCCAAGACAGATATCCACGAGTTACTGCAGAAACAAGGTGACTGTTCTTACAGTACTCATCTGTTCTCATTCCCCTCTTCATCCCTCCTCTCCTGCTTCCTCTCATCAACTGATTTCTCTCTTCGCCACTTAACCAAAATGATAGTGTGTTTTTGTTGCGTGTAGCCTGCTGCTATATTCAGCGTGTGTTAATGTAGCTTTAGTTGTAAATCACTCCAGATTAGCAGCAATTATTAAATCGGACTTCCTGACATTTAGCACTCTGCTGCTGTAGTATGGAGTACGTATGCAGATGGTGGGGCGATTGATGGCGACGCAGTGAGAAATGGGTCTTTTAATAATAGACCAGGGCATTGTTCATACCGCAGTGCTCATCTGTGGCATCATTACAGCGTCTGCCACCCACACTCATCAGCCAGCTGGCAGGGATTTTAAAAGTTTATGGAACATGTACTAAAATCTAGCCCAGAGTGGATGGTGCACTCCTCACATCCAACTGCTACTGTGAAGCCAGAACAAGTTCGTCCACAGTAAAAACATGTTAACTTTCTTTTAAAGCAATAAGGTCAAAGGTAACACAATGTTAGCATTGCAGAGCCACAGCTCAATCATGGGTCAAGTGATCAAAAGCAGCTCTTTTCTCCTGGGCTTCAGTGTGCCGTAGTAACAAATGTCATTGTCCTTCTCAATAATGCAAGCCCTCATTGTTAATGTCAGCCCAGTTTAGCAGGGGAATATGTCCTCGGGACCTTCAGCAGGTATTTTTGGCTCTCTGTCTTTGCATTAATACCCAGCCCCTGAGGAAACGGAAGAAATAGACCATTCTGAGGTACATTCATATTTGATCAGCTCATTCAGCCAAGATTTGCTTTTTTGGCCGTCTGTGCTATGCGGTAATTATTATGTGGATGTGTGTCTTTTTTCATTTTTTTTTTTTTTTCAGCAGGTCGTTGCTTAGCCCATTATGAGTCCTCTCTGACATTTCCAGATGGTTGATTTCATAAGCCACTGGCTCACACAACTTTGCTCTGCGTTTTAATTGGAGCCCTGGAGTCACTGTTAGAGGGATGCTAACATTCGCAAGCTGCCTGTCTCGATGCTTCTCACTCTCTCAGGTGTAGCTGCATATCCTGGCCCCATTGCTCTTAAAAACCCCAGTCTAAGCACTGGGTCACATTATATTTCTTGTTTAGAATTGCTTTGGCCAGTGTTGTCCCACTCCCCCTGATCTCTAACCTGCCCATGACATGCTGGTAGAAGGAGGAAGTGTCAGAATGTCTCTTTTGTGTGTGTTAGACGCCTTTTATTTACCGTATTCACTTCAAAGCTGGAGATTGAATTACAGCGATAAGAGATACTTACGCATCACGTCTGACCGACCGCATTATTATCATTTCTTGTCGTGTAATTAACGCAAGTTAAATTTGAATCACAGACAGACATGTCCAATTTTACACATCTTAAACACTACAGAGCTGTGTGGAAATCTCCCCCCTGGTGGACCACTGTCATCAGACAGCACATTAAAATGGGCTCTAGCTGCTGCCACGAGCTGCGTCCTGGCTGATAAATCCAATTATCAACAAAGAGACAGATGTCTCAAGCAGTCTTGACTGGCTGCAGTCAGCTAGGCCCGTTTTACATCTGCATGACTGCATGGCGCTGCCTCTTCACAAGAACACAGATGCAAGTCTGGGAGGGACGTTCAGCCTCATCTCTTGACATTAATCTCACCCATGTAGAAAGTGACGTAGACAAAGATGTATTGTTTGTGACAGGTAGGGCTCCATTTGAGGCCACTAGTCAAATGTGACCTTTCTGTAGGGTTCCGAGCAGAGCTTAACTGAGCGATCATGTTGCTCGGTTTGGTACAAAGCAGTTTTAATTGGTTCAGTTACATTCTCAAGGCTTTGTTCACTTTCTTCTTTTTTGCTGTCAAAGAATCTCCCTCCTATTAAAGAAATACTTTGCTAAAAATTTCAGAGAATTATAAAAGGGAGAGATTTTAACTGTATATTGCACTATTTCTGCATCAACCATTGCTCAAGTATTGCATCAGTTCTTGAGAAATTAGTTGTCAGATATCAAAGACCAAAAAAAACTGTGAAATGCACCGTAGGGGCACTTTAGTACCAAAGCCAAAGACATAAAATGAAGCCTTTGATGTTCCTTTGTGGTTGGGAACATACACCGAGCCTCTCAGATTCATTTTCCTCTTGTCTTGTGCAAATGAGCTTCCCAGCATGAAAATTGTAAAGGCCTCCATGGATCATTAAAGCTCTCTCACACCTTCGCCTCTTCTCCCTCGCCAGGTCTGTCTGGCAGCATGAACTTTGATGAAGCCAGCGAACATGAGGACGATGCGGAGGAGGAGCGGACTCGTTCTCTGTCCTCTAACACAGACACCACCAGACCCGCCTCTGCCGCCAGCGGCAAGGACAATCCGGTGGGTGGCCCATTAGATGCGCTCACCGAGAAGCTTCTAACGTGGACTGTAAAATCCTAATCTTAAAAGTTCATGTTCTCATGTATTCATCGCACCCAGGAGGTGGTGACCCCCGGATCGCCCACAGCAGACAGCGCACTAATCGATGTGGCCAATCTGGAGGAGTTTGTCTTTCGTCCGGCTCCACGCGGCGTCACTGTGAAATGTCGAATCACCCGGGACAAGAAGGGCATGGACCGCGGCCTCTACCCCACCTACTTCATGCACATGGAGAGAGAGGATGGCAAGAGAGTGAGTGTGTGTGTGTGTGTGTGTGTGTGTGTGTGTGCTGTGGGGTCATCGGAAGGCATTGGAGAACCCAAATGATTAGCCAATTAGATGATTAGAGAATTAGCCTCTCAGCATCGGTGTACAGTATGGACATAAATACATTTTTCATTTATTTCCGTCTCTCTTTCCAGGTGTTTTTGCTGGCAGGAAGGAAGAGGAAGAAGAGTAAGACGTCCAACTACCTTATTTCAGTGGATGCCACTGATTTGTCGCGAGAGGGAGAGAGCTTCATCGGGAAACTGAGGTAAAATCACTCTTAGATCTGCTGGTACCTGCATTGTTGCTGCCATTTGTCGACAGCATACCTGAATTTACATCAACAAGGTCAAACTGAATTCTGTGTAAAATCCTCCTTAAAATTTTAATTACAAATTACACAATCCACATGTGACAAACAGCTGCTGGTACAAATCATACTAAAGCTCAGGTTTTGGACACGTACCAGCAGCTCTCAGTAAATGCTTCAAAGCACAGCGCCGTCGCCGCTCCACATGCCTCGGATGTTAGAAACGCTGCCAGCAGCTGACGAATGTGAAATGGTGTGAACATTTCATCGCCAATGTGTATTCTACCAGGTCCAACCTCATGGGCACCAAATTCACAGTGTACGACAACGGCACCAATCCCTGCAAGAACCCCGGGGCGCTGCTGGAAGAGAGCAACACGCGACAGGAGCTGGCTGCCATCTGCTATGTGAGTGAACGGCACGCACACACACACACACACACACTGCGTCCCCCTGCTCATTCACAACAATGAACCGGTTACACTCTCTTTTACTGTTTGGCAGGAAACCAACGTGCTGGGATTCAAAGGACCACGTAAGATGACTGTAATCATCCCTGGCATGAACATGAGTTTTGAAAGAGTCCCCGTGAGGCCTCAGAATGTGAGTCCGATGTTCCTGGGACCGTGCGGTGCTTGAGATTTGAGTGCTGCAAGAACACATGCTTTAAACATTCTGCATTTAGTGAGATTTTATTTCATTTGTATGTGTTGTGTGTTTGATCACAGGAGCAGGAGAGCCTCCTGAGCAGGTGGCAGAATCACTCACTGGACAACCTGATCGAGTTGCACAATAAGGCGCCGGTGTGGAACGATGACACTCAGTCTTACGTGCTGAACTTTCACGGCCGCGTGACCCAAGCTTCAGTCAAAAACTTTCAGATAGTTCACGACAACGACCGTAAGTAACCCCCTCTCGCTAGTCCCCGTTTTGTCCTCTCTGTTCCACACATTCACTGCACTTTCTTACAGCGATGCTGTCTTCTGTTCTCCCCGGACTCTAGCTGACTACATCGTCATGCAGTTTGGCAGAGTGGCAGAGGACATCTTCACTCTGGATTACAACTATCCCATGTGCGCCCTCCAAGCCTTTGCCATCGGCCTGTCGAGCTTTGACAGCAAGCTGGCATGTGAATGAACCGCGCGTTTTGCTTCCTGACCACCACCACCTTTCCCGTCCTCCCTCAGATCTCTTCTCGCTGGGGCTGCTTGGAAGCAGAAGAAGCACAGAAGTTAAGAAACAAATATGAGGTTTTTAAAAAAAAAGGAGGATGCTTATGTTGGTGCTCCGTTGGCCGATCCAACAACCCTCCTGTGCGGTAGCTTTTTTAAGCCGTTTTAATGGGGTCATTTCATTATCACTTTTTTTGTACAGTGTATGTGTGCACACCTAAAGGGAAGAGACAAAGCAAAACGCTCATCTCTCGTCAGACATCTGACTCTGCCATTGTTTGAACGGCAGTGAGATATTTTCTGTTGCTTCTGTCGCCTTTGAATTGGATTTCACTCAGTGCTTTTTGCTACGCTAACGTCGTGGCTTTAAGATGTCATTTAACTGCATGAAGCATTTGGAATTACACAACAACATGGCCTCTCCTCTGGCGCCACCCTCAGGCCAAATCCTCGAGTTATTCAGGAACAAAGAAAAGCAAAGTTGTTTTCTGTTTTTCACAAATCGAACAATCTTTTCCGGTGATTAACGGCTGGTTAGCATCGCTCGGCGCCGGCTTGGCTCCAAAATTTCAGTCTTGTTTACGTCTCTAAATGTGGCTTTGTGGCTTCATCTGCCAGCTGCTTATAACTAACTTTGACGTCATTCTTTTTTATCATGTGGTCATTCCTTGTTTTATTGTTGTGTGGAAGGTGTATTACTCCGAGCAGGCCTGTGTTATGGTTTTTGTGCTTTTCTTTTGTGAATAAGTGTAATTTTTAACTTGTGACCGTGGCTTTTCTGTGTCATAAAAAGTTGTTGGATGATCATGAGAAAAAGAAAAACACTAAGTGAGTGCAGTTTTCCGCCAGGTGTTGTCTGGGGGCAAAGTGAAGCAGCTGCTCATCACTTGATCATTTAAGGCAGTGATCAATGTATATACAATGCCATGTCCTCTTGTGTGATATATTCTGTCTTTGAACATGAAATACTAAATGCCTTTTCAGGATACGGATTTTGACAAATAATGGATATGAGTTAAGCATCAATACGCTAGACAGAGCTTATATTTTCATTAGTGCACAGACAAAGACATTTCTATGAAGCAAAACGGTAAGAAATGAAATGAGGACAAGGGACAGTTTATTGAGCTGAGATGGAGTTGGAGCCAAGTTTGTCCAGCCCACTTTTTGTCCGCTGGAGAGCTTCAAATATTTTACTGCCTGTGCCTCTTCATCTCATCTCCTCCTTAATTAAAGGGAAAGCTTAAGGGAAAATGAATCCTATCCTATCCTTTATATGGCTTTCTGTTATTGTTAAATGTCCTGGATATTTTGTTAATTGATGCACTGTGTGTCTGTGCAGGACAGTGAGAACAGAACTGAAAATGCTGATAGACTACACGCATGTTGAGAGTAATTCTCGCTACAAAACCAACTGTAAACACAGCGCTACACTGACTGAATCAGAATCGGAAGTCGCTCTAATGTGGATGCTTTAAAGAAAAAGTGATCGGTGGGACGTCCTGCTGAAGCTGCTTTTCAGGAGCAGCTGCAATTCTTTCTATATGATGTTTACTGCACAGAAATCCTCAGTAACATGCAAACAGATTCAAATACCTGGTTAGTTGGGCATTGTGCCAGGAACTGATGAAAGGCCTGCTTTGTCATTTTGTGTGCAATGGAGTTTTTTGAAGAGAAAAACATTTATTGAAAATATTTTTAAATATATATGCTTTTACTAAAACTGCGGTGAAACACATTCCAGTCAAACACGCAGTCAGCGTTATGGCCGCATTTTAAACCGATGCAAACCTAACAGCGGACGATCGAACAGGCTTATCATGACAACACACGCAGAGAAGAATGTATTCAGTGAACAGTTTATTTTCATAAACATGGCCGATGTCACTCTGATTCAGAACACCGTCGAGAGAAAAACAAAAGTACTTATTTCCATCTATGTAAAATGTTTGAGTAACCAAAATAAAGACATTTTGAAAAATAAAGTGCTTTGCAGGTTTGAACTACATTTTAACTGTCTGCTCTCATGTCTTCATGATGTCAGGTGGAACTTCATCGCACATTGTCTACATGCGGCACATTTTATTAAGTTACCTGCGCGTTTTGCTGCAACTGCGTGTGTTAACATTTAATAACATTTCAGGTCATCTTACAACAGGACACCTTTAAAACTGTTAATGTCTGAACAGTTAACATCAACTAGCCCTCCTCCAGAGCTTCAAAATATATCAAATTTCAGTCTCCTCAGGCAGGTCTTTGTACTTGATCAGGTAGTATGGGTAGCACTGACAGCTATCAAAAACTACAAACATGGTGGGTTTGTCTAGTCGGTCCACGCAGGTGTCGTAGAGACGGTACTCCTTCGTCCTAGTGCTGAGTGGCGGCGGCCTGCGGTAGGTGTTCATCCCGAGACTCACCTTCCCCACCAGGACTTTGGCCAGGAACATGTGACGAAGCTCATCTGACTTCACCTTGGCTGAGTAGGCGTGTGAGAGGGAGGCTTTGGTGGCGAAGTAGGTGCCAAAACCGTAGGTCGTTCCGTTGACTCCGGCCATGCGAGGGTCGAAGTTGTTGTGGCAGATGTCCTCTGAGGCCTTTCTGTTTGTCCCGTGAAAGAGGTGTCTCTCCAGTGGCTCCTTAGACTCAGTGTGCTGCTTCTGCATGTGCGTCTTGTGTCTGTAATCACAACGCAGACACAAGAGTTTGACTGTCACTTCTTTTGATTCCCGCCTCTTCGTCTTTGTACTTCATTCACATAGAAACTTAAACACTATCTCTTTAGACAAGAGACGCAAACAGCAGCCGAACCTTTGGTACTTGTCCCAGTGGAGGAGGTTCTGGACCTGCTGGATGCTGATGATGTCCACCTCAGTCTCGGGCAGGCTGTTATAGAAGAAGCTGCGGACCGTCTTGTAGGCACGTGTCTCAGCCGGAACGTCCACCAAGCTGTAGTCCTGCTCTGATGCCAGACACCACACTGGAGGATACCAGGATCTGAAGTCCTCCAGAGGGTCCACACTGAAGTTGGTGGCAGGAGGAACGCCGACAGGTCCGGGGGGCTCAGTCCAGATTCCTGTCCTGCGTGGGAGAAGCAGGGGAAGGATGTGATGAAGAGGAGATGTGAAGACATTTCTTACAAACTGCTTTATCGCACGTCTGAATCAGAGCAGTTAATGAGTGAATGCGTCTACTGTAATTCTGCCAGCACTGTTACTCTACTTGCTTACACCTGTCTCATATTACAATTATTACATGTGGAAACTGACACTCCAATATAGTTTTAAACGGTGTGAATTGCATTTGTAGCATGGGCCACATAAGGTTTACTGAAATCCCTAAATCATAAAAAGATATTTATGCCCATATGAGTGCAAAATGTTGCATCAGAAACAGATTAAGAGCTTTTCACTTCCGCTGAATTACTGTCCATAATTCAGACAACTGAAATAAGGATCAAGAACAAAAAGCACAATAAATATGGGATCACACAGTCACAATCATAGCTAATCTCTATGAACATATGGATGGAGAATCTGAGAACTGAAAAATGAGAAATGATCCAGGATCCCGACCGCAGGTAAGGCTGCATGGAATCAGGGGATCGGTAGACGGGTCTGCAGCGAACGTGTCTCTGAAACCCTGTGGTGACGTTGGTCTGGGTCATAGTGGAGAAGTCCACCTTGTACTCCCGTGAGCCGATGTGGAAGGAGCACTCGGGCTCTTTTCTACTCATTTTCATTAGCAGCAAGGTGGACACATTCTGTGAAGAGATGAACCAATCAGTGATGAAGGACCTGCTGGTGATACTTCAGGCAACAAAAGCCCCTGAAAAGGGAACTGATTGACTGAACATTCACCTTGTCGTACTCTTCCCAGCTGAGGTTGTTCCGCCAGTAGATTTTCCATTGGCTGGGAAAGTGAGGATTCTTGAACATATTATCAGAGTTAGTGAGTCTTCTAACCCTGTCGTACTTGGATGTATCATCCAACTCCATCAAGGCAAAGTTCAGAGTGTAGCGATCGTGCCTGAAGGGAGATGAAAATACACTCACTTTTGTTTTGCACTCGCACACAGAAGGAAACAAAAACAAATGATAAAATAAGTGTGCATTAGTATAAAACCTCTAATAGAAACATGCAGTAACCCTGCAACTAACCCATCCTTGATGCAAATCGTGGTTTGGTTGACATTGCTGTACATCCTTTCCAGTAAGACCTGAGAGCGAAGGGGGAAGTCGATCCACTGGCGGCTGGTCACACACCGCAGCTGCCAGTGAAACGGGTAGGGGGTGTGGTGCTTCTTACACTTCTTCCCTGCTCGACACAAGCCGAGGAGGAATCTGTCACAGATCTGGATGTCAGGGGAGGTATTTGTGTGGAAGGAAGTGGGAACTGGGACTTTGGACGGGGCTTGTAGCTTGGTGGAGGCGGTTGTTGGGGTCTGGATGGCGGACAGGGTCACACTCTTGGTAGGGGCGTGGGGCTGATCGGCAAGCTGCGACTGGGTGATGATGACAGGCAGGGAGACGATGAGAGACGTGGCCTGTGCAGGCCTCAGGAGTATTTTCTGTGGTTGATTTGGGCTCGGCAGTGACTGGCTGCTGCTTTGAGGGAAGGTGACCTGGACATAAGAGCTGTTCAGGGCGACGCTATGCTGCTGAGCGTCGAACTGGATGATCGCCTGAGGCTGCAGGATGCCTGAAGAAGGCCCTGAGATCTGTACCACCCTAGTAGTGCCTTGACTTTTACTGGAAGCTGTGGTCTTGACTTGCTTAGAGGCCACAGGAGTTAAATGAACACTGATGCCATAGGGGTTGACAGTCCAGGCGATGTTGAGCTGCTGGGATCTCATGGCCTCCCACACCGGGAGGCTGGTGTTGGTGTCAGTGGGGATCTCAAGTAGGAGGACAGACGGGCCCAGCAAGGTGACTCTGGAAGATTTGGGTGGAGGCTCTGAAACTGAAACATTGTCCTCCATTTTTCTCCTTCTTCCTTGGCTGGATGAAGCGTTAAGCATGATGGACCTCCTGGAAAACACACTGCAGAGCACATTTTTAGTGAATTAGCATCAAGGAAATGATGGAGGCAGGATAAACTGCATTAATTTCACCAGCTTGATCGCTATTGAGTATTTGCATTTTCTGCTATTTTATACTTCTACTCCATTGCATTCCAGAGTCATAACATTATAGGACACATTCAGGCAGGTATTATGATCCAAAAATACATTACCATTATGTAATACATTATGTATTATAATGGATTTTGCTACCGGACATAAAGTAACTAAAATGAGTCCCACATCTGTCAGCTGTAACACTTTATACATACTTTGACGATAAACACTAATTTATCGTCATAACAATATAACATGTACATTTCCCAAATGGACCAACTTGCATCACGAGTACTTTCTGATATTTTGATGCTGTACCTTCTGTACTTGAAAGTAGGACTTTTGCGAGTATTTCTACACTGCGGTACTGCTGCCTTTACTGAAGTAAAAGACTTGAGTCCTTCTTCCACCCCTGCTTCACATTAATGTTTTTTTATATAATTTTGTCTCCCGAGTGGAGGACGTAATTAATGTCAGTTTAATTAAATCAAACCTCTTATTAACTACACATAACCTCCACCTTTTAAAAGGTAATTAAGATAAACTGCAAGCCGTTAGCTACACGCGCCGTTAGCAATGCGGCTAAAGCTAACGTAAACTTAATGAAGAAAGCTAATTAGCTGAAGATGAAAACCGACTAACCAGTCCTGACACCAGCTGAGGCCTGAGGCTTCAAATCACCTGCTTCACACAAATCAGCTGCCCTCCCATAACAATGGAGGTAATTCTCACTGAAGGCGACAGGTACAGCGAAGGTGTGAAAGGTTTGATTTACGTAACGTAAAGAGGGCGCTGCGCAGTTCAGTGGGAGGTGCGCGATCAGACCGGAAATGTAAAACAAAAAGACCAAAAACAACAATTACAAAGATGCAAAGATGTCCACTTTAATAACATGTTGTGAAAAGCTATCTTAAGTTTATTTTACATTGGATTCCATAGTTTTATGTTTTATCATTCTATGCTGTATCCATCTTCTGCAGGCCACATGTGAACCCTTTTTCATATTTCAGTCAGGACAGACAAGGTCACGATGTCTGCCAGTTATTTATTAGTAAACCAGCTGTAACATTTCTGCAATAGATGCACATAAAGCACATTTAGATTTTGCCATATATCCATAACATAATCAAACCAGACCATAAAATTAAGTCACACATACAATAATGGTTTCTTTTTTTTGTTCTTTTCCAGGCTACAGTGCAGAATTTTCATGACACACATTATGGTTATTGTTCTACTTAAACAACAAACATTTGAAAGAAATGTCATTTTATAGTAGTTCAAAGTGCAAAGACTGAGTTGAAATAAGCTTACAAATTATCAGTATTATTTTAAACTATAAATGATTGTAGGATATCATAGTGGAGCTGGAAATAAAGTGCTGAAACCTCCTTTCTCACGCTATGTTAAGTTTCCATTCCATCTGGGTTGAAGAAAACCAAAAGTTTTGAAGTGCAAATGTACTTTCAACAATATTCGACAGCTTTCACAGAAACCTCGAGCGGCTGAACCGTCAGAGGACACTGCTGACAGCCCACCCAGAAGTACGGAAAGACGCTTTCAGTGATGGCGTGTTTGAAGGTGTAGATGGGCGTGTTGTCGTGCGGGTCGTAGAAAGACACCCTGCCCTTATCACAGTCCAGATGAACTCTGATCCTCTGCGGGGTCTTCTTCAAGCTCAGCCTCGTCAAAGGAGAGGTGCCCGCAAAGTACATTTTGTGGTAAAAGTACACACACAGGTAGCCGTTCTTCAGCACTGAAGACACCTTCTCTTTCCTCAGGACGGATGCTTTAGCCACGCCGACAACCCACGCCGTGTTATCTCCCACGCTGACGTCCCAGGTGTGCTTGCCTGAGCTGAAGCCCTCGCGGCCCAGCACGGCGGTGTCGGGGTCGTACCTCTCCGGGTTGTCGGGCAGCTTCCGCTTGTCATCGCTGTCACAGACGCTGGTGAGATCGTCCGACAGGACGAGCCAGGGGGCAGCCGTGTTGGGGTCCAGAGTCACCGGAGCTGAAACAAACAGCATCACAACCTTTCCTCCACCTCAGGAACACAAGTGAAACTGTGTCCAGAAGCTCAAAGAATAAACCTCAAAATGACCCAAAAAGCCTGATAAAGGATGTGCTTACTGTATTTGACGATCTTGTGCATCTTCTCCCATATGTGGAAGGTCAGAGAGCCCAAATAGTTGGCCACATCTATGAGTGCTCCAGGAGCCATAACTGGAGCTTCTGTTGGGCTCTCAGCACTGCAGGGGGGGGATCAGGCAGTTTATGTAAGTTGTTATGAAAGAAAAGAAAAGTAAAGTTTTAAAAGATAAAAGCTTTTTTTCACCTTGCCAATGTCCTCTTGCAGTTCTGAGAAAAAAAAGGAGGCAAATTCACGAAAGATGTAAAAGAAACTTTTACACGGGTATCCATGCATTTAGTCGAAGACACTCACATGAAGGAGAGAGATGCCCTCCGAAGCCATCTCCTCCTCTAAAACTCGGATGGATTCAGACACCGACGTTATATCTCGGGTAATTTCCTCGATCTTCTGCATCATCGCTCGACTCTTCTGCACTTCCTCCTTCTTCAGCGCCTCCATCCGGGTTTCTTCCTCGGCTTGGAGGAAAGAGCGAAGCTTTTCGAACTCCTCACGTGTTCTCCTCTCCACAAATCGAGCCTGGACCTGAAATAAAAATGGCATGAGTGCGGCCTGGAAATGACCTTTACATACAGTAAGATTTCTATGAGGAGGAATCAAACTCCTCAAACCTGAATGTATGCCACAGCATCCTCGTAGTTTTTCTTCATTTTGTCAAAAGCATCCCTCTTTTCTTGCAAAGAGCTGAGGGCAGACTTCATTTTCTCCTGAGTAGATAATTTAGAGAAAATTAATTAGAAGGTCTGTTGAGAAGAAACATTAACCTCTAAAGCTTCAGGCGGACAACATCCTCCAAGATAAAAACTTGTAACATTTATTCCGCGAACTTAACGCAACAGGCCCAAGGAAAAGCATATTATTCCAGCATTTACCTTCACATCCACAACAGCCTCGCTGACGGGGCAACAGTCGTGCTGTTTGTGCTTCCTGGAGGTGTGGCAAACCACACAGATGGGCTCGTTGTCTGGCAGGCAAAAAAGCTTGAGCTTCTCCCCGTGAAGAGGACACACCTCCCCCGGTTCGCAGTACAGCTCCCCCGCCATTTCCTCCAGACTCTCACTCTCCTTGATGTAAGACTCACACAGGTTCTTCAGGGTGAGGCTGGGCACGGGGTCGTCCAGAGACTCGCTCCTGCACAGGGGACAGTCGCGGCTCCCTCCGTGAACCCAGTGCTGCCGCAGACAGGATGTGCAGAAGCTGTGGCTGCACTTCAGGACCACTGGGTCTCTGAAGATTTCACAGCATATGGGACAGGACAGATCCACCTCTGAGAGTGAGACCCTGGCTGCCATTCTGACACCAGCGCTCCGGTTTTACTGTGAAAATGAAAGCAGGGCAAAGGTTCAGGCACTGGTCAAGCACAGGAACAGGCCTCGCTTAAACCCACACGCACTTGCTATTTATTTCTCCACACGACTGCAGAACGCTGAACGCAAAGCAGTCTTTAAACCCTTTAATGTGCAAACTGAATAACTGTCAGTTCCATGAAAAAAGTCTGAGCCAGCCAGACCTACCTGACAGCCAGAGACCAGTGACATACGTGAGTAGAAGCGGTGTGAACTTCCTGCTTCCTGTTGTGCTGACTCACCCAAAGGAGGCGGGGCCTCAGAGGCAGCAGGCGTTTTTAACCGTTAACTAACTTGGGAACTTCTGCTTGCTTTCATCTCTCCAGGGCTCTGAAATTATTACTAAGATATTTTTATGGAATATTGAATAATCATGTGATATGTAGCACTTTGGTCCACACCTGCAGTTTGTTCACATTTGTGTCCGTGATGGTTTTGTTGAGCTGTAGAAACCGCTCTCAGTGTACAGCGCCATCTGGTGGCAAAGAACTGCAACAGTCTTCAGCGTTAAACTGATGCCAACTGCATCAGTGTAACAAGAGTTGTGTTACGGGTTAAATTGACCGGTTATAAAGTTTGAAGATCAACAAAAAAGTAGTTAAAAGTATTTTTTCTGTATGAGACTTCTTCTGCTAATCAACATATGACATGAAAATGGTTCATCTCACATATTTGCAACCATCCCCCACATGTTTACATCACATAGATTCTGTTCAGGTCAGTTTGAATAGTTATGTAAAACTACTATATGTTCTTATGGTCTTTCAAAAGTAATAAAGTGGTGAAACATTAAAAAAAACGCTGAACATGTATTTTTTTATGAAAACGACTGAATTATCCTAATTGAACCATTATCTGAGAGGTAAGGAACACCATTGCACTGAACATTGACAGAATAGTTAGTAATGGAGTTAGTAATTAAATATTAACAATGCTTATTAGGAGTTTTTCCTTTATTATTATTATATCAGACTTCTTTTGGATAATAAAACATGCACCGGGCAACATCGTTGCTGTTCCTGACAAATGAACACAACAGGAGGGTTGAGCAGTCGATTAGGCAGTTTTTGCATGTTATTAGGGTTCACTGTACAGTCAGTGATCTACACACTCATTTGGTGTTTACATCTTCCATTTAACAGCAAAACGCAGCGGTCTGTACTGAGATCATTTGGTTTTTATTAAAATGCTACAACTGTGTCCCTGATTTTGCTCACGCCATCAGATATTACTCATATTTCTTTATTGTTTGTTGTGTTTTGCTGTAATTCCCCTAAAGCTTTTCTTACTGTTTTATGCTCCAAAGACCATCAGCGACAGCCAGAGAAAAACAGAGTCTGCTCACTGGGTGTCGTCTCTCCTTCACGAATGTTTTTTATCTGACACTGCAGCGTCATCTTCAGACTGTGCAGTTTTCACTCTGTCACTTGGAGTTCAGTTGGCGATGAGAAACAGAAGTTTTAAGAAATGTGGAAGAACAAATAATAATCTCATGTGGTTACATTTGGTTTCCAGAAAATAATTAAGTTAATTAATGTCGTGCATTGTGCATGTGGAGGAAATGAAAGCTCTTTGTGGATGCTATATTTGTAGTATGAGTCACACTGACTAAATTTATTCCTTGGATGTGAGGAGAGCTTAAAGTGAGATTGAAACTTTTGAGAGAGGAGGGACGAGTAATTTCTCTATTAAATACACTGAGCCTTACTTAAGTGTGGTACCACCGAGGAACAGGTGGAGAGCAGGAACTCGCTGAGAGAAACTGACAGGACACTGATATTGAAAAAAAACCCCTAAAACAAACAAACAAAAAAAAAACAATCGAATCTCTCGCTGTCACTTTTGGTACGTCACAGCCACTCAAGAGTTTTCTGGTTTGATCCGGAGCTGCAGAAGATTGTTTTACCGACTGACCTTTGGCTGTCGGACTTCACACTGAAGGAGGACGTGAGAGTGAAGTCAGCTTTCCAAAACTTACTCTTAATTGTGCTTTTCTCAGTTGATGGTGCTCATGCCCTCTTTGCTTTGACTGGCAACACAGATGGTCTGTTTGTCACCCATAAAGGAGGTTTTGAGTTTCCAGCAGATGCTCTGGTGGTTAAATTTCCTCGCTTCCCTCCAGGAATGACTCAGAGTTTTTAAAAGGCACGCTGAGCTCCGTTTCAGTTGCCCAATAAAGTGTTTACTTTGTTGACATTTAGTGTGGGACATCGTAAACATGCTGCAATGTCTTCACAGGCCCTTCACTGCTCATAATTTACAGCAGACATCAATGAATTTATCACATGCATCATCATTCGCTGTAATTATGGCTCGATTATGACCAAAGTTGAAGTGCTTATTGGAGGTTTGCGAAATGGAAAGAAAAGTTATATGCTTGTTACCGTGCTCACACTTCTTCATTACTCACTATGAGCCACGTGTTAAGTAAATATCGACTTTCTTGCGTGCAGGATGTCACATCATTTGTTATCTTAGCCTCAGAAGGATGCTGCATATGGAATACTGAACGTGCCTCTCTGGAGCTATTTGTCATTTCTGATGGAGGCAAATGCAAGTTTTCTTGTCACTTAACTGTTGGAAAAGTTAACTTCTATGTAATCATATCACACACTGGACAATAAAAGGTGATAGCACCTTTATACTGAAATGAAACCAGTCAACATGTTGTAATTATTTACCACCACTAGGTGTCAGGATTTGCCCACATATGGCAGCTAAAGTGCTTAAAGCTACTGAAATGAGGCTGCAGCATTCATGCAGAAATGTCCTCCTTACTTTGCATCAAAAAGACAAAAATCAGAAGATCTGATCCTCCCGTGATAGGTGCGTTGGAAACACCTGTGCCATCCCAGGATAAAGCAGCTTCAACGCTCACATTTACCTGGATGTCACTGTTGGGCCGCCTCTCCTGCCCTGTAAATTGGTTGTCAGCCAGTGTGACCCAGGCTAATAGTGATTCATTATTGCTCACACCCTGCTGGTGTTCACAGAGCTTCATGGGGCTGAAGGGGAAGGGGGAAAGGGTGGGGAGGCTGTGTCAATCACTCAGCATCTAATGAGGACAGGCAGGCCAACACACAGTGGAGACAACCCCCGTCAGCCCCGTCTCCCCGCCTGATACTTCACTGAGGGCATCAGGACTACTCTGACATCACTTTCACACAGATGGACTGCAAATGATGGAGCTCCTTTTTCAGGAGGAGAAAAGCACTAATGACTGCAGCTGAGAATGGGCATTAAAAACATCATCAGTGAAGCATAACGGTCTCATATTTATTTCACCATTGTACAAGCCTATTTGCAAATATGTGACAAAAAGTCAATAGCCTATTGCTCTGGTGTGCTATGCAGGGAGGCTGGAGAGTAAACTAAAGTGAACTAAAGCCAGTGAAATAAGAGCAAATGTTAGAGGAAGGGATTGGGGAAAAGCAGTGAGAGAGGTAGAGAAAGAAAAGCAGAGGCAGAGTGAGTGAGATTTCATTGTATGCACTGATGGCGTTGACAGGAAGTGACCCCGGCCCCAACACTTCATTATCTGTACACTTGCAAAGTCTGTTCAGTTTTCTGTCACAATGGCGGCACAACACAGCGGAAGGCTCATTCCAAAGGTGACAGGAACATGATTCTTAGTTTCTGGTGATGACACACTCGGGTTACCATCCTCAGTGGGAAGCCTAGCGGTAACATTTTCAAACCTCCAAGGGGGGTGTTTGGTTTGAAAGCCAAGCTCATTTTGGCCTCTCATCAGCTGCAGGAATTTGCCTGTTGTGGTTTGATTTTTGATATGACCCAAAGGCAGACTCGGACAAGAGGCAGTGGATATGAGTAAAAGGTTCAATGCAGCACAGGGGATGAAGGCAGAGGGCAGGAAGGTGGAGGTGGAGGTGGAGGAGCAGAAGGAGCAGTGAGGAGTGCAGAGTGACTCAGGTTTGCAGCTTTGATAAGATGAGGTCAGTGGAAGCAGTCGCTGGTACTTTCTGAGCACAAAGACAAGTCAGTTAGGAGAACTCAGAAGTCTGGTGACAAATGAAGGTTGAGCCTGGGTTTAGGTGTGGGTGGGTGAAGAGCAGATGGGAAACAGGTGTGGAGAACAGGTGCTGGAAATCAGTAAGCCACGCCCACAAGGAGGTGGAGACACACAGCAAGCCAGGAAAGAGTAAAAACAGACACCGGAGTCATGGCCAAAGCTGTGACATGTTGGACAGTTAGCATCCATCAGCATCAGCAAACTCAATTTGAGCACACGTGCGCATCTGCAGTAGGCCAATATGACTGCAACACGTCTCACATCACCCAATTCTGAAACGTCCTAATTTACTATACAAGTGTGCTGTTCTGTTTGACCATACTTGTACTACACCTGATAGATAATCATGTTCCACTGCACATTGAAAAATGAAAAGATTTCAGCAGGCAGCAGCTGAGTCAGTGTGTAATGTGGAGACTTTATAAGTTTAATCTCCTAGTTTAGTTATAATTGTAATTGTGCCCCAGAGGGTACCCAACAGAAAGAGAGAGAGAGAGGGGGGACAGGGGCCACACAACTGAATTATCATTTCTGCCATATCAATATTTGATCTTTTCAGATTCAAGTACTTGTGACACATTGACAAATCATTTTCATACTGTTCACATTGTGACTCAAGAGCGCCGTTCTCCCTCGCCATCAAAGGGAAACGCTATAGGACATCCATTTCATAAGAGGATGTTTTCATTGTGTCCCTTCTTCCACACATGAATTGAGTATCTCACATAAATAGGATTAAATGCACAGCTTCACAAAGGCGTGCAAGGCACCCTCACCACAGAGGTGCTCTCTCTTTTTTTTGTGGTCACATATCGATTTTCCCCTTGCTAATGGCTGAGAAACCTTTGACAACAACCTCACACGGACACTGCAAAGCATATGTGATGTATTACAAAAATATCAGAGAAACAAAGTTTAGGTCTTTTCCCTGCTAGCTATTTTAGTGTGCATTTGAAGGTGTGTGGGAGGGGTCGTCTGAAACAACACACTTGCATGTTGCTCACACACACCCACACATGAACGTGCGTGCAGCAAGGCCCACACATGAGCACCCTGACATTTCTGCAAACACAAATATGCACTGCATCGGAGGTAAATTCGATCTTATTGGAGAGGCTGCTGGAAAGCCTGGGGCTCAGAAAACTCCTTGAGTCTCTGGAAGGTCGCCAGGCTCTCCAGATTCACAGGAAAACCACAGTTATCAGTATTTCCCTCCCTCTCTCTTTGACGCAGACACACACACCTGCACACGGCGACCCAACCCACTGGAGTTTAAAGGAGTGACATCAATTCAATAAGCCCGGCCTGACAGGGACAGCGCAATACACCACAACACAGCTGCTCTCTCTATCGCTTTGCTAACCCATTTCCCCTCCTGGCTTCCTCCCTTTCCTTTAAGCTTGAGCTCAGCAAAGCAGAGTGATGACAATTTTGTTTTGGCCGGATGAATCTGCTGTCTGTGATGACCCAAATCTGTATTGAATTTTTTCCCCTGCTCTGCTATCAAAAATGGTATAGAGAGTGTCAGGAAATGTTGCATGTCTGGGTGTTGCTCACACTTATTTCCTGCTGGAACTGAGTTGCGTGTTACTTCTCAACATTTCATATCATCTTGAGTAGCTGATGCGGGATATAAATGGAATAGCTCTCATTCACACTCATAAAAAATGAATCTCAATTAGATGAAACAGATGAAATCGTAGACTTGTAAGTTGGATCTTTTTGATGGCTCCGCGGGACTGTTGCAGGACCATGCATTCACCATCTCTAAGTGGGTCATTTGGCTCAGTTCAGGCCAAAGCCGCCTGTCACCATCGACGTGTCAAATCAACTGTGGCACGACGAGCCAGGCTGTGAGGCCTGAGCCAGGGATCTCGCTGGTCAAGAGGCAGAGCGACATAATGGAGCTCAAAGCCCACAGAACGCTTCGACTGAACGTGATCATCACCTGCATCATGGTGGACCTTATCCGGCGTATCAAAATCCACTTTAAGGACTAGAGCAAAAGCCTGCATGTGGTTTTGTTCTTTGGGAACAAATTGGCCCCGGGCTTCCCTTTATTTCATCTACTGAGGGGAGGCATGGGTCTCTTTAGGGCTGAGATGGATGTGCTCGCTCTGCCAGTACGACACCCAAAGGGCCTCTGTCACGTGATAGCACACATTAAGAGCTGATCTGGAGACAAATGCCCCGCCCTCGATGGCTCTGTGTTGGGACAAATGGAAGATATGGATTGCTGGATGGAGCTGCACAATCCCCCATTGACCACTACAAGTCCTCTGTGCGTGTGTGTGTGTGTGTTTGTCAGCATGTGTTCCATCTGGGATATAAACACAGGACAACACTCTGAAGACTGCGTGATGCACATAATTCGTTTGATAAATGACCTGATAGCCATGACCTGGACAAAACCACAGCAGAATACAGAACCCACTTTAAAGATACATGAGAGCTACTTGGGTTATCTTTCAGATGCAGCGTGTCTGGGTAGATAAATCAAACACACCTAAGCTTTTTAAAATGTCTGTCATGCTTTGCGTGATAGGACTTTTTGTGACCTAAGCGTTAATTACCATTTCTGGGGCTGCACGTATCAAAATGATTTCAGCCTGTGACAGTTTTGTAAGATTATATTAATATATATATTTTTTTATCTTAGCTGCAGGGAGGATTTGAAGGATATAAATTCCTGTCACCAGAAAAAGGATTGGAGCTTTTGCCTGACTTAAAGGTGTCGAACAGTCCGCAACAGCAGTAATCCCATAATCTGGACAGTCAGCAGCACTGCAAAAGGTCCGTACTACAGTATACACAACACAAGCAAACTGATACAAAACACAGCACTGCCATTAAGACTACAGCTGCCACCAACAACACCACCACCCACATCTCGTCTGTTATCATATCCCACCTCGCTTTGCCCTGCTTTATTTTGTCATCTTCGGCTGAAATCATCGGGTTACTGTAAAGCTCAATAGCAATATTTTGATGGTTTCTAAATGGACTTTGGGACACTTTCCAGATTTTGTTTATATTTTATATTTTACTAGCTGTCACTGTATGATCCCACAGGACGAGTATGAAATAGTACGATAGGAATTTCCAAAATAGTTGGAAAACAATGTGAAAAGAATGTGATGTAATAATAAATAAGAGTTATGGAATCACTCCGTGACAGTTTTTCAAAATTTTAGAACATAGCGCTTGTTAGCATCGGTGGTTCTCCTGCCTCATGGCGAGTTGACATGCAGTTATTACAGTCTGCATTTTCGCTAGCTAGCCATGCCTTAGTCCTGCAAATGCATTTTCCCTGGATGCCAGCTCAGTCACCTAATTTAAATTTTTAAAGGAGGATGAGATGAACGTGAGTTGGATTGATTTCATCAAGAGCAACACTGATGCTAAAAATTCAAATGTTTTAAAAGTCAATAATCACACAGAATAAATGCACAGTTGGACCTTCATTTACAAGACAATTACATAATAATAATAGTAATAATAATAATAATAAATACATATAATTACAAACAAAACAGTGACGACTTGCAGGATGAATCCAGCAAACTCTAACGCTAAAAACCCTCTGTATAAAGAGGTAACTACTGAATGTAAATATACTGAATTGCCATTGCTTAATGCCCAACATAAATAGTATCAAAATGTTGTGTAGACGAAAGTATCCAGACACACCTCTTTATGGGGCTGTTTTTCAGGGTTTGTTCTTGGCCCCTGACCTCCAGTGAAGGGAAATCTTAATGCTTCAGCACACCAAGACATTTTGGACAATGCTATGCTTCCAACTTTGTGGCAACAGTTTGTTGAAGGCCCTTTTCTATTCCAGCATGACTGTGCCCCAGTGCACAAAGCAAAGCTCCATAAAGACATGGTTGGATGAGTTTGGTGTGGAAGAACTTGACTGGCCCACACAGAGCCCTGACCTCAACCCCATCCAACACCTTTGGGATGAACTGGAACGCAGATTGTGAGCCAGGCCTTTTGGTCCAACATCAGTGTGTGACCTCACAAATGCTCTGCTGCATGAATGAACAAAGATTCCCAGAGAAACACTCACTATGTTTGAGTGTGTTTGTATGAGTGGGCGGCATGGTGGTGCAGTGGTTAGCACTGTCGCCTCATAGCAAGGGGGTTCCAGGTTTGAATCCCGGTCTGGGCCCTTCTATGTGGAGTTTGCATGTTCTGCTTGTGCCTGTGTGGGTTTTCTCTGGGTACTCTGGCTTCCTCCCACAATACCAAAAACATGCACATTAGGTTAATTGGCTACTCTAAATTGCCCCTAGGTGTGAGTGTGAGAGTGTGTGGTTGTTTGTCTTTGTGTGTTGGCCCTGCTCCAGCTCCCCCGCGACCCTGACGGATAAGCGGTATAGAAAATGGATGGATGTTTGTATGAGCATATGTGCTCAACTACTTGGTATATTCTTACACATTTAGCACTTAGACTGACTCAGGTGATGAGGACCATGTGATGTGGTTGAAAGCTCCAGAAAAGACTAGTATTTTATAACTGTGCGTAGAAAACAGTGCCCAATGTGTTGGTCTGTATAGTCTATTTTAAACATGTTTTCTTCTGTAAATATATTTAATACGGATTAAACTCTGCTGACCACCCTTTGGGCTGAAAACAGATCAAACGGGTAAACAAATATGGTTGAGATGCTAAGCAAAGATAACCAATAATAAATATGATTTCACTCAGGCCCGGGGTGCATCACTATCAGTTCTGCTGTTGTGAATGTCAGAGGAAGTCCACGCTGACGCACTCGCCGGTCATGACCTGAGTTTTCGACACACGCGAGTCCTTTGAACATCAACATCTTGCTGAGCAGAAATGAGCACATAATCCTCCCAGTAATTTAACCAGCCTGTCCCCTCCTACTACCTTCTGCATAGGTTAGGAGAAAAGATTAGGACGCTGGGGAAGAGAGACACAGACATGTTGCTGGGATACCAGAGGGCTGAATACATTGATTGCATCTTATGCTTATAGATGTACGCTGAATTGGATTACGGTGGCTGTTTGTACCTTATTAGTGTGACATTTCTACAAGAGGAGGACATGTCCCCAGATGACTCAGAGAATTGGCTGCATTTAAATGTCAGACTACAAGGGCTAATTTTTATTTCTTGACATGTTTTAATATGCTTATGACAGCAGGGGGAAAAAAAAACCTACGCTAGAAAATTGCAGATTGTGGGACGAGCTGATAAGAGACCTTCTTTTTATCACAGCGGCTCCTTTCAAGAAGAGGAGACACAGCAAACTCTTCAAGTGAAGCCCCGACTGAGTGCATTTGATGATAGCAATTGCATAATGAGACGATGCTGAAGCTTGGCCGAGTTCTCGACTTGAAAAATCACAGGTTTAGCGTGGGCGAGCCAGAACAATGGCATGTTTGAAGTCCTTGTTGTGGTCGTTTTTTATTTTCAAATATTAATAACTTTGCGATGGCCCAAATCTAATGAATGTCACATCTGGTTGAAGGAGGCTCGGAGTTGCTTCCTCGCTCACAACAGAAAACAAGCTTTCTTTGAACAACAGCATTTCTTTTATACCTTTTACAGGGACAATAACTCAGGACGAGCCTCTGTTGCATTAACATGACGACTCTACTGCGGCCTGTAATATGGCAACCCTCTGCACTGACTGAGTCCGCTGCAGGATTGGATTTGGCTTGCGATGAAGAGTGCTTAAACCACAGCGGGAGCTATAATCAACCATCGATCCACGGACAGAGGAGTTCGTGGTAGCTGCATACAGTCAGGCCTTTTCGATTTTGATAAAACAATGATGTATTGTGGGCGAGCAGTAGGGGAAACGAGCTGAGATAATTGTTTTGTTGGTGTTCCCTCTCTGACCACACTGTGCCTTCGCTGAAGGTCATGCCTTATTGAGCTCCTGGCAGCACGTGTGACCATAACCATGCCGTTATGTGGAATAGAGTTATCGATCAAACCTGTTTGTCGCTCTCAAGCAGTCTACAGTATTTTACAACATTCAGAAATGGCCCGTAAATATACAGAGCGAGAGAATCTTTTAAAATCTTGAGGTGACACATCTATCAGGAGGGTAATGGATTTTGTTTTCAGGTGCACATTCAGGGAGTCTGTTGTAAATGTGGCTTGTAAGGTCTCATTATCATGATGCTGGCAGACAGGTGGAGAGTGGAGATTGAATTTCAGGCCACAGAGCAGAAGCTGTGAGAGGGAGATGGAGACGCCATAAGCTGCAAAGGCAGAATTACATCAAAACAGATGTAGAAATGTTTATTTTGATGCCTGAAGATTACCTCAAGCTGGAGCTGTGTAACTTTTCAAAAGAAGAAATAAGCCAATCTTATATTTACTGAAAAGTTGAAATCAGACGCATTAAAACTCAACTTTTCTTGCTTCAGCTTAGGATCACTTTAAAGTCAAAATTCAATTGTAGATTCAAAATGTGAAAACAAAATTCCATTGACTGCACATATAAAATACACTTGACAAAAATGCTCTTGTCAGTGCAAATCTTCAGACAAATGTTGTTTTTCCTTTAAATATGACTTGGATTCCCATCATATCTTTTCCCCATTCAATACTGTATCAAAGTTCAGTATATTTTATAGTGGAAATAAGCATACGATTGTTTCGATCAATCTGTAGATAAACGGCTGGACAATCTGATGGAGATTAACTGTGAATTGACTTCATCCTGATGTCCTCTCTGCAGTGCTGAGACTGTTCACTGTGAGTGATTTGCACGATCTAGCCAGCGATCAGTTGTTTGCAATCTGTCAGCCTCCTGTGACCGATGGTTATGGGGTGTTAAAGGTCAACACAGTCTGGCCTTACCTGCCCGGACTGGGGCTATTCTCAACCTCATTAAGTGGAAATCACAGAGCTCCTCTCAGCCCAGACGCATTCTCATCTGTATGCCAGCAGACGCTAATACAGACATCGATGCGGCTGGCGTTCTGCTCCGTCTGCTTGGCTGAAATTGACCCAAATAAAACACAAATGAAACACGTATCACTGCAGCTGCTTTGCTTGGGTGATTTTCCACATGGTGCCAGTCATAAAAGGTAACTTGTGAATGCAAATAGCGCAAAATGGTTTCGCTTTTAATCCAATATTCATACGGCCTGATGCAAGCCAGAATTAAGTTAAAAGCTTATCTTTAAAAAAACATTCAGATAAGTTTTAGGGGGGGAATTAAAAGTGTATAAAAAATGTTGCTTTTCAGTTACATTTCCAAGCCCACTCATCCAATCACAATAATGGAGACCATTTGGGAGACTGCATTGTAATGCACCACATTTAATGCTTGCAAATGAGAATACAGCATTGGTATACCTTGGTGATAGATGAAAACTCATCAGCAAACATTAAGCATGTGGCACAGCAACGCAAATGCTAATCCTTCCTCTTTATCTCTGCAAGAATGTCCTTTTCCATCCACCACAAAGTGTTCGCTGCTGAAGCACATTCCCAGTGAGGCTGCTGCATGTGACTTCATTAAAAATGGACGTTAATCAAAATGGGCTGAGAGTATTGTGATCAAAGTTAAGCCCCTCTTTAAACAGAGTCTTGTCTGTAATTCAGGCTGGACGTCCATGTTTCTCTCCGGCTGCTGGAGCTCCCCTCTTGTGATCAAGTCTCATATACACCGTTGGATGTGTCTCTTATTTACAAGTTATGTTCATCAAGAGTTATTACATTTTTTTAAACCGAAGGGAATAAATTGACTTTTGCAAATGCTGCAAATCAAACAACACAGCTAGGCTGCAGCAAATCTTCAAGTTTAATTAAAAGACTGATAGCTTGCCACTATCCCCTGCTGTTTTTGTTTTCAACAATGCGCTTCATGTGATGAGTGCGAGTGCTATAATGTGAGCAACCGAGGAAGAACACAAAACCCTACAGAACGCTGATTGCAGATGGTCTGAGCTGTGTTGTCAGATGGACTTTTATTTACTTTACCACCTCCTGGATTGACAGTGAGCACCTGCAAAGGGCAGGACCAGCACCCGCTAAGCTGATGTGTGTTTACACGCTTGGCCGACTCAGAGAGAAGCCCGCAACTGGAGAAATGAGGCCGAGGGGGCCCGTGCCAATCACAAACACTTTAGCTGTCTTGCTAAATCCCCTCAAGAAGAGGGAGAGAGAGAGAGAGTCAAAAATCGAGACAAATCCATCACTTTTGCATATGGCTCCTATCACCCAGATGCCATCATCTTTTTTGGAAAGAGGGAACAGGGCCGACCGTGGTTGAATTGCAGCTGTGGCTCAGCCTCCCTCTTCAGCCCTCGGGCTATGTTGCCGGTGGTTATTTGTTTCCTCGCTGAGGAACTCTGACAACCGGTGATCAGCTGGAGTGAGACAGAGGTGTTTTATTATGAGGATATTGACTTCTATCTAAATTCACTTAAGTACCACAGGTAGGTCATCTTTGCAAGGCGACGGTCAGAACGGAAGCCTGCAGCGTTGCAGCGTTGACGCAAACAACTGGCATCATCAGACGAGAGTCAGGGACATCAGGCATGGGACAATGAAGCCCGATGTCCTCAGGTCAGTGCCGGGTTGCTTCGGTGATCCCCTGGAGGAGGCGGTGAGGGATGAAGGTTCAGCGTTTGGTCACAGAGCTATTTCCCTTCTTTCTTTCTCTCAGTCGCAGCTAAAAGGGCCGAGCAGGGCCAAGCAAACAGCCTCCAGTCCGCTGGCCACAGACTGGATGACAGAGAACAAATCAAACAGAAAGACGAGTGCTCCCTCAAGGGTTCAGGCTCCATCAGTGATAGCAGTGATCCCAAGCAGTTTTTATCCTCCCTTCCCCTGTCGTTTTTTTTTTTTTTTTTGCTACTCAGCTTGGCACTAATCCTATTGTTAAAGGTGACTGCCGGGAAATGCTCCGAATGTTTTGCGGATGATGACATAAAGTTATTCTCACAGAGCTGGGCAGATGATATGTCATTTAAGTTTTCCCCACCTCTCTCACTCCGGCCCTCCTTCTGTTAATGCAGTTGCTTTTCCCCACAGCAAATCCCTCACTAATTGGCCTCAAAACTACCTGGTGTGAGAGATGCATTCCTTCTTCCTGAAAATTTGATTTGTTTTGACAACTGAAAGTTTGAATTGTTGACTTTGCTCTGAGACCCCAGAAGTCAGGAGGAATATATCTTATGCTCCGAGTGGAATGAAATAAGGACGGCTGTGATTGTTTGATTGAGCACAGAGCCAACACCCAAAGGGGAGAGTTAAAATTCGTGCTCCCAACAAACAGTTAAGAACAAAATACCAGAACTACGTGTCCTGTTTTAAAAGTTCTTTAAGGCAAACTGACTTCTGGACCGACGTTTTTGGCATTTTATCACAGCATGTTGGGGTTTTGAATCCACACATCTAGCAAATATGAAACTTAAAGAGATCAAACACGACTCAGATATGACAAAAGTTTGTTTTTCCTCCCACAGCTGTGAATATTTGCGCTCAGGCAAAGAATCCCTTGCCCTCTAAAGTTAGCTCTCCTCGTGTCTTTCACGAGGTCATAATTTTTGTTTGAACTGTGACTTGCTTGAAGCTCTTATACATTTTCATTTCCTGTCATCATCCCTCCTACAGATCTCATCCTCGATTATCTGCAGCGTTCACCATCAAATAACTACCAGCACACTTTCTATTTCCAATCTAATCCTTTTCTTAAAGAGAAAGACATTTTATAATCTTGCTTCTGCTCTATAGAATGAGATTGAAAAAGCCATTAATGAGAACATACGCAGGCCATACTGGAAACACAGAATTAAGCCATTAGAGATTAATGAGTTTTTGGGGGGAAGCGTATGGAGGCAGATAAACGCTGGGCGACGGGGCCAGACTGTCGGCTGGGAGACGAATCGGGCGAGAGCTGTTTTCGCCGACGCTGTCACGCTCCGCCGGCCACGCTGGAGTGTTTTGGCTCCTGCAGATTAATTGTCAGTCATAAATTAAGTTCGGCAGTGTTCAAACAGGACGGCCAGGACCGGGGCTTTCACTGACATGGTTATACATGAGTATGGCAGAGGGCAGGTTTGATTTATCTGGCTGGAGTTGCATTAAAATTCAGCTGCAAAAGTTCTGAGGCATTGAACACAACAAGATGAAGCCAATGCTGCATCAGATTTCCATTTGCATGACTGGCAGGAGCTCCCACAGACACCTGAGAGTAACTGAAAACTTGATGTCCTCTGAGATCCCTGGGGATCCCTGGTTTCCAGTACGAGGGAACCACATTATCATACAAAAGTATCAGGCTAATAAATCCACATTCATTCATTTTCAGTGTGATTATCTTGCCAATCAATACATGTTCACCATTGCACTGCTGACGCTAGAAGTGTATGATGACTAATTAGCATCAAATGGGTTTTAAATGGAGATTAAATACAGCATTAAGGCCTGAATAACAAATGCTGCTGCAGTCTCAGAAACAGTCGAGGTAAACCTTTGCTTCTTCCATTGCTTTACAATGAAAATGTAAAAAAAAAGTCTTGCCTGAAGTTTCTAGTCGTTCAACAACAACAGAAGAAGAAAACACGCTGATGGTATTCCACAGGGAATGCCGAGGATGGTCTTTGGAAAGTAAAAATCTCTTTACTTTTATTAGCTAGGGCACAGGCATATAAATATTAATATTCGACCGAGAGCTTATGCTTTATTAATGAAACTGAGCTTCTTGTGAAATTAAATGGGCATAATGGGATATCATTCGTTACCTCATGCTGAATAGATGAGAGCGATAAACTTCATCAGGTTATAAAGGTTGTGCATTCATAAAGATTCGTGATGGGAATCGATTTTACTGAGGTGTTTGTGTTGTGCTTGTGTGTGCTGCTATTTGAGCCGATCAGGTCTGAATCAAAAGGGACTTTTAATAACAATGGATGAAATAGCTTTGAGACAAACCCGCAGGAAATTCTGCTCTGATCCCGCAGTTCCCCTCAGGTTTTAGCTTCTCTTAATTCATTGTTTTGCTTTTCTGACCTACAACTTTATTATTATTACAGTCATCGCTCCTGATGCATTCTTTAGATTTACTTTGCCTCCCTGAGTGAACCTATTGATCACACAGATCTATTGAAATGACTTGATTTTTGATTTGATTTGATTTTTTTTCCCTCATGAAATTTCCTTAGACTTTCCTTGGAACTCGTTAAACTGGCAATGGACAAGTTTGTTTTTGCTCTAATGTGTCCGTTTGATGTAATGACTCCGTCAGAGCTGAGTTTAATTCCCTGTATAACTTCCTTCCACATTGCAATCTTGTCTGCCAATTGGCGTAAAATCTCGCGGGAAACAAATACTGACTGGCGATCCTGTCAGGCTGGCAACCGGGCAACATTTCTATGTGCTTTCATATCTCTGCTATCGAGTAAATGAATGAATAAAGTCATGATTTGCTGCTGCTGGTGGTAAATGGAAAGCAATCGGTTGTCCAGCAATAATACTTCCTGGAAATGTGGCCTGTTTCCGCAAATCTTGGTTTTATATTGTGCTTCTGCATGTTTTTGAAAGGTTATTGGTCATATTCTATATGTCTATATTTCTCTATGTTGCAATTACTATCACTACCACAATGTTTTAATATTTATTTGTAATATTTTCAACACATGTAGCACAGAACCCATGAGGTCAGTCTCTCTGCTCTTCTCCCAGATAAGGTTTTCTTTGTGGAATACTTTTGCATTCGGGTCAGGGTTTAAGGACAGAGGGTGTTGCTGCGGGGGACTGCAAAGAGGCGTTCAGTGTGTGTGTGTGTGTTTTGTCCTGTATCTGATTTGACACTGTCAAGACATTTTGTTCCTGCGTTTTTTCCTCGTGCTATCTCTTCACGACGAATGAAATGTACGAACGACAACAACAACAACAACAATGAAGAGGGTACGTATTTGCTCTCGACCGAAGGGGTATGTTATTACGGGGGGCTTCCTGTAAGCTGTGCATGATTATCTTCTATCTAGTGACTGATTTGAAAGGATGTTCTCAGACACAGCTATTTTCCCCTGCTTCTTTTACAGCCATAAATTCAATCTCCATTCGCTCTTCGACGACATGTTGCACAAATTGAATACTTGCTTTAAAAAAAAATGGTGTCGGGGGGAAAAATGACTTCTCTGCCATTTCCTGGTGATCTCATCTGTGCAGAGACTTTGTGGTATTTTTTGTCAGGGAACGGTGGGCTGGCGAGGCAGAGCCGCTGGAGCTGTGGTTAAATAATAATAATAAAAAAAGGAATAAAATGAATGAAAGAAATGCTCAGGCTGACTTCGACAGGCTGATTTCATTTGGTTTCATCAGACTCTCAGCGCAGACAGGCCCAGTCACTGCAGCCTCCTTATTGGGCTGCCGGTGGACACACACTCCATGAACAGCGTTAGTGGGGCTTAACAGCGACTGGCTCTGCTCGCAACGACAGCAGCCTGTTTAAAGTGAGCAGAAAATAACGAGGGAGCTGCTTGGTTTAATTTAAAGATCGGATTTCACTCAAACCCCTTTGTATCAGAGAACTGTTTTCTGAGGCTCCTTTTGCGATTTCAGCACAACAGCAAATTGACTCCAGGATCATTTTGCATGTTTTTCTTTTTTTTTTTATCATTTGTCATATCTCATTTAATCAAATGAAGGAAATGATATCACTGGAAAAGCTCCTTGTGGAAGGCACTAAAGCGTGTCCCACACTTAGGGCAGAGCTGGGGGGGTGCAAATGGATGAAATGTATTATTAATGAGTTGAATATGAGACGGCAGCAGCTGAATGGTATATCTTTATCAGCAGGGGGTATGAGTCATACTAATTACTGGCCATCACTGGGGCTGAAGTTGAAATCCCCAACAGTGCAACATGATGCTGAACATGTTTATCTGCAGTGTGAGCTCTGTCAGTGAGGCAGCTCTACCACAGCCTCCAAAGTCTGGGAAGCTTGAATGAACAAAGGTAATTATTACAAAAAAAAAAGAAGAAGAATAAAAATGCAACACAGGAAATCCAATTAGAAAACCTGCAAGAATTTTGTTGGACCTGCTCTGATGTATCTGACAAACATATTGCTTTTTCATGTCATTTGGCCGTGTGTGGTCCTTAAAATTTCTCAGATTTTTTGTTCAAATTCTTGTTCTTTTCCACAAATCAATAGTTTCTGCCTTAATCTAGACTTTTGGTGAGGACACATCTCTTTGAGACGCACCAAACACCCTAAAGGCTTCTTACTAATGAATCCATTATTTAGCTGCTGGCCTATTGCTCACCGATTTCGACATTTTTTTCATCTTATCAACTCTTCGATGACTTTCAAAACAAGCTTTCAGTTGCTGGGCTTTTTGAACTTGAAGTTTTAATACCTCTTGAATTTGGCAGTCTCACCCCTCACCTCTTCAGCCCTTTGTTACAATGGACCGTGTGATCATGGAAAGCAGATCTGTAGACTTCGGCCCTGGACTTGAGTCAGGCTGGCATCAGAAAAATCAGCCATTGGCTTTGAGCCGATTGCCGCGAGACTCTCAAGACTTGATGTGAAAGCAAGGACATTAATGTCTACAATTTTGACATGATCAAATCGCAAAGAGGAACAAGGACGCCTCGCATTGATCTGTGTACATACATTTGTGTATTGAAAGAAAGAATGTGTTTAAAACTTTTAATTCACATGGGATAAACTGGTGGGATCGTTTCCTGAAAGTCAGGAATAAGATCTGAACCCCAGTTTCGAGGGGAACTCACTAAAGTGCTGCCAAAAATGAAATATGAATGGAATGGATGTTCAAAAGCTAAATTGACATTGCAGAAAGAATTTTTTTTTCAGCTCTTAATCTAACTTTGAAGGGAGAAATGCTTCAATCCAATGTTGTTTTTCTCATTCAGAAACCTCCAAATGGCATGTAAAGACTTTGCCTTTTGAGATAATTTGAGACAGTCTCGGTTGAAACTTCATTTAAAACCTTCTCTCACAAGAAGGTTTTGGTATTGGTTTTGAGAACAAAGTTGACCACTGGGGACTGTTAATGTTAATGTTTGTCCCCATGTTTGAATTAACAGCACTGAGTCTCCATCACACTGTTCAATGGTTTCCTGAATGTGCTTCCACTTATAAACGGCCATTGAAGCATTGAAATGGGGCATTATAATCACAATGTGAGTGGCTCTGAATAGCACCTTAACAATACACTCTGGCACTAAAATGGGTTATCTAATGATTATGAGCTAAAGAGCAGCTTTTTTGGCACTATGAGATTTTGTTTTGTTTTGCTCTTTCTAGCACAGAGTGAATTTGTGCCAGACACTCAATCAATATCCCGAGCTGGGAAAGACAGCCTTATAAGGTGAAATATATAAAGCCATTTCTCTGTGTGGACTACAGAGAGTTTACAGAGGCGGTCGGACATCAGTATTGTACACAAGGCTTTGTGGACAGAACTAATGGTACGCTTTATTGATTGTGTGTTCTGTAATCTGTCAGCTCAGGCTTGTCCAGCTGTGGCAGAGTGTCAGGATGCTCTACAGGGTCATATCCAGCCATCTGCTCTTCCTTACAACCTGACACTGTGAGAGTAGCCTACAGGCTGTGCGGCTCTCAGAAATGGGAGCTAAAAGGGATAAAACCAGAAACATGAGAAGAAGAAAGGCTACAGATTGATGCTTGGATTTGTGGTGCAGAACAAGTTAGCCAAGTAATCAATTCATTGAGCAAAAAAAAATCAGCATCGGTCAAGTTATTTGAAGAATGTAATCAATCACTGTAATCGATTCCTGATTAGATTTTTATTGAATAAAATTAATTACTTTCCTGATTAGTCATCAGCAGAGGTAATTAGTTACATTACTGACTGCATCACGAGTTACTCAACACAGAACCAACACAACAAATGATGTGTGGGTGCCACCTTGAATGCTGGGGAAACCGACGGAAATAATGAACTATTTTAAAACATCTTTAAACTAACTGTTTAATCTATTAATCCAAACATTAATCAACAGTGCAGATAATCAGTTATTTCAATGACTTTATTCAATGTGATCACGCAGTCTCGCTCAGCAGGGTTTTATTTCTTTTGAGAACTTAATACAAAGTTAGACAACCATCTGATGGATTACAAAAAATATAAACCAGTTATAAGACAACATCATATATTCAGTTGTCATGCAGTGCTGGCCCACATAAAAAACTGAAAAACAAATCCAGTGCCCAGCTTGTGTTTGTCAATATTTTATTGATTGCGGTGGTCAGACTCACTTTTCCATGGATCAACAATATATTTTATGTAACTCTGGGTGGTTTGGCTGTGCCGCTGCTCCCAGTTTGCTCACTCTGTGGGCTCATCCAAGGCTCCTACAGCCGCATTTTTGTTGTTGTACCTCCTGAATGTCTGCCTCTCTGTTGCCATTTGGGTCTCTGCCTCTCACCGTCTCCCGTCTCTTGCTGTTATATGTATTTGTGCCTCTCTTTTCTCTCTCTCTCAGCACTTTCTCCTCGTCCCCACGGATCTCCCAGGCACTTTGCCTCTTAACTGCTCTCTCTCTGTCTCTCTCTGTCTCTTTCTCTCACACTCTCATCGTCCATCTCACATCTTCTCTCTCTGGTGTCTCACTGAGTGCCAGGCAGGGCGTCCCTGGAGTGACCTTGCGAGTAATGAGCTCCTGATCACGAGTCAGGAAACCCTGCTTTCAACACCCAACCCACCACCCTCCCCTCACCCCATGTAACACACGCACACACACACACACACACACACACACAAACCCTACACAGTTATCGTATGCTCAGCCCACAAAGAGAAATAGCATTGGAGAGGCAGGGCAGCGGGGCAGAGGTGCAGATGAAAAGAGTCTAGAGAAACTTCTTCCAGCTCTGATATACAACTACCAGACCTCCAAAATAAAGTAAGTGGAATTTGTTTTACTTCTGTGAGCAAACTTGCTGATGCAAGGCTTTCATGTGGAGTGGTGGAGTGGTGTTGGCGATGGTGAGGTGGTCACTTGAGCAGTCAGGCAAACAGAAAAGTTTGGAGGTGAGCTGTAATCTGTGAACTATTGTGGCCATTTTTTTGAGATGTGTTTCTTCATGTGCGTGTCCTCGGGGTGGGATTTAAATCATTTCCAGAGCTGCCATTACCAGCCCCTGTTGTGTTCGCACCGTTTTCAGATCTCAGCTTCAGAAAACTTTGGGTAAAGTTGCAGAAGGAACTCGGTTAGTTAAAGTTTCTCTGGTGATCAAAATAATGTTTTGCATTTGTGCATTTTTCCCGATATTTTGTCTTTTCGCTTTATTGTTTTCATACTTCATCAAGAAGATTGTGTAGACATGGTCCTAATCGCTTCTTTGTTGCTCTTCCCATTTTAAGCAGATTTTTCCCCTCAGGCTGTTGATGGGAGATAATAAACATATGAAGACATAAAAGACTATTAAGCTTAAAGGGCTCAGAATTATAACCGCAGATGGAACGGTGGCTTGTAGACACGCTGGGTAAACAATTGGAAAGTCTCAATAATCCAGCAGCCATGGGCTACGGACTGTGGTGTTAAATCATTAACAGGGCCGTTTCCTCACTGATTAGACTTCAAACATCCATATGTTTTGTATATTATCGCTATCAGCAAATTTACGCAAGCCCAATTAAGTATGTCTGTGCATGTGTTGCTCGTTGAAGTGGGCCACTTTTGCCCAGGATGTCGTAATTTGGGTCAGGCCTGACTGGAATGACAAACCCCCGAGCAGCCGTATTGTATTAGCGCTATGTGGTCCGGCAGACCTTCTTGCTTGGGTTGCCATGGCTTTCTCCAGCTCTGGTATAGCAACCCTGAGTCAGACCAAACAGTGTTCTTCTCTGTCTTATGGGCATTCCTGCTGCGAACAAAAGCCTTCTCTGGCTCATTCTTGCTCGAAATGAGGTGTCCGCTTCATTTCTTTAGAATCAACACATGGTGTGGTCCTAATGAAAGAGCTGGGGGAGATTAAACATGAGGTGGAGATGAGCTTGAGAAACCAGCTTTGGTCCGTAGGAAGTCAGAACACAGTGTGGATTAAGCTGGATGGCAGCCAGCAGGGCCAAACTCATAAAAATGCTTCATTTCTAAATAGACCCTGACATTTTCCTTCCAAGATGGCCACTTGGAGGCCTTTAAGGGACATTTTACACATTTTGCCCTTTTTCCTTGTTAAACGCTTGTCCCGTAGACTTCACCACGTGATCTCGCCTATATGTCAACACTAAACACAAAGCCAGTTCATTTCCGTCTGTGTCTTCACAAATGCTTTGACGAGACTGTTCTCCATGGAGGAGCTGAAGCAATAAGCCATAGAATTGCGCTGTTAGGGCCCTGAGAAGTCCGCTCCAGGGGGGAGGGAAGCACTGTGAATGGAGCCAATTCTCATCTATAGGGCACAAGTAAGTGAGAGAGAGAGAGAGTGGGAGAAAGAGGGTAGGGGGATGAGGACGTACACAAAGATCCTCACATTGAGTGGCTGGTTTATTCTTGTGGGGTATGCACTGACCCCTCACATGTGGGATGAACAGAATGAGCCTTGATGGGGTCCAGAGGGCCTCCAAAGAAAGGGAGGACAGGATAAAGAGAGGAATAGAAGAAAAGAGGAGGGGAGGGATACCAGGAGAGAGGCCTGTCAAGGAACTATCCTTCATTACATCTAGTTGTAGATGTCATTGTGCAAAAAGTTCAATAAAGCAGAGCTGGATACTGGGCTATTATGACTTTTTTTTGTTTTTTTTTTTAGTTTCATCCACCCTTCCTGTTAGTGTTAATCCAAAAGAGACAATCATGCAGGTTTTAACTCACAAGTGACAGACTGAAAAAAGAGAATGACCAAATGACCACAATCAAAGAAGCAGAAGCTGAGACATCCTGACATTTAGTGCGTAATATGAATCAAAAACATCACATCCTGCACATCTCGTAAAACAACAGTCCCTGCCTGGTGAACTCCGGCATTTCATCCAGTACCCTAGAAGACATTATACAACCTTTGTTCACACTTTTCTTTACTTTCACTTTCTTTTTGGTTAATTGCTACTATTGTGTGCATACACAGTTTTCTTCTTAACCAGCATGTTGGGTGCCTTCAGTTGCAGTTTTACCTGTGGAAAAAGTGGTTTAAATAACCTGGTAAAATCATTGGCTTGTTAACAGTCTTTCTGACCACTTGTATTTTCACTCCTGCACTTTGTTCCAACAAAGTTCTTGTGTTCCCGTGTGAGCACATCATAAACTATTCAATAACCGATAAAGATAACGTCAGAGACCACAAAATAGTTGCGTTAAAGTGAAATTACCCTTTAATTACAGTTCTTCAGGAGTTCAAGAGGCCCTCACAATTAAAAGTACCCAAGCTTGCCGCTGAAAAGGCACCTAATCTTTAATTCAGCTAAGTTGACGGGAAAGGACTGCAAGGAAAGGGACACCTGAGGCTGCTAATAGTCATGTGTGGAAATGCAGGCGTTCTCATGGAGACGTCAACGAGCAGCTATCTCATTACAGGCAAGGGTGAGACAAACAAAGCTGTCCGTAAAACCTCTAAGCCGGTGATGAGAGAATGTTCCTCTTGTGTGGTGCAGGTCCCCATTGTCTGAGGAAGCCCATTGATGGGGCTGCTAATGCCTTTTGTGGATGAATTTATACACACTAGTCAGGGTTTGTGTTTGTGCAGAAGTTGAGGCATGTCGTGAATCCCTTAAGGGCTTTTTGATCAGGATAAAACTTCCACCATCTAGCTTTACAGCCTGAAAAAGGTGCTCATTTCTTCCCTTCCTTAAATTCTTACAGATTTTCCTGTGGAAAAACAAATATCTAGTTGTGGCCTGCATCTCTCCGCCCTGCTGCTGGCCTGATGTGGCGTTTGATCCTCAGAGAGCTAATGATAACCCAGGGCTTTCCACTGTAATCAGCCTGCTCATTAGTGTTCCACTCAGTCACACAGACACCCACACACACTTAAAGACGTGTGCACAAACATACACAAACTGTCCCCAGGCCTGCTGGTAGGTGGCCAAAAGAAGAATGGGCAAAGGTTATGGGGCTGGAACATGAGTTCTGTACCTACTGAGGAAGTAAAATCAGTAATCTGAGACTGGATTCAACTTTTAATTGGACGTGTCTGATTGTATTTCAGTGTCAGTCTGTGGCACTTTAAGATTTAAAGGACCAACCAATGGGTACAGCTCACTGTATATCCTAACTAATACATTTTCAAGCTATGCTAGCCATTATTAAATATTTACTGGCTGATTACACAGAAGTCTGCCAACTGATTTTCTTATGATAAAGAAATTAAAATAAATCAGTGGCTGTCTGCTGTAAAAATACACACTTGTGTTACACTGTTTCAAAAACTGCTCCATCATTAACTGATTTTTGACCACTTGAGGCCAAAAAACAACAGCTTGTAAATACAACACTGGCCCGTCATCAGCTTACAAAGCTAGCTAATGTGTTAGCAAGCAATGCTTTAATCACACATCGTGCAAATGAGGAGCAACATTAAGGCATCCATGTCCACCTAATGGTACAATATTCAGTCTCCTGCAGCTCTGACAAAAGCCTCTCATAGTCATTTGACTAACCATAGAGAACTACTGATCAGGGAAGCTTCAACTATCATCATATGTAGACAAAGAAGTAATGAGGAGCTTGCAAATTAGCGTATTAGCTTGTGTTGTGGTATCTCAAAAGCAGATTAAACAGTTGCTGCAGCGTACGAGACGGAGCAAAGGCTTTGGAAAGAACTGCAGTGGTGGTGAATCTTTAACAAATGTCGTACAGGGAGTATAAGTCCTCAGGGTGCTCCCTCACGCCTAGTTTGTGCACACAGGCTTCAGAGTGTGAAGCACAGGGGAGTGGGTACTGTTTCTACTCCTCTAACTGAGGTATGATCGTGTCTCTCTCATGTACCAGAAGAAAAGAGAGGAAGCCAGAAACTCAAGGCGGACAGCCAGACAAACCCCTCCTACCTCAGCTGCACAGAAACAAAAAAGA
Organism: Scatophagus argus; assembly: GCF_020382885.2. Lineage (NCBI taxonomy): Eukaryota > Metazoa > Chordata > Actinopteri > Scatophagidae > Scatophagus > Scatophagus argus. The sequence continues at coordinate 3,601,627 of NC_058514.1, read as the reverse complement.
GCCTGCTGGAAACATTTGGATGGTAGCGTTATATGAATGCAGCAGCATTATTAACTGACCATCGGCTTCTTCCATTAATCCTTCTCTTGGTGACAGGAGGTGCAGCAGAAATAAAAGTGAGCCATGGGATCAACTTGGAAAAGTTTCTCCCCAAGGCAGAATCTCACTAAATGGCTCAAAGGCAAACCCTGAGGGGACTATTAAATAACATAGAGCCAGTGTGCTGCCAAAGCTTCACCTAAATGCTGTAATTTATTGTCTCAATCGATGCAATCTTGTTTTATTTAGAGCCACTCTCTGGCTGCTTCTTAGCTAGGAGTGGATTCGACCCGGCCAGTGGAGTTATTGGCGATATTATAATCATTTCTACAGATAGACTTTGATTGTTGCAAGGTGTAAAGATTGTGTAGGTTATAAAAGAGGAAAAGGGAGTCAGAGACGCATGGCAGCAAGCTGCTCTTACTCACAGGGATTTGTTTTGATGTGACCAGTGATGCTGAATGGAAAGCTAAATTGATCGTGAGCCTCACTGTGGAACACTGTCTGCCACTTTGTGTCTCCATCCCAATCTCACTGCTAATTGGATTGCTAATGGTAATGTTGCGCTGAGGTGATAAAACTCTCTGACCAGAAGGGATTGCAGAGTTTAGCGCTAAATTCAATTGTATTTTAAGTGCAGTGATGGCATGATCCAATTTCTTTTACTTTACCCTCTTCAACTGAATGTTTGGGATAGGATTTCTCTGCCTTTTCCTTCATGCAGCTCTTTTTTATTAGGGCAAAAAAATGGTTACCAGGCCGCTTAAAAGGGCCAGATCTTCAATACTTAAAAAAAAAATTTATACAGTTTATACAGCCTCCTAATGCTAAAGGGGGTGTCTAATCCCTGGTTGAATCTCAGCAGGTTTTAATCTGGCCCAGTGGAGAGTTTCTGCAACTCTCGGATGTCTTTCCGTTCATCCCTCAAGGCACCGCATTCTGGAGAAAGTATGATTTGGAAAGTTAAACACCTCAGATGGATACACAGGGGATTAGACAGGCCCACTCTATGGTCACAAACACCAAGGATGGTTTTATGTCCACCCACCATTAAGTGATTAGAAACCAGGATCAGTAATGGTGGGGGTGTGTTCGACAAAGCCGCAGGGGAGAAAACATTCTGTCAGGCACCACTTACTTGCCCTAAATACCTTAAAATGCACAAGCATGTCACAGCTGTCCCTGCAGTTGTAACTGAATCATGCATTTTGGATCCCTGACCCTCACATGAAAGGAAAAGGAGAAGGAGGAGTGAGAGAAGAGAGTCGAGTAGGAAGGAATTGGGAGAAAGGGAGAGAGGCGAGAGAGAATCATTAGTCATGTACATTAGTATTCCATCCACAGCTTGTGCTGTGAGACAGCCGGTCTGTCCAAACAAACAACCAGCAGAGGGGGGATGCCTCATTATTACTTCCCCTCTTTTTTCTCACCCGGAGTTCACATTCCAGCTGACCACAAACACCAGGCCAAGGCTGCGGCTTTGCCCTCTGTCTCCACTGGAGTTTAGTGATGTTAGCGGGGCTAGTAAAGCAACAGTCCACATGCTGTTCGGGACATGACGAGGACACTGCAGTACAAGGCAGAGTTCTGGCAGAGGGAAGACAAAACCACAATGTGAATTCCCAGTGTTTAGTCCTCCAAGCATTTAAGCTTGATGCTCTCTGTAGTCTGAGGCGTTGTCTGATGGAGGAGGTGGTGGTGGGAGGGGGTCCTTTCTGCCCTTGAGATGCCTGCCTTTCACGTGCCTACCACCCTCTCAACAGTTTATCCCAGGAGGCAGATGCGCTCAGCTGGCACAAAAACCTGAACCGTTGAGACTTGAGGATCAAGTCGTGTTAAAATCGACCGCTATGTCTTTTTTCAGGGTCGATACCGAATCGTGGTATTAGTAGTCCAGGTTTGGATTATTAAGTGTTGATAGGCTATTACACATGAAGAGTAACCATACAGATGTTCTGTGTACTGTGGGTGGGGCATTGAGAGTGAGAGTGAGATTACAGAATGGTGACAGAATTGGCAGCATCAGAGCCAGATTTTTAAATGAATTCATTTCATCTGCAAATCAAGTTAAAAAATAAAACAGATAAAACAAAACCCCGATACCAGAGACGGAATGACTGAAGATTTTGGAAGAATGCTGAATATTGGACCCCATAATCGATCCATTCCTAGCACATACCTGCAAAATGTAGCACACATGAACTGTTAATGTGAAAATTTTCACAAGACCCAATTAACTTTAGCCCCCCCCCCCCCGACTTGAACCATAGATGTTGCAGCTCCTTATACTCCCAAACAACATGCTCCTTTTGGACTTTGTGGTGAAGCAGAGGCATATAACAGTAAGTGGCAGCATGACATTAATGCAGTAAAAAGCTCCAGGCTTCATTACATAGTCTCTTTCTCGGTTTTCCGCCTCAGCTAAGCATTAAGACTTTTGGGGGGGAAAAAGAAAAAATTTTTAGGCACAAAAACAAGTAGCTGGAGATGTGCTGAGAGACGCCGTCAGATACCAGCTAACCTCTGTGCTCTCCAAAAAAAAAAAAAAAAAAATGTACAGGAACATTACACAGTTTCAGAGCACAAAAGCTTGCCCCTGGGGTGCCCTGAACAAGCGAATTAAAACACTTTTTCTTGCAAGTCAGATTTTGAACCCGAGTGACCTTACAACATAAGCAGCAGGGAATATAGAGAAAATCAGAGCGCTGTCTTAATTCGAATGGCCTATTCCCCTTACACTGCAGCCTTTGGTGCTACAATAAGACATGATCCCTCACCAACTTCCCACCCACCAAGACTGCCAACTGCGGTCAAGCCCTCCTCCCAGGACCTGAACCCCCAGTCTCTGTACCACCCAGGTTCCCCAATCAGAGTGCTGCTCTGACTTTCATAACCTGGTCACCTCTAACTGAGGTTGAACTGGCACACTCTAAAGTACGACTTTGTACCTTTGTGGTCGATCAAAAGGCACACAGCTGCTCTCACGAGGGCTCATTAATTCAAATTCAAAATATCTCATCTAAAATCAGGTATTTTTTCCCGACTGCTGCCCTGTAAAGGGCTAGAGGATCACAACTGAAATAAACTGACTTTTTGTAAACTTAATCACATTATCCTCAATAATTTATGGTGTACATTAATTTGCTAATTTATTCAGGTTTTATCTTTAATTTGCCCACCATTTTCATGACGTATGATTTGTCAAAAACTTGACTAACTAATTACCAAAGTGCCAGAAATACTCAATTTCTACTTTTTAGAATAGAAAATTGTACTTCTTCTCTCTTTGACTGTGTACACGGTGCACAGACAACCAGCTCTCCACTCGAGTTATCGCATCAACTGTATGTCAGCTTGGTGCACCCGCAAACTTTTCGTACACAGAGTGAAGCTACCTTGACTGCAGTGTCTTCTGTGACACACATTAAAGTAAAAGAGGGTGTCAGCGGAGGCAGACGCCCCTCCAAACTCTGCAGTGTTCGTACATGAGGACTCAGTGTCTCCTCTGGCTGCTTTAATGCTCAGTGGCAAGTTCGAAGGTCATGTTTAAAGCCCCGGGCTGTGACTGTGGGCAGGAGCTGCTCCCGCACCCACAACCCTACACCCTCCTCCCTCTGTCTCCCCCTTAACCCTACACCCACCCCACAGCTGAGCACAGCCCGTGTCATCAAGGGACTACGGGCGTTCGCACGGCAGGTCTGAGTTGTGTTTTTCCGTTGTAAATGGGAATCAGTGGATGTGTCCATGCAGCAAAATGGACTCCCTTATTTATTTGTAAATTGTGCCACATATAGTATCACCACATTCACTGTTTGATAAATGAAGCTGGAGCAAATAGTGTTTTGTGCAGATGAATGTAGACAATGACAGCAGCAGCGGCCACAGAAAATCTGGTGGGTTGCGTTCCTGATGGATGGAAATAGTTTACTGCAGAGGCAGGGTGATGGTGAATAGGATGGATTTGCGAGGTGGACATCAGCAAATGCTGGGTTGTGTGCGAGAGAAACAAGACTAAATCAGTTTGCTGGGAAAATGGGCCACATTTTGAAAGGAGCGAAAATCGGGACCATTCTTGTTCCTTCTTATCATACAGTTGCTACCTTTACAGCGAAAACAGATGTTTCAACACTCGAGTGAACGTGGCTTATTGGAATATTGGATTGCTCAGTGTCCTGTTTTATAACTTCCCTGCAGCAGGCAGTGAACTGGCCTTATAGTGTATTTCGAATTCATGGTTGCTTTGTAGAGGGTATTCTGTTATTCTGCACCCGTCTCTGCAGCTTAACAGACCTCTTGAGCTGCAGAATCTGTGCTGAACTTCAGTGAAGCTCGCTGGGCCATCAATGGAACTGCGGACAAACAAGCTGCAGCCCATTTTACCGAGCAATAAATTAGGCAGTGTGGATGCTGTGTATTGAATTCCCATCAGCCTCTCCAGCTGACGTCAGAGGACCTCAGGCGGCGGATCTCTGTGGTGTTGCTCGTGCCCTCCTCGGTGACTGCTTTCCACTTAAAACTCCAACTTTCTCTCAAATGCACACACACATGCAAAGAGACACACATACACACTATCTTGGTTTCCTCCTGGGACCTGGATGCCAATTACATGCCAATTACTACCTTTTTTTTCTGTGATTCTCTTTTCAAGTCAAGGGCATCTCATAGAAAGTTATTTACATGTTTATTAAGTTGGGTGTTAAGGCATGATTTGTGAGGACTCTTTGGGAAAACAGGTGTTCAATTAACTTTCAGCCAGCTGGTATCAGAGATGTTTTAAAGCTGATTGCTTAAATTGTTTGCTGCAAGTTTTTTATAAAGTTGTGATGGCCATTGGTCTAATGAGTGTTAGTCTCAGATCAGCAGTTTGCTCTGGATAGCGAGGCCACAATATTTGAAGAATTGTTCGAGTCTTTCCAGACTCCACAGGTTATAGACTGGACTTTATCTCTGTCCAGGAAGCTTGGCAGCAGAAGACAGTTCTAGATGAAGGCAATGCGCCATGTTAGCCTCCCAATTCCATCTCCTTGTGCCAAATGGCCCCAAAGACAATGCAATAAAAATGAAGGATTTGCTTCGGCCAAAAGTCGCGTCCCTGACAGATCTGGGATGTCCAATCTTCCTCTGTCCACCGTTCTCAGTAAATAAGTTTCTCCCTGCTTCCTCGATGGCTGGAAATAAGACTGTCACTGGTTCCTGGAATATAGTGCGTCGCGAGCGATGTTTGATTCATTGAGGGTCGCACAGAGCCCGACAGAGTAGGAGCTGAGTGACACTATCATTGCAAACTGGAGTAAACAAGTTAAAAATACCAGTCTTTCTTTGTCTCAGAAGGGTTTCACCACAACATTTTCTCCACATTTTCTACATGGAAGCAAGATGAACACATAATTATATACCAACCGTACAAATGTACAAAATATTGAAAGACATGAAAGACATTGTCCCAATAATGAGTTGTAACCCATCTTCTTTATGCCACATTCTTTTGTAGCTCTTCACAACTCATCTTTTGTTATTGCCATTGAAATTAATAATTGATAACCGGTCTCTGTATTTCTTATAAAAGAAGAAAAGAATAATACAAAATAAATGCCCTCTCACGGGCCAAAATATTAGTTTATATAAATTTAAGGTGTCTGGTGACCTGACAAAAGTACTGTATGTCCAATATTCACTCTCTCTCTCTTAGCTCTGTGTTGGTTCCCCTTCAACTCCTGCTAAAATACTCCACTGTGTTCACCAGCTAGTCGCTAGCTTCGCTGATGAAACAAAGCTGATTTAAAGTGGGAGCAAACTAAAGTAACAGGCTCTAAAGAAAAGAAAAGAAAATTAGAAAGAAAAGAAAAAAGCAAACAAACAAACTACTAAGCTAAACAAAAAAGAGGGCAGCTGCAGAGTGTGGAAATAATTCAGTGTTGGTTGGTTACGACAAGCAGCCGAGTTAAACTTACGTGTGATCATCTGGCAGATTATTAAAATGAAAAGTGTTAGTTACAGTGAATCAAAAAAATACATAAATCAGTTAAAATGACTGTTGTATCTTAGTGTTTGTGAAGTATTCATTGATAAAACATGACTTGCAGAGAATATATTTATTGGTTTAGGTTTGGGGAAGATAAAGAGTGAAGTAAAGGTTTTATGTCTCATATACACGTATTTCTCTGTTTTGGCACCATATTTTCTGAGAGACAGAAGTGGAGCTTTGACATGTTTGAGAGTATTTCATGGCTGTTTCACCGAATGAATTTTGATGGTCCAAGCGTCTTTAACAGCCCCGACAAGCCTTTGTTCTTACCCAGTTTTCATGTCTGATCCCCAACAGCCCCCAGGGGAAGCTCTGTCTGGCGTGTGCTCCGAAAGCCTTTCTGTTTGATCAACTTCTAACATATTTGAACAATTTAGGCAGGGATGAGTGCAGGTAATTCAAAGCCTGCCAAAAAGGTGTTTTGGATAGATGAGAAGACACGCTGGTTCACGAGGAGTAGCGCAGAAACTGGGCTTTCTCATTTCTGCACTGCTGCATACCCCAAAACTGCTCATCAACATGAACACGAACCTCTAATGTGGCTGACATCTTCCATCTAGAAAAGTCATTTGAAATGATCCCCTCTTCCCCCAAAACTACCTCTACCCTTTCTCTGTTTCCCTGCTGTTCAGGCAATAACTTATTTCACCCAGTAGAGGCCAGTGTGTAGTTGATGAGGTCATCCTCTCAATATGACAGCTATGCTATGCACAAAAAGGAAAAGAAATTAAAAACAAAACAAAAGGGAAGCCTTTTGAACACCTTCCCTGGAGGTCAGAGTGCAGCAGGGGTGAGGAGCATGGATAATGTTTCGTCCACTCTAAACATGAGGGAATCAATGGGACATCGAGCAGCAGGACGTAAAGAGACAATGTTTGACAGTGAAGTGAGGTAAACGTTAAAGCCATCTGCCCCATTGTTTGTGACAGAAAAACACAGCGAGTGGGGGAGAAAAGCTCTGTTCAATATTGCCGTGAAAGGATGTTGATGGTGGGAGCCATTAAATACAGTTAATGCAACAGAGTGCAGATGAAAGGGTCAGGGCCATTGTGGATAGATCATGAGAGCCCTCTACTGACAGTTAAATCAAAAGAAACCAATAGCACCGTCAAAACAAAGTCTCCTGCTTCCAATTTCTGCCCCACATTAAGAAGAAAAATAGACTTTACTGAATAGGTGTGATTATTTTCCGCGGTTGAATCATCAGAGATAAGCTGCTTTTTTCAGTTCATTTAGAGAAGTGAAGTGGGACTGGGACATTCTAATCATCATTTAGCACTAAAATCTTATTTCAGACACCCACCTACTGCTGTAAAAGAAATGAAGAAATGATTTAGTGATTAAAGGGGAGGTGTGGGGGAGATAAAGATAACAGTGTGAATATGCTGCCTGAAACTGTTAACTGAGTGACCGCCGGTGGTTTATTCTCAGTTTTGACCATTTAGTGTTGAAGCTGTGCAACTTAACAGCCTTGTCTCACTGGTGTGAACCTGCAAAATAAGTCAAACAGTCCAACGCATGCTGTCAAATTCATTTCTACTCAAACTGTGACATATTTTGTGGCTAGAATGAAGTCAGTTCTTTTATTTCTGTGCATGTTCATTTCTGGGCTTTTTTGAAATGTCTCAGACATGTCAAAGCATTTTCAGATTTTTGTTAATCGATTTTAAAAAAGTACATTCACATACAGAAATTATTCATTTATGTTACTTATTCATTGTTTTCCGCTCTTCAAGCTCACATCCAGAGCCATTTTTATTGAAAAAACTGAAAGAGATGTGAATTTATTCCTTATTTGTTGAGAAAATAAAATCCATTTGACGTGTTTCTTGTGCCAAAGATTAGAAGAGTTCACCTCACATATGTACGGCTATCTTTCAGTTTCAGACAGGCTGCCGGGCGTACACAGGAACCAAAACAGCAGAGAAACACCTTTATTGAATCGTGCTCCTGAAATTCCCGTCTCTCTGCGGGTCATCCACCTGGGAGCAGCGTGTGTGAGTGAATGTTAATCAACCAAACATTTCAAATCGGAGACGAGAATCGAACGTTCGGATGTGCGTATACTAATTGACAGGGAATTCACATGTGTTGGGCACATGTGGTGCAGACTGAAGGGTCACTGACTGGTGTCCTTGGGAGAAAATAGTTGAAAACTGGTGATTGCCTCTTACAAAATCACACAGGTTAGTGATTAAAAGGCCAAAACTCTCTCGGTTGCAATCATCCCTGAAATTGGACGGATATCGAGGTAATGCTGCGACTCAAAGGATGGATGGGCTGACTGTTATTATTCATTTTAAAATCAATAGGCTTTTTTTAGGCACCGCTTGTGTGTGTGTGTGTGTGTGTATGTGTGTTGGGGGGTCCTTGACTTGTCTCGTACATGCTGAACTGTAACTATTTCTCTCCACTCGCTGCCTTGTGATCTGAGGTGAGCTTCAGCCTGGAGGGAAATGTACAACTGTTTGCCTTTGTGAGGCTTTCGTAATGTGCAGTCAAGCTTTGTTCCACTGCCACACAGGCTGCAGGGGAACCAGCAGGGCTGTGGTGCTTCAGCAAAACAAAGAAACCTGACTGTATCTTTGCTATTCCACATTAGAGACCAGGCAGACCTGCGCCTTTAATACCTATTTCAAGAAGGCATAAAGAAACACACATAAAAAGCGCCTCTGATTCACAATGTGTGGGCTCAGGGAAGCTCCAGTTGAAATGTGTTAGCCAAGGTAAATACATATGTATGGCATATACTGTATGTGTTCTCCAGTATCTATTCCCGCAGTGTGACACTAATACTGTAAACACGACGTTACATCTCCTCAAAATGGTGAGAAGAGCTGTCAAAACTGTCCACCACAATTTGCTTTGCTAAAGTGAGTAAACTCGAGCCGCCCACACTCTCTCTGTTATTGTCTTGTGTCGATGTCAGACAGTCAGAACTTCTCGTATCGAGCGTGTCTCGGTGACAGCGCAGCTTAGCACGCCGTGCAAGCTAATGTTGCCGCCACTGTCACCACGGCTTCTCCTCAAGATGCAAGATGAGATCTGCAGGCGCAATGTGAGAGGAGGTGGAGGAGGAGGAGGAGGAGGAGGAGGAGGGAGAAGAACATTAATGAATCCTCTGACAGTCTCACTTCTCTCTCAAGTCACAAAACTTTCTGGATAATGAAACTCAAAAGAACTAATGAAATTAAATGCATGAAAGTAGATTATTGTGCCTTTTAATTTGCCATAAACAAGATATTGTAGATGAAACTGAAAACAACCTCCTGACTCACTTTTTTCAACATTATTCTGCACAAACCTGATGAATAAAACCGTTCTCCCTGTTACTCCCTCTGGCACAGTCTAGTCGGTACTGTGCTGTAATGCATCTGGGATAAAAATATCTACCAAATGACGCAGGTTATGTTATGTCCTGACTGAAGAGAGCAGCACATATCCTACATCCACAGCTCCTCAGCACTAAGAAATTTCCAGCCACTGACCTTGAAGCTACACTGTGTGTGTTTAGAACATGTGGACGTCACTCTGCAGAACAAAACTTTCCTTTTGCCTGCAGATGTCGCTAACAGAAACATCTGGCTTGTAAGGCTTCCTGATTATAATAAGACTGACTTTATGTCAAAGTCCTCTCATTCATCTTCACTTTCCTGGAATTTACATTTACCTCATTTACGTGGACGCAAAGTAGTGACTGCTGCAACTCAGTCCCGTTTCTGAACGCGTGAAAATGCAAATTTGTGCCCTAATTTAGGCATCGTGACTCATCATGACTGGGTGAAATAAACAGAACTCCTTGCAGTGTGCGTACCTACAAAGTAATAATCAGTGACATTTTTGCAGAAATTAGTTTGTTTTGATTTTGTTCCTTGGAAATAAGGTGGAGCAAAAAACCTTCTGTGTAAAAGGAAGCCACCTGCAGGAGCTCAAACTTCAGGAGAAAATGCAACAGAGGAAGACTTCCGTGAAGAAAATAATTCTTATTAGTCTTACTGTATGCGTACTCTGGTGTAAATCTCAGTCCTGCATTGTGCTGTTGGATGCTGCCGCTGTGACCGTGAGGCTGTGTGTGAAAAGCTGGTGTGGGATTACAGGTAACCGAAGGCTTTATCTCTCCACCAGCAGCTGTAGTCGTGCTCCCTCTCAGCCTCGCAGTGTGACGCCTGGTTTGGGGGGAAGTGGGTGGTAAACCTCTGTGGGGAAATGTTGCCGTGTTTGTAGGCAGTGGGTGTACATTATCGGAGAAGGGAATCATGTTTAAATCCAGAGGATGAGCAATATCCCATTTCTGGTGTGTGGTACACATCACAGGGTCCTGTGCTCAGACTGAGGCTGGACTGTGTATTGTGGTAGAGCTTTCAGTCTGCTCTTGTTATTATTCAAATTAGCACTGGATTATATATACAATGTATATATGTACACATGTAAATACCTATATTTTTAGATTTATACTTATCTTGTTTTTTTATCCTCTTTTATATATTTTACTTCCTTCTTGGTCGGGAAAACTGCAAGTGCAATGTCTGTACAAAAAGAATTTCCCTCGGGGATAAATAAAGGAATTCTGAATCTGATTCTGATTCTGGAGTCGATTTCCACCTGGGAAACACGTTGCTTTTTCGTGTCCCGCAGCCACCAGGGGGATCCCAAATCCAAAAATGTTTACAAACTGTGAGATTATAACATTTTGGATGGTGCTATGAAAAGTTTGAGACTGTTACTTCTACTTTGTGCTTCCCCAAACAAGAAACTTGGCTTTTTGTGAGCACCATAATAAACAGAGGTCGACTGTGCTGCAATAATACTTTGAAAAGGTGGCCATGAAACATGATCCAAGTGGACCTCAGCCTCCATTTCCTGTGCAGCGATAACATCATCACTGCCAAAATGGCAACCCCTGAGCTCCTTCTTCCTCTCAGCAGGATGAGGAGGTGGTAGTCTGAGGGTGCCCTCCCCCAGCATTGCCACCATGTCCCTGTGGACTCCCTTAGGTGAGGCTAAAGCAGTGGATGACTGCACGAAGGCCAGCGTTGTCTGTTTTCTCATACTGAGCTGATTCGACTTACTGCATGTGCATTGAACTGAACTCAGTTTTATTGTCACATTTAAGCGTACTGAACATGAATGCTTGTGTTCCATTGACTGCTTTTGGCTGGACTATCACCTCATCATCCAGGGAGCAAGTGGTGCAGTTAGTAATGTCTTTCTAATTGACTCTCCCTAATTATATACATTTGGGACTTGCTAAAAGACATTAATGTATGCACCGTCAGTGTGCAGCACTGAAGAAATGCTTTAAGAACATCTACATCTCCAAGATAACCTGTGGGTTATGTGGAAATCAAAATGATATTCACATTAGCATTTTTACAGTATTACTCACAGCAGACTTGTCTGCTACAGCGTGATTTACCTTAATCCACAGCACACTGAGCACATTCTCACTTTCAAGAAGATTTCTGGGCTCTTTAATAAGCTGCCATTCCACTCAAAATAAAAAAATCCAGTCTGTTTACAAGCAAAATTAAATACACAGAGATATGCAAAGGCATCGCTCAATTGGGCAGAAGTACAAATTCTCAGAGTATCTCTCAGCTAAATACTTTGAATAAGAAGTGGAGAGAAAAGTGAGCAGAGAGAGGGAGGCAGACATGATGGAAAAGAGAAAAGGAGGGAGGATGGCTTAATCAAAAGGCAGACAAAACATGCCCACGCTGTGTGCAAAGGCTTTCTCGTCCGGCATACTTTAATGAACAAGTGACTCAAGGTGCTTTCAGCAGGTTCCTGGAGAGGAACACACACACACACACACACTCACATATAGATAAACGTTGCCTATTCAATTATACAGACACCTCTAAATTGGCGTCTTTGGAGAGTAAGCAGAAGATCGTCTGTGAGAGGAGAGAGGGGGAGGTGGTGACTGCTGATGCTATCAGCGAGGGGGGGGGGGGGGCTTCTGGGACATGGAGGTCTGTTTCTAACCTGTCAGCGGCTGCCAGGGGGTTCAGACTGCACAGGTCCGGTATTTTAGACAGCCAGGATCTAAAGGGAACAGCTATTTCCAGCAATGAAAACACAAGAACGGAAGGGGAGGTGGTGGTGGGGGTGGAGGTGAGAAGACATCCTCTGCAGCCAGGCTGAAAACACACGTGAATCAGCCGCAGCTTTCTTCACGGAGAGGAATGGAGATTAATGGGCAGGCACATATCAGCGTGATCTAAAACGATCAAAGCTGCTGACTCAAAAACCTCACACTGTGTGGCCCTTTTCAGCATATTCTGCAAATGTGCTACATCTATCAGTGCTACATCTATCGGGCTAAAATAAGCCACCTGAAACAAATTTGCGAAGAAATGAAGGTGTTGCTCATGGTGGTGAACCTACAGAATTGTCACCTCAACCTGCAGCTGCCCTCCTCCTCATGCAGCTTCATAGTGAGTTTGAGTTCATAACAATCACCACAGTATTTATGCTGATACTTTATGCGTGTTTTTGTGGTTTTTGTGCCAAGCTAAGCACCTTATTTTTCTCAAGTTTTAGTCTGTAAACAGAATTTCCTTTTGCTGGATGATAAATATCTGCACCGAACTGCACTGAGCGCAGTGCAGCGAGCGAAACTGAAGGCAGGTCAACTTATTAAAACTGGGAGAAAACTTTCAAAACAGCTGCAGACAGTGGAAATCCTTCACACTTCCCAGCCGGTCACTCACAGCCTCCTTAAGTCGAACATTTTCTATTATTTGTTTGAAATGTTTACCCCTTGAGCCACTGCTAAAAGCATGTTGTTTTTTAGTATTTTACCAACCTGTCTATTCTGAAAAGAAGCCCTTTTATTAAAAGTTTAATCCCCCCCACCTCCCAGCTCTCTTTAGCCTTTTCATGACTTAAAAAATTACAAAGCTGAATGGACTCTGGTATAAAGAGAGGGAGGGAGTGGAGTTGCAATTGGAAAGAGAGTTGAAAACTTCATTTATGGCATTGCGGTTTTATAATCTCAAAAAAAAGGATAGTAATTGATAACTGCTGGGGTTTGCCGTACCAGTGACAGTATGAGTCCTCATATGAGAGCTAATAATGATGATAAAGAAAAAGGGGGCACAGAGATGAGTGGGAGGATAAGCGAGGAGTGTGTGTGTGTGTGTGTGGAGGCGTAGATGTAATATGATCAGCGTAATGGAGGCATTCGTGCATAAACTGAAGTATTCAATTTCAGCGGTTTCAGCTCGGATGCTCTTGCAGAGCCACTGTTTGTCATCCTTATTATTGTGTTTTTATCATTAAACAAGACCGTCCCTCTGCATCGCCGTTCAAACTCAGTTCTGCTTTCAAGACTTGGCCTCACACACACACACACACACACACAGACACACACACACTGTGCCACACATGCTGTTTTTGTTCCGGAGCCCGGCGGCTCCCCGGGGGCTCCTTCAGGGCTGTTCTGAGAGATAGCAGGGACCCTCTCCACACACACACACACACACACACACACACACACACACTCTCTCTCTCTCTCTCTCTCTCTCTCCCCCACTGTCTGACCTTTACAAAACACAAGTCAGAAAACGTGTGGCATTTTCCTCTAATCATCTGCACCTAAACACATGAGAAATAGTGGCATACTTCAATTAAGGCATCCGACGGCCCCATGAGAAATTAGTCACTTTTCTTCAATGGCAGTCATTATCAGACCTGGAGGTATTGTTGCACCGGGCGGCTTCCTTCCTATATGATTTGGCATATATTTATCTATACGCCTTCACACGGCTCTTTTCTTTACACTTGTAATCTGCTGTTTTCTTGTGGTTGAAGACCCGCCTTTGTCTTGTAGTCAATACACTTCTCATTTCATCTGAGCTACAATATCTCCAAAGCCCATCTCAAGGAACACACAGACCGAGAAACTCCCAAATAAATCCTTTCAATATGCCCCGTGTCTAGGCAAGGCATTCGCTGCTCTTCTAAATCACAACTACTGAGATGGGAAAGCCACTCAGAAGTGGATTTTTCTGCCTGACTTTTTCTCAAGGACACAGCAGTGCTGTATTCTCTGAGACTAAAGATAAACAAACAGTGAAGCATAAAGAAAAGTCTGTCAATAAAATGTGCTTTCTTTTTGTTCTCCCCCTACTCCCTCTCCAAAATATCTGAAATGTCCTCAAAGACATCCTTACGTGAGATGTTTCTAAACTCAGTTTTTGTAATAATTTGAACTTTAAAGGGTCAGATACGTCCGCCTGACACAAGACTGTGCTCATGAATGGTGGCTGTGATATGACTTGTGTAATTTTTTTCCTCCTAATATTCTCCCTCTCAGCTCTCTCTCCATCTCTTTTTCCTGCTGGCCACTTCTCGCCACACTGCTGAGCCACGGGCACGGCATGCCCTGACTGAGCGTTGCGTCGATGTGCGTGTGGGTGCGACCCTTCACGTGCGATGACGGATGGATCGTACCATCTGAAGTCCTGTCCGCCCTGCGTTGTCTCCTCTGTGATTCACATGCTTCATTTAGCGTCTTTAATGCTGGCCAGGCAGGTCGCCGTTTTTCTCTCAGCGCTCGCCATGGCCAGTCCAGCCCCTGTGTACAGGTACACTCAGATGCACACAGCAGTTCTTTGCCTGTTTTATGGACTCTGTCATTTATATTACGATTAGGCCGAGTCCTTTCCTCAGCTGTGTATGTTTGTGTCTTCCTGGGACAAAGATCTGAGTCGGATGCTTACCTGCCTCATAGTGAAGGGATGAGTGAAGATCCGTTCTCTCTTCTTCGGGACAGTATTTGCGCTTATGACAGACCACTGTGACTTTTTCCCATGCGAGACCAGTGGTTCCCACTTGAAAGAGAGCTGTGGGCGGAAGACTTGAGCTACTTCAGGCCTTTACTTCCTTCCGTCTGCACGTTCATGTGAAAAGTACCTCCAAAACTGAAAGTGGCTGTAAAAAGACGGAAAGGCTGGCGGGAGAAGTGAGGGGGAAAAAAGCTTATTGCAGCATGTTTTTTGTTTTGTTTTTTTTTGCCATCCACAACTTTCTCCTTTTGGGGTTCTGTTTTTTTTTCTTCTTCTTCTTCTCGCCCGCCTGTTGTTCAGTGTTATACAGTGGATCCAGCCTTACGTCATGGAAATGTTTGGCTGCCATCCCTGTCTTTACTTTGCAGATGAGATAGGAGTGTGGTGGCTTGTCGCTGTCTGCCCTGCAATCAGGTTTTGTCCCCCATTGCAGGCTGTGTGAAACAGCACAGTAGTTATGTGTTGTATGTTCGGCTCGATGCACAGCTGCTCGCGTAGATGCTTAGCTGCTATTCCATTTGTCACTGAAGATTTAATGAAATCATGGGCTCTTTATGACTGACTGAGCATGTATACATGCAAATGTTGACACTCAGAGGTGAGTGACTGTGCCTTGAGAGCCCTTTAAGAGGGCTCCACTTGTAATGGAAGTAGAGCAAAAAATGTGGTTATTGTTAGCTCAGGATTCAAAGATGTGCTCACTTTACTTCAGTGGAATGTAAATATGGGAGCTTCTCAGTCCTCATCTCAAGAAAAATATAGGAAAAAATTACTTAGAATATCCTGAAATATACATTTTATTTAAGAAAGTGTTCTAAGTTAAGATGCTTAAATATTTCAATAGCTTGTTTTTTGGCCACTTGGGGGCAGCAGAAACAAGATGTGACATTTCACATCATCACATCAACCTTTAAGTTCATGTGGCAAACTTGATAGTCAACACGTTTTCTGTCATTTACATTTACACTCCCAGCAGTTGTGGTTTCTGGTCACCTTGTGTAATATTTACTTTCTTTTTGCACTGTCTTTGGCCTCTACCAGCTCTGTTGTGTTCATCAGCTAGCTACTACCTACATGTCTGGTGCAGATCAGGTAGTGTTGAGGAGGTTTGTAGAGATGCAACAAAACCGATGACAGCGATCACAGGAAGTACATTTGCAGACCGGACAGCTGAGAGCGATGAGCTGCAGATTCGGGTGACAATTCTCTGTAGGTTCAACACTACAAGCTTTTGCTGTTTGTTATAATAAAAATATAAATCATTTCCACCTTAAGGTCTCTGCTCAAACCAGATGTGCATGTGTATTTTAAGTAACATTCTCTAAAATAAATCCTGACATAAAAATTCATATTGACACAACCAAGTATTGCATGATAAAGTCAGAGAGAGCTGGGGAAGACTTGCCTCTGGAAGCTACACTCTTTGATTAGTTCCCGCCAGGGGCAAAGACTTATTAAAAAAACATGTATAATTCATGTGCAGCTAAGTGATATTAAAAGCATACATGTGTGTTATGATAATATTTGTGTTCGTCATTAACACACCACACTGGGACTGCTGCTTTAAATACGTGCTCCTCATATGCATTCAGAAGTTCCCCGATTAAGAACTGGATTTTAAGAGGGAAATGTTTAAAATGAAAGAAATCAAAATCTATTCTTCATGAAGCGATAATGGTGGAAATCTTTTTCGCTCAGCCAGAACATCTAATAACCCAAGTTAATTCACCTTTTCTTCAGCCTTATAATTGAGCCATTAAACTGCTCTCTCCTTTACTCCTGCACCACGGACTCCATCACCTCCTGCCTCTCTGAGATGCAAGTGAAGGACCTGATATATCATCATATTCTCCTTCATGTATTGGACCTGGATTACGTCAGACCTAATGAGAGAGAGAGTGCTTATCTGTGCTGCAGAGTGGCGGAGAGTGTTGTGTTTATTCGCTGGAACACACAAGGAGTCATTGAAGGTGCATCGATTTGTGGCCAGTATTGACTTTCCTCCTCCGTTCCTTTCACCAGGAACCCACAGCTGAGTCTGAATCAATGGGGCAAAGTGAGGATTTGATGGGACTAATTCTCACAGGCTCCTGAACCACATTGGCCACTGGATGCTTCTGATGTTCCATCCCAAGTGAACCCTCGGTGGGAGGGTTGCAAACATTCAGTTCTCCTGTTTCCATTGTGGCTCAGTGGGAACTCTCAGTTTCTACATTTAAACTTTACTGTGTTTCTGACCTTAATTGCAAGCAGTTGCTTAATGTAATCTCATCTGGATCCTTCTTTAATGGAGGCAGAGTGAAATACACTATATAGACCAAAGCTTTGTTGCACCTGGCCATTAGACCAACATCTCATTCTAAATACACAGACAGCTTTGCAGCTCTGACAGCTTCCGCTCTTACAGGAAGGCTTTCAACAAGATTTTGGAGTGTTGAATGTGTACTTAATGTATCTGACACCTACAGAAACTTTGCATATTAAGTTTTCACATACAAAGCATCTGTAGAAGTCTCATTCTAAGCAAAATAACACAATTCTAAAAACTTACACTATGTAGACAAATAAATACATAAATACACAGACATTAATATGGTGTCGGTCCCCTTGCTTTGCAGCTTCCACTCTTCTGGGAAGACTTTTCACAAGTTTTTGTTTCTGTGGGAATTTGTGCCCATTCATGCAGCAGAGCATTTGTGAGGTCAGACAGTGATGTTGGACCAAAAGGCCTGGCTCACAATCTACATTCCAGTTCATCTTTTTCTTTGAGTTCCACTTCACTAAACCATTCAGGTGTGGAAATATCCTGTACCAAATATCCAAGCTAGAGTCTGGGAACAAGTTGAACAATGACTGATAACTCTTTTTTTCTCTTGTGTCCAGCCACTTGGGCATCACCTTGAGCAGATCACTGAAATATGTCTCATATAGTCCATCAGTAATTCCTCGGCATAAAAACAGGAGAAACATTTCTAACAAAACAGCACTGGGATGAGGCGACGTCTGGTTGCCAGGGACCAAGACTCAGAAGGGAAAAACGCTGACGTAAAAAGAGGGAAGAGCATTTACGGAAAAGCGCAAGTGGACGTCCTTTAAGTTGGCAATCCCTCAGTGCTTCTTATCAAAGCATTACACAGGCACAGCACACATGCCTGGTGAATGATAGCCAGTCATCCATTATAGGTGCTGTCATGCTCTGGAAATAGGAGGTACATGGCTGGGAGCGACTTCTGTTGAATTTATTGACCTCGTGAGGCGGAGGAACGTCGTCGTCTCCGAGGATTCTCCAGCCACACAGGAAACGGTTAAATCGGTTTAATTCCAACACTTCTTTCTTTCTTTAACCTACTGTATGGTGTGCTCATTCAAAGTCATCAACCCCATCTCCTTTTATGCCTGCACTGCACCAAGAGCCCATCGCTGTGCGTGTGTGACTAACTGAGGAAAAAGCTTTCTTATCTTTTGAAAGGCCACAATGCCTTTCTGTTGGAAAATGATCTTTATCGGGGAAGCTTTCAGTGTCTTTTTTTTTTTCTCTGAAACTCTCAGAGCTCATTGTATGCACTTCTCACAGTTGGGATTCAGTGGGTTTTTTCTTCTTTTTTGGGGTTATGGAGATGAGTCTGGAATCTCAAAAAGAGTCAACATAAAAAAAAAAAAACAACAAAAAACTAGGAGATGGGAGTCTGAAGTGTTTAATCAAAAAACGCCACAATCGGAAAAGTACAAAATCCAACATGTGAAGGATTCAGACGACTTTCTCTGGCAGGCAGATTACAGGCGCTGCTACAAGGCTCATGAGTGCAGGGAGACAAAAGAAAACCTGAGGCAAAATGGGCCACAATAACATGGAATACTTAAAAATAAGGTCTGAATAAGTGACTTTAATTTCAGAAACTTCCACCGTCATCTGAACAGACTGAGACTTCAATTATGTGACGTCTTAAGTTAGAGAAATTCAATGTCGGGGATGTAAGTCCAATCCACAATGAGGAACAGCGCTCAGAGCCAGCTCGTGATTAATTAAAATGGATATTATTTCCGTGCCAGGCTAAACCTTTCTACAGGAATTTTAGTGGGGGTTTTTTTAAGCATCAACCAGGTAATTGCTTCAGTCTCATGCTGTCAGTCCTCTCAGAGGACACCTTCTGGAAGAGGATTTCACTCTGACAAAAGAGAAGAAGCGGAGAAGCTGGAAGCGAGTGGGTTTTCTGTAATAATTTCCTCGCAGGGCATTAGGCTGGTGATAGTGACAGTAACAGTTTTCTGCTGTTCCAGGACCAGCTGGAGGATCAAGAGCTAAATTCAGATTCTGAATTCTTTTTTCTTTTTAAACCCAATAAAATGTCAGCAGCTTTGTGCAAACAGTAAAATAGTGAAGAGACAGACAACAAATAATCATGACAATTCATTGTACAGGGACAACATAATCGAGGCCTCTGAGCTGTCTTGCTCTTTTCTCACTTTTGTGCAGCAGGTGTAATCCTAAGTAGCTATTGCAGCCAGTTTGGACTCAGCACAAAACTTTTGCAGTGAATACTGAAATGAATAGTCCTTATTTTATTCCCTATTTGTGACTTCTGCATCATCCTAAATTAAAGATGACACAAGACCACCCAAATACACATTCACCTGAACACAGAGCACCGACCTGACACACTCTTTTCCAAATTAAACTCACTGTGTGGGACTCATTTTTAGAAGTCATTTTTAATCAAAGTTAACAAGAGACAAGGGATTACAATGACATTCTGCCCTCCATGACTGAAACACTGAATCTGAAAATGGATTCAGTCCCCTTAAAGATGCTTTCTGCACACAAAGTTTCAGTTCACATTCTGCTAAACACATTGAATGTTCAATAGAAACAGAAAAGATGTTTTTGAACATCCCGAAACGGTGCTGTTCACATCCGTGTTGACTTCAAGCTGTGCTCTTCTTCTCTGCCTTTTGTTGGCACATTCCTCGGGTTGCTTATCACCACCTGTCGATCGAACGAGTGATGTGAAACCGCGAATCCTCCTGCGTGTGCACAGGACAAACAACACGGGGACCCACTCATGAAAGGACCCCACCAGGTACCTTTTAATGAGATCAGTACCAGCTCCAGTGAATGGAAACTCATTCAGAAACTCCCAATTAACTGTCAGAAAACAACAAGCAAGTTTTTAGTGTCAGTGTTGTAGAATCAAGGAGCAAACTGTGTTTCGCAAAAACACGCCAGTTACGGAGGAGGTACGAGTAATGAATAATGTCTAATTTGACAGGCAGCCTCAAACTTATGAGCGCAAAGATTCACTTAACTGCACTGATATTCCATAAATAAATAAATAAAATTGTTATTGTCATAATTAACATCATCAGCACGGTAATTTTGAATCTGTCTTTGCTTGCTTGAAACTACAGAGACTAAAGTTTCGGCAAATCAAATCAAACTCGGTATGTTTTATCTACTCGTGACAAGCTTTCACAGGGACTGACAGCAAACGCAGCTGTGACTGACAGTGTAGTGGCACACAGTGCAGACAATCAAAATGTTGATATTGGAATCCAGCTCAGTGGATGAGAGAGATGGAAATTCCCCAGGCTATTCCTCTGTCTCATGAGACCTGGGACAACTATTGCTTTTTCTTTTTTTCTTTTTTCTTTTTTACTCTCCCTCCTTCAAACAGCTGAATGTGTCAGGCACATTTTTAGAGAGTTCTCAAAAAACAAGGGACGCCATCCAGAAAAACTTGGTTCAATTTGCACTGAACAGCACAGGGCCGATAAGACTTTTCTGACGATGTAAAGAAAGCAGGGTTCTCCCCTAACGTCTTGGCTCTCTTGCAGAATGAATGGACAGAAGCAGTGGACACGGGTGGCTGCGATAGCACTCCTGGTGCTAACGGCGATGGCAGCTGAAGGAGGCAAAGCAGAGAAACAAGGTGAATGTTGCAAAGCTAAGAGAAAAATCTAGAGAGTCAATCTATCTCTGCAAGTTTAGATTGCATTTATATAGCGCATTAATACGAAACGGGAGCGGCATGTTCTCATCCCAGCTCGTCACATCTCATCCAGACGTGTGAGGAACCCTTTGACTTGGCATTTCTCAGCTTGTTTGGTGACAGAGTGGAAATGTCTGCCAATTAATCTCCTCAACATAAAAACAAGACTTTTTCTCATGCAAAGGAGTGACATGCACTATCACTTCCCAAAAGGCTGCACTGAGGGAAATGTCCCCCTTCACATCTTATTTAGTTGGACACAACTCTTAAAAACACAACATGAAAATGAAACAATAGCCTTTGGGGTCCAAGTAATTTGTCTCTGAGAATTTACCAGAGACAAATAGCGCTATCTTGCAAGGAAGGCAAAAGAAGTTAGATAACTCCCACTTGGGCAAAGAAAACAAGATTTAGCCTAATTTAAATGTAAGGGGGAAAAAAGTTAATTTGCATTGGAAATTAGTACAAGCACATAAACCCATTACATCTGCCTTGAAATAATTTGAAAAAGCCCAAGAGGGAGTAAATACTTTAATAAACACTGGAAGTTTCAGTTTGTTTTTATTAAAATAAGAATTTTTTTTTTTTAAAAAAAAAACAGTTTTTATAGCCAGAGCTGCAGATGTGAGACTTTTGTGTCTTGTTGGACCTAAAACTTTCCCCCTCTAACAGATGACTTGAACTTGACAAGGCAAAAAGCTCAAAATTTTTTGACCTGCTAAATTCCTTGCATGGCCACACAGCTTCAATATTTATATATGAATATTTAATTCAGAAAAAAAAAACGGTTGGCATTGAACTGAAGGACCTGCAGTCAAAATGCACGTTGTGAGACTTGTTGCGGCAAGAGTTGGCAGCTGAGTTGAGCTTGAACTCTGACGATGACGTTAGAAGGCTGTAAGGAACTGCTGTGCGTTTGATCCTGCAGGAAAGAAGGAGCGCAAGTCGGACTGCGGGGAGTGGCAGTGGAGCGTGTGCGTAGCCAACGAGGGCGACTGTGGACTCGGCACCCGGGAGGGAACGCGCACCGGTACCGACTGCAAGCAGACCATCAAGACCCAACGCTGCAAGATCCCCTGCAACTGGAAGAAGAAGTTTGGAGGTGAGGGTGGGACTGTTCAGAATTCACCAGATATGTCTTAGTACATGTCTACCTCTAAGTAGAATTTAAATAGTCCACAACCACCGAAAGATCCAGAGAACTTCCCTCCTTCTGTACAACCGCATGGCTTCCATCCCTGTCAGCCCACACCCTCTCCATGATGTATGCCGGCCTGTCACTCACATGAACAATAGTCCCATTTTCACAATAGGAATTAGTAAGCTAGCTAATTAGAGGTACAGCAGAAATGTCTGCTGAGGACGTGATACATCGTCATGGAAAACACAGGAATAATCATCCCGCTTTGTTGTTTGCTTTTTTTGGGTTTGAGACTGTGCAGCCTTCACAGCTGAAATGTCTTACAGTGACAAGCCTCAGGGACTTTTGTTCCACCAGTAAGGCCTGTCAGGCAGGAGCCTGCTGCTCTGCAATGAGGCTGTCACGAGTGATGAACACACTGCAGGATATAATGGTCCTGCTAACTGGCTATATAGATTATAGCAGCAAAGTTTTGGGGGAGGTGACAATAAGTTACACGCCTCTGGCCTTTAGATTGTAAAAAAACCAAAACAAAAAACAAAAGAGAAAAGAAACAGTGAACTTGCCCTTCTTGTGTTGTACAGGCTGAAAATCCTTGCAGACTGAGCCAGTAAATTTTATTTTGGGCATTTTTTCAATTAAAAAGATAAACAAATACTGCACCATTTGGTGCCTACACAAAATGTGTCAGAATTGGTGTGAAAAGACCCTGCAATTTAATCCTGACAGCCAAAGTTGGACTCTGACGTGATGCCGCTCATTAAAAGTGTCTGTCATTCATATAAGGACCATTTTGAGTAGTAAGCTAAGCACTGGTATGCAGCATATTGCATAAAGGAACAACATTATGTGGCTTCATGTACTATTACAAGATCCTTGTTAAAAAAACTAAAAATAAAGTGCAACCTTGGAATTATGGGACGCGATCTGAAGTGTGGAAGATTTGGCAAAGCTGCTACATCTGATTACATTATTAAACTACAAAACATCCTTAAAACAAACAAGTGGAAAGTAGGTTTTTAAGTTTTCAGCACATGACCCAAATGCAACTCACAGGAGTGCGACACAACAATGCAGGGAGAGTATAAATGTTGTGCTTTAAATAGGAGGGTGTGCACGATGCTGCAGAGCCAAGGTTGCCAGCAGCGTGGCCCAAAAAAAAGAGGACAACTGTGTGGGGCAGCTGATGCGATACGACCAACACTACAGCTAATGGACCTCTAGAAAATACAGATGCGTTCTCGTCCTGGCTTGTCAGTTACCGATGCTTTGTCGAGTCCTTTCTGGTTTGTATGAGACGTTCGGGGACGTGCCAAAACGTGCGGTATTTGATGCTATGGGGATGAGGCCGGGCTCCAACAAACCACATGAAAAAGTCCCCCCAAACAGGCAATAAGTGATAAAGGAAAGGAGACCAGACTTGAGTTTGAAATGGATTTTAAAATTCATAAAAAGGCAGAGAAAATTTCTAAATGATCAGATCTTCTCCAGTCATTCTGAAATCTATATGTGGATCTGTTGGGATGTAGGGTTGGTTATGAGTGGGTGTATGGTTTTTTTTTTTTTTTGGCCTACTTGTATGTGACACCTTAAGGAGGACGTGGGCTGCCTGCCAGATTCCCAGGAGCCAGCAAGGAAGCTCTCTCTCTCAGAGACAAATTATGGAGGCACAGGGTTTTAAAGGTGGATGCTCAGGAAGTCCCTGTAGGATTCTTGCAACAATGGCCCTGTCACTCCCCCTCTCCGCTCTCTGTGCCTCCTCCCCTCACCCCTTCTCTTCCCCTCTCCCCTCCTCTGATGGGCACCCTGGGATCTCAGAGGCAGTGACAAGGGGTCCAACGCTTTCATGTGAGAGGAAGCTGAGGAATGAGTGTCACAGCCTCGAGGGAGCCCGGCTAGAGTGGCAACAAAATAATGGAGGGAGATATGAAAGACACGGACATACAACACACACACACACACACACACACACACACACACACACACACACACACACACACACACACACACACACACACACACACACACAATATACATCAGCCACTGCTGCTATTTTCTGGAGCAATCTTGCACCCTCTGGGGTGACTTTATGTTGGGTTAAATTTGATATCAAATGAAAGCAGCCATGTGAAGTTTATTTGAGGTGCTGCTGAAAAGTGCTCTCACTTATCTGCTGCTAATTTGCATCTGTCCATTATTTCCAGGAGGAACAGGAGCCAGGCTGTTTTTCATTACACTCATCTGTCAGCGGCTTTCATCCTATAGGAAATATAAGATCAAAACTGCGACGCACCATCTGCTCATGTTAGCTAAAAGCCATAAGCGCCCTTTATGTTGTTCCTAATAAGAGCGGCTGGTGATGAGGTTTTAGGTGGACTCACTCTGTGGATCTTGGACAGGGAAAGGCAGGAGATAACAGCCAAGTAAATTAAAACCACTCATCAAACAGCCATTCAAAGTGTATGACGCACAGCTCGTCAGGCTCAAGGGACTTCTTTCAACGACTGATTGCAATTGACTGCTTTTTAAAACATTGTGTCAATTTTACCAGGTTGTCTGCTTGATTGCTCTCATACTATGGCTCCTCAGAGTTACTTCACTAAACAAAAGCATCTAATTACGTATCCGGTTTCTTTGTGTGCTACAGGGGAATGCAAGTACAACTTCGAGGCTTGGGGGGAGTGCGATCTGGCGACGGGCAAGAAGAACAGGACGGGAGTGCTGAAGCGAGCGCTCATGGATGCGCACTGCGCCGCCACCGTCACAGCCACCAAGCCCTGTGGGAAGATCCCCAAGACCAAGCTGCAAGGTAAGCGGAGAGGAATTGATTATCAGCAGATAAAATGTGACTCTCGCTGGACATGCTGAGTCTGTTGACAACAGATCCACTGAGGAATCGCCATGTCCTAAAAGATATGGCAGCAGGTGAAGAGATATTTTACTGTTCAGTTTGTGAAACTATGTAAATATACATCGTCACCAAACAGGGCTTTGAGATTTCCTGGGTCCCGATTGCACATGTGCAGTAGTCTTTCTCCCTCCCTCCACGAGTTCCCGCTTCACCCATGGACGTTACATCATGATGACATCAGATTTTCACAAATATAAAATCTCCATGCCCTGTCAAAGAGGACTTTTTTCTTTCAAATGCATTGACACAATCAACTTTAAGGAATTAAGCTACCTAAGATATGTTTATTTTAAGTCTGTCTTCGAAAACCCAATAGTGGCCTTATTGGACTAGTTTGAAATCAAATGTTATTATGTCATTTCGGATCCAAGAAGAAGGAAACTGATTATTTACAAGAAGCATCATTCCTGTACTGTCTGGCAATATCAAAACACCATAAACAAGTGTTTGCTTAATTAATGATAGCTGAAGGGAGTGTTTACCCACTGTATGTCTCTCTTTCTTCAGCTGTGTCTGACTTTCCTCTGGACAAGCTTGTGTATTTTGTGCCATTTTGGAAGTTCAGTATGTTTTAGCTATAACACAGAGGTGAAAATCTGAATATTAATTATGATTAATTGCGTCATTATAGGTATCAGGGTGTATTTGAGCGTGAGCTTCTTCTACCTTCTTTGTGATAATTACTGTGTAGGTTCGATCGCCGGTTGTCTCCTGGTACATCTCAGACTGATTGCGTCAAATGATTTTAGATTTCAGACTCTGCCATCTGTAATTCATAGTCAGGCCACCATCAGCATGATGGAAACCCACCTACTTAAGTGCTAAGCTGAAGCTCTGAGTGACACTGATAAAGCAGGGGTGAACAGGTTAACTCACTATTCAACTGTAATTACATGCTTTTAACTTTCGTCAGTTCTGTCAGAGGGACTGCAGTCAGGGAGCTGCTTTGCTCTCACTTGCCATGTGCTGAGGAAATGGCCAGTTGACACAAGAACTGAACTAACAGGAGAACAGTAAATAACGATGTGGACGCATGTAGAGAGTGCAGTACGTTACAGTCTGCCCGGAGAGATGGGTGTAAAACTGGTGATAAGAAGCTCTCGCTTCATTCCGAGTGAGTCGATGCCCTTTGTTAATTATGTAAACAAGGCTGTAACTGACCCACTGTGAATGTCCCATTGTCCAAACAGGATTATAATGAGTGCAGAACTGCTGCCAGTGGTCATAAACTGCCCTCTTATCACGCTCCACAGATGACGTGTGTGCACACACGGTTTGCACATGGAGTTTGCTTAACCTTACTGTCACTTCGTCAAACAGCCACAGTCAGGCCAAGCCTCAAATTACCAAGATAAGGCAACGTGAGCACGTCTGAAGATACAGGACATCCGCAGCTGCAGTTCTGCCAACTGTAACACATCTGTCTGCTCTTCTGTTTGTCTTACGATTTTATGCCACACTTTATTTGACTTTCAAAGGAGGAAATCTGTTAAACTTTTCACTCGGTAGCACAGCGTTAAAGTATCGTGACAGGAAGTTTCTTAACAAGCTCTACTATACTTGCCATCTGCACACTTTCTGTGATTTTCAGCAAATATACAGTACAGACAGAGTGCCACTGTTAAAACACAGATGTGTGGGTTTATTGTGTGCGACAAATGACCAATAAGGCCTCAGGAATCATCACTGTGGTCTGTTGGGAGCAAAGGCCAGTTCGAAACATATTTTGCTGTCACAGTTGGAGGATTTGTTGTGTATTTCCCGTCTGTTTCCTTTCATTTGAGGTGTTGGGAATGAAGCATATTCCATCATTCCATCACTCTTAACCGCATGTTGCTGGACTGTGTAGCTGTGGATGTGGAGTTTGAATGTCCACAGTTGCACAGTCCAAGTTTTACTTTTTGCTTTTGCTATCCTGGTATCTCAAACTTATGTAATGTTCGTCATCAGATCCTTTTGGTTGTCTTTGTATTGCACAGAAATTCAAAAACATCCTGAAGGAAAGCGTGAGCTCCAAATGTGAGTCCGTCTGGAGGATGCATGGTTACGCTGCTTCTTAAATGTTCCTCGTTTCATTCTGCCAAGAATACCAGTGCAGATGATGAACTTCTTCTGCTAAGAAATGCAAATGAAAATGCAGATATTCACATAAGGGAGTGTGTGCATACAAGTGAAAATGTCTTTGGTTTGCAGCCATGTGTGCAGGACTGCATACCTACACGCATCAGTTCTAATGAGGGCCAGATGTGTGTGTGTGTGTGTGTGTGCGCTCAGTGACAGCTGAAGAAGTGTGAGAGCTGTAAGCAGCACAGAAGCAGAGCACGGTGACAGTGGCCGAGATGAAGGGAGGCAGTTGGGAGAAGGAGACCTCGCCATCCGAGCGATGTGATTGAGTGATGTGTGGAGCGATTTCCCATGTCTGCCAGTTGGAAGATAAGACCTGGGAAGCAGAAAGGTTACTGGGGAAAAGAAAGAGGGGGTGCTGTGCACAATGAGGTGTGTACAGGAAGGCGAATTGTGTGTGCTTTTCTGTGTGTGTCAGGGGATGGCAGAGATACAGTCCACAGCAGCGGGATCAGAGGGCTTATGAAAAAAAGAAGATATGTTTGGCTTCGGAGTGACTGAGATGGAGAGAGGAGAGGCTACCTAACCCCACAGGCTGGGAGCAGAGATCTGCTGGGCCAAATCTGCAATTCTGAGCAGCCACCTTGGGTTTGGGAGATAGGTTTCCCTCGACTGCAGCAGGTTCGTCTGGGCTGAGGTAGCATCTGTCATTTGCAGATTCTGGAGGAAACAATGCTAAGAGGCGCCTCGGGAGCGATCTGAGATTCAGGGTTGCGTGTCTTTGCTGTCGAGCCCAGGTGAAACACAGACCCCGCGGAGCGAAAGAGAGAACAAAGAGTGACAGAAATGAAACAGCATGAATGCTTGTAGAAACCTCAAGGTCCCCGCCTTCTCTTTCAGCAGAACAGGAAGTGAGGAACGGGTGAGGGAGCGTTTGGATGCCGGAGTTGATTTCAGGCTGCACAAAAGGCTTTGTAGAGATGTTCCTGACGTGTCTGCATTTGTCTGGAGCCATTTTACTTGTGTCATTCTTTTTGGACAGACAGGTGCGGCCTTGGTTTATATATGAAGACATTAATTCAGAGCCATACCTTTCAAAAGGCAGAGAGTAATTACAGAAACTGAAGTACAGAAAAGAGTCTGAAGTTTTCAGGCCGGCCAGCCAATCTATGTAAAAGATAACTAACTTGTAATAGCTTAATTTTCTGCCTTCTTAGGCAGATTGTTCCGTCTAAGACATCACTGACAGACCATCAGTCACCATGAGATGATGACCTCAATGAAATTGTCCTGAGGGGGACACCACACTCTGCCTTTCAATCTTATGAAAAACTGAAAGTAAAATGTACTTATGTAGTACTTTCTTGACCATCAGAATGGCTGTCTCCCTGTGAGGGCTACACTGCAGTTAGTACGCATTGCTGCAAATGTGACATTTTGTTCATAGGTTCACATGTACGCTATATGGACAAAAGTATTCGGACAAAGGCTGTTTTTCAGGGGTTTGACTTGGCCCCTGACTCCCAGTGAAGGGAAATTTTAATGCTTCAGCATACCAAGACATTTTGGACAATGCTATGCTTCCAACTTTGTGGCAACAGTTTGTTGAAGGCCCTTTTCTATTCCAGCATGACTGTGCCCCAGTGCACAAAGCAAAGCTCCATAAAGACATGGTTGGATGAGTTTGGTGTGGAAGAACTTGACTGGCCCACACAGAGCCCTGACCTCAACCCCATCCAACACCTTTGGGATGAACTGGAACGGAGATTGTGAGCCAGGCCTTTTGGTCCAACATCAGTGTGTGACCTCACAAATGCTCTGCTGCATGAATGAGGAAAAATTCCCACAGAAACAAAATTGTGTGGAAAACATTCCCAGAAGAGTGGAAGCTGTTAGAGCAAAGCAAGGGGATCGACTCCATATTAATGTCTGTGTAATTATGTATTTATTTGTCTACATAAGAATTGTATTTTCCTTAGAATGGGACTTAGAGTGGATCCTCTTCTACAGATGTTTTGTTTGTAAAAACTTAATGTATTTGACACCTACAGTAACTTTGCATATTAAGTACACATTCAACAAATGTCAAAAAATGCACAAAAAAAAGCTTGGTCCAAATAAGTATTAACTGTAATTTTGCTCAGGACACATTTGAGTTGCAGAAGGAGGAAACGCAGAAAGGACTGCGAGAAGGGTCATGTGATGTGCAAATGTGACAGAAAGCACTTCCAGCCTGGTATGCGAGTCCCCATCTCACATATGGAGCTGATACAGAGTGAGCATGAATCCTTCTCTCCATCTCTGTCCCTGGAGAGCAGAGCATGCTGACAAAGACTACAGGGTGAGAGGGAAAAAACAGAGAGAAAATATTCAAACAGCTAAAAACAAGCAAACAAAAACAGCTGGAAGAACAATTTCTGTATTTGCATGGTCAAGCCCTCTCGGCACGTCAAGATCTTAATACCCGTGGAAGTCTGCAGTTGAGGTGACAGGAACAGATTTTTAAGATTCTGGTGTGGTGCACTTTCAGAATCTTAAAAGGCTGAAACTATTGAAATCTCATTGACTAAGCACACCGTAGTCAGCCAGCATGTCATTAGAGGATCTCTGAGTTGTCCTTTCAAGCTGATCCTTTCATACAGAAATTAATTCAGGATTTAAGCATTGACAAGCTTTTTTATATATCATCACTCAGATAGACTATGATGCTTTTTTCATACATTACTTCCCTTATGTTCAAATCTACCTTTTATCATGTGTCTAATAATTTTATTTTAATTTTAAAATAATTTTAATTTTAAATATGTGGCTTCTTTTTGGTCACATCTTCCATTTACATAAAGCTGGTCGAGTTGTGAATCTAAACAAAAGCGCTGTGGGAGGATCTAAATTTGGTGTTAAGTGCTGAAATAGGAACTTGCGTTGGATTCACGGCCTAAACAAAAGGGTGTGGATTATCCAGGCTGATATCTCTGTTCAGTGTGTCATAAGCTGAGAGGCTTGCTAGAAAACACTGTGGGAAGATTAATGGTTTCTAGGATCTACGAAATACAAACAGACGCATTTTTTTTCATAAATTTGCTCAAACATACAGAACTTCTTCATTCATACCACATTCTCTCTCTTAAGAGGAAAGTCTACATTAGCAATATAAAAGCAATAGCAATATAAAAGGCTGTGGATGAAAGTCTGTAACACTAAGTTTTATCAAATCTGGTGGAGGCAGGAAGTTAAAAGACAAAACTCCTTATTGCTGTGCTTTCAGTGCAACAGCTGTGGTTGTTCCTAATGTGACATGTCAAAATATCTGCCACGGAAAAAAAAGGAAGGAATCATCTGATTTCAACACAAAAAGTCTTGATTTGGGTATGTAATGCATATCTGCATCAGGCCTGAGTTTAAAGACTAAAACTGAGAGACACACACACAAGCACACAGCCTAGCAGATACACACAAACAGCCCAGCTGACTGACAGTCCAACACACAGCTAGCCAGGAGCTAGCTAGCCAAAGTGCTGCAGGTTGTGCTCTCTTCCGGTTCACCAGAGCGGAGAGGCCGCACAGCAGAAGAGGGAAACCATGCACTGTGGCTTCTGTCATGGCTGCCAGGTACCAATCCACTGTTGCGGGAAGTTGATAAAGCGGGCATATAGCGAGCCACCAAATCATTCCCCAGGAGAGAACAAGAGGAGGGACTGCGTGCACTGTCACAGCTCTAAACCTGCTCTTTGGCTAAAGGCATGGGGGAAAAAAAAACCTCATTAAAAAACTCATACGCTTGATTATTACAATCTGAAGCGGGGCATCTGTGCTCTTCATGCACACAATGGGATTTGCCTGTTTTCAAAAACATCACCTCTGGCACAGAAATTGTGTGGAGTAAACACTGTGGGTTGTAATGTATTGTCTCCTCTGTGCCTGCAGATGCAAAGAAGCAAAAGAAGGAAGGCAAGAAGCGAGAGCGCGCCCAAATGGACTGATGAGGATGTTTGTCCCGGGGAGGAAGGAGGAAGAGGGTGGAAAGATGTCTACTGCCCTATTTCAACACGGTTCCTCTTTATATGTCCTGTAGGTTGGCAGTAGGGAGCCTATAGAGCTTTGACAAAGCCAGTGGAAATATGACTCTTAGTGACAACGCGTTTTACTTTTTCTTCTTTGTAGCATCTGATAAGAAACAACTTGTACGTTGCGATAGGAGACATAATACTCAGCGGTAGGGATGAATAATGAATATGGGAAAGATTTGTTTACTAGTGTTTGTACCTAATGATGCTATTTTTAGGATTATTTTCTTAAGAACAAATTGGATAGGATTTGTTATACAAAGCATAGCCTAATTAATTTGAAAAACTCTCGGTCTGTGCCCCGACTTAATGAAGCAGTTTGCTTAAAGTGAAGCTCTAAACATCTTCACTTAATTAATTTGAGCAAAAAAAAAAGGTTGTGCTTTTTCAAGTGGCTTAAGTTAACGGTTTCCCGCCATTCCTCTGTTTTATTTTTCTCTTATTTCTTGTAAGGATAAACTTTCTGGAGGCTGCATGTGATAGCTACTGTACCTATGTGAGTGTGCATGCTGTTTTTAGTTTGTTTCCTCCTGCTGCTCTGTTGTACCTCAGTTTATATCCACTGAGTTGAACTCTCCAGCTTGGCTGTAAAAAATTAAAATATTCACTATTGTAGTTCTCAGTCTGGCCTTAACATTTTCTCCTTTGTTTCCTGTTACATTTCCAAAAATAAAAAAAATAAAGGTAGTTTCTCTTTCACCTCGTGTAGTCTGACCGTCACAAACTCCAAGATTTCTTACACATTTTGATATATTTTTATTTGAATTTCATTCTGAGAGAATATGGCACAAATGTAACCACTTGATGCAGTTCATCTTACAGTGTCTGAGGTTGGCCAGTGACAGCAACACTCAGATTCATTGTCCAGAACAAATAATCAATCAAGAATGCATCAAAAAGGAAATCAATACCATTGTTAGTGTACAGGAAATATCATAGTGGGGGGGGGGCTTTTGGGGGATTGGGGGGAGGGGACATTCAGATAATAGCTATTGAAGACGTGTATGTACATTTCAAATGTACCACATCTGACTTACATATAATGTATTGTCATATAGATATATACAAAGCAAACAATAGACTCTTAAATTTATTTTTCCTATTGCGAGAGAAGCCACAAGCCACAGTGAGTGAACACACAATGAACATCTACATACAGAAGCAAATGAAAAATGGACACTTGTGTTTAACGTTAACACTTGCAGCAGGCTACTGATTTTTCTTTTTTTCTTTGTCTTTTTTTCTTGTTTGCTGATTTTGTTTTAAATCCACCCTTGAAGTTCACACTGGGTCAATCAGCTCAACGCCCAACATTTTGGCCGGGGAAAAAAACAAATAACAAACCAAAAAAAAAAAAAACCTTCAGGATGTTAAAATTGCAAAAGTTATAAAGTGTGTCCGGTGAAATAGCAGACGAGCAGCTTCTTCCAAGGTGAGTTCGAGGCCTTGTAAATTTACAGGTGAAATGAAGCACTTGCCTCTGGGCCTTTGGGTCATTTTGAAACTAGTTTTAGCTTTTGTCCTGCTGCAGGGCTCCAGGTTTGCTCTTTCTCTCCTCACCTTTTCTGGCTGTAAAAGTCACTCCTGGTTCGCTGCTCCCAAATTTAAAAGTTTGGATCCGTTTGCTCATTTTGCAAGGCTGCAATCCCATTTCTTAAGAAATCTTCCCCCAAGAAATGCACATTTACAATATTTATACCTTCTTACTTTATAATCATCATCTTTAAAACACTTCCATAAACCATAATATTCACATCTTTATAGATGTTAAATTACATTTTTTATTTCAAACCAAAAAAAACCCCAAAAAAACAAACAACAATCTCTCTGTCTGTACACTGAACAGTTTGCAATACTAAATATGTACTTTGTACAATGATGAAAGAAACAAGTTTACAAAATGTGATAGAAAATGTACAATATTATGTATTTATACGTATTCCAGTACCACGCAAAGCTGTGTCTAAGTGAGTCTTTGGAAGCCTGTTGCTATTGAAAGACTGTTTGTAGAGGAAGGAGTGATGACAGAAACAATCACACTGTGTGCGTCTTCCCTGATGTGTGCCACAACGTTTCGTCCAATCTGATGTCTTCATGCTGAGGATGCCATTTAGAACACCTCACAGTAAACTGCATGCGCGTGCACACACACACACACACACACACACACAACAGCACTGATGTTACATATAATGACAGACACGCAGGGTTTCACAGGAAAGCACAATTTCCCACATGACAAATGTGTTGACACATGCACACACACACACACACACACACACACAGCAGATGGAAAATCACCCAAAATAGCCCACTGTGCCTCCAGGATAATATTGAAATATGTCACTGCTGTGACTGCACACTGTACAGTTTTTGATAGATTATTTTAGAGGGCATCGAGATGATGAGTTCAGATTGTTCAGTCCAAACTTTCGTTGCCTCTGCAATCAGGCCGCGGCTGTTAAGATGGAAATTAAAGTAAAGGGAGCTCAGAGCCGACAAACACAACATCTTTAACAAAGAAGGGGGTGGAAAAAAAAGTTAATTTGGGAAGGCTGAATAACACGCTGTTAAACGTGCTGCCACGCTGCAGCACCGTCTACAACATTCAGCACAGGCGCGCTCAGGATACAGCGGGGGATTTCAGGGTAAAAGAGCAATTTGTGTATGTCACTCTGGATAAGGCACTTCAAATTGCTCTGTACAATCTGGCGATATACAGTTTTCCCAGTAAAACTCGCAGCATGCACAGGCTGCTGCGTGCGCCTTCACTTCTGCTCGACTGCACAAGATTGTTGAGATTATTCTCGGCAACAGCCCCAAGAGCGAAGCCAGAGAAACCTTAAATTTGAAGTCGTCTCTGACAAACGTTACATGTCACATGTACTCCGTAAAAGGAGCTTAGCCCTTTGACATAAGCCGTATGAAGAGGAGCCCAGCTAGCTCTGACGGCACATTATGATCTGTTGATTACAATAGAGACAATGTTTACTCTAGTCCTATTAGACAGATGAACATCACAATACACGTCCTGTTCGTGGGCCTATACGCATTAGAATGGACTTATGGATACATGAAGGTCATAATAAACACAGTCAGTGAGAAATGGTGGATTCTGATTGCGCAGCACAAGAATGAGACTCAATAAAAGCACAGGAGCGATGGTAAACAGTGCCATATCACACTGTGTTTACACCAGGCGGCAGGTTTCATCTGGGACGCTCAAATTCCTGCAGCAAAACCCTTGGCTGACCTGCCCAGAACGGCTGCGACTTCTCCAAACATGGTCCACATGCAGCGTGATCCTCTAGCTGTGGATTTTGTCACTGACAAACCCCCACCCCGCCTCACCCCTTTTCTCTCTCTCTCTCTCTTATCTGTTTCATACGTACAAAAGTGTACACCTCAGGGGCGATCAGCCACATTTCTCCCTCACGTGCATGACAGCCGTTCTCGTTCAATGTCACCCACCGACGCTTTCACATTATGTCACGAGCCCCTTTTTTGTGTCACATCATCCACACCCCCACACTCCCCTCCCCGTTTCACTTTCCAACACAAAAGGCAACGCCTGATACGAGAATGTTTTGTTCTCGTCTGCTCCAATAACTTGGCAACAGGAGGAAGAGGAACGAGACTGTTTAGAAGAACTTTGCTCCTGATGTTTGAAGTTGCACGGCGTCTTGATAACCACAGTAAGCACTTCTGTTCTTTTAGATGCATCTTGGCCTTTTCCCCGCTCCAGGAGGTGATAAACTGCCATCACCTTCCATCAAACACCCAAGCAGCTGCTCAAACTGGGACCCCTGGACCTCCGCTTGAGCTGTGAGCCACTTACTCTCCTGCTGGTATCACTCAAACGACAGCTTAGCAAAGATTAATCAGATATTCTGGACGGCTCTTTACCCACCACCGAGATGTGTGACAGATGTCAGACAGAAATGGCTCGACTTATCACCGTGACGGATGGTTGGATGTTGAACTTGGATGGATGCCTCAGTTCCTGCTTGGAGAGATCAGCACACACCATCCGTGTACGTGCAGCAGTGGTGCATTCACTCAAATACTACAGTAAAATTTTAAATGTACTTGTACTTTAATTTTTGTCATTTTCAGCTACTTTATACTTCTACATGCCACAATATTAGGCAATAATATTGGTGGGAAAAAAAGTAAGGACCAAATGGAATTTAGCAACATTTGAACCAAGATCTGATGACTGCTGGCAAGTGGCTGAATGGTTTTCTCGAGTCACCAGGCCTCCATCAATCAAATCTGATCAAAGCACATCCACATTGATGTGATGAAACAGATCAGCTGAGATTTTGACTGTAAACTAATTTATTTTATATAATTTTGAATGCAGGACTGGAGTAATAATAGAGTAGTCTTACAATGTGATGTTGCAACTATTTCCTTTTTCCTGTTTAGAATTTGAACATATCTTCAACCACTGAGGTACAGCTTCACGCTCGAGATGTTTTAAACGCAGAATTTTTGCTGTCGGTGACCCACAAAGGACTCGCAAACTTGTCATTCATTTTTGTGTCTACACCTTTGAAATTTGAATGCAAGCGCATGGATGTTTATCCTATACTGTCTCTGCACATGTAGGAGCTGTAGGGCGTAACATAGCAGGGGGGAGGCTAGAATGAGTGGAGGAGAGAGTCAAGAAGAGAAGCTAATGAATGTACATGTGATATTTACATTACATTCACGACCTCACATATGAGGCAGAGACTATAACAGGATCAGGGCTGTGTGGAGCACTAAGTGGGCCATGGTTGCACAGCATACAGGCGCAAGCTGAGCGTGTAATGGGCAATCTTTAATCTCAAATGTAGGTGTTCCACGTTGTCCCGTAATCTGATCAGCCTCATGGTGAGTTTTCATTATAGGATCTGTCCCACATCTCTCTTTAAAAAGGAGACAGCCTTGAGGAGCTGGTCTTTGCAGGCATAATTCTGTGCAAAGCCCCCCTGCCAGCAAGCGTGGCAGCCTCCTGATGGAAAATTCTCATGCATATTCATCACTACTACTGGTGAGCATACATTAATGTAACTGAGAATTGTCTAATAGGTTGAAATGATGGATGACATGCATGAATACACAGAACACGTCTTACAGTAAATTGATGTTTTCTCATTTCTTTTGTGATTAAAATAAGCACGACTATTTATTATTTTTAATTTAAGAATATAACGATTCACATGGAATTAATTAACTCGCTCGTTAAAGCAAAAAAAAAAAAAAAGAGAGAGAGAGAAAGAAGAAGGTAGTTTACAGAAACAGTAAAGACGCGGAACTAGCCCTTATTTAAATCACAGAGTCGTGACCCGTGATCAGAAGTAAACTCCACTCCTGGAGCAAACACACATGTCAGCATGTACACACACACACACACACACACACACACACACAGAGATCTTCGCAATCATCATCAGTACAGTACGCATCAATCTATGAATCAAATGACCTCTCTCATTCATCCACACACACACACACACACACACACAGAAGAAAAAACTTAAGGAAGTAAAAGCCCCCGACACACTGCCTTCCCACTGACGGCAATAAGCCACAGACTCTGAGCTCCAGCCACCTGTTTCACTCGCCGAGTTAGCACTGGTGAACAGCAAACATCTTAACAAACAGCATAAAATATACATCAAACACCCCGTCAGCAGATGTAAAAGCTGACATGATGCGGACTGAACGGCTGGCTAATCAAAGAGAGCGACTGAACAATCTCATCTCACTTTTGTCTTTTTATTTTGAGGCTGTTTACTCTTGTTGCTCTTAGACTCTTTTGGTGATACTCTTTAATGATACACGGCAGGTTATACTGAGTGAGTTTTCTCTGATAAAGAACCCAAATGTGGAATCAACAAGTTATGGCTTTCACATGGGTTATGTGAGGGATCATTTCTTTGCCAGGTGCACTGACTTACTGAATTTTTGCTTTCTAACAAAAATAATTAAATTTAAAAAAAGTAAAATATTCCCACACATATAAACACGTGTAAAACCACAACTTGGTTTTGGAGATAAAATGAGTTTGATGCTCCCAGTCTTTATGCTAAGCTGAGCTAAATTTGTCCTGGCTTCACTAGGATAATGAATAAGCAAATTTCCCAAAATTTCAAACTGTTCTTTCAAATCAAAACACTGAATTGTAGTTGAGTGTGCGTCCATCATGGAAATCTAAAAAAAAAACAAACAACAAAAACATTCTCACTTAACGCAGCATTAATGTATTTATTTATCTATCATGTGTTAATGGCGACTCGTTTCCCAGAGGGGCTCATCAGTCGATGGGACAGCATCCAGCCCTGATGTGACAGAGGTGTGTGTGTGTGTGTGTGTCAGAGGCAATCAACACAAGCTGCCCCACTTTACTGTGCATGTTGCTGGTTGGACGTGCCACGATGAGGTCCACAGACGGACAGAAAAAAGGAGGAAGGCGGGTGAACACACATACTCGCAACCAGCACACACCCACATGTGCACTCACATAAACATTGAGTATACACTGATATGTACAGTTATCTACAGGTATCTTCACTGAACTTCAAACTTCTGAGGTTTGTAAATTCAGTCAGCCCTATTTTCCCATTTTGAAGTTGTCTTGTGTTTTCGTACAGCGCAGATCTTCCTCCGCTCTTCTTTTCTTTTCTTTTTTTTTTTATCAGCTCAGTGTCACTGAGCAAGTTGCTTTACACACCTTTGCTTACTACACTGAATAAATCAGAAATTTTTCACAACCCTACTTATCTTTGCTGCTTCTGCACGACACATCTCATGCAACTGGCATCAGTTGAATTTGTGTAAAGTGCTACAACCGGTTATTGAGAGAGAAATATGATAAAACAAATGATTAAGTGGATTAAAGCAATTTCAAATGGACTCTTTCAGTTTTTATCATGCTCACAAACCTGTTTCACGCACACACACACACACACACACACACACACACACACACACACAACCAGTTCATACTTCACCTCCTTCTCATATTTATCTGGCTGACCTAATATTTTTATACTGGCAGAGGAGAAGATGTTTGAATGTCTTTTTAAATGTGACATTGCACAGAGCGTAGCAGGCCGGGTTGATGGTGCTGTTGATGTAGCACAGCCAGTAACCAATAGTCCACACTGTGTTGGGGATGCAGCTCGAGCAGAAGGTGTTAATAAGCACCATCACATTATAAGGAGTCCAGGTGGCTACAAAAGCTACCAGGATGGCCATTATGGTGCGGGTCACTTTTTTCTCCCGTGATGGCGCCGCTTTCTTCTTCTTGTTGGGAGGTTGCTTTGTCATCTTCACAATCTTCCGCGCCACGTGATTCTGCCGCTCAGTGGCCGGGACGATCTCAACGGTGGCGTTGGATGGGGTGTAGCAGTCACCCTTGGGTGATTTAGTCTTGATCTTGATGCAGGTCAGCTTGGAGGCCCCCGCCTTGGCTCGCTGACGCGGGAGTGGCTGGCTCGTCTCTGCGCTGGAGTTAGCGGTGGAGGGTGCCGCCTCCTCGTCCTTCTGAACGGACGCAGCCACACTGCCGGATGTTGAATCATTGGAGCTCTCCTTCTCTTCGCCGGGGGCGCAGTTCTCCCTTGCCACCTCGTCACCCTCGGTTTCTCCCTCGGCAGTGGTCGAGGAAGGCCCTTTGCCATTTTGCAGCTTTCCATCATGCTGGTTAGCTCCATCATCAGCGCACTGGCTCTGGGGCCGACCTGTGTCTTCTCCTGGTACATTGTTATTGTTGGGTTTGGGTGTGTTGTTACTCCTCTGGCCAGGCGACAGGGGCTCTGGATTCACTCCCGACGGCTTGCGGTTCTCCTTCTTCACGCGGCTCTTGCTCGCTCTGGAGATCTGCCAGTAGAGCTGGATCATGATGATGACAGGCAGGTAAAAGGCGGCAATGGCGGTGCCAAAAGTGACAGCGGCATTAGAGAAGAACTGGATGTAGCACTCCTTCTCAGGCACAGTCCGTCCACCAACAATGAACTGCCAGAAGAGAATGGCTGGTGCCCAGAGGATGAAAGACAGGACCCAGGCTGCAGCAATCATCATTCCTGCCATCTTGGTGGTCCTTTTGACAGGGTAGCTGAGGGGCTTGGTGACGCAGAAGTATCTGTCAAAGCTTATGATGAGAAGATTCATGACAGACGCATTGCTGACAACGTAGTCCAGGGCTAACCACAGGTCGCACACCACCGGCCCCAGGGGCCAGTAGCCGATTACTATGTAGACTGTGTACAAGTTCATAGAGCACAGTCCAATGATGAGGTCAGCACATGCAAGGCTGAATAAAAAATAGTTGTTGACAGTCTGTAAGTTCCTGTTAACTTTGATGGAAAGCATGACCAGGATATTTCCAATAACTGTAACCAAACTGAGGGAGCCAGCCACCAACACGATGAACACCACCTCCACAGTCTTGTAGGCGCTTTCGCTCTCTTCCACGACTTCTGTGTCATTGCCTTCGGAGGCATTCCAGTAGGTGAAATTGAATACATCCATGGCATTTGGTCTTTTGTTGCCACCTCCTACTCAGATGGAACCTACAAAAGAGAACAAAAGAGAAAAGATTTGTAATGAGGTGCAAAGGATGACTGTGACAGCCTCAGCTTTTTAGTCATCTGAAGACGTGTAACTCGCACATTCTGAAGTTTCACTCATTCATTTTCACCCAGTAGTTTTTATACATTTGAAATGCGTTTAAGAGAAAGAATATAAATAATGTAAAAAACACACTGATCTAAATTAAAATATCAAATTACTGTGGAGCATTAGCAGCGCTTTAACATTTAATATGCAGTTATTACTTTTAGTCACTTTCATCTTTTCATGTGCAATGGTGGGAGAGTAATGACGATCCAGAGGTAGATTATAAATACATACACGTCTCTCTAAACCGTCTGTATGAGCAGTGTGACCTTTTCTATGTTACACCTTTTAGCTCGTCTAAAAGCAGTTCATTTAAAAACGATGACAATTTTGGCTGTACGTCAATTAAATTGGTAATTAAAAGCACGGATATGTGGCAGAGATATTTTTCATAATCAGTGCCTAAATAATGTCTCCCCATTAGACACTATCTTAATTACGGGGGGGGGGGGGGACGCTAAAAGGGACTTCACGATCTAAATGCATATTTTTGTCTGATGAAAAACAAGATGTGAGCAAATGAGGCAACAAGTCAGATGAGGATATCACAATGGTAGCTTTCAGCATGGCACCGCAAAGTTTAGCATCGCATGCAATTCAGTGGAACAAAGTGCTTGTTTACTCACTGGATAACTGAGGTTATCAAATGTGTAATTTTGTATAAAAGTGTTTCCTCAATAGTCAAACCTGCAATAACAGACAACAAATTTCTCCAAGTAGAAATCCACATCATGGCTCTTCAAAGCATGTTTCATGTGTATTTTTTTTTCATGCAATGTGCTCAGAGTTGTTTTTCTCCCGGCTTTTGTCTGCCTGTCCACTTTCATGGATACATTTTTCAACCACATAATGCCTAACGACTACAGATTACTAATGGCTCGGATTTCTGTCTTTTCATTCCTTCTGTATGTGTTCCCAAACCCCTGCATTTATGTTGGATGCAATGGTTTTTTAAAAAAGAAAAACTATTCAATATTAGCACGTATACGCTTTAAAAGGAGAGGAAAAAGTCTAATTATGCGCCACACACGGTCCATATTACCCAGAGTTCAATAAAAACTTTAAAAGGAATTATTGACAAAATTGGCACTGACACTTTATCTTCAAAGGTCCATTTCCAACTTGCACTTGAAAATTCTCTTCATACAGCACTATAAAATTCTTTTGATCCTCAAGTGACCCACTAGTTCTCGCTTTTAACCTTAAACATTTGTCCGTGTTGTAGACCTTGCTTTGATTTATACACCGCTCACCTCTACGTCTCACAGGCCTTTGATATTAGCAGGAATGTGGTTTGTCTGCTCTGCGTCTCGAGCTGGACCACAACTCCTGGAGCCGTTTCAGGTGCTGTGGGTCACATTTTTATGGGCGACTTGGCGACTTATCCCTTCTCAGACATAAATAATCAGGCTGGAGAACATCTTTTTCCCCCTCAAGCTGCTTTTATTTTTGTGAAAAAATAAAAATGTATTAAACTTGCAATGTTTAGCCTGTAAATCAGAAACTTTTTGAAAGTTCTGTTGTTGCTTAAGAGGAAGACTGATATGGTGTCCAATAAGTTTGCTGACAGTGCAGTGAATATAAATCTTGGGTAATTTGACTAAAACCCACAAGGAAAACCACTTGAGTTTATCACTGTTCAGACAACAGCTGCAGTTTATTAACGCAAGACAGAACCAAATGGTCTGTTCAGTTAAGAGATAATTGTTATATTTGAAAAGTGCAGACATATTGCAAATAAATCTGACTCATTTGCTGAAGAACACGCACCTTTCAAGAGATTTCCCCTCATGGTATATCTCTGTTGCAAAAGTAATCTTCCTGTTTGCTCTTCTTTCCTCCCTTTTGTAATTCTTGTAGCTCAGATTACGTCTCCCTCAGCGTGATTTAAACCTGACGGGGACAGTAGATTGGCCATCTGATGAGGGAAAACAGTGTGAAACTGATGTATCACCCTGTAGCTAATGAAGTGTTGTGGGTGACGCACTGCTGCAGCTGGAGAGCCATCTTGTCCAAGACTTTGCCATTTCGGGCTTAAGGGTTTTTAACAGTTGAGCACAGTTGCTGAGTAACTAGTGAACATTCACTTATCTGCTGTGCCAGAAATCCCTAATCATTGCATTAGGCATGGAGCTAAGCTGGCCTAATCCCCATAAAATGTTTAAGTCCGCCGATTTATATTCAAAAACACCAACAATACAAATGAGACACACTTGTGGCTCGCTTGAGACAAGTGGATTAGACAAGTAAAGTGGATCAGTATAGATGGTTATAGCGCAGTGGTGACAGTTAACTCCCCTTGCTGCTCTTTGTCCACCTCCAGCTGCATAAGCCTTGTCCCACACCTGAAATCTGTGCCACAACGCAGCCAAAGCTGTGACCCGGCTAGAGTCAACTAAAGATGCGTAAATCCCTTTCAGCTCAATTGGACAGCCGTGGTTTTCTGACAAGGTCTCAGTGGAGCTTAGACTTTGTTTCAAAGCTTCCATCCACATACTGTGAGTCATGTTAGCACCAGCCTACTGCAAGAAGGCACTTCTGCTTCCGAGGAAAGCCAGTGTTTTATTTGACCCTTCAGGCCGTTTCACAGTTTTGCCTGTAGGATTCCTGCTCACATATTAGAGATGGGTCATGACTTTCAAAGAAGAAAAAGAAGAAAATCTTCCTGGGTGTATATGTATAAAATTGGATATATTGTACTTTATTTTTCATCCAATTCTAAATTTGTTCTAATGTTCCATGTGTGAACCATTAAGGGGACCACAAACCTAAATTTAGTTGTGCAAACCAGCATTGGAAAATCTCTTTGATCTTAGTCATAAAATCGTTTTCTTTCTGTGACTATTGTCCTAAAGAATATATTTTCCCCTGTTTTTCAGGCTGTATGGTTGTGACATATTTCATCGGCTTTTGTGGGAAGTAAATTACTCGACTAATGAAGAGTATGTGCACATCCCCACTGCCATGCTGATGTACATATAAATGAGCTGTTGTAGTCAGTGTTGAAATGTCCAGATAAGATCAGCTTGTAGTCCAATAGTATTAGGAGGTTCCTGCAACAACACCACAATGTCTCGCTACCGTCCCTGAGGCTTGTTACCATCAACAGGCCAGGCCAAAGTCTACAGCAACCGTGCATAGTCATTTGTATGTGGCCACATGGATGGTCAGACACTTCCCACCAAATATCAGTGTTTTGCTTGAAATGCCCATCCTTTTTACATATATTTATCTCAATGCCCTGGGATACGGCGAACAATAGTGTGGAAGTTGTACTGAACAGAAGGAAGACATCTTTGCTTCACTGTTGACTGGCATCCCAGCAAGCTGAGCATGAGTGCAGTTGCCATCGCCTGGGGAGAGCAGCAGTGGCATTCTTGGCGTAGCTATCAATCACACAGCTTACCTGCAAGTCTCAGAACTACTGCAGTGCATCTGACAGAGCCCAATCAGAGCACAAGTGACACATCCATTATTCTTCTCAGAGAAATGAATATTCAGATTTTTCTTGTTTATCTCACCACACTTCTCGATGGATTAACACACACTCAGAACTTTAAGTAAAGTACAGGATAGACTTGGCATCACTGGGGTTTATCTTAGTCATTCTTACACTTTTGAGCTGAATGTGTGCCAGTTGATTCCGCAATCCTAAATTTGCCCATTTTGTTTAGTGTATTAGAAAAGAAGTCAGTTGCTGCCATGGGAGGACGTGAATAAATGAGCTTGAGTATTGTTCTATGTTCCGTCTTAGGTATTCCTGGCGCTGGCTCACTAGAGCTGAAAATTGCTTGTGCCCTCTGGGAAGCAGAAACGGCCAATCTCACCCTTTCTCCACAACTTCTGTTCTGCCTTTTGTAGTGGACTATGGGATGGTCATGTGACTACTGAGCAGAAACACATAACTGTACTGAAGTTGGAAACAATTATTTTTACCTGCTTTCCCTTATATCTGAAGCCAAATAACCGCTTACACAGTTCACTGGTTTTGTCAGGGACAGACAACAGGTTCCACCTTTCTGATGATGTAGCCTCAAGCATAAATATAGGAAATATTATTGCCAAATGTGCCAGCTGCATAGCTGCTCTGAAGCCGATGCACTTGGCTTCCTCCCTGGTGTCCAGATTCCCATTCCCCATCTTTGAGCACTGATCCAAGGTAAAGCCCAGGGCACCTGCCCCCTGCTTTCAATGATTACATGCATTTTTATTGCAGGCCCTCTCCATGGGAGCGTGCAGGGTTAGGCTTTCGTTTACTTGCTGTTTGCAGGGAAGCATGACCAGAATGCAAAAGCTATCATTGCTGCAGTACAGCTGCTCCGCAGGGGGTGTAGACCCATTCAGCACTCCTCCCAGTGGTATTACAGTTAATGGATATGAGCAAGTTTTAAAGAATAAAAAAGACCACTTCTTTACATGCTTATCCAAAGCTCAAGGGTTCCTTATTGTAGACAAGCATAGATAGTAGTTTACTGTCAAATGTCATAATGTGAGAACGTCCTGGTTAGTGGCTGCAAAACAAAGTGAAGGTCTTTTTTTTCCCCTCTCTATCAAAACAATTTCCTATGTCTTTTTGGACTCTCCTAGTAGGTCAAGTTCCTGCTTGGGTAAATATTAGCTTGTTTTATCCTAAGTGTGTGTAAACTACTCTCTTTCATTCTGCCAGGGAAACTGGCAAAGCACTAAGATACACAGCCACACAAGTGCCGGCAAATATTTGAAGAGATGTTTAGCAGGAAATGAAAAAGGTGCCGATAACCATCAAAGCAACACACCGTCTCTGTGCTGTGATGAAACATGGCTACAAAACAATTCAACTCTTGAGCTGGTGAAGTATAATTACAAATTTGCATTCATTTCCTCAAGCTCTTTCCACTGTCTCAGGGGTATCAGACGGGGTAGATCTTGACAGATGCCTATAGAGATTCAGTGTAAATATTTATACAGAGAATTATCGAAGACATTTATCCGTCCACTCTCAGTTGTTTGAGGTACTGGATCATGGTGCCAGTGGGTTAAACAAAGTAGGTCAAACATCCTCCTCCCTCACC
The DNA here is from genome assembly GCF_020382885.2 of Scatophagus argus. NCBI lineage: Eukaryota > Metazoa > Chordata > Actinopteri > Scatophagidae > Scatophagus > Scatophagus argus. The sequence continues at coordinate 3,556,877 of NC_058514.1, read as the reverse complement.
CACAACTATATGGCTAGCCGTGGGGTGCTCCCTGCCCACAAACAAAAAAAATTATGAAATTCCTCCAGCAAATTTTATGAAAGTATCCTTTTGGATCTCCACCTGACTCAGAGGATATCACTACAGGGAATACCCCACTGGGAGGCTTTCAGGTCAGAACAACTGGATCCTTTCAACTAAAAGGAGAAGAGATTCTCCTTAAAACTCTGCTTTTAACCCTGTCCCTGTAGGTGCTTACAGGTGAGCCCTGACACACTCTGAAGAAATACAGTTTTTGCCATTTCCATAAATATTTTGGCACCTTTACTTATCAAAGAGATCCAAACAAACTTTGTCTTATAGAAGCAAGTTAATCCCAATGCTTTCAAGGATTCAGGGATTCAAGGATTCAAGGAGCTTTATTGTCATTTCACACATGTAGAAACATGATGTGGAACGAAATTTGTTTCCCTGGTCCTGGTACAAGCCCAATAACCTACAAATACTAATGCTATAAATATAAAAACATCACTATGTAAATATAAAAACAAAAGGACAATTGATGATGAGCACCAAGGCATCAGACTTGAAGATACCAACCTTCACCCCAAATCCTTTACACTTGGCTGCACACCTGTCAGTAAAGGTCAGAGGCAAATATCATCAGCAAATGAAAAAAAAAAATAGGGATGAAATCATAAGGTCACCAAATTGGACAGCCCACAGAGCCCAAAGCCCAGGTGGAAGGCACTTATCTATTGCCAAGTACACCTACGTGTGTCCCGCTCCAGTTATACAAGGACTGTAAGGCTCATAGCAATGGCCTGCATACAACATTTTCTACTCCTGCATACTGAATTCTTGTAAGACTCTTAACTTATGACTGGTGGGCAAATCTGAATAATGTGAACCCATCCGGGCATTGTTTCCAGAGTATGAGCTGTGTTTGGAGATTAACCCAATTGTATTTAGTTGGTATCGCTCGCACACAAGCGCCCATCCCAAACCTAACTCCATGAGGTGGTTTCCTGTTTGAGGACACCAGTTCCCATTAAAGCCAACTCAAGGGGGTCTTGGAATTTCACACCTCACTTGGGGCTAATTTGTCTTGGGAGACACCAGGAGTTCTTTCCTCCTTACAACTTCCAGGGTTGTAGGGGCACACAACATGATAAATCTGATTAACGGATGGAGTGTCATACTCTTATGGGATTACTTGACGCTGGCCTCTGATTAGAAGTCAAACATTGGCATTATGCATGAGAGAATGTAATTACGGAGAAAACCTCTTCTTTGCAGGTGTGACAAAGTCTTTCAAACCAAGACCTCTCAGGCAGTGCTTGAGTTGAGTGGACGCAAAGCAACAGATATTAATGGAGAGTTAACAAGCAGGAAATGGCTTTTAAGTGAGTGGAAAAACAAGCTGTGATAATCTGCAAACAGTCAACTACCCGGAGATTCCCCAGACAACTTGGAGGTGGCCATGTGTCACTGTGCGCCAAGTGAGAGGAGTGTAATCATAACGTACGCTGGAGAATTTGCATGACTCTGCAAGTGCTCATATTTCGATTAAGACTACAGAGAGCAGAGGAGGGCTGTGCGAGTTCTTGGCTTCTCTGTCTTTCAGACCTAATGCAGTCAACCAAATCACGACCAAGTGACTTCTCCACTCCTTCTTTATTTCGGTTGATGAATAGTCTCGAGACTTGACAGCAAGAGGTTCATAATTCTTTTACCGCGACCTTAAGATGCCACTTCATAGAAATTATATTCAGACTGATTTACCACAAATTATCTTCAGCTTTGCAGGAATGTCATTTCAAAAGGTGCCCTCTATCCAGGAACCCCCCCTACCCCCCTTTGCCTCGTCACAGAGTGCTCGGAGGTCAGCCTATCGGTATTCCAGCTACTTTTCTGTGGCAGCCTCCACACCATCTGTGAAAAATGACAGTGTCACATACGACCTCTGCTGTTCTGCCAGATAGTCCAGCCAAAGACTGCAATTCACCGCCACATTCAACCCCAAAATCTGTCAGGTGCACATTTTGAAGATAAACTCAAAGGAAGCATGTTTTAGACTTCTGCTGAGCGGAGATTAAAATTTCTCACAACAGCCAAGTGCATGTATTTTGAACAGATGCAGGTCAATGGAAAGATCTCTTGTAGCTCTAACCATAGTTGACAGTTCAGAAGTCACACTGTCGGGAAAATATCACAAGCCCTCTGGGATGCAAAAAACCCCCTCAAAAAACAAACAAACACTGGAGCTAAGCCAGTAATGACTAAAAAAAATAAGTCCTCAAGCAAGCTTGGAAGGTAAAAGAGATGAGTCAATTTTCTCCTGTCATACAGAGAGACCCTGCAGCAGCGACAACTCGACAAACATCGTCACGCTACCTACTCCGACGCTCCCCTTCACACTGAACGTTTTATTTCATACAAATAATTTACCCATGAAAAACTGTGCACCATGTATCCTCTGTTGATTTGGCTTTAATTAGCAGATTTCCATATTTCTAATCATAATTGCTTCTCAAGAGTAAAAGCAGTGATATGAGCCGCTATCCCACATAGTATGTTTTCATTAGCCTGAATCTCAATGGAGAGTTTTAGTGTCTTATTATAGTTCGAGCAACATCAGCTGTGTTTCCAATATCAGCACAAATATTCAAAACTATCAGTAGCCCTGATCTAAAAATACCATTATCACTATCCGCCCCAAGAAATCCATGTTAGCTACACCCCAGGGCAGATCAGGAAACATATTACAGCTTGTAAAACATCAAAATCATTGCAGGTGTCTCTGCTAGCTGATACATGACAAACAATTTCCATTGGACACCAAGTACGTTTGCAGAAGCCATGAAATATATAATATATTAAATATTATTATTTAATATATTACGCAACATCAGGCAGGCAAAGCATTTCTCTGGTGAAATCCTGCAGGACATTGCTAGCAACAGACAACCTACATATTTGTGCACGACTAAAACTATCGGTGGAATAATGTAAATATCTGTAGCGATCTAACACTGTGCACGGGGAAATCCTTGGAGCTTGAATGAACGTATTGACGCTCCCATTTCCTCCCCCATAAAAATATGCCCCTTTTTGATTATGTCTCGTGTGGGAGGGAAAAAAAGAACATCAATGATTGTTCTCGCACAGATGCAGCGTATGTCTTTCTCCAAGGCTCATCTTCGACAGACCTGCTGTGCTTTCGGGCTCTGATCCAGATAAATCCAAGGAAATTGAGCCACATATAAGCTTTTCTTGGCCAGTGGCGGCCTCATGTAACACATTATACGTGGCAATATGTTGTCTTAGCTTGTCGTTACTATCAGTTAGGAGCATCTCGCAAGTAATGCACACTATTAGCATGACAGTATAGCTTGTTTCCTTTTCTTTATTGCCTCCGGGACTCCCCTGCTGTCCCTGCTTCTTCATAATATGCATGGCAATGAGCTGGCCTGCTAGTGTCTGTTGGCAGTTGCTGGCTCATTACTGATTTCACATGGAGCATAGACATGGATGTGCTCTCCACCGCATTCATGTAGCAGCTCAGTAATCGCCTAACACAGGTGAAGCAGAGTCCTGCTGGTGCTGCTATGGGGCTTCCTCTCCGAGGCTTTGTTCAATTAAACCCTGCTCTCAGCTGCCACCACAGAACAAGTGCACAGTGTCCCATTTCCCAATATGGAAATTTAGAGGATGAGCATTACACAAACACACACCTCAATTTTGATTTGTCGGAGAGTTTGAGACAGCAAGGGGAGTAAAAATAAAATATGAGACAGCGTCTGCTGCAAACAAATGGAAAGGTCACCTTCTATTAATGCGGTGCAACGCTGCCTTTGAATAATGAGGTCGTGTAATACAAGTGAGCTCTCAGACTTCATACAGTGAGTGGTTCTGGGCGGCCACCGCCTCTCAGTGTAGACCGACTTCATGACCAGACATTTTAACTCAGGCTGCTGAGCAATTATAACTCAGCCTTTGACTGGAGTGTGCTTTGGGGGAAGAACATAAGCCTGTTAATGTCACTCTCAGTATGACACTCTTAAAGGTTTAACTTCTTCTCAAAAAGGTGTCCAGCACATGGTTAGTATTCAGTGGTTGGGGATTAGTCAAGAGAAGTCATTTGATATTACACACATGTAAGCTGTAGCACATGAGTCTCGATAAAGGTCTCCAGTCCAGTATCTTACTGTCAGTTACCTTTTCCTCCTTTTTTAAAACATGAAATAGGTTGTATTGACTTTTTTCAAGCATTATATTATTTTCCCAAGTAGAAACCCATTAAAAAAGCAACTATATGGAAAATTTTTGTTAGATTTTTATGCGAGTGAGTTAGTTATACTGGAGCCTGTTAACCTCAGCCCATTCATCTCACTTTCCTTGGGTTTCATTTGTGGGGTAGCAGGTGGTAGCAGCATGTAATGAAGTGTCTATTTTGATACAGTACAGGATGCCTAAAAAGAGGAAAAATTTTAAATTCTCCACAGATACTGGTACTGCAGTATGTACTCAAACTTTTAATGAGCTGATTGCAGGGAGATTAAACTTTCTAATCATTATTTTTACATTTAAAAAGACTATTTAAGTCTCACGCTTCCATGCAACCGATTTTCTCTGTTATTTTTGCTAACTTGGGCAAACGCCCCTTTTGATCTTGTCTCAAACTAACCTGGAATAGGAACCTATCCAAGTTATACAATATGAAGTCCTTATTACATTTTCCTCTTGAGGACATGATGGCTGCCTCTGCCCCCCCGTGAACGATGGTGCTCTTTTGCTCACACTCTGAATCAGCATGCCTGTCTAAGCACTCTTAATCGCTCTGCCAGCATCGCTGTCACCCTGCTACTGTCCTGTCCTCGTTCCCCTGCATGTGTCCTGCCTGTGATGTATCACACTGGCACCATCCCTCGATAGAAAGCTGTGGTGCTCATTAAGATAGAGGAAGATAGCAAAAATGGAAAAAAGGCAGGGAAGGCGAAGGGAATGAGATAAAGCGTGTGCCTGTTGGATTTGTTCCACTTCATTGTTTCTGTATTTCTGTGCCCACCCCCACCCCTGTACACTGTCTGTCTTTCTGCTGTGATTCAGAGTTTAGTGATAAAAGGCAAGAGCTATTTGCCCTTGGACAGGTTACTCTATTTACAGTACCTGCTAGTTTTCTCATCACAATACGTAAAGCAGCCTTCCATGAGGATAATGCAATGCTCTGATTGGAGTGAAGTGCTCTGTGTTCTGAAGGTTCTCTCTTTTTTGCTGGTTTGGAACAGCATCTCTTCTCAAAATTCCAGTTTCCAGTGTTCTTTAAATGCAACAGCTGAACCACAAGCTAGGAGAATATAGCAAACTGTCTCTTTCAGTGGAGCGTTATGGGACTTCCAAGTCCAAGAATCACCGATGCATGAAGGCCCTCTTTGGTTGTTCAGTTGCAGAGGGATCCGTCTCACACTTGTACAGAGGCAACTTTAACTACAGTCTGATCAGACAGGAACACAGTGAGCCCCGTCCAGTCCCCAGTGGCCACCAGCATCCATGGCAGTGATCTGAGCACTGAAGCCTAGTGGTGTCACTGTAAATACAGCTGACAGATGCTAATCCATGGAAGTCAAACTTTATCCAAATAACAGATGCGCCATGACCAAAACTCAAAGTGTTCAAACCCGATGGCCTGTCAAGTAACGCTGTCACACAGGCAGGCAATTTTGACAGGACCCACTTATGTGACTGTCCTGAATTGATTACCTCGTCACTGTGTCTCATTTATACGCTGATGAAAAGAGATTAGCAGCCTGGTAATGTGATACCTAACTGGCAGTTTTGGGCAGTGCCCTTTCCAGAAGAGATCCATAATGCTTTTTACAGGTTTTAAGCTATGCAGGCCAGAATTTGTGCAAACACTCTAAATCCAACATTAGTCAAGACCACTTCTTAGCTTCTTTCAGTAGTGAAATTATAATAAGCTTCCACCCTTTGAATCTACACTGTATTTCACAGCGTCATCAATTATACATATTGTGTATTAAATACTCCAGCTTCACTATCTGCCCTCCACGTATTTGCATTGCCTCGAGAGGCTGCCCCGCCCCTGGAATAACCATCCATAATGGTGACTGCTTAGTTAAATGGTGTTTGTGATGTTTGAAAAAGATAAATAATGATCACAGGGTTTGGTTTTCTGAAAAACAAAAGTGGACCACACAGGAAGAGCCAGGAGGCGCCCTGTGGGAGGCATTTTGATTCTGCAGCTGGAGAATGCATGAAGCATTTTTGACAAGAGAAGAGGTATGCTCCTGCATCATGTTTGATTTATTTCAACCATCCATCTCTCTCGTAGGGTCCTGACATGCAGGACTGATAGCACTGACATGCATGTTCTCAGTATTGCAAAAGGAATAAGACAAACCACCAGCACTGCGGCTCGCTCACTGCACGTATCACATCATCTCTGTCCATCTAATAAAGCAATGTCTTCCAAATAATAGACAAAAACACATGGCGGCACAGAGAGGTACACCAAACAAAGCCGCCGTTGTGAAATTACTATGGAAATGTTAAAAAAAAAAGCTTTGCAAAAGGATGTTTGAAGGCGAGAGGTGTCAGCGATGTAATTAGCCCTTCTTAGTCTGTCCTCCCCTTGCTTTCAGTATCCCACTCCCTTGTGCTCTGACTGACAGCTTTATATTTCGGGGAGGGGGGCACGCTACTGGACTTTTGTGCTCAAAACTGCTCTCCACTGTTCAGACACAGCTAATTGGTGTTTCACATTTGCTGGAGCAACAAGTGCACCTAAGCTAACATCTCATCAAAACATTATGCCTAGAGCCAATCAAATTCTTCCAACTAATTATCCAATGGCAGACCTGACACTGATGACGGCCGTTCTGTTGACATTAAAGCATACAAAAGGAAAGCAGCCTCAGGAAACTTGCTGTCATTTCTCATTCTGTTAATTGGCAAACTTTGATGTTGTGTCGCCTATGGCCAAAACCCATTAAAAAGAGCAATCTTTGACTTATATCAAAACATCGTTTGTTGACTGTGGTATTTCCTATATTTAATACATTGACAGCCTGCAGCAGAATGTAAAGGAGAAATTGCACTTAATGCTGATGGACCATTTGGCTAAACCTCTGCTTCAGGAGGTAATCTTTTCAAACCCCTTGTTTAGTCTCTCCTTTCCAGTTGGTTCCAGGTTTTTTCCCTTTTTTTTTTTTTGTTGTAATTTGCATCCTGCCTCGAGGCGTCCTTTCAGCAACATCTCAGGACTTCTCACTGTGGGATCACTGTCGCACTTTTTACATGGACGTGAGCTGACAAAACACAGAGACAAATACATGCGCCGACCTGCATATGTGTTGCCATGATTACCAAATGATTTTGCATGTGTGTCTTATACAGATTATAAGCTCGCCTGCTGAACAGCAGAGGGATTTGTTAGTAGTTTAGTGTTGAAATCGTGCTGAAAATCACATCTCTGCTCCCACCCTTTCTTGATGATCTCGGCTTACTTGTTTTGTCCCACATGTGAGTTGCTGCATTTGCAATTGCCCAAAACAGACCAATCTTTGGGGAAAATAATCCCGGTTTCCAAACAATTGCTCCAAACAAGCCAGGCGTGAATACACTCAAGTGTCTGTTCTGATTAGCGTCTATTTTGTTGGACTGGGTCAAACCCCCAGGAGTTTAACTGCTGCATGAATCCACGGTTACAGGGGATCCCAGTGAACCAAATGAAGACATGCATGTTAACACAGTGGAGACACACACACTCACACACACACACATACACTGTATCATAGTAGTTTAGAGAATTATGCCCATATTCACCCAAATTATGTTAATAGGCCAAGTTAATATGACACCCACTGAGTATTTCAGTGCCTTTAAGCTCTCACTGAATTAATTTTTTGGCAGTTGTGCTCCAAACAAGATTATGGCACATTGCTAGACGTGATGTGCTGTTAACACACACCGACATCCCAACACATGAAGCAAAACCAGAACCAGTTTGGTGCTCCATTTCAGCTTTCATGTTAATCATGCAACAAAGAGAGCACCATCCACCCCTCCCCCTCTGTTAATCAAGTTCCTCCACAAGCACCTGTCGCTCATCTTGATGAGCTGTCTACCTTGAACACGGAATTCACACATTATTCAGGCCGTGGCTGACATTACGTCATCTGCGCCACAGGCAGTGATGAAGCATACAGAGCATTCAGCCGATCTGGAATTAAAAGATGCAATGTTGATGTTCGCAGGGTCTGTGCTGCCAGATTTAGATTTACTGCTCTTTTCTTGCTAGATTTTCACCAGTAGCTGTTACACCCACACACACCCAACACAGTCACAACAAATGGCAATCACCCTTCATTTTTTTCACATTGGGGAATTCAGGCATGTACCCACAATTGGACAGATTGATCATACTGGATCCCTTTTTAAAACTAAAAATATCACATGCCCCCTGGTTCTTTTTTCCGGACTGGAGATTTTGCTGATGCCAAAGCTGCTCATAGTCATAAAAACTTAATTGCTATACGATAAGTTTGCAGACTGATAAGAGAATTGCAAGAGCACAGGCTTTGTTTGCAGAGCTCCACTGTTTGTTGGTATTGTTTTGTTCCCTCAGTGTAATTCCCCTTTATCTTGATTAGAAATGTGGAAGTTAATGAAGCCAGCGAGGATATATTGAAGGCATTATTTGCTAACAAACAGAACATTTCTGTACTCACCAACAGGTAACAAGCATTAAGTTAAACAGAGAGGAAGGAGACAATAAGTGAGGCTTTGCATTGGATCAACAGGGACGTGTAGCTCTGCACAGTCCATCTGTGTGGTTCAAATTTTGACTCTACTGATCAGGAGGCTCTTTCACGCTTTCTTAAAATTAAGGACAACTTGTTTCTGACCGAACTTGACAACAATTGTTAATAGCTGCAACGGAAAACTTTGTAATTAGGAAATTAAGGCACAGCATTGTGGAACAGGAGAGATGATTGCATGGCAAATTGGGATCACAAACCACTGCATAAATAATAAATGCTGAAAGGTGGTTTTGGTTCTAAGTGATTCTTTTTTTTACAAAAGGGATAAAGCTTCTTTTTCTCTTCTCAGCCAAATGGGGTAAATCTGACCTGAAGTCCAAAAGGGAGCCTCTTCAAACTTTAACTTCCAACAGAGACTGAGCACCGAGTGCCAAAGCCAATGTGACAATGACAAACTCAGATTAATGCCAGTGAATTCATCCCACATTTCTGCTCAAACTTTTGTCACGGTCTATAATTTGCAGAGAAAAGTGGGGCTGATTTTAATCCTCTTTGTTTTAATTTGATTCGTGTGACTACTGATTAAAGAAAAAAAAGGATAATTGACCAGAGTGAAAGGGCGAGAACTTCCTCGTCTCTGGAGAACAGATTCAAATCTGTCTCAGCTCATCATTATGTCGCAATCATAGTGTCAGTCAAATAGAGAAGGTGAAAGTAGAAGAGCAGAGCAGAAGAGCATTATGGAAAATGGGGGGGAAAAAAGTGAGCAAAGTTGATTGAATCTTGCCTTATTTTCATATACTGCATGTTCACCCACACACAGTGTCAGTGTGTTGCGTGTTCTGGATGTAGATTGGCAATCAGCAACAAGAGTGAGGGCTTCAGACGGCACACTGCAGTCTAATTGTGTCAGCGTTGCAGACTCTTTTATTCAAAGACTATTAACGATCACTTCTTCGTTTGGCTTTAGAGGAAAGAGTTGTTTGCGGCAAAATACATGATGAAACTCTGGGCAAGTGGGGATTGCACCAAGGCAGTTTGGTGAAAATAGTTTTGCCAATATTTGGCCCCATTACAGTCTTCACAGCGGTGAATTGCTTTATACTTTTCGTGCCTTGTTTTTGAAATCAGTCAGTTCTTATTAATGTTGGACAAATGTAGTGCAATAAAATGTGCTGGGCAAAAGGGTTTATTCACTGACTGCTTATTTATAGCACTTGTGGTAGATTTTAAGATTTCTTTAATCTCCTTTCTGCATCTTCTTCTCAGTTTCCACACATCATCCAGAAGTATTGAGGGCTTTTCTTGCCTATTCTTAGACTTGTAACCTTCACAGTTTCTATAGCCATTTTTCCATCCATTCAATTGAAATGTCAGCCTGGAACACTGTATCAACTTGCACTCAGAGATTGAGCTCTGAAATACACAAGACATAAACTAAACCAAGTTAAAAAAAAAGAAAAAGAAAGAAAAAGACACGTGTGTCAGGTATTTTCAGCTGAGTGCTTCTCAGTAAACCAACTGTCACAAAGAAGAAGAAGAAGAAGAAGAAGAAGAAGCCTGCGCTTCCCAAACTGCTTCACGTGTTTGACACCACTGTGAGCAAAGCCTCCAGGCTTCTTCAGTGTGCGAAATATATCAACTCAGACTGACTGCATTCACCATCTCACAGCTGAGGGCACTCAGTAATTAGGTGATCCAATTAGATTGCACAAGCTACAGGGATCAGAAATGCAGCAGATCTGCTCAACAATGGGGCAAAGAGAAACACAATAATGTATATGCACTGTAATTCTTTAACAAGTTATCGTGTGAATTAGAGATTAATCTTTTAATTATTTAATGAGATGCAGATGCAATATTTAGGTAAATTAATTTTCCTCTCTGAAAACAGCCTATCATAAACTTTTGATAAGCCTGATGCTTTTCTATCAAACTGTCATATAAGGGATCTGAGAGTTGAATCAGTGATTCAGACATATATTTTCTACATGGGTCATTTAAGCACTGAATAAGTTTCAGCACAACAGCAGAAACAGCCCTGAGCTGTGAATCATTATGGAGAAAAGAAACAGCATATACATGACTGCGTGGCCTTTGATGAAAGCAGCAACGCTTTCTAGTCCATTACTCGTACGTATGGGAATAACTCGTCATCGAATGAAACTCCACAGACATAAACAATCTGACTGCTCAACTTTCTGACTTTTTGATTTGCAAACAAACTTTGAAAAAGGCCGATAATTTGCCTGGCAGCCAACATCTGCAGTGGCTTTATATTTTACATTTATGTTGTTTGCTAATTAATCTGACAAATCAGTTCTAAATTAATTTGGCTTCCAAGGAAACCTAATACAAAATGGTAAAGGGGCACTCGTGAGATCAAGTGTTCAATGTCCATTGGGATTATAAAAGTGGTTAAGCTTTTAGTCCGTGTACGTATGAAGCTCCAAAGATGGTGAATCCTAACAGCTCAATTAATGTTGTGTAATTGTAAAACTCAAGATTGTCTCCTGTGTACCTTGCAATACTTTGATTTATTGCATAATTTAATTTCAAAACTGTTTTTCTTGCTCAACAAAAAAAATGTTAAGGTCACGTTAATGTTGTTAAACCAGCAAGCCCTTTGAAGCATAAATCAGTTATTTGAAAATGTACACAACATCCACAGCAGCTATGGACTTTATTCACTAATGTGCTCATGTTAAACAGCATTGTTATGCAAAGTGAACTGAATCAAGGTTGTATGCTATAAACTCAACAGGTTTAGAAGAATAGTTTGGCATTTTTCCAGTTTTAATATTTGTATTTGTGTTCCTGCCTGCTAACCTGATTTGCCCTTTCACTCACAGAAGTTTTGTTTTTCAAAAAAGATTTGCACTTTCACTTGTTCTGAGCTCTGTAGGTGGCTCGTATCATCTAATTGGATCATCTAATGACTGAGTGCCTGCAGCTGTAAGATGGTGGGCGGGGTCATATATATATAGACTGGAGCCGTTCAGACATTGGCACACATGCATGCAGGTTTAGTTGCACGCTGATGTTTGAATGAAGTGGAAACATTTGTGCTCTTTTGATTCCTGGAGTTTGGGGAGTAAATATAGAAGAGTTTCTATTTTGGGGAACTGACAACAGCACATTTTCTCCATTCACTATAAAAATGAGAGGAAGTGCAGTAAGATAAGATTATGGTCAATATCCACTTCATCTGTTTTAAGCCACCGCTATTGGCAGCCAGTTTGTTTATTGTCTTCTGCAACCTGTGCTTCCCGTGTTCATACCTCCCTGCAGAGTGAGAGGAGTCTACCAAGGAAGACGTTTAATTTGAGGTGGATAATGGAGGTTTAACGGCCCTAAAAAAATAAATAAATAAAGCCTCCTGTGTTGTGTTTGCTTGGTTTAATGCTTTTGATTTGTTTGTTTATTCTCTCCTCGCGTCTCTGTGTGATTTCCCCTGGCTCCCCTGTGGAGCAGTGCTAAATGAAGTGTAATCTACACACACACACACACACACACACACACCCAAAGTGGCACTCTTGTCTCACAGCAAGCCAGGGGGTGGTATCCATCACTGAAGGCTTCATCCCAGAGGAAATGATTGATTTTGGGTTGGCCGGACTGCACGATAAATTTCACAGCTGAAGTGCATTATTTTGTCTTTTGGATTTTAAACAGTCAAGACATGACCTCTACTTGAACAATGAGGCAACCCTTCACATAAGGCAACACAGTCTACCTGGGCATTAATGATCTGAATACTTGACTGTGTGTCTCAGTGCTCATCTCAGCTGAGCTGACTTGACTGTACCCGGTTGCTTGATGTAGTGTCAGCTAAACATAGCATCTGTCTGGTCAGCTGTTTGACTCTGATTTACTAATGAGTCTGTGTAGGCCATCAGCAAACAGTTAACCTGAGGAAAGGGGTTGATTTATTTCACAAAGCATCATGAGAGACGGAAAAAGCTGGACTTTTAATCCTGGATCATACAATTCCCACAATGCAGCATATTTAAATTAGACTCTCTCTGTATTTGTAACTAGTTTGGAATGAAAGCTTTCTGCTGACGATTTGTCATCTAGCCCCTCCGTCTGACATGACCCTGGTGACATCAGTAGGATAATTTTCTTAGACATGACACATCTGCTTTAGAGCCAAATAAGACTTTACACAACTGTTTTCACAGACTGAATCATACTCTGCATGACTACTTCACTGCTTCACAGTGTAGTGTAGGTGAAGTTCCCCATGAAAGAGCATGCTTACGCTGTGAAGTGTATGGCCACTAGCAGCGCTATGGAGCAATGTTTTCACAAGTGGGTCCCTGGTTTGTTTGTGTAATACATGTATGGAGGACATGAGACACATCTCTGCCATTTTGACAGACCAGTGGTGATGATTAAAGAAGTGCAGCAGCAAACACTGAGAAGAAGCTGCAAGCTGGCAGACGCGGAGGTAAACAGAGCACGATTTTTAAAATATGCAAATATTCAGAGGAAGGAAATTCATTCAACATGTTTGTTAGACCTCTGTGATACACAGACACACTTACTCCTCAGGGCCTTTTTAAAGGTCTATGCTAGCTTGGGCTAAATAAAGGGAAATGTGCAGTCACAGTGACCTAAATTTAAAAACAATTCAATCCATGAAGCCCTCTGCATGAAATTCCAAGCCTCTGGGGATCTGCCTACAGCTGCTACTCGGTTACCTGTCAGTGTCAGCGGTGCACTTGGAAATGGTGTAATTTTCAAGAGCACCTCACATGACCATTAACCCCTTTTTACAGATGACATTTAACAGACATGAACATGAGTGCACTGCTGGTTTTTCAGCCATCACACTCACACTCGGTCTGCTCCCTCTCTCTGTGTATTCTGTCCCCGTCGTGCTCAGCTGTGTCCATCTCTTAATCAGATTAGGACATTATATTTGAGGTTGTTGGTCTAATCAGGGTAATAAAGGGTCTCTGAGAGCATTGCTGCCCATTAGTGTCATTAGGCTGCAGCTGAAAAGGACGTCTTTGTAGAATCTGCTTGATCACTGTAGCCCGGAGGAGGTGAGCATCCATCTCTCAGGTGGGCCTATTGATCTGTTTACTCCCATATGAGCCAGCAGGGCTCGTAGGAGTTTGCCACCACACAGGAGCTAAAAGAGCTGCTGTTCTGTTGCATAACGGCTTCATTTCTTCTGCTGCCTTCTGGTTTAGGGAAGCAACACAGTGCTGCTGTAAGAATGATCTTTTTAGAAATGCTTTGGAACTGCCATTTCTAAAATCTTTCTCCTGCTTTCAGATTACTTTGTGTGTGTGTGTGTGTGTGTGAGTGAGTGATATGATAGAGCTGCTTCAAGCAATTTCCATTCATGATTAATCTGCTGATTATTTCATGATTTAAGTAATTGTTGAGTCTATTAAATGTCAGTGCTCATCACATTTTAGCCCACAGTGATGTCTCCAAACAGTCCAACACTGTCCTCTATATGCCAAAGAAACACAGCAAATATTTATATTTAAGAAGCTGGAATGAGTTGTCAATAGTTGGCAACTAATTTTTCCTCTGATTGACAGTTAATCGAAATATCATTGCAGCTCTTTATACAAAGTCTTAAATGCATGCAGGGGACCGTCTGTATCTGCAGTGCTTTGTTGTCATGAGTGGATGAGGATCACTGTTGAAACAGGGACAGCAAGATCAAACAGCTGGGACCAAATTTGGATGACCCGCAGTGATTGAGGAGTCAGTATTTCTTTTTGTTTTATATATATATATATTTAAGTAGAGACAAAAGGACATAAAATGCTAATCCCTTCTGGCTGTGACCCAGAGCTATGACTTTTGTCCAGTCTGTTGTTATGGAGCGTTGTGCATTTCTCCTTGTGATGACAGAGCGCTGAGTGGTTTTAATCTGCAGGCCTCACGCTGTCATACTTCCCTGGCACAGTGGGTTTGATAAACCACTGCTAAGCACTGTGTGCCTCTGATGGCAGGAAGCTAGCAGAAGCACTGCCAGGCGTCTGTCCAGCTGGACGGCTGCAGCCAGACTCCAGAGACTGGCATCAGCATGCTACACTCAGCCTGCACGCCGCCTTTATGTGGTCGAGGCTGAGAGGGAGTGGCTTTGCCAGTTTGATTTATAGCCCCAGATTAACAGCTGCATCAGAGGCTGGAGGTTGTCATCCTCCTGTGCATATGGAGAGATGCTCTTAGGGAATGAGGAAGGTCTTATGCGGTTTTTTTTTAAATTTCAACTAGGAGCCGGTGCATGTGCAGAGGCTCCTGTTATGCACATCAAATCCCTCCTCTGTGTGTCAATATGTGTATGGAAATGAACAACTACATGATCCGTGAGCACTGTGCAGCTCTCTGCTCTCAGAGACCGTCATGAGAGGGCCATTATCAGTGACCCCTGCAGAACTAAAAGCAGCAGCTTTGTGCATGTTCGACTGGGCAGGCTGTAGCAGTGAGACGCCAGAGAGGCCAGACTTGTACGTTCTTAGCAGAGAGCTCCTCAAAGGCCTTTTCCTCCGCCAGCTTCCTTTATCCATGGATGGTTTTGCTCACTACAGATATCACCATCATAAGGGCATATTTTAAGTTCCTAAGTACTGAGGCAAATTAATATAGCAGTATTTAATGATGGCTTGAAACAAAGTTTGGGGAAAATTAATTTTTTTGGAACAGTTAAAATTCTTGGAGAACGTTCCATTTCTACAGCTTCATGGGCATTTACGTTAAACCTGATGGTGAGGCGTGAGCTGCAGTACTGAAGACTGACCTGAAACTCAAACATGCATGTTGCAATGTGGCTGTGTGCTGTGAACACTAACTTATGGTATTACAGTATCAAAGAAGATTTTCACATTTACACCACATGAAGTGCAAAGCCAATCCGTAATGTGTCATATCATGCATGCAAGTGGACACTATGACATCTGCTGAATCTTTAACAGCAGTATCAACAGACTGGTAAGTCACAGAGACATTAAAAGATGCCTAATTGATCTCTGTCACTTTTGCTAATGTGCAATTATTGCACACACACTCTCAAACCTCAAAGACTTACAGGGATATAAATTAAAACGTGTCAGCATTACTCCCAGCTTTTCGGATTATTCCATCACTGCTGCTGTGTCAAAATACAAGAAACATAGCTAAAATGATTTACTACTTCTCATAATACTTTACTCCCTTTGGCACCATTTTCTCATAGGCAGAGGGCAATTTTACAGTCCCATTCAGAACTATAATTTGTAATTATGTGCGGTTATGATTCTGTCTGTGGCCTCCGATTCTCATTTGACAGCCAAAGATTGATTAAAGTCACCCATCAGCCTGTCGTTTGAATTCTTTTTCCACTAAGACAGATCCATCACTTCCAAAAAAAGGGAAGACTTAAAGGTTTGCCTTTATATTCAAACTTCCCAGATGGATGACAGTGAAATGTTCTTTATCTGAAACATTGGTGACACAACTAGATGAAAAATGTGTTGCAATAATGGCCTGCTGACAAGAGTATAATCAATATATTAGTCTCTCTCTTTGTGTGTGTATGTGTGTGTGTGTGTGTGTGTGTGTACTCTAAACTTTGAGAGAAGCTTTAGCAGTAATGAGAGCAAGTGACATTTGTGGTTCACATCTGAAATCCCACAAAATGTTTATTGATTTCAATGTCTGAACAACCAATCCTGAAGTAAACAAGAAGTGCTATTGATGGTGCCGATCAAAAGCTAAATTAATGAGTCTGGATTGTATAATTGACTGTACTTTAGGTCCTTCTTCAGATATTGATCAGATAGAAGATTTTCCCCTCTGCCCTCAGACTGGTGGAGATGAATGGGGCTATGGGATAATTGCCAGTGAAACGGAGTGGTTTTCCGTTTATGTCAGAGTGGGAATGAAGGCAGGAGGGTGTACTGAGAAATGACCAAAGCTGGGCAATGTTGATCACATCCAATTAATTCCATGTGCTCTGCTCCTTTAGCATTGCCTCTATTGGACCACTCCTATTAAAAAAAAAACCCAACCTTTCCCTCAGCAGCAAAATCACCCAATACATGAGCATCACCAAGAGGGGGCTTAAAAAGCAGCTGCTGTGCTCACAGGACTGGCATTGATTTGTACTGTAAAGCAGCATTCTGTAGAACCATATTAAGCAGGGAGTGATATCTCTGACTCATAGTTCATAGCTTTGTATTTCTCTGGAAACACCAACGTTACCTCCAGTAGTCCAGCTGGTGTGCAGCGTTGGGCTCCAATGGACAGCCTGGCAGTCTGATGGAGGATTTACAGAGTTGAAGATGAAGTGGAAGAATAAAGCAGCTCTGTAAAACGGGTGAACTATAAGCGATTGCCAGGGGTTGGCAGGCGAACCGGCTGTCACTCTCTGTAGATGTATTGGAGCTCTTCTTCTGGTGAGCGGGATGACACCATTTTAGTTTAACAGCCCGGGCACTGAAATTCCTTGAGTTCACTGGTGAATGATAGACCTAACATGCTTGCGACCCACAATCCATCCCAACCTGCCAGTTGGAAACCAGAGTTAATGATTTCTTGCATTTCCCATATTGGCTCTGAACCCAAATGTGTCTGACCACGACCTACAAATTGTTCCAGGAGATTCAAATATGTGATTCTCTTTTCCACTTGCATTGGCTTTCCTCCATTGCCACCAGCCTCTGGACTCCTGGGGGACACTATCCGATCTCCTGTCTTCATGGTTCTGCATATAATGAAGACACTTCACACTGATGTAGTCCCAAGATTCCTGCGGCTATGTGTGTTGTTTTACATTTACAATTGATCACCCAGTATCTAAAAGCAATACGAGGCATTTTGCACTGTGCTATTGCCATTGCTATCAGCTCCACAGCAGCCGCACTGGAAATAACTTGCCATGATGTAGATGACATTTGGCCAGGAACAGTATGAGTAAAAGAGGAGCGAACAGTAAAAACTGGCCTAGAAACACAAGGAGAAAAAGAAGCTGTCAATAGAATTTTTTTTTTGCGGTTTCGCCCGTATTACTGCCCTGTACTTAGCTCCTAAACGAGTACAAATTTGTGACTGGAGCTGACAACAACTTCAGACCAGATCAAGGTGAAACAACACTGAGTACTAAGAAAGAAAATCAGAGCGTTGGGATAGAGTCATGTCTGGCACTTTGCCAGCCTAAGCATCTTAGAAAAAGTTCTAGAACAATGTCCTGTTGCAACCATTCAGTAGGAGGATTACTTAATACGATTACTAGGGCAGCCAAATCAACCGTGGTGAATGTAGCCCATAATTACAGTGAGAAGATGAGGAAGGTGTATGACAGAGATTAGAAAAGGTGAACTCCAGCGAGCCATACAAAATATGCCCCCGCCCACCTGAAAACACCCCAACTGGGTTTACAACAGTGTTGCTTCATTTGATAGATGGGTTTTCACAATACAGATTGTGTGTGTGTTTCAGGAAGCAGGCCTTGCATACTATACTGTATGATCTGTTGAATGTGGCTTTTTTTGGTTCACCTAAATCAATGATCGTCCTGAAGGGTCAGTGATGTTAGCACCATAAACAAGACAAAGGGCTTACAGCCATGCTGGCAACTTTAGGGCTTTAAGCTAAATGCTAACATCAGAATGCAAACGTGCTCGCATAACATTACTAACATGCTGATGATATGCAAGTATAATATTTACCAGATGCATGTAATATTGCTAACATGTCTTACTAGTACAGCTGAGGCTGGCAATAATATTAGCTGTGGTCAATACATTAAATGTTAAGGGATCACCAAACAGATTACAGTTCTTTACTGATGAAGACATGAATGTCTGTACCAGCTGTCATGGTAACCAAGCAAAACAAAACTATCTGCATTGCTGGACAGGACTAGTCATTACATTGAAAAATATGTTTTGGATTTTTATGAAGCTAGTAGGTTGTAAGTACAGAGCCTGAACGTTTGACTTGAATAAGTGACTTACTAAACATGACAGTCAACAAGAACACATTTACTTTCTCGTGTCCCATGTGGAATACCATTCATTTTCCTCACGTGTCACATAGATGTTGACATTTCATTTGCTCAACTCTACAGGGATTCAACTCAAATCAATAGCAGGCACCTAGCAGATATGGTAAATCTTCTAATAGGCATGCCCTCAGGATAAATGAAAGTGAATATAACATCCTCTTGAGGTAAATTTGTAGTATGGACCCATGGAAAATGTGACCCTGAAGATGTTTGTATTTACGTGCTGCTTATTCTGATGGGATGAAAACAGAATTCCCTTAATGAAACATGAAAATGAGGGTGTGTGTGATTGCAAAGCCAGTGAATTAGGATGTGACAAGTAATTTAGCACGCATCTAGTTTCTGCAGACAAACCCAGTGCACTTGTAATTGATCACCAGTCCATTTGCTCAGGCTTTCCTAATCATCATCCATCTAAACTATTGATTAGGTTACATGAATACAATACAATTGACAGCTGTGATTTAGCTGAAATGTATATCTTAAAGGACAGCCTTGAAAAAAGCAGTTCTTCAGGGTAAATGTGTGTCTCAGAAGCAGGTTTTAGAGTTTTTGCTCATGCTCGTGTTGTGTAATTGATATGAATCTATACTCTTCAGAATGTTGTTAAATTTCATGCTTTTATTCATGTCTCATGTTTCACTTTTGCTCGTTGAGAAACCACCCTAAGGACCTGATATGCTGACAGACAATTAAGTTTGACTCTTTGATGTTAAATGATCCAATGTTTTGTGTGCCACACACAAACAGATTAATCATTAATGTGCCCATGTGGCACCTTTGAGGTCTCACAGCACACTTGGTCGCCACTCAGATGAGCTATCACATATGTCTCTGTATCTGGCATCTCATCATTTGGCTCATTTGCAAAATGATTCAACCTGTGTCTTGAATGCTGCACTTGTCCATCCCTCAACCAGCTTCCTTGCCATTCCATGAAACACTACACAAAGTCAAGGCCATCAAACAGAACAACAGGTAATAAGATCCCCAGTGTGATACACACAAGGTCTTTAATGTCAAAATGGAAAATCTTTAGTTCCTGTATTGGCTATATCCCAAGGAGAAAAAAAGAGCCTTATCTCAGAGGAAGGTGGCCATCCATCAGCAATTTCTCTTAGTTTATCAGCCTGTCCAAGTCGAAACACCCAATGATGTCAGGCATTAATCAAATGCTGACACCTCACATTCAGGACTGAGACATGTACCCTTTTCTTCCTGCCCAAATCTGTTTATTGTCCTGCTGAGGCTCTGTGGCTGCAGATTTTAAACCCTTTTGGTGCTGTGTGCCAGTAGCAGACAGCTGGAGGATTGTGACAGTGCCATGAAGAAAGAACAGCATGTGGAAGGTGCAGAGACAATGCAACAAAAATCAAAAAGCGCCATGTTAAAACTCTTGTACCTCAGTGAATTCATTACAGTTTTATTCTCTCGAATGTGTTGCAGAAGTGCTCTCAGTCTCTGCACCCTAGCAGAGACGGTTACATTTCCTGTTTGTCACTGTGCTGGGAATAATCCTGCCACTGTAAATGCAACAGGACAAGAGAGAGCTTCTTGTGCTTTAGTTAGTTGTCTCTTCTAGACTCCCCGCTGACCACTCATTCATTCTGTTTAGAAATTACTGAGTGCTATTGATGTGCTGAATCGAAACCCTCACAGGAGCGAGGGCTGTCATAAATCGAACATCTTGGACACCGTGTGGCTGGCTGATACTCTCCACGGGGCTAAATTCATGTCAATACATTAATCTAATGTGGGAAGTCAAAGGTTTGCCTATGTAGAGCAGAAACTGAAGAAAAGTGTGTGTGTGTGTGTGTGTGTGTGTGTGTGTGTGTGTGTGTGTGTGTGTGCGCCTGGGAGAGTACTTTAGCTCTTGATCACGAAACCCTTTGGAGGACTTGAATTTTTCAGATGGATGAGTATCTGGACACAAAATAGCAGGGAGCCAGATGTGACCCTGGAACACATCCCTTCATTCCCGCTCCGTCAGAGAAACAGGATGTTTTGAATGCGCTACTGGCTGAACTCGATCCTTTGCTCCATTATCATGTGGGAGAAGTCACAGCAGGACATTTAACTGACGTGACCTCTGAAACATGGAATCGGAAAAACTTCAGTGCCGACTTTTTGAAAAAGAAAAAAAAAAGTCTTGGTTGCACTTTAGAAAATTTTCACCCTAATTTTTTATTTACGTGTGTGTTTCACCTGACGTCCCTTGAATTTCACCACATATACAGCAGACCTGACAGTCGGCAGTAAACACAATCCAGCCGACCTACAGCTGGGTTTGTAATTTCACTCCAGGAAATGTGAGCAAGTTTTGTCGGGATGTAAATCGCAGGTTGTGAAATTCCTTGCTATAGTCAGGTGCAGCCAATAAGCCCTGACTGAGATCCTGTCGGTTTTAAGAGGATTTTAAAATTATTTTGCCATTATTTTATTTATTTATTTTTTATTTTTTTTATTTATTTTAAGTCTCTGAAGCTGTCACTTTTGGCAGCCACATTTTTTTTAATGATTGATGGGAGCACATTATTGTCCAGCACTCCAGACAATGAGGGATCACTGATACAAAAACTTTATTGCAAAGCATTTCTTTTACAGAGTTTCAGCCCTTTTCATGACAGACTTTAAACCTTTTGTGCCAACAGTCAATATCATGAGAAATGTCAGCAACAGTGCAATTACAGGTGACATGGACTCTGTCTCTGTCTCTCCCTGTCTCTCTCTCTGCCTGTCTCTGTCTCTCTCTCCTGCCGTCTTCACGAGTGAGAAGTCGTGCAGAAAATTGCATTTTTCATGTTACCCACACACTGACTACAACATGTATGCAAATTCTGGCTCCTGTGAATGTCTCCGTCGGCGACTTGATGGGAATGCTATACGGCTCATAATGGAAGATAACGTTGGGCATATAATGCGTGTGAACAGAGACGTAATGTGCAGCCTTTATGAGAGTATCTATTGGGGTGATAATAGCCATGATGAATGTTAATGATCTGAAAGAGCAGCCTTACTGTGTTCCTGCTGCTAATGTTCGGACGACCAGTCATCCTTTACAATGTCCCTTAACCCCCCCCCCCCCCCCCCCCCTCCGTAAACAAACAACATACACAGATAATTCAATACTTTTGTCATTACAGTATGACAAGAGTGCTGTTTAGATTGACGTCCTGCTAATGTCCTTCCCTGGTTGCTTTAACATTACCCCACCCCCTCAAAGACAATCCAGAGTCTGCAGCGTCTCCCGTGTGCAGTAAAATTAGCAGCTCTGAGGTGAGGACATGTTAGAGTCCCCTTCTCTGAATGCAGGGAAATTCATGTCGTTTTGTCTCGGGTGACTCTCAGGGACAACAAGTACATACAGCTAAAAGTTAAACAAAAATATTAGGTATTGACCAGAGAATTTTTATTGTTCACCAGACTGTTATTATCATTGTTACTGTTAAAATATTTCAGCTTAAATGTAAAATGTGATAACTTGAGGTCACAAAGTACCCATTTGTAAGAGTTACGTTCCTACTGGAAAACTGCATCCCACCATATACGTTCAGTGCCAACATGACTGTGTCCATATATTGTAGAAAGCAAAACTCATCAAAAACACCATTGGCTCTACCATCATGTTGAATGGGTTCTAGCATTTTGAAAATAAACGCACCACGACTTCACCATGACTTTTTGTAGCAGCGTAACGTCATGTCACATCAACGCCGCTACGAAAGGCCAGCCAGTCGCAAACCTCAGGAGGCCTCTGTTGAAACACGAACGCGAGGAGGGGGAGGAAATGAAATGCTGACATTTTTCTGTTGAGGAGAATCTCAAGCCAAGAGCACTGAAAAGAACATACAGACTGTCTGCACTGCTGACCCGCATCGCTAACCCACTGTAATTGACCTCTCACCCTCGGATTATGGCTAAATTGCGCCCCAGATTGGAATACTTGATGTAGAATAGCTGATCAGCAATTCTCAAATCCGTGCTGATCTCTCCATAATGTGAGGGCAGCTTGCATGGTCATGTCTGCTTTCACACTCATGTCTCTCCTCACCTTTTCATACAGAGTGCAAATCTATATGACATACATAATTCACGCTGCCGGTACGAGTACAATGAATAGATTTATCATCGCACGCTAAATAAATAGTCAAGTGTGAATATATGTTTAGTGGGGAGGAGTTCTCATCAATCTCCATGTCTGGAGTACAGCTGAGTTTGGCAACGTGTGTATGAATAATACCTGCCACAAATTCATCAAGATAAATGGATTTTATTGCTAGCCATGAGGTCACATGCTGCTACCAAGAGGATATTTGGTGATGTTCCCTTGCCTAGAAATCCCAGAGGGCCAGTCAGAGACAGAACTGTAATCAATGATCTGGTCCCAGTAATTACTGTTTACTTTAGCTCATTATTCTCAGAGCTTTGATTAAGCAATAGCCCTCATGTGAAGTATATGTGGCCTTAATTGGTGGTTGCCAGGACGCGTATCTCCCACTTCTGATGCACATTGGGAAGAATGGAGGTCAGGAAGTGAGAGATGCCTCAGGCGGCTATTCTTGTCCCTGCCTTTGAGTCATTCACATTCTGTAATTGTCCACGGAGTCAACATGTGACAAAAGATGAACAGCAGTCCTGCGTCCAGCAAAGCAAACACTGCACACACGCTTCACACGGCGGAAGAGAATGGTTCATATGCTGACATTTACAACCTAATTAAAACCAAGAAGGGAAATGATCCACGCAGGGTCAGATGCTCATTACACGCAGGTGGTTGCACACAAAACATACACGGGTATACACGGCATTTGCATAGACGACAACAGGATCCTACATACCGTTTAGCTACTCGACACATATTTAGCCAAGCATCGCTAATCCCACTCGGATGGAAAAACCTGCTCATTTGAATCACTGAAATCCTTATGTGATTAAAATATATTACCATGTCAGAGAAATTCATACTCGTGATATTAAAGATGTATGTATGCACATAAATTCCCCATTGCCTCCTGGGTTTCTATTAGGAGCTGAGAGAAAAATGTAGGCAACAGAATGGATCAAAGATGGAATTTTAAATGGAACAAAGTTGCTATTAGAATATATTTGCACATCGTTGCGTTATTTGTTCACAAGCACATACACAACAAGCCACTCAGGGCTGAGCAGAGTCGGCTGTCACATCTAACTTATCAAGAGGCAACATGTCTCTGAGCCACTTGTTTCAGTCTCGCTAGCAACGCTGGACAGAAGCTGAGCTCTTGTCTCCAGGGTGAAGGACTTTTGTGTGTGTGTGTGCGTGTGCAAAGAGCATGAAGTGCAATTGTTTGTCAGCTGGACAAAGTTTAAAAAATCTGTGTTGGGATTGCAGTAACTATAATTAACCACACTCTGTCAGAGCTGTGTTATCAGCGCACAGATCTCCTTTTCAATAATTCAGCATCAGAAACAGTATATATATATCCCTCCCTCTGCTGTGACAGCCGAGCCCACTGCATTCCCCAAGCTCCATTCATTAGAAGTCCTCTGAGTCCTTCCCTGCGAAGACCAACACCACATACACCTGAAAATTCAGTTAACCCCCTCCCCAGCAGCCACCTGGGCAAACACTTGCTGTGGTGATATGCCACGCTGTGTTTGCTTGAGCAGAACCTCCTGTTATGACACTCGCTGTATGTTGAGAAAAAGATCCAATAAATGTGTTCCCTCGTTTAGTGTTGCTCTCTTATTCTCTCACTTAAGACAACAATTAGTTGAGGGCAGTAATGTGATGGTTTGATTAAATGAAAGATGCTGCCTTCGTACAGATACAGCACCGAGCTTCATCAAGGAAATTCTTTTACTGTGTATAGAACAACATTTATCTTTCCATGTGCATCCACATTTCTGCCTTTCGAATCCAATAGGTGCTTTTTGTTTAGAGTGTGTTAATCGCTTGCAACCCGCTTCTCTCTCTCTCTCTCTCTTTCATTTTCATGGGTAATTGGCTATGCAGCACATGGAACCAGAGACCTGCAGGCGACACAGAGGAAGGGCAACACTGGGATGGAAGAAACTCGGATCACTGAAGCATGCCTAACATTTTTTTCCCCCTCTACCTCCGTTCAGAGAATTTATCTCGTTGTTATTAATTTTGTGCTTTCCCTTTCCACGCCGTGCTCCAGCCGACCATCTCCACACAAATTTTAACATTTCTCAGACTTCAAAATGTCCATTTCGAGCCACGCAGGTCTTTCCTCCATTTGTCTTGCCTCTCCTTTATTTTCCTCCTCATGCTCACTCCTACTCAAGTCCGCAAGTGCACCCACATCGCGATTAGACCTCTGGAAACGCCTGTGCAATTTCCTGGAAGATTATAGTGATGGATTTACACAATATCAATCAGAGTAAATGTGGGGGCTCGAAATAGCCCTCCACCACTGGTGAGGCATGTTTCTGAGCAGTGGTCAAAGAGCCCACCAGAAGCAGGTTGATTTGAACATTTTCAATCCTGCTTCCCCCCTGTTTCGCTTGTGAATCCTTCTCGAAGCTTCCCATCGAATCTTTTCTAAAGTATTTATCTTGTGAGAAGTCAAAATGACGCATTTTTCAATTATATGAAACATGCAGTTACACTGATTAAAAAACAGACATCACAGGAATACGGGGCATCTGACAGCAGCCGCCTCGGATGAGGATGAGCTGCTCCCTGGTGACTCGTCATCTAACACGACTTGTACTTCACTTGCTCCCTTCAACAAGCAGCTCTGAATGAGGTCACATTCATCTGACCTCAGGGCATTATTACCCTGTAATCATGTGTTGCTCTGCATGGCTACATTTGTTATTTCTCACTGACAGCCTAATGTTAGAAGAAAGCAATTTTACTTGATGGATGGTCATAAGAGAGGGAGAGGCTATATCAGCTTCATGCCTCGCCAGTGAATTATACACAACAAAATCCCACAGATGCCCGTATCGGCCGCAAAAACCTGCCTTCTCAAATATACTACCAGTCTACGTACTTTACACGCTGGCTTATTATTGCCAGAGCTGTGAGGACTTTTCAGCTTGTCATAATGTGAATGTGGCCTATTCATTATCGTAGAATTTGCTTGTCCTCTTAAATCAGACAGGCCGTCAGTCCTTACATTACCACAGCGCTATGAAAAATTGTTGACTTATTTTCAAGCAGCATAGCTCGCACGACTGATTCATAGGTCTCAAGACATTCATGATCACAGAAATCAATCCACGCAGCTCCTCCGGCCCGTACTTTGGCTGTTGGCGGCAATGGGATAACGTGTCAAAGTGGGTCTCCTCAATCTTGTCACTTTAAGTGCAATCAATACCGCTTCCCCACCAACCCGAATGCCTCTGAATACCAGTCCCCCTTTCCTCATGCTAGGCTGAACATTTCAATCAATATCTGACCGGAGGCTAAAAAACATCTGCAGAAGCAACAACAAAAAGCAAGGCTGAATTAAATGCTTTGCAACATACTGAGATATACTGTAATATAATATAGAGGGGGGCGAGGAGAGAGAGAGAGATTTAAGAAATATAATTCTCTACAACAGTCACATCAAATGCCATACTTACATGGTTTAATGTTCAACGGTTCGTCTCACGTAATTTCTGTGAAAACAACTTGCAAAACTGTATTAACTCAATAAATCAAACTCCATGTCACCACTCAGTTGGTGCTATAGTACAATTAGCACAATAGAATGCTTTTTGTCTTTAAACGCAGCAGTGTTCTCCACTGTGAGTATATTTTGTCCCCATAGCCCCATACGTCACTGTGGACAATTCCCAGTTTCCAGACGGCTCCAATCCATAAAAGCAAGCCTCTGGCCAATGTACCTGTAAATTAGTCAACCTAAAAAATTCACCAAGCCCAGGGAGCGGTTTGATATGTGCATCTAGGTGCTTGGCCCTGGAAACGATTGTATTAATTGCCTAGAGGATTATGAGACACAGACCTCCACTCCCTCATGCATATTTGACACTTCTAGCAGCACGCTCGGGCCTCTGTTGCAGCTAATGGATGATGTTTGGTAAGGTGTTGCATATGTATTAGCTAGCAAGTTATGAGTGGGTATGCGGAGAGCGCACCCCCGTGCATGCCTATCTGTCTGAGCATGTGTGTCAGCTCTGTTATCTCAAGCCAGCCAGGGTAAGTGCAGGGCCGGGTGGTCGGCTTGCCCGTTCCTAATTGGTGAGACTTTTTCCACTACTCATGCCCTCATAGGCTGGCGCTGCCCTCTCCTGTTAATCTTTCCCAGGGATTTGACTGGCTCGACACACAAGTGACCTCACAGTCCTTTGGAGGCGTGCGCACAAACACGCAGGAGAACAGTGGAAAATTTAATATACAGTAATTTGAACATAAGAAAACATACACAAAGAGACATAAACTCTCATGCAAATGAGAGGAACCGAATATGCAGTTAGATGGACAGACACACACGCGCACACACACTCACACACACACGACTACACACAATCTCAATCTCGGTGAAATGAAAGAGCTGTGACTCCATTTGAGATATGGTTCTGGACAGCATCGCTATGATGAAGAGGGGAGCTCTTGATAGTGTTGTTGGTGGAACAGCATCAAACAGTGGGGTGTGTGTGTGTGTGTGTGTGTGTGTGTGTGTGTGTGCCTGCCAGTGCCATGTTTGCTGATAATGCCTGCATACACTCACACAGCGCAAAGTGAGGTTGTTGATATCAAGTGCTCACACATTGCTATACATGACGTTCTTTTCGAGTGCAGAGACCGTCTGGCATGACGGAGTGACTCCAGATCTGATGACTTTTGAAACTTCTGAAGATGAACCACACATTTGCAAAAATGTTTTTAACTTCCAGGGCTAACAGAATGAATTTTGCAGTATTCAGGCACAGTGGTGCTTTGAGCCAAATGCTAATGTCAGCATAGGTAACATATTGATGTTTAGCTGGTCTAACATGAACCACGTTCATCATCTAAGTTTACTGTGTCACTAATTGGCAATAAACACAAAATCCAGCTGAGACACAAGCCAAAGAACTGTGAATTTGATGTGCTGATGGCGCTAGAGGAAAGGTCAGAGATCAAAGGGTTTTTTTCCACACTTTTCCATTCATCCTAATTTCAGTCCAGTGGAGGTCGAATCATTTGCGTCTTAACGTAAAGGTCAACCACATGGTGGGACCAGAGAAAAGGTCAGGGGATCACAGAAGTCATTTGGATTCACTCTCTGAGCACCTCTGTTATCTGCACCAAATTTCATGGAAATCCATTCAGTTGTTATTTCAGTCCCAGTTGGCGACTGACTGACCAGCTCACTTACTTTGCCATTCTCGGAGCTATGCAGCTTGTAGGGTTAACAATCGTATTGTATCAGTTGCTTTACCATGAGCGACTACTTACCTGAGGATTTTCCTTGGGCATTTAACTTCGCCCAGCAGCTTTAAAGCCTCCTAACTCTCAGCACTAAACTGTTTCTATGTTCAAGGTGTGTAGCACAATGCACACATAGAGTAAGTAAGGATTTACTACTTTACTCTTCATTTTATGGCCAAAAAATCTTTTGTGTCCATTGACGTAGGACAACACAATTTAGAGAAATGTCACAAACTGTATACATGTTGTTGTCATAATAGTCCAAGGATACACAAATTAACATAAAGTCATCTTCAATGCACAGAGCTGTAGGGATCTCCTTACCTGTATGCATAATGATTACATTATTTCATATGCATGATGAATACATTTAGAATCATTAATGCATCCTGCCAGGTTCAGTGAAGTGATTTGGCTTCAGGGGAGGTGTACAATATGTAAATATGTCATTTATGTGTGCATAAATTTCACTCTGTCACAATTTCATAGGTGAATTGGAATTCACTGCGAGTACTGACCCACAGCAAAGGCAAATCATGCATCAAGGCCGACAACGCTTTTCAAATACAATGAAACAAATGTAAATATGCCATCCAGTGGGAGCGACAACCACGCTACAATGTTTGAACAGAAGGGGAATAGTTTCATTCACACATCTGAGCCGCAGGATGAGTTCCTCTTTTGGGGTGTGCCTTGGTGTGATTAAACACTGAAAAGGTATCTCTGCAGAGTCACAGCGAGGTGGTACTTACAGCGGGTGTTAAGTGGTCCGTTGGGCTTCCTTGCACTTGACATATTCAGAGCGTTTGTGTTCAGTGCAGCACCACAGAGGCTTTTTTGGACAGAAGGACGTGATGGGCGTGTCTGGCTTCAGCCTCATGGTTAATAGCCATGGCCGCTGTTTAAAAAAAGACAGCAAATGAGGATGAGCAAGTCATGCTACGCTACCCAGAATCAAGCCAAAAGCAAACACAACAATCATTTAGTACCCTTCAAAATCCCTGATTATGATCAGTGATAACATTCTTTTTTTTTCTTCTTCTTCTTTGTTTTTTAAACATGTTAAAACATCCACAGCTTAAAAAGATTCCAAAAGACCTGCGCAAGCCAACTACAATGTGATTAGGGTCAGAAAATGTAGTTAGGGCAAAGAATCTATGGAAAAGATGTATGATAAGGTGAACATTTTGGGGAAATCTGTCTTGTCTCAGCGTCTTCCCAAGAATCAGGTCAGAAGATTGGTACAACTCTCACCTCTATCTGTTAAACATGAAGGTAGAGTCAGAAACAAGAGATAAGATAAAGAAACTAGACAAAAATAAAATATATTATCCATACAAAACCTGATTATATTTAATGGAAAGATACAAGAGTGGCCACAATCCTCTAGGCCTTGGCAAAAAATGTCAAAGCTACTACTTTAAGGTTTAGGAGATTAACAAAGACAATTTCTGGACACAGTTCTCGATGTTCTTTAAAAGCACATTATTTCCTTCGTTTCCACTTAACATTGACGCTGAATGTTGTGAAAATCATTCAAGGCGAACATCAGTGTGCTTCCTGACGCTGCACTGGTCATATGATCGGAAGCCAGTGATTCTGTTGAAAGGGCAGAACAGCTACAAGGAGCTGGCCTGCAATTTAAGTTTCAGTCCTCACTACATAAATTATACAATCCTCAGTCCCTATGGAGCTCTAACTCCCAGTATACATAATGTATACATCCTGCGCGACAATCAAAGGAAATGATGGTGCCTCTGACCGCCTCCGATGTAAATGACTGTGGCCTAAGTTCACTGTATGTTCTCGGCCTGTATGGAAGTCACGGCCCTCTGAGGCCATTATCCCAGAGTGCTGCAGCACTCTCACTGCCAGTTCCAGATGAGCCACTAACAGGGATTCCTCATGTTTAAATGCAAAGCTCAGCCTGAGCACCACAGCAGATTCAGCTGGCATATGGAAAACACAAGGATATCTTAAGTCAGTTCACGTGTCATCAGAGCGCCACTTTTGCTATTACAGTGTAACTTAACACTGTCTGCATTGAGCTTTTCTTGTGTTACATAAGGTGGAAATGTCAGAGAAAAAAGCATCAGGTGACATACTGTGCGAGAAAGGCAACACGTGGCTGAGGTCGGGGTGGTGGTGAAACCAACACAAGACTGTCACCAAGGAGACCAGGGTTAGAGTCCCTAACTGACATAACATTTTAAGTTTATGTCTCATCATCACAAGTAAAGTGATTTTAACTGTTTTTCAAAGCCTAACCAAACTGTGACTTTGGTTCACTTGAGTCAGACAGAAAAGGTCGTATGATGAAATTCTCCTCACTTTGTCCTTACCTTAAGCTCAAAATGTGTAAATTTAGTTTTTAAAAGCGGGTTGCTATTTATACGCCATCAGTGAGATCGCGTCGGCAGATTAGAAATCTCTTTACCTAAGCCTTGCATGCTTCTGAAGTGCCAAGAGACAAACAATGTCACACCTGCTTTTGAACTCCAGACAGAGAAATAAGTTGAGCTGACGAAGTTGAGCGAGCAGCTGATTAAGGGATAAACCCTCAGGCCACAGTGTTTAGTACACAAAGTCAGTCTGTGCCGCCGAAGAGATGCATGATGACAACTTGTGTTAATGGCCTGGACGCATTAGCCGTTACTGTTTGCAGTGTGTCATTCGCTGTTATGACTAATAACATGAGTCGGTGGAGAAATCACAGGCCTTGGAAAAAAAAAAAAAGAGAGAAAAGAATGTTGTTTGGGCTCAGCACAAACACCAGGAAGGCTTTAGTGAATGAAGGATTTGGGAAAATCTGGAGTGAAACATGTTGAGGCTGTGTGACGCATCGCTGTTGTCTCACATTGTTAGACATTACATTGTCCAAATGATTTCCCCATGGTGAAAATCTGCCTAATGATCGTTGTCTCTGGTGCTCTAATTCATTTATTATGCTAATAGGAAAAGCCGTTAGTCTGATCAGACACTGCATAAACATAAGTGTACTTCAATGTTCCCTAATCATGTTGGAAGAGGATTTGAAGGCTCCTAGCAATTCTGCCGCATTATAAGATGATGAAAATTATTCATAAAATTGTCAGATGATGATAAGAGTTTAAAATATCTAATAGGCAGCCTTGGACATGGATTGCAATCTTCCTCGCCGACAGGCAGTTAATTCCCCCCTGAGTAAATCTGAGATTTCTGAATAAATGTGCAGCAAGTCTTAACATCTACAGAGGAGACATACTGCACGCTGGTCGGCTGTAGGGCGGCACAACCTGAGACGGGCGTCTTTGCCGGTCCAAACAAGTGGACTCACTGTATCTGTGTGACAGTGAAAATGTCCATCAGGGTTATAAAGAACAGTGGATGTTCTCCCTGGGCGCAGGCTGACCCAGGCAGCTGTTTTTATCCACACTCTATCACCTTAATCTCCCAAGAATTACCTTAGCCGCTGGGGAGGAGGGGGACTCTTATTAAATAAAGTGACTGACCTGCACAGCAGACTGTCATCACAGAGGAGCAGTAAGCGCTTGGTAGAGAACATGCTTGTCCAAGCGCTCGAACACTACGTGGACCATAAAATCCTGAAATGTGTCTAAGCCCTGTGAAGATATGAGAATGAACTCACTTGCTGGTTGATGTGTTGGCTTTTATCTGGAGAAACAGTAACTACTGATGCTGTTTTTATAAACTACACACACATCAGAGTTTACATTTTGTGGCCCAGATCTAAAAAAAATTATTATTATTATTATTGTGTGGACAGATCAGATCGTTAAGCGGGTACCTTCAAGATACACATTAAATTCACTGCCAACTAAATCACATTTACATCTGATTAGACTACTGAAAACAAATATTGTGTATCTGAGCGCACACACACCCCGATGGTCTGCCTGATCTTGAAACTGTTCTCTCAGATTTATGCAGAGTTCAGCCCAAATATTGAGATAGTTGTTTGTTATTCTTTCTCTCATTGATAACGCCGCTTCTTAATGCTTTTATGATGACATGCTGTTCTGTTTTTGATCGCTCACTCAATTTCAGTTAATGTTCATACAGATTGGCAACCTGTGTGGGATGAAGGTTGTAAAATATTCTGGGTAAGAGATCTTTAAATTGATTTTTCATCAGCAGCAGTAAGTAATAATGACTGAAATACGGACGTAGCATCTGTGAAGCCATTATGCTTCTGAGGGGATGGTTTAAAGCTGCTTGTATGCTGTCTGTTGCTGGAGACAATTAATTTAAATTTTGGCAACAGGATGGATCTTGGATGGAGAGAAGTTTGGAGCTATTTCTAATTACAGCCACTGGTTGTTGATCATTGGAATAAAGTGAAACTGGTGGCAGATCTGTGCGACGTCGAGACAAATGAGCAAAAAAAATGGGGAGCCCACAAATAGAAACAAATAGAAACACTGCTTCATTGCACTACTAGTGGTGTATTAATCCTCCACAGGGCACCTTTTTAAGCCTTTTTCCAATGGAACAAAGCAAAGCAAAGATATTACACTTAACCTTGTTAGTTACTGATTGTTACTAATGCATTTCATGTGTTTGAAAATTCCAACAAGAATTACATCTAAATGCTGTAAATCCATGAATTGATTATCAGAAGTGTATTATATTTTTTTAAATCAACTAATCAATTGATCACTTCAGTCATTTTTTGAAGCAAAAATTCCAAAACATGTTGTAGCTCCAGCATCTCAGTTGCTGTTACGGTTTTGTTGGGGTTTTTTTGTCTTACGTGACAGTAAACTGAATGTTTTAGAGTGTTGGTCAGAGAAAACAAGACATTCAAAGGTATACTAAAGAATGTATAGACTCATAATAAATAACCCATCTTAATCATCACTTGGTCCCTGGTCCTCCAGAAGTGTGTGATGGTGTCCACATCTGCAGAGACCCTGTCCTCCGCCCTGTTTTCTTAGGCTCTGCAAATAGTCTCAGTTGTATAATGCATATGGTTCACTGTGGTTTGCGTCTAGGTGACGATACAGTCAAATTCCATTAAGTGTTGAACTGTACACAGAAGAAAGATGTGGCATCCAGGTTGTGGAAAATGAGAAAAGGTGCTCTCCAAGCTGCATTTGATATCTCCAGCGATGAAACCATTCATATCACATTTTCACTTATCACAACTTCACCTCACAATACCCCTCTGTGAAATTGCGGTTTTATGTCTGATGACTTCTGCATCTCCACAAGATCCCCCTAAGAGTACCGTTTCAACCATCTTATTACGAAAACATGTTAACACTGCTATGAACTGTCGGAAGCGCTTTGGAGAGACCTCATCGAAAGCATAAGCAATAAAACGAGCCTTCCAGTGTTTCCATTTTTAAATACTCCAAAGGGAACGTCTGTAATGCAATTTCCTAGTACATTGGTGTCCCCTGACTGCAGCCCTCATTCAAGTGTGGGCTGCTGCTTTATTGCAACATCAGCATTACGATGAGGAGGAGGGAGGCGTTGCTTCTTTGTGCCTGAACCTGGTCATAGATCTCAGTGGACATCTACACTGGCTCTTCATTATCTGCTCTTAGCCAACATCCCAGCAGGGGGGCATGTGTCTGGATACAAAGCCTTGATTATGTAACTGTCTAAAAGGCTGGCTGTCAGCCTACTTACAGGCCAATGCATCAATCTTCCACTGAATCCGCATCTCTTTAGAATATCTGGGCTTTATGCTTCCAATATACGTATATGGATGGCTGGCTGGCTGGCAAATGTTTTCCATTTAACCGCCCGCTCTGATCGATAAGGTAATCCAAATAACAAGTCACGAAACATGCACATGGACAAGTGCCCGCATTTATTAAATCTCTGTGATGACTAATGTGGACACCTTGCTTATTTTCACCGGCAGGATGTTTCTGCACCTGCATGCCTTATCAAACCCTTCAGGCTCGAGGGATGCAGAAACAGCCGAGCTGCAGACGTCCATCACAGTGCGTGCCACCAAGATGAGTACAAAGCCCAAACCAAACAAAGAGAGTGATTAGTGTATCTGTTTAACCTCAGGGCAGAAGAATCCCGTTATTAGACCAGAGAGTTTATTTTGCCATTTGCACTGCTGTTTTCTTTCCTCCAGTCCTCTGCTTCTGCACTTTGTCCCAACACGGTGCCACTCATGGCTAAAGGGAAACGGCCAAAGGATATTTTTGGCACTGAGTGCACAGAAGATTTTGCCATCACAATGTGTGTCTCGATAACAAGTCATTTATGCCCATCAGGTACATAAGTTCAATTCTGAGGCACTTTTGCATGATTTCTTTTCCATGTTATGCTGCTTTATGCATCTACTCCACTAGAGTCGGACTGATTCATTAACGCTTGGTACCATAACAATCTGAGACATAACACTGAAAGGACAAACTCCACACAACTCCAACCACTTGTCTTGGTGACTCAAAGCGAAGACTGATTGGACAAACTGAGTCACCACATCAGTATTTTTGCATTGTTTCTGCTTTTGTTAAAAGAAGCAAATACATCTTTTACCACTGATATCCTCAGAATGTGATGATGTTTTGATGAGTTTGAGGCTTCTCGGCATCTGGAGCTGCTGATGTTTCTCAGCAGGGCTGCAACCAGACCTTTACCCTAACATGAGAATAACTGAGAGTTGCTGCCAGCATCATCACAGTGGCTTTTTCCAATTGTTGCTCCCTGTCTGGTTTGAAACAAAAACATCGTTGTGTTGGGTTGAGAGTGAAGAACGAATCAAACAAATAACAAGAAACTGTTCGCAATACCTTTTTTCAGCTGTGGGCCAAATAAGATCAAAACGTGCAGATGAAAAGCTTTTGCTTGAGATCTACGCTTTGCTTAAACGGGAGAATAGTTCAATATTTAAAAAAAGCATTACTGCATAGATATAAAATGGACCAGAAAAATGGTCAATCTTCAGACGTCTGTTTATTTAACTTAAGTGATAATCAGTCCAATTTAGTCTTTGCCCCTTTGACAAAAGCATCACCTCCATATTTATAGTGACTCTATCAGCCTTTTGAGTCCGCACATTTAAAAATGCACTTTTACACTGGTCATCTTCTCTTCACTGGAAAACACTTTCTTGGCTGGACTCAGAATCTGAGGATGAAAAAGGTTTGCGCTACAAGTTCAAGGCAAGGCTTCAGAGAGGGGATAAGATTCGGATAAACACTCGGCGAGGATCACATAAAGGCAAGCTTTGCGCATTACAGCCAATCAGCAGCTCTGAAGAATCCCTCACAAGTAGATTAGATGAAATTCCACCGCGCTTTGATTTAACAATAATCTTGATGGCAAGTGACTGGACCTTTCATACAATGCCATTGGGGTTTTTAATCATACATGTGTAGGACGGCATTTGAAAGCTCAGGTCAAGAGGTGGAACTGACAGAATCAGACGGTAGCTTTTGTTAGAGACTTCAGTGGTTTCTTTTCACTGTAATGTAAAAGATGGAGGTGAAGCAGCACAATATTGTCTTCTAGAACTGTAATTAAATTCACATGTTTTTGTTGGGTTTTTGGGGTTTTTTTTAAGGGGAGACATACTTGCATCATATATTCCTTATATTCCCTTCACCAGAAGTCAAACAGCAGGGACTGTTTCCACAAAGAACAGCACAGAAATGCAGGTTAAGCAGACACGAGTGGAAGTTATCTTCTCTCTCTCTCTCCCAAAAGTCTCTTAGTGTCATTTCTTTTACAAATTTGTCATCCCTCTTGCACACACTGGCATTAATTTGGAGGGACCACTGCGTGAGGACAGCTGAAAGGTACGTTTGGCACTTGATCACCATAATCCTATCGGGGGATTAGCAGTAACATTTCTGAATAAGCAGGAACTTGACGTGAATTCAGCAGCTTTTCAAATCAAGCCTGTAAATCCCTTATCAGATGTTAGTGTCAGGTACTGCAAATATTTGCTTTGTCTTTCCAAAATCGTGTACTGTGTGATATCTGTTATTTTGAGGGAACATGGACATTCGTATGAGATGACGCACAGGGAGCCACCACAGACCCCATGCTGTTACAGATTCTTGTCTACAAATTAATGCTTCCTCCCATGTGGTAAAACACTTGTGGTGTTTGCAAGTGGAAAGCAAGAACAGTTTTATACCAAAAAACATTGGGCACACGGTAGGATATGAGCCTGATCATGATGCTGAAGCGAAACTGCGTTCACCTGCGCCAGACGTTTGACTCCATCCCCTCCACCAGGTTAGATGATGACACCCAACATGGGAAAAGAGCGTAATGAGTTGACAGTTCAGTATGATGTCAGACAATAAAAGCACAGTTATGGTGACTGGAGTAGAGGAGAATAATTTTACTTTATAATTATGAACAAAGCCTCAAGGCTGCACATATTCACTGTGCAAATTTAACAGTGAATTAAAAACATGATAAAATATTTGTATTTTAGAAAATACTGGTATATAACTTTTTCACAGGCTGCGACTCATCTCTTAAATCCCTCTGCAAATCATATTGCAGTCCCCTGGGAGGTACCAACCTGCACTCTGCTCTCGATTAATACTCAGGCATTTCTTTGGAATTGATTATTTAACTTTTTTTTTTTTTTTTAGTGTTATGTTTTATCTCAGCCCAGCAGAATGGCTCTGCGCTGTCATAACAGGGCTTTGCCAGTGAATTGAAATCCTTCATTGCAGGTGTGGAAAGCGCGAGTGGTGAAGAGGCTCCTTCACTTCTGCACTCGGCTGATAACTTTAACATTTGACCACGTATTGTGTTCTGGCAGCTGGTCTTCTGAAAGCACGCAGCGATGCTTTCCTCCAGACAGATTCCCATTTTTGTTGTCGCACGACTTTGACTCTTAAAAAGGAGAGAGACCTCTTGACGGTGCGAGGGGAGGGGGGGTTCAGTTGCTGCACAGGCTGGATTAATGAGTGTTTCTTATCAGCAATCTGCTTATTTTGTTGAAACTTCAGACAAATTGAACCACTCGCGCTAAATGGGTAGTGAAGTGAATTCCTAACTAGATGCATTTTACATTTATATCCACTGTGGTCAAGTCTGAAATTGTTATTTCAAATAGTCAGCAGTTTATATTTCTCAAATTGGGGTTGTAACAAACGGAGAGTTCTGGCACTCAAATGGCTTTATAATGAATTAGTCAAGCTTGGAAATGAAAACTTCCACTGTCAGCTGGATGGCAGTCAGACCTGTTCTCACTGCTGTGACAAGAAGAAAAAGATGAAGTGCTTGCATGCTGATTTTTCTAACTAGGTTATTGGTCACTCCCCTTCCTCACTCTCACTTTATTTTCTCCTCCTCCTCCTCCTCCTCCTCCTCTCTGTCATAAGTCTTTTGGTGTTTGCTGGATGTCATGTTTATGGAGTGCCTCCATATTTCCAAAAGAAACTCTGAAGTGAGCACAATAAACATTTCCTTTGTAGAAACGTGACATTTTCTGACCTTGCTCTTGCTCGCACTGGTTGCATACACATCCAGCAAACCATTTCCATGCAACCAACCCCCAACCACAGAGACACCACCCCACCTCCACCTCCATCACCAATTCTCCTCTTCTCACTGCAGCCATTTTCCGGAGCGATTTCAAGGGATAATGGCACTCACAAATCTTTTGCTGGGCAGTGGAGCCCATGAAATTGATGTGCCTTCATTTCAAAACAATGGAGGTGCCTTATGAGGGGCCTCATGATGTCATAACTTTAGTAGCTGACAGGCCGTGCAGGTGTATTTTGGCCCCGGGATGGGCAACAGGCCAATGAAAATTCAGTCGGGACAGCTTAATCAATCGGCGTATCGAATGGGATGGCAAGACTGTGGTGTAAGCAGCCACCACACATGCTCAATCACCTTCTCTGTACTGAGCAAAGTGACAGCTTTTACTTGGAAAACCAGGCCTCCTTATCTCCATAGAGTAATTCTTCACTGTCTATCGGTGGCCATCTCTCTGCAATTTCCAGTCCAACACAACAGTCCAAACAATAAAAGAGAGAAACAACTCGGAGACCGTAAACACAAAAAATTGCCTGGAAAACCTGGAACAAAAGTGAAATACATCAACAGCATTTAGGATTTTTACGACTCCTCTACTCTACACAGCAAAATCTGATACCAGTAAGAGTTGAGTTTTGTTAGAGAGATTGAGTAATAAATTATTCATGTGGCTAAGTGAAAGGAAACCATAAATCTCTGGAGTTTCTGAACTGTAAATGAGTGGGTCGAGCATCAGTGGAACTGCCATCCTGATTTGAATGCAGTGATTAAATTAAAACGAATGAACTGTATTTTTCACAGGGAAAACTTCGACATTATCCATCAGACGCATTGCCTCTGTTTTTAATGAATTCCTTGCACACTCCTTGACATTTTTCATAAAGAGTGCATGGGTTAAGCACACCTCCTGTATGAAAAGATTAAAAAGCCACTTACATGCTAAAAAGAATTATGGATAACTGAGGAGCATGGCATAATTGGAAATTGATTGACTTGGCCGCGCTACACCTGGTCTCATAACATTTCACATCCCTCATGCACAGGGAGTTTGATGCATTTTTCAATAAGCGGCTCCACAGCAGCAGAACCGTCTCATACTGGTGCCTCTCTGTGGAGAAAGTTGTGAGGATGAATCCATGTTGCCTCAACAGATCCAAGCCACCACTTCAAAGAGACCGAGTGGGGATGATCTTTGCATGACGGATGCAGCTTTCCTAGCTGTGAGTGCCGGGGAACGAGCTGCACCTCATATCTAAGTTTCATGAGCCATTGCCCTGCAACTGCCACAAACAAAAGCCACACTGGTGTCAACAAAGAGGAGAAAAGTCTGCTCCTCCTTTTCCAAAATGGATGCCTGGTGTCTTTTTGTGGAGCCACTGATTGTGTGTGTGCGTGTGTGTTGAATGCAGTACTGAGCAAGCTTGGCAATTTCTCACATTCGATGTGTAAGAATTTGTTAATACTGTGTGAATTCTTTGCAAATGTATTCCAATCCAAGTGAAGCATGAATGTGCTTATCGTTGAAGCACACACGTTCTTTTGTGAAACGTGATGTCGCCACCATTTGCAATCTGCATGTAACCACTGCTCGCAAATCGTTTTTGTGAAACAGGCCCCAGATGTTTAATCTAATTTTCATCAGCTGTGTTGCAGTTTTGTCACTGAATCAAAGATGCAGAGAATTACATTTCTACAGCAGACTTAGTGAGATAATCACCCAACGCTGCAGTCCAACACTTTTTAAGGCTGTTGTTTTTTTGGCAGGACTATTGGAAGGTTTTTAACTTCCCTACCCTGAGAACACACAACCAGAAGTTAACAAACTGCACACAGCACGGCCTTTTATCAGCTTTGGCAGATAGCAAAGGGTTGAAAGAGGCACAAGCTCCAGGCAGAAAAACCCAATAGCTGAATTTAGAAGGAACTGAAAAGGGCCTTCAGATGGAGTTTTATTAATGGATGCTACATGCTGCCTTCAAAATACTCTAACTGTATGGTAAATTGCTGAAACCCAGATGGTCTCAACTAATCTGGGATGCGTTTTGCCAAAATTTGCAATGTGGGATTGTTTCTTCTTGCTCATGATAATGAAAACAACCATATTTTGGACCGATGCATAAGCATGTGAGAGCCCAGCTGGCCTTGCAAATTCATCTGCAGTTTGTGAAAAATCAGAAATTGCCACCATTTACAATCTGCATGTAAGCAGTCTTTACAAATTGCTTTTGTGAACTAACTCAACTGCATAGGTTTTTGCCTAATGGATAATTTCCCCCCTTTTTAATGCAGAGGTTTCCAAACCCTGTGCTGCGGACCACTACAGGGGGCTTTGTAATCTTCTGCCACATTTGTCACTGGCTCAGTGAAATTTTTCTCTTACCAACACTCAGATTTCTATTCACCAGTAAATGACAGCAAATAATCAAAGATGTCCTGTCAGAAATCTACAGTACAGCCAGAACGTCTGCATTTTCTACAACCAATGAAAGGACACTCCTGAATCCTTACTTAACTCATATTCAGGAGACAGCCGTTCATACCCAAATTCAGGAATTTACTGAGGAATATGGGACATGCCAGTGTTTTGAATTGTTTATGTAAATTGTATTTTTTTGTCACCAGATCCAGGCACACAAGCTACATCTGATGGAGCTTTACAAGAGGGTCTGCCTCAGGAGAAACATTTCAAACAAAGATAATATAGTTTGCAGTACTTAAATAGATTACACATCAAGCTCCCGGAGCACGAGTGGGCACAGCAGACAGGGACCATCTTTGTGTTGGAGGGAAGGCATGCATGGCTGCTCAACAGGCTCCAGACAGACAGAGACTGACAGGAGATACGTGGGGATGGCGGACAGAGGAAACTCCTCTCATCTGCCTATGTACGTCAGCTGGGGTCACTATCACGGCAGTCCTCAGATGTAAATGCAGCTAA
This sequence comes from Scatophagus argus, assembly GCF_020382885.2. Classification (NCBI taxonomy): domain Eukaryota; kingdom Metazoa; phylum Chordata; class Actinopteri; family Scatophagidae; genus Scatophagus; species Scatophagus argus. Next base: position 3,516,300 of record NC_058514.1, on the reverse strand, counting down.
GCACAGTGGCAGACAGACAGCTCACACCTCTCCATGAACAGAGCACATCTCTGGCTGTCAGATCGGACCGAGGAGGTTAAGGGAGGTCAGAGTGACAGAGCAAGAGGAGCCAGACAGCTTGTCAATGCTGTTGACAACCAGATGGATGAACCAATACATTAGGGAGCAACATTTCCACTTTCCAGTTTATTAACACATCGTACTACTGCGCTTGGACATGCCCCAAAATGTGTATATTGGTTAGTTATTTACAGCAAGCATGTTTACAGCTCACGTGAGCAATCCCTGATGGGTAAATTTGAAATTCTATTTTCTCATATCCATAATCTGTCTGCAAAGCATCTCCACCTCCAGTTCTCAGACGGAGCCATGGATCTATATCTGCCTGTTTATTGGGCTTGGTTGGCTCAAGCTGGCACATTCATTTGTCACTGCTGTGCGTCTTGGAGCAGAATCTGATCCCAGAGTCAACATTAACATGGCTTTTCTAGGGCAGCAGCTTCATTATTGAGCCCCGGCATGGTGAACCAGACCATTACTGCTCTGGAGAGAGAAAGAGAGAGAGAGACCGAGCACGGAGCGAGGAGTCGAGATGGAAAGATGAGAGGAGCGAGGATGTAGGATAAGCAGAATGATGAAGTGGGGGAGAGGGAATGAGGGAGTGTGAATGAAGGATACTAGCATGGGGACGGAAGGAGGAAAGAAGTGACCAAATAAATCACCAGCCAACAGATAATTGGACGAGGTGCACTCAAGGGACTGTTGCAGCACCATGAAAAGTGACACCGTGATTTGCAATTAACTCCAAGAGGAGAAATGGGGATTTAGTTCCCTTTGGATTAATTCCAGGAATGTGATACCTGACAAGATGGTTGCCATAATGAATCTGTTGGGCCGCAGGAATCATTATCATCATTTAACTTGTATGATGACGCCTCTCCGCTAGGAGCGCATTTCTCGATCTGAGAAGCATAAAACATCAAATTAGACGTGGGGGTAGACCCCGACACCTAATGACATGTAGCAATTAGCATGTCCAGCCATGAAAGGGATGTACTGTACTGACTGTTTGTTGGTCAAACTGTTTCACTGTTTAAAGCACTGTAAGTGTCGTATCCTTCCTGTCACGTTTGTGCTCTCTTTGCTAGTTCTGTAGCATGGAGAAGGTCAAGTAACCAAGGACAAGATGATTCAGTCAGGCTTCTGAACAGAGGTATTTTGGCCATAATTACGCGAAAAACACAATCACTCTTGCAGAAGAGTAATTTAAAGATAGCATCATGTCGACAGAAGGTTTGTGTTCGTTTATCTACTAAAAGAAATGTGTTTCCTAATAAGGAGGTTCGTCTGAAGACATTAAAACTTTCTTGTTTCACTCAGTTGAGACACAAAGAAGTCATGAGGTTCTTTAAGTGTTAAAGTACTGCACTGGAAAGAAAAGTGAAGGACACATTATCGTCTCTCTTTTATTCCTCCTTTAAATTACGGCACTTTTTGCCTTTTCAAATGCAAATCTGACAATGAGAAATGTTAAAGAGAAAAAGACAATGAGATGCACTTAGAGCTGGACTAGTATATATTAACAGTCTATATTTTTCTCCTTTTTATTATAATACCACTCAAACATTTATATTTTTGAGTAATTCTAAAAACTGTTGCCTTTATTTGACCTCATTTCCTGTCTTTATTGGAAATTACCTTCATCTAATTGAAAATGGACTTCACTTTAATGACACTGATTACGCTCCTGTAGCATAACATACTTTGTGTTCTTCTTGCAAAGAATATTGTCACCGTCTGCGTTCGAAGCAAACCGGGTGACCTTTCTGGAACATTTCCTTCTAATAAAGCACTAATTACAGTAAGAGTTTCATTAGGATCTGGGAGATAGCCATTAAATGTGTTTTCAAAAATGAAATAAGTTACTCAGCCTTGATCACTGGAGGCTGTGTCATCTCACGACCTAAAAAGTTATTATTACTTTGAGAAGTGAAAGGTTGTCTTAGAAATTATCAGAAAAAGGAATCTTCAAAGTACCTCTGATCATCGACGCTCACACTTTGAAGAGTCATCTAGACACCGGGAACATTTCTGATCGAATAAGGTCTTTAGAGTGTGATGAAAAGTCAAAGAAAGTGCTGCTACAGGTGCCCGGTTAAAGCAAGACCTAATATATTTATACTTAGATCTTAGTCACTGACAATAAAGTGAAATCTCACACATTTGTCAGTTCACATACACAAGTAACTTTTACATACACTTTAACTTTAGGGTTTACCCAATGACTTTACATACACAGATACACTGTGTATTTGGCCTAATGTGAAAATTAACGATTTATTAATTCATGTGCCTCACTAATGTCTCCAAGCAGTGAAGGTTTAAGATTGATGATTTTCCTAATTAAAATTAAAGAACGTTAAAATCCGTCACCAACCAAAGCGGAGAATGAGAAAGTGCAGTTTTCTCCAAAAACATCCAACACTTGAACTTTACCTTTTAGCACAAAGAGAATCAGCCTCACTCTTATTCCATGAAAAGCAAGAAGCTGAGTCAGTTGACACTCCTGTCTCGTCCTCCATGCTAACAGCTTCCAATTATTAAGGCGGCTGGGAATTGAGACCTCTTTGATTTGGTTATGTTGGGGAGTATTGATTGGACTGTGGAAAACTGTGTAAAATTGGAAAGAAGCGGGATGACCTTGTCTCTTGTGCTCCTCTCCTGATTGACACACAAAGTAGAGACAGCTGTGGAGATGTACCTGCATAGCAATGTCCTCCGTCTGAGCCTTCGGGCTGTCCAGTTAAAGACGCAGTGAAATGGCACCTAAAGATTGTGTTTGAGTGAATAAGCCGCTGCTGTACCAAGTCAAGAGGGGTTCGTCTGTTCAGAGATTTGATTTAAAGTTCCATGGATGGATATGACATAACTCACACTAGGAGAATCACTGGGGTTTGAAGGTGAAGAGGACTTTGCCACCGCTCACTCCCGAGTCCTCAAACCAAGAGGCCGAGATTAGACAACAACTGCATATCTTAGTAAATGTTCTGTCCAAGGTTTTGCCGACTGACATGCACCTTTGACTCAGGATGTCTTTTCGCTTGGGACTACCATCAATGTGGGAATGAAGTCTGGTTAGCTGGTCGCCCCATTTCATTGGACAAATGTATGCATATGCACCCGCCTGTGTAGGATTATTATTCAAAAAGTTTTTAAAAGCATCTAAACACCAGCTGTAAATTCTGTCTTAGATGATCTGAACTGCTCATCTCAGTGAAGCTTGTCTAAAGTTCTGTGAGGAAGACCATCTCTTTGAGCATGCCCTTCAAGTCACTCATTCTCCTCTTCCTCCAATCGCAACCTGTCACATTCTCCTTTAGCCAATCACTTGCAAGCTGTCAAATTTTAAACATGTCCAACCCACCTCCACCTCTCCACCACTGTTACCATGGATGTCTGGCCATCTCTGTAGTTACAACTTTCTCTTCCATGAAGTCAGTGTCACTCATCATCATCACCACCACCGAGGTCTAGGCTTTGGGGTAAATCTCCTTTATATGGGAGCACCTCAAGTTTCCATGGTGATCTAAACCCCAGAGTCTGTTCCTTTTGTTCACAACAAATCCATTTTATTTGAATTATCTCATTCACTTTTCTTCATCATTAGTGTCTCCTGACTGAACTGCAGTGATGTTGAAGTGTACCACAAGGTGTGTTGGTGGGCCATGACATCACTGTGGTATTGATGCCTTCATGTAACAATACTTTCACCGATGTGAAGTTGGAGATCTAATTCAGCTGCTGGTCCACCTGCTCAGTAAAGTAGGATGACAACTTGGAAAAGTTTCAACTTCACCGTGTCCTTACGTTTTTTCATATGTTCAGACATGTATTCTTTCTTGCCATGACTGCGTTGTTGTTGTGTGAGAGGGCTGTCAAAAAAAGGCCATCAGAGAGTGTGAACATCGAGGCGGCCGGCGCCTCACACAGTGAATTTATCCCACAGTCTGTTTGTGTTCCACTGACACAGTGAAGTCTCTGGACTCTGTCGGCAGTCTTGTTCCTGTCATTTCAAATAACAGCATTTCGGATGGGCTCCTCGCTCCTCACTCCCCGACACGACTTATGCCAGCTCAACTGGAGGCCAGAAAGGTTAAAAAAAAAAAATATTTGGGAAATGTACAGAACTCCACCAAGTGTCTGCTGCAGAATGCCAAGAGGAAGCCCTACAAGTTCCCACAACACACATGCATGCACAAACTCAGATAACCTAGAAGTGCCCACTTTCCTTTTTGCTGGCATTTCTTTCAAATGTCAAATCATTCACCTGGAACAAGTTACACAGACCTTCAGGGATCTTCTTGGAGAATGTCAGACCAAAACCATGAATCTGTACAAAGCTCTGGATAAAGTGCAACGTCTCCTGGCTTCTCATAGTGAAGCCTTAGGGGAGGAAGTGAGACATCCAGGTCCCAGATGACTCGGTCACGCTGTACTTATCAAGTGTACATGTAATCTCAGGCTATGCTCTGTCTCTTAAATAACCCGCTCATGTTTATCCTGCGGAAGTATCTCGTGACCCCGTTTCCTGTGCAACTTGAAATAATACTGTACGTCTGCATACGCCAATGATTTCCTCTGCCGTCCCTGAAGGCACCACAAAAACAAGCCAGTTGTCTTTTGAGGGAAAAAAGACGTCCACCAAATGCCATCAAACGAGACAGTGGTATTTACTACCATTATCTGGGTTTCGTCTCGCGTTTACTTTTAAAAAGACAGTGCAGACGCAGTCAGTAAATTGAACCGGCTGACCGTATAAAAGGAAACTACAGTGTGCAATGCCTCGGGGCATTTAGAAAAAGAAAATAAAAAAACATAGTATGGAGCCTGTTATACCTGAGGCAAAAAACAGGTCTTCACTTGCAAAAGCTTCGGAATAAACTGAGAGCTGAGACACAATCCAATAACAATAGCAAACAATGATTGTCACTGGACTTAATAATGCTGGGACAGAATGGGATTCGTAGCAGCAACCACGGCTTTGCTGCCTCAGCTAGTGCTGGTGTGGAGAGAAGAATGTTTACCTTTTGATCTGATCCACAATATCCAGGGTCAGGACCCACGCTGATCTGTTGAGTGTGTACACAGTGTCGAGCTTCGTGTCAAAGTCATCTGTCTCAGAGGCAGCTGTAATTCTTTCTCTTGCTGGGGTTGTGTAAATGTTAGTTTGGACAACCTGGAGACCTTTTCTCTGTTGACACTTGTGCAGTCTGAACCTTTAAACTATTTCAGCAAATGTTTCTCCCAAATTTATGATGATCCAAACTGAGTAAAGTCAAGGTTCTTGTGGTTTTTAATAGACTTCCTTTTGTTGGAGTGGAAAGGAATTGAATATCCTGTCACTGTCCACATGGACAGATGTAAGTTTCTCAAATTCTTCGGAAAGCCCAGGGACACATTTTTCTAGCAGAGAATAATGATTAAACTTGTAATTACAGAAAGCAATAAAGTACAAATTTATCTTCTTCATGAGTTTCTGAAATCTGATTGATGATTGCGATTCAAAATACAACATTTGTGTTTTTTTTTCTTAGCAAAGTGAGTCGATGATAATCAAGCACAGCCCGGAGGCCAAATATGAACGTGAGAAAATCTTGTATGCTTTTAAAAGGGAAATTACAAACCATTTTTCTTCTTTTTTTTTTCAAACAATTATATCGTGGCCTCACCGGCAGATCACTGTGGCTCCAAATGATGTCATCAGCGCAAGATGGTGGCAGTTGAATCCGGGATATTTTGTTCTTCACTTTTGTACACTGGAGGGAAGTGTAGACGCATCACGGTTTGGACCAAAGAGGAGGACGGATCAACAACTTACATCCATGCAGAACAGCAGAGTGAAGGCAGTGATTCATTATTGGTGTTGAGTACATGGTGTCTCCATTTGGCCATTACCCCTTTTTATCAGCTTCAGACAGGTCTGTAATTAGGACAGCAATACCTTCAGGAGAATAGTTTGACTTTTATTGCCTATTCAAATAAAAGTCAGTTGCCAGTAGCTCAGTGAGGCGCACCGAAAAGCAGATGGAGTAATGCTTTGCTACTTCTCAGGCATGACATGCTGTAGTGTACTCTGAGGTAAATCCACACAACTCTAAACGGGATATTCAAAGTCGTGTTTGTGTGTCCATGTCTACTGTTTGGACGTTTTCTGCTTCCCTTTTAAAGATGGTCAAATTTTCCCCCTCGGCCTTGTTTGTCTAAATGATTTTAAGCCATTTTTATATCTGCTGGGACTTTTGCTTTCTGGAACAAGCAAAATCTCCTGTCAAAAACAGAGCAGTTTCAGACTTTGTAAGCTTGGATCTCGTCCCCTGAAATACCAAGTGTTCTTCCTGTTGGCTAATTGCTTGTTAGTGCTCCTGGCCCATGAGAAGAAAAAGTCACACAGGGCTACTTCAAAAACAACCACACAAGCAGCATCTGCAGCAGCACAGTGAGATATTAAGGCACCCTGTCACGTTGGCGCCGTTTACAAGAACTTGAGACACCAGCCTGAGCTGCTAAAGTTTCAGCACAACAATTAGAGAGGAAAATCATCATCGTAAAATCTCATCTGATCCTTTTCTTTGCTTTTTTGTCCACAACTACCAAACACTCTCACCAAACTGTTCAGAAATCTTGATTCTGCCTTTTTTCTTTTTTCTTTATCTTGTGTCCTACAGTCGCCCATCATGATGAAATTAAGCCTGCTGGCAATTGCAATAACCCCTCCCTGCCAAGGTCTGATGAGAGCAGAGGGGCGCACTGAATGTTTTATGGAGCCAACGATAATGGCAGAGCCAGAGCTTGAAGTAGCCGGCTGGAATTATCTGGTGCTGAGGCTTCGAGTAATTAAGAGCAAGGAATGGCCGCTCTGCATTACTGCTGGATGAGCGGCAAGACTGAAGAACACCTGAGGCTTTTGGAAGCCGAGCACATTCAAAGGGATCTCCAGAGATTTTGAGGGGGGCACTACAACTGCTGCGACTGCTGTCACAACTGAACTACTGTTCAGACTTTCACAATGGCTGAAATGTGTGGTTCTGTCTTGCTGGCATGAAATGGAGACAAACAATGGAAGTGTGAAAGGGTTATGTACTGTTGTCTGTTAGCACTGAGAGCTCATCTGTCGTGTGCATAATAAAGACGAGTATGTTTTTACAACATTTGGAATGACTGGACTCAATGCTATAAGCATCTAAATAAATCTTAATTTTCCTTTACTGCCTCCACTTCAGTATCGCCATGGTGACCTGCTTTTTTGAAAAAGCAGGAACACTTTGCCCACCTGAGGAGTTATTTCTGGATTTTATTTAGATCTCCTGTGTTTTCATTATACAAACGATTTGTAAATGCTGTAAGTCACTCCTGCTGAACCATACACATGCCAGAAGTGTAATGACATTAACTCACACTAACCACTCATGGAGCTAAAGTGAAGTGCAGTTTCAACTACGTTTAAACAGTTACAGCTTCCAAATGATGCTCTTTATTAGCATACATAGGACAATTATCTGTCATCTGGTAACAGGAGTCAGAAGTCTCAATTGTCTGGAATGTTGACAAGCTTATAGTCTTTAACAAAAGGGTCCCGGCCCTACTCGCGAAATCTAAACAGTTTGTGTGAAGATGTTTAAACTGGGGTGCATGGCCAGCTGTGGTGTTTGGATTAGAGTGTCCTTACAACAAAGGTGAAGAACAAATGTCTGAACACGGTTACAAGGTTCTCCAGACATTTTTATTCTTCGCTTTATTTGTATATGAACTGGCTTGTAAAAGAGGTGCAGTCGCTTGAACGTTGTTCCAAAGGTTAAAAGAAAAATGTGTGAAGTTTGGATGAGTACACGAGGGATTTTGCATTCTGTCATTGTTTTTTTTTTTTCATTATTCTGACTTTAAAGATGCTAAAATCGACGATTCTACATTAAACACGGTTGACATGATGATGTATGACATGGATGTGTGGCTCATGTTGACGAGATCAACATTTTTTGTTTCTGCTGCCCCCAAGTGGCCGAAACATCAGTTAATGCAGCTTTAAAATAACCATGAGTCCTGGTTAAACGAGTGGCATATCACACTGCTGTCACTACCACCTTTAACTAGGCTTGGAAATGAAATGTTCTCCTCACTCTGTATTACTGGAGTTTTTGATCCACACGCTGACAGTAAATCACAACTCAACACTGCTGTCATGTCTGCAAACACTGGAGTGAAACACATCGCTTTCATGTCTCATACATGTCAGACTCTTCCAACGAGTGCTACGTAGATCAGCAGTCAGGTTGTCACATGCATTCTGAATCACAGGAGAGCTGGATCCACACAGACTGCAGACTTCAGGGAGCTGCTGAACCCATTTTATAGAACAGACTTTATGAGCAATTACAGGGTCACTGAATCCATTTGAATGTTGATGGAATATGCGGACACAATGCTGTAAGTAGGGCTTAGTCCATTGATTCCAAGTCTTTTGTTACAAATGCAATTACACTGGTTTGTTTCGTCCAACTCTCTCGGTCTGCTAGATAATGACCTTAAGGAGGAATCTCCCTCCTCCCACCCTTTCCAATCAATGCCACTTCGTGCGGTGGTTTAGTGGCACTTCATATTGTAAAGCTCTGCAATCACTCAGCATCTGATAGGGAGCACAGCTAAAGGGTACAGCAGCCATTTGTCCCACCAGCCACAGTCTCAGCATGTGGAAATCTGCAAGATCTGAATGTGGATACAGTTTACTACGTGGATATTTAAGCTTATGAAAGCATATTTAGATAAAATGAGTCAAATACTTCCTCATCCTATCAGTCTTTACACAGGCACAACCTTCATCCACTCAGACTTATACACCCTTTCACGCTTCATGGTCTCTGTTACGTAAAAATCCTTCACAGAATCTCCTTTCATCTCTTCCACAAAATTTCCACACGTTAGTGGAGCCAGTCTTCTGCTCCTGCTCAATTAGATCTTCCTTCACCAACTGGCCGATGCTGCGTGGACTTCCTCATTCACACAGAGCAAAAATAACATTTTTAATTGCGTAAAAATTAAATAAATAAGCGCGTGATGGCAGGAAAAGAAAGCGATTAGAGCAGGAGCTCAGTGCAAATAGAGGAGCCTAGTGCAGTTGAAAGCGTGATAATTAGACATTCCTTTCTGTGTGCGCCAGCTACACAGATTCACTAATGTGCACTGTGCAGCCGCTCTACAACCGAGAAGCTTATGCCCATGGAATGAGACGCCCCACTGGCTAAATTTAACTTTTTACAAAAGCAAACCTCGCCTCTTACACTGTTTCCAACCCTGCCAAAAACACAGATTTGCCAACATGTGTGCAACTTGCATTCATGGTAGGTAGGAGCGTTGGCCATGAGCCTCCTCCTTCTGTCGCCCCTCCTCTGTTGGTCCTCCGTGTGACAGACACCGAGAACGAATGATATAAATCGTGTGTGTGAGTGTGTGTGTGTGTGTGTGTGCACATTTGGCTATAATGAAGCAAAGTGTTGGTTTTACATCTTAATTTCAGTGTGAAGGAAAAGAGAAAACATTCAGTTGAGGATCAGTCCTGCTCGTGTGTTGTTTTCACCACAGAAGAAAACGAGCATCACTTTTTTAGACACAGCTGAGGTAATCTGTGGTTAAGACGTGCAAATTTTATGACAGATTTTAACGACTTTGCTCCCTACATATGTCACTTTCCTCTCATCTGCATTAACCAGCATGCCAATACGCAGAATCGCTGGCCAAGCACAATACAGTTCAAGTCAATACATGCCATTATTTGCTATCACAGTCGAGCACATTGACACTTCCAGTAATAATTATGCACAGTCTATAATATCTGCATCTCTAATGTAATATAGATTTGGGGAAGGACATAATAAAAAAGAAGCCACACATCTGACCTTGGTAAACCTGGTGGGCTGGCAGAAACTGAAAAATCCATCAAACAGCTGTTCAGTCACGGTGCATCCAAACCTCATCCATCAGCATCAGGACGTCAAACAGGATGATAAGTGGAAATGGAAAGCAACAAGTCTGAGAAACCTGTGCAAACTTCTGCGGAGATCAGTGACGCAACACACTGGTAAGATTGGTACAGCGCAGAATTATGCAGCCTAATTTAAGAGCTTATTTTCAGTCTTTAAAGATAACACAAATGAAACTGGGGATAAGGACGTTAAAATGTATAATAATATGAGTTGTGACAGAGGATGTGAGACAGCCATTGTTTCAGTAATTACAAACATGGCAGCACTAGAAGAAGCTGTCTTGTTTTACCGCTTGTTCAAGATGATCTCATTTTCTACAGTAAACAACATGATCAGAATGCCATCATGAAATAGAAATATTTAGCAAGCAGATGCAGTTGTTAAATGCTTATTATTGTGCTCTTAGCTGTACAAAACATCAGGTTCCTCACTACTGCTGTGCTTCAGGATGATCGGCGATTGTATCAAGTGATTTATGAAATCAGAAGGTTTTCTGTGGCCCTACAAATCGTCTTTTCCATGGAAAGGTAATAAGCTGTCAAAACACTTTATGTCCGGGTAAATGAAGGGCTCTGATGTAACGCCTTTGATTCATTCAGCAGATGGAACCCAGTCATGATCAAGTATTCAACAACAATTTCCATAAAAAATAGGGAGTTTTTTCTACATGTTGATTGGGCAGACAAACGTGGACTCTTAAGGCTTCACTTGTTCTCCTGCAGAGCTCCGTCAGAAACAGCAGCGCTTTTACCTGAAGTGATGAAAACTTTTCTAATGGATTCCAGACAGAAGCAAAATGCAAATCGTCTGGTCTTTTTGGAGACACCAAAACAAATTCATCCAATAATGGAAATCTGCATGAACAAAAACAGCTTCAGTCTGCGCACCCACGAACAGGCAGCGACGACAACAGATGCTCAGGCGACAATGGTCCATTTGTTTACCTGCCATCTCTTCAAACAAAACCAATTACCACCAGTGACTTAATCAAGGTCAAGCCCACAGCACTCACTCCTGCACTGCACAACAAAGTGCCAAATGAGCATCAAATGTCTGCACAGGTTGGTGCCACGGGTAAAACTGCATCTGCAGTATAATCTGGGACCCAAAAACCCCTGGTAAAATGTTAAATTCAGCAAATAATAATCACAAACAGAATATCATAATTTCTCAAATTCACAGCAACAAAGAGGCTCATATGGACCACAGTTTCTCTCTCTTCCAGTGCAGAAATAACCGAAGAATCGCCCCCCCCCCCCCCCTCAAATTTAGAAGCAGAGTCTGAGCCTCGGGGTAACAGAGAAACAGATGTTCCTTCTCAGAGAATCACTTTTCCATTTTTACTTTTACCAGCTCTACTTACGCTGACTTTCGCCATCTTATTGATGTCAGTGTGAAGTCAAATGACCCGAAACTAGAACCTGCCTCCATCCATCACAAGTAAACCTCGTCCCACTGCATCTACGTTTCTTTGCACCCCTCTTCATTCACACAGATGCGACTAAACAGCTTAAAATGTTATTCTGATTCTAAAAAATAGCGTATGTAGAGGTATAGAGGAAAATCAGCTTGTTGAATCACAGCTTTACCTTAAGGAAATCGAGTCCTGAGTCCCCCCGGTGGATTTATGGACAGCTCTCCACGTCATTCACAGCATGATTTGGGAGATCCACTCTGTGCGTAAAACAGCTCAACTCTGAGACCTACAGCAACACAATCCGACACAAACCCGCCGTCTGGAGTCTGTTCAGTTTCTCGCGTTGCGCTTTTACGCACGTAGGCTGTGGCTGCGACGCGAAATCACCCCTCACTCTTAAATAGGCTTGCATATCTCAGTGCGTGGATGTAATATCGCCACTCTGTACTGGATCGGTTGTTTAATCGATGTGAGGAAACGGTAACCGAGTGGCAGCATAAAACAACATTCTTCTTCCCTCTGTCGCGATCAAACACACTGAAATCACGAATGGCTGATCGAATTGAGGAGACAAGAGAGCAGGTTGCTCCAGGGCAAACAGAGACTCACGCAGATCTGCGTCTCTGCTCTGTGTGGATGAGTCGACATCAAGGTTTTTAACACAAATCAAATATGGAGAAGAGGCGAATTGAGGAGAAAACAGTTTTGCACAGAAGCAGAAGTGAAACGACATTGAGGACGTTTTTTATGTCCAAAACGCATTAGGGTGCCTCAAGCGCACATTACTGCTGAGTCGTTTGGCATTTCTTCAGACAAATAATCTAAACAAAACCGCTAAAATCGCTTAAAGAAAAAATAAATGAACGAAAATCCTGATAAATCAGGGCATAACGTGTTTGCAGCACCGGATATTTGATGAGACGCGCGCAGTCTGCTGTAGGTGCGGTGTGGTTGGATGTATTTGGCAGAAAAATAAACCTGATTGTGATATTTAACGACACTACAATATGATCTGATACTTAGAACAGTTTCAGCTGTGGATGCAGAAAACTATTAACTACAAAGTTCTGCTGTCCTGCCTCCGTCCAACATGCGCCATATGGCACAGGCAGCTGTGGACCGAGCACAAAGCATTTCGGTGTCCTTGTGCTGGTGATGAAAAGCTTCCCCAGCAGCAGATATTGGCAGGCCTGTTTGATACGCGAAATTTCAGCCAATTACATCTGTTACATCAGTGACACACAACCAGGCTGCTCTGTGGAGTTAAATCTGTCTGAAGATAAAGTTCCACGCCTTTGTCACTTTGTCCGACAAAAACAACTTTGAAAGCACCCGCAGGATGTAACTGGAATGGTCGAGTTCCACATGTGGGTTTTTTACGCGCTGAAGGATCGTGATGAGAGGTGTCGACATGTGTGAGCAACACAGGCTGTCCCGTACCTGGAAAGTCTTAGGTTCGATTCCGAGTCTGCCCTGTCGGAGTGTCCTTGAGCAAAACAGCTTAATGAAAGCTGCGAAACCAAGCGTCTGACAGAGTCAGGAAATCTGTCTGAGAAATATCGATTCCTTTGGGTTTTATCAGAGAAAACAGGGTACCGTTCACACGGGGAAGAGACTATTCAGGTGTAGGCTTACCTGCTTTAATTCTGTCACGCTGGTGGCGTCTCTTGGTCCGCTTCATCGCACCGTGGCTGCATGTCTGAGGACATGCTTCTGGAGACAGGCTTTGGAGACGAGAAGCGCCTCTGCTGCACGGGAGAAAGTGGGGAGGAGGGGGGGAGTGTGTGTGTGTGTGTGTGTGTGTGGGAGGGAGAGTGGGAGAGAGAAAGCGCTATAAGAAGTAGGCAGGCAATTCTTTGACGATAATGACGGTCGTTATTTGCCTTTCAGATTCGGGAAACCAGACTGAGCGTTTTTACCACAAGTGCAGCACGCGACACGTGATTTTAAATACAAAAGCCGTAAAACACTGTTGGAAAATACACCATTTAAACGTCACGGCAGCAGGATCAGATATGTGCCACCAATTTGCAAACGAAATCTGATCATTTAGCTCATTAGAACTTGGCACTGGCGCCTTTTCTCATTGATTAAACTACATGTTCGTTGTACTTTTTGCTAAGAGAAGAGGAGGATTTTGCCTGCGGGTTGGGGAAAGTCGGGGTGATAGTGAAGCTTTCCATTCAGAAAAGGAAATGCAGAAGTTCGAGCAGCTTTACGCAGACTGTTTCAGCACCGAGGAGAGCGCAGATTTGGAGAGGACACGGAAAAAAAGGCAAAAGGTGCTCACGCTGTACGCAGCTTTCACCTCTGAAAGAGTGGATTTGTGCAGTTTTATCGCTGCCCTTTGCAACACGAGCCTCTCCTGTCACCCAAAGCACGCTGCAAACGCGCCAAACTCAGGCCTTTTAAGCGTAATATGTGCAGCTCAGCGGAGGGGGAATCGCGCCATTGAAAATGATGAAATGAAATGAATCTGAGTATCTGGCAGCAGGAAACAGTTCCACTTAATTTGACGCGTTTCTTGAGACTAATTTTAAAATTAGACAAACGTATGCATTGCATCCCATGGTTTGTTCCCTCTTAGTCTTATTCTTCTTCTTATTGTTGTTTTGTGCACATGAACACGGGCCCCGCCGGGAGCCTGTTGATCGTCTGGACTCACGGCCCAGCAGGACCTGCTCTTCGTCACGTTGGAGCTGCGTGGGCCGAGCTGCTCTCCGTCCTGCCTGCGATGACAGCTGCTGAAGCCCAGTGACTCCTTTTATCATAACTGACTGGCACCTCTTGAGATTTACCCGCGTAAGTCTTGTTTGAAAAAGGAGAGCTCCCGTCTGATTTATGACAAGGTTGCATTTGGAAAAAGCGTCCCTGGTATTAAAAGGCTTAGTGAGATCTGACATTGTTTAGTATTTACTTTTTCTCTTTCACCCTGCCGTAGAGCCAAGAACGTTATGGAAAATAAACAGAGGATGGGAATGTTTTACTGACATCTACTGGGGAAATAATCTCCAAAGACTTGCTCTCCTCCTGTGTGTGTGTGTGCGTGTGTGTGTGTGTGTGTGCGTGGTAGTGGAGGGGGGGGGGGGTGTTCCATATCTGTCCTCTCATCCCACTGATTAACAGGTAACACCAACTTTATTTCAATTATGAATATTCTCCCCTAAAGAAGAAATAAAATCTGTCTCACATCGTTGTCACTCCTGATTTCATCCCACAACCACTCAGACTTTTCCATTTTCAAATGCAGAGAGAGAAACCATTAGGCACAGTTTGAACTTAAATACATGGCAGAGGTTCGGGAAACACATGCATGAAGCACAATGAGGCTCAGCTGAGAGGTATACGTTGCTGTGTTTGAAAAGCAGAGAGTTTGCACTCAAAGTGGGAAGGATCTGTGAAGAAAATCAAAACTAAATAAGACACAGGAGTGAAGCTGCTCTCGACAAAGTGACAAAATGTCAGTTTGGCACGTTTTAACTTTGAGAGAAAGCTCGTGTAGATGCTACAGGTGGGGCGATGTGCTATTAGCACCACAATGAAACTTGTCTGTTCTCATCACTAAATCCCATCTGATGTCCAGAACCAACAAATGTGCCGGGTGACAGTCAGAACACCCACCACATGCTATAGCTGATCCTGAACACATGAACCACAGTATACACACACATGCTGCTCGTTGCTTGTATGAGTCTCTGTGTGTGTGTGTGTGTGTGTGTGTGTGATCGGCCATGGGCAGATCATGTGTTGCATGGGCACCTGTGTGATGCTGATGAACTGGAAAGGCTCAAAGACTGGCTTGAGTGCACCTCAATTAGTTAAAGAAAATCCTTTTTGTTTTTTTCAATGGACTCACCATAGCCATAGTGCAGAACAAAGAGCGTCTAATGCACCATTTTGTAAGTGGCAAATGCATCAAAGGGCATCATATAAAATTGGCCGTTCATATTTTTTTCTTTCATGGCTGCAGAGAGCTGTGGTGACTGTGCTCCCGTTTCAGGCCGTCACAGCTGTAATCTCCACTTTCTGTCCTCGTCTGATGGTGTCAAAGCTCATCTGTTGCTGTACATGAGTTCTTTTCTCATGTGTTCTGCAGCCGTCTAACGTCTGGTGTTTGCAGTGTTTCCCAGTCAAACGCTCAGCCATGACACAGAAGAGCAAGAGGCAACTCAAAATTATTGAAACGCATTAGAACAATACATTTAAGGTTTTAGAGAAAGACTTTAGAGAGGACTTAGAGAAAATGTTTAATATGCCGAGACAAAAATTTTCCCAATGGAGTCCATAAAAGGATCCAAGCTAATGTTTTATTCTCTGGTACTGAGTAAGGGACTGTGTGAAAATTACTGATGTGGGGAAGGAGGTTTGAACTCTTAGGTTTGCTTAAAAAAGGAAGAAGAAGAACTGCAACCCCTGGCCCCAGTACCTCAAAATAATCTGAATAAATTAGTGCAGTTTATTCAAATATTCATTATAACTTCTCTTCAAACCCTAAAACACATATAAAGAAAAGCTGTACTACTGGTACCATATTAATCATGGAATCCCTCCTTTTTCTTATGTTTCAAATTTTATATATTTGTACTATTAGTGCGTTTGCATTTTAGATATGTGGGCAACATGTCGCATTAACTGATCGAGCTCACGTAAGTGGCAAAGCGGCGTTTT
Source organism: Scatophagus argus (assembly GCF_020382885.2). NCBI lineage: Eukaryota > Metazoa > Chordata > Actinopteri > Scatophagidae > Scatophagus > Scatophagus argus. Next base: position 3,500,181 of record NC_058514.1, on the reverse strand, counting down.
CCTTTGTACCTTTTACTCGTGGACTATAAAGTGCTCTCCTTACTCAGTGGGACTTGCTTGAGTTTACAAAATACTTATTGATCATCCACTTGTCAATCAATGTGAACAGCTGTCGAGAGGCTTTGACTTGTCGTCAAGAGAACCTGAAGAGCCACTTTATTAAACAGGAGGATGGAATAATCCTCTTGGCGCCTTAAAGCCACTCTCTAATGCGGATTTCTTTGCAAAGTCTTCAGGAACTCTCCGAGCTGGGGAGAACAGAGCAGATGTATTCAGGTTCATCCTTTGATCGCTTGATTAAAAAAAAGAAAAGAGAAACAGGACAGTGAGGAAGGTCCTGGAAAATCTGAGAAATTGAATGTTGGGATTTTGTGCTTCCATTTAACCCCAAAAGAAAGAGTTAAACTGCATGATATTAAACCACTGTTGCATGAAAGTCACAGAATAAACAAATTCAAATTTAAATTTACCTTTATTTTTCCAAATTCAATAATGGAGGTTCATCTGGGTTTGATATTCCCAAAGCATCCTGAGAAAGGCACCCGAACATCCCGCTCTTTGATGAGTCCTGTATACCACAGCTGCCTTGACGCTTGACCTCAAACATCAATTTGGCACTGCAGGAAGTTGTGCAACATGAAACATGAATTTTTCTGTTATAGAGACAGAATCAGTGATCCATTCTAGTGTTGAGTCCATGACCCAAAATCGTGGATGTGTCGTGATAGCAGGTAAATGAGCCTGAGCAAGGACCAGTTTGTCTTAATCAGGTTTGGCAAGTCACTGACAAGGTGGTCCCACAATCCTCTGAGGACCACCAGAACAAAGGACAGAAGCAGAGGAGAACGGAGGCAGCAGAAGGAATACAATATGCACGAATCAATGGAAAAGATTGGGATGGCCTGCTGGGAACGAGCCAAACACGTTACAACAATTTGATATTCAGGCTAATTAACTGCTCTCATGAATTGGTGTGGAGAAATAATGTCTTACTTTGTTTTTCAGTGTTCTCCTTTCAAAAAGTAGATGTTGTTGCTCAGTCTTTCCCTTATATGCTAATTTTTCTTGTACTCCTGTTTGCACGATAACGAGTGAAGGGTCTGTTCTGTATGCATCAGCATTTTGAAGTATGTTTCACTGGAGTCTGGTGACCTCCCTGTTGCTCCCTATGTTTTGCTGAGCTATTAGTCTTTGTGTTTGGCAGTGCCATTAGCATGGCAAATCCACAGCTTCAGCATTATCCAACCCACTGATGGACACACCCTGGATGGAAAGCCTGATTCGACTGACCTCTGTGGTGAAAATCGAACTTTTCTTTTTCCTAAACCTATTTTTTTGTCAACTTCAAAGGCACACTAATCAGAATTTTAAAGCATAACATAAAACATAGTTAGAAGAGTGTAAGGTAGACTGTTCCTTTGAGTCGACACTCTGCCATTTGTCCTCTTCTGGAAGTTGATTTCCATTCAGGTTCTAATTGGCAGCTGTCTATTATTTTTCTCCACAAAATCACGTCAGAGTCTGTGTTTACGAGTCGTTGACTCAGTTCTTCTGTCTTACCGTGGCCAAAAAATCGATAAATGCAGCTTAAATCGTGTTAGATCCACCTGGAGTGTTCAGATAGAGTCTTGTTTTACATTTCATGGATAGTAGCTCTGCATAGAAGCTGTTCACTTATGACACTTGGTGATCAGTTTGGGTCGTGATTTTTGTACCTAATGGGAGACCAAATCTGTGCATGAAGTGAAGAGAATCAGATTTTATTTGTGAATGTACACAGTTTCTGGTTGACGTCTCTCATCAATCTCATGCAGCAACATGCGAAAGCATTAGCATGCCTAATCCACGAGGCTGTGCACCTATTCACGGTCAGAGGAGCACATATTAATCTGCAAATATTGATTGAGTTGTCTGGTATTTTAGAGTGGATTTTTGCTTTAAGCTCACATTTTCTGTGTGTATAAAGAGGGGGGATAAGGGAGTGAAGAGGCTTATCTATCATGCCTGGGGTTAATTGCCCTCAATCCAGGATCTCCTTTTGAATGTTTCCACGTCTCCAAATGAGTTCATTAGCAATTCTTTGCAATTCTTTTATAGTGTCTTAATTGAGGGTAATTAAGTGAAGTGATGGCATTAGTGGATTGGTGGACAAAGCATCAAAACCTCTGCTAGGGGTGTAGCATACATGAATATGTCATTAATGGTGACACTTAAGAATAAACCCCACAACCTCTTATTGTGCTAAAGCTTTAGATGAGCAATGTGTTCATTTTCCTGAAACCTTTTTTTGTTATTTAGATAAGTGGGATAATTGAAATAGAGATGAATGCTGTGCCGGAGTGCAGATGTGCAATAGAGCTTTGTTGAAATCGTGCACACCAGCAGGATTTGGCCCACTGTGTCACGCTCCAGGATCTGAACTCACCCCCGTGAACTGGCTCAGATCGTGTCCAATAACAAAACTACAAGGATGCTTTAACACTGGCATGTACATGCAATGATATTAATTCAATTATTAAAGGATCAATTCACTCAAATTTTCTCATTTACCTCTATGGCACCTACCTATACTGTAATTGGTTTATACATAAGACAAACAGGGCAAAGGAACTCCACTTGTGGGCTTCATGATAAGTTTCTTAAAACCATCTTCATGCTGAAAGTCCTGAAAGCCCTGAAATCCTTCAGGGTTTTGCCAGTCAGGAGCTGAAGACACACACTTAGAAAGGCACAGTCTGAAACGTCCATGTGTGTGCTGGACCGTTGCTAATGAGGTGATAAAAAAGTCAAATGCAAGAAGAAAAATTGAGTTCTCGCCCCATGTGAATTCAGTGGTTTTTATTCAGCCAGGATATGAGATATCCATCTTGGAGATTTTTTAATATGAGTGCTGTGGATACCACAAATTAAAAACTTCTTTCAAGTGGTGAAAAACACCATTTATTTATGATCAGTTTATTCTGAAAAGCTAGGAATTGGGAATAGTCTAAAGTCGTGATGGAGTCTTAACAGAGGGAGGTGGTTGGTCGCAAAAATAAAAACAATCATAAAATCTAAAGAACAGAAGTTAAACTGAGGAGCCAGGGTGAAGGGAGAACAGAGTATTAAACCATTTGTCCCTCCGGTGAGTCATGTTACAGGAGGAAAAAAAATATGTTCCTGTTTCCTGAATATTCTAACCAAAGTACTGCAACCGTAGCAAACTACTTCGTCCACCCCCCATGATCGTTTCTTATCTTCCGTGTTTCTTTAGAAACCTGGGAAAAAATACTGAAAATTCTCAAAAATGTGGATATTGATCATCAAAGTGTACAGTAATTTTTTAAAAAAGCTGTATGGAGGTTGTCCAACATTCACCTTGCTATTACAATAAAGGAAAGAGGAGAAAACATTGTTTCAGCTCCACAGGCCGTGGTTTGCCTTTGCATCAGGCCTGCCCCGTTGAAGATAGTCTTCTCCTTTTTTTTTTTTTTTTTAAAAAAAAATGGTGCTTCAACCCGTGACTGCAGAGGAATACAAGAGAACACTGCTTTTGTGTTTGTGCTGAGGTTCTTCCTCTAAATACCTCACCTACAACAAAAGCTGTGTGCTGCAATGACTCACCGAGACAGGTGTTTTGATATAAAAATGCCCCTTAAAAAGCAATTTGGCCTTTTGCTGCATCGAGCTGCAAGACAAATACTCAGATTACATGTTTAAAACCTGTCTGACTCTGGCAGCTGTTGTGACCATAATGGAAACTCTGCTTTTGCAAGCACAGGGGGGATGTTTAAAAGTTAAATCTCTCTGTGTGTGTGTGTGTGTGTTGCTTCTCAGAGTTTTATTCTTCCCCTATCCCCTTTTGTCTTTAACTTTTAAATTGTCTCCTGCTCAGATAAGGCTGGGCTGTTTCATACGGAGATGAACGAAACTCACAACAAACTACCCCCAAGAAGTTTAAGCCTCACAGCAAGCCAGGCCCACATAGGAGCTGTGTGGTGTGAGCCAAGTGCCAAGAACACGGTCTAATGATGTCTGTTAGAGGTGATTAGAGCAGAAGCAAACGTTCTGTGACAATGCGGTGAAGCCATCAGAATGGGAAACTGCTTCACATTTTTGTGCACAGATTTTGTGTCCATGCAAAGTGTGTGCAAGCAGCAGCTGGGGCTGTTTTGGGAAAGTTTCTGAAATTGAATTATTAACTGAATAAAGATCTCATCGGGACTTTCCTTACAGGGGGTGGGGTGGGGGTTTGGGTTGCATAAACACTTGTGTTGTCTTCTGGTAAGTCATTAAGTTACAATGCCAAATTTGGAGTGAGTTCATGGGAAATGACAATCAGAAAGCATGAGTCAGAAAAATGCCAGTGCTTCTCTGTTGAATGAGATTTTTTTTTCCTCTTCATTTTCTTCCATACGCTGCAGTCTCATATTGTGCGGACAACAACAAGCCTGAAATTGGAACTGCGCAGCCTGTCATGAAAATGGTCCGACTGCATAGCTGTGCTCACAAAATGAGTTTTCACTCGGCACAAGTCCTGCCACTCTGGTAATCAAATCTGACCAGCAATGAGTTCCATCAGCCGAGGTTATGGTACGGAATGAAGAGGAGAGTGAGGCGGGTTCGAGGAGGATGAGAAGGTGCTCGACTTTAGTGGTGCAAATTATGAAGGGCCGTGAAGCAAACTGGTGCAAGATCAAAGATTCCCAGCCAAGTGTGGCTCCCTTTTGTCTCTGAATGATAAGAAATTGGTATTGATTATGGCAAGTGGAGCGAGGCAGTGCAAAGGAAAGTGGAAAGTTTCTCTAGTGATTGAGAAACTTGACTGAAAAGGGGGGAAGTTTAGCCTATGCTGATTTCCAGCACTGATTATGAACCCATGTGGAGATGGTGGCTCCATGATGATGATGATCTGGCTCTTCCAGGCGTAAAGGAGCAGAGATGAACTCAGGTCCAGCAAAATATGGATGGAGCAGCAACAGCTCTGTGAGCCTTTATCACTGGAGAGACTGGAGTTAGCATCTCAAATCCTGCATGTGGTAAGGTTTAGGTAACAAAAACACAATCTTAACGAGGTGCTGTGAGAGCCTGAATAATAACCATTAAAAAGATGACTCACGATTTAATAGCTTCGAGCAGATATTGTGTCGCAAATGCAGATATTGAAGGTAAGACAAATGAAACTTGACAAACACGCTGATTAACAATGTTTCCTCACTAGGTTAATAGAAAACATAGCCCTGGAAGGCATTATGTTTCTTTCAAAATGTACTTGTAGTTGCAAATTAGTGTTTAGTTGTAGTCAACCAAAAATATTCCAGATTATTTCATTTCATTATTTCACAAGACAGACTTTCAGGTCATTCATCAAGCAAAACCATCAAACATTATCTGATTTCAGCTTCTAAAATTTAAAGCTTTTCAGATCGACTGGGCGTATCTGCACAAACCCATGTCTGCACATGCACACCTTTTTGCAAACGTGATCAAAATATGGCCAATGTGAGGCAGGAATCATGTTGACAGAGAGCAGTAGAGAAACACCTGATCGGCTGCTCTGCAGGTGTATGCTGATCTCTGTCACTCTGGTTATTTTTAGGCAGGTATACAACAAATCCCTCCGCCCAGAAGTGGATACATGCCATTTACTCGTCGACACGAACCACTTTACCTCTGCGCCACTGGTTCAGGGAACAGTGAATCACTGAAACAATAATCCACTGACTATACAAATACCGAAAATGCTTCATAGCAGCAGCAGGTATTGTCAAGATGACTTGCAGTGCGTTGAAATCAAATATACGAGTCCGATAATTACAGCGTAATTGTAATGACCATAATCACTTCAGGTTGTGGTCGTTAAAAAAAAAACATTGTATTCATCCGTGTGTTGCTTCCAGTAAGGAGAGCACGACTGGTTTTACGACCCTGGACGAGGTCTCGCAGTATGGACAGCAGAGTAATTGAAAAAATGGCTGCTCAGAGGTGCTGGTGCCTGCCATTGAGTTTTAATCACTCGCTGTGATGAGGGTAATAAGAAACCACCAGAGGATGAATGAGAGATGGGAGACCCTTTTATTTTAGACTAATTACAATGTAAATTTGAGTGGTAACATTAAGTATCACCAACCAAATGACCAAATCTGAAGGGAAATTATGTGGCACAATTAATTAAGAATCAGTGAGATGGTCAAGCTCTGTATTTCATATTTATGGGTGGATTTTAATTCGATTGGATTTGGTTATTGCTACCTGGAGGGTTTAATAGTCGAGGGGGTCAGCAGTCCCAGCTTCTCTCCTGGATCACTAAATGGGTTTACACAGTAGAGCTGGTAATGAGGGGACCGAAAACACACACAGGCTTGGCTTCTTCTATTATAAAATATACAACGTCAACAGTGCGAGAAAACATTCCAGCGACTAACATGACTGATCAGTGTTTTCTCCAAAAGTGCAGGAGAAACGAACGACTTCCTGATTTCTCGTTAGGCCACAGAGACTGGATCGTGTTTGTTATGTCTATGAATAAGTTTGTCTTGGCTGTGTGGCAAAAAAAAAAAATAAAAAAAAAGATGAGCCCATGATTACAATCTCCCTGAGACATGGAAGGTGCACTGTAGGAGTCTATCGATGCTCTTTCACAGCTCATCAGAAGTCCCTGGGAAAGGAAAAGAGCAGAGACAGAAGTGTGGAGTGGTGACTGGCAAACAGCCAAAACACTGACTGTGGCTCAGAGACAAAAATCAACTCGTGCTTTTAGCAGACAGGAGGGGGAAACGCAGGGGGATGGCACGCACAGTGACTGGAAGCTGAACGTGGATCTGTCTTTCATATGTGAATGGAGACACATATTAACCAATCTGGCTTTATTTTTTTGAGATTTTGTAGTTTTTAGAGATTATTTTGATTTTGCCGATTATCTTCAAATGTAATTCACGAAAAATCTCAAGTGAGAAGCCGTCGTTTACTCTCCTCTGAGCTAAATTCTTCATCGCAGTTTAAATTGGATATTAACATTATTTACGCTAACGTTATTGTTGTCACAATTATGTGGCAAAATGATTTGAAGGGAGGCTTGGCGAGGAGTTCTGACTTTTCCGTGGCATTAAAATGAGAGAAACTCTTTTATGGGGTAAACTTTGAGATGCTGATATCCTGAGGACAAGTGGACAACACTTCTGGAGATTATAACACTGAAGAATACAACTAAAGTGTACAACGGTCTGATGCGGACTGCTCACGACCCAGTCGGCCGTCCGCGGCCGATCTGGTCTGAGTAATCGCACTTTGACGAGGTACTTAAATTAGATGCCGCAGATGGAAAACATACCTGCCGCCTTCACAAAGCCCTGCAGGGAGTTAATCAGCTAAAGGAGGAAGACGTCACACATGCAAGCTGTTGTGGATCAAAGATGCTGGAAAGAGAAAAAGCAGTTGATTTCAAATCTTCTTTGCTGGCTTCAGTCAAACTTTTGTCTGCGGAGATTCTCAGTCATCCAGGTCATAACACATCATGTTAGTTGCTTAATAAGCTGTTGCAAGAGCTGTCAGAACATGCTGCTATGAGAACGTGTTGAGAGACGTCCTTACTCATTTCCTCGGAAAAGGTATTTTTACAGTTTTATTACACAGTTCTGGAAATTCAGAGGCAGGCATAATTAGTCGTATAAGTCTTTCAGTTCAAGCTGTGGTCCACAGTCAGCGTCTGGGTCCACAAAGATCGGATCGAAGTTCAACAGCGTTGGACAGCGCAGTCCATCCGCTCAACACGTGGTGGACACGTTTGTACAGATGTTACACCACACAGCTCTACTCCACCTGTGGAGACAGTCCAGGTGCTCAGAGTTATCTTGTTAGTAACTGCGGAAAGCCAGAACACCACTGACCATCCGACCAACCGTTTTGATTGTGGAAAAATCCATGAATATTTAAAGAAATTATAACAAGAGGCTTCCTTTTGTGAGGCACTTAATGGTCTCTAAGTTATAGATGAGCGGTCAAAAGGTTGAAGCCAGTGTGAGAGCTCCAGAGAAAATCATAACTCCAGCAGCAAGTTAATTGGTAGCACATGTTGTCTCTTGATATGTTTCCAGCACTTATGCTTCCTCACTTCACTGTTCTGTTATCAATGTCGTCTTTTTCCTTCTTTCCCGCTTCGTTCCTTTTCCTTCTTCTTGTTTGTTTTATGGCCCCCCCTCAACTTTCTTCTTCTTCTTTTTCTTCTTCACTCCTGCTCACCTATAACCAAGGATGTTTTTATTGAACCATACAGTACAGTTCAAGCCTGGAAACTGTAACAAATTCTGAAGTCGTAAAAGCAGGACCAGTGGCTCTTAATGAGTTTGTGTAGCAGCTCTTGCAGCGAGAACTGAAGGCAACTCATATATCAACGTTTAAAATGGTTGTAAACTTATACAAGAGCTTTGTTTGCTCCTGGATCAGCGGGAGAGATAACAAGACACACAGACTTTGTGCTTACTCTGCAAACTCACAGAAAAAAAAAAGGTCAAGCCAGTCAATACTTGAGACACTTAACAGGTAACACAAATCGATGAAGTTCACACTTTTATCAGCACCACAAAAGAGTGGAAACTTCTGAAAGCATGCTTAGACTCAAAGCCAAACAAGTCAATATTATCCCTTGAATGCATGTTTTTCCCGCCATGTCGATCACTCTCATGTCATCATGAATTATTTATCAATTCAACTTATTCTCCCAGTGTGATGTTTAAGCTGCAAACCAGTTCCTTTCATGTTTAAAACCTTGTTTGTTCCACATGTCTTCGAGGCCTGGTTTTATTTTACTTTCTAACATTATAACATCCACGCCATAGTATCACATTAGAAAGTTTTTGTGGTGAGCTTGTTAGCTTGTTAACAGTTGCACGATTACACAACCTCTGAATACGTAGCAACATTAGAGTTCATTTGGAGTCCTTTTTGTCTAAGTTTTTCTGCCATTTGGTGCTGGACAGGTAGTACGCAGTAGGAGCTCAAGCTGAACGGAAACGGCTGCAACATGACGAGCTAAAAGTGGCTAAACTGCAGCGTTCAGCAATAACTTAAAAGTGGCTTTGTCACCTTACATACTGCACATACTCTTTTAAATCCTTGCTAATATGAAAGCATTGATTAGTGCAGCTTGAGCCACATTTAAACTTCCACTGAAGAGGAGGAAAGATGGACCTTCCTCACCACAACCCAAATCATTTTTTATTTCTGGTTTGCACCTGAAATGAGCCACAGCAGATACAATATGTCCCTATTTTTTTTTAGCAACAGCTAATTATGTTAGAATGGATTTGAACAAATAATTGTGACATTTAGGAGGTCCCAGTTGGTGATTCATATTTGCTGAACATCTGCAGTGAATGCAGCGTCAGAGCACCTCAGCGAGCTAATTGTTTTATCATCAGAATGTAAGGAAATCATGAGATGCAGGATGAGGCTTAATGGTTTTTCATATTCAAGAAGGCCTTTGCTGTATGTGTCTGTGTTGTGGATTGCTGTGGGAGATGGAAACTTTGTAAAGATCTACAGTTAAGTGAAGTGCGTAATGCAATTATAATCCACTGGCAAAACTAGGAAAATAAATTCCACGGTGACAATAACTGGAATTATTTGGTTAGTTATTAATATCGTGATATGCTTTTTTTTTGTTTGTTTGTTTTTGTCTGTTTACTTTATTTTGCTCCCCCAGTGTGGGAAAACAGATTTCAACTAATCATGTCAAAAAAAGGGTAACGGGGTCACTGTTATGTCTGTTTGCATGCTGGGTCTGTTTGCATGCTGTGTCGCTGTGTGTGTGTGTGTGTGTGTGTGTGTGTGTGTGTGTGTGTGTGTGTGTGCGCGCCCACGTTCGTTTCCTGTACATCATCAAGTTTCAAATTAGCCACTCAGCCTCTGTCAGTATTACTGGCGTTTTTCAAAAATTGCTCCTCTTTTGTCGAAGGAAACACAAATTTTAGAGTAAAATTTACTACCACTCAGAAGTAATTAGAAAGAATAGACTGATTTATTTATTTTAGTGCTTTTCAAACAGCACGCACAGAACATATTTTACCCTCCAATTGACACAGTGAGCAGCAGGTTATTTCTCACAATGTGTGAAATTACTTTTATTTGAATCCAATCCAAGGGAGCCTGCAGGGTTTCCACCTGTGTGTTATCAACATGTCCTTTGCATGCTGCTCGAGTCCGTCAGCTTAAAAAGGGAAACTCCTCCATGTCTCTCTTCATTTAACTGTTTCTTTCACTGAGTCATGTTTGCTTTTTATCTCACATACTATGTTGAAGTCCTGCGAAAGACAATATTATCATTAATTTCACTATTTTGGTTAAAACAAATCGTACTGTAAGACAATTCAGCGCTGTGAATTGCGCCATCTCTCTGTGGTATAAAGTGCTAAGGCGTGAAAACACTCATCTCGTTCCATATTTCTTCAATAAGAACTGATTTCCAGTTACAAGCCTGCAAATGCCATTTTTCTACTTTTCACACTTTCCATCTTGGGTGATTATATCCAGTTATTCCTCCTGCCAAGCCATGAAATCCAAAGAGAAGCTGTCACTGTGAGGAGCTAATGCTAAGTATTGTTTAAGAAAAGGAGTCAACGCATCAACAGTGTGGTCTAATTTCAACGTGTGGAGCTCTCACTTCCCCTCCGCACACACCCACTCTTCATACCTCTCAGGTGTCGTTTAACAAAGTAGAAAGCAGAACTGTTGTGATCCACAGAGACTATTAGCTTCTCCGCAGAGCTTTTGGCGACGCCCCATCTGCAATCACGCATCTCTATACTTAGATGTACGGCAATTAAAACACTTCAACATGCCCATCAAAGGGGGTGTCTGGATCGCTGTACCTGCACCTGCTGAGGTCGGCACTCTTACATAAAACAACACGAGTTTACCTCCAGGATGTTATTCATTTTTATTGAGAAATTCGAGATATCAACAGAATGAGTCAAACTGGAATCTGACAGTTGACAGCATTGTTCCAATATTCATTAAAATGTAACAGCAAATGAAAGTTTTGCAAATACACAAATATATATACAAAGATTTCTTAATTTTAACTTTAAAGAGTAACTTTGGCATGAACACTGAGCCCACTGAATCTGTGCTTCTTCCAGTTCCATACTCCTCCTCCCTTATTCTCTCACGCAGTTTGTGGCAATAAGAACACAGGGAGTAATTATGCACAGACATGTTGAGTTTTTTACATCAGGAGCTCCGCTGGGTCGTATAAAAGCTAAAAAGCAGCACGTTTTCTGCCTGATTAAAATTCCTTTGGTCCTCACCTCCAGATTTCATGCATTAGTTCCAAACACAACAGGACAACCAACCCAAAATATATCACTATTGTAGTGAAAGGCACACACTTGTAAAAAAATTCAATTATATATTTAGAGTTTCAGGTCAGTTTTATATTTGTGTTTGAACATCACCCCATTTGGAAGAAGTATTGTTATTTAATTTAATATTTAATCTGTTTTATGCACACATGCAAACACATGACATTTGGTAATTGCTACTCAACCACTCTCCCTGGCCTTCGGCCGCCACATTTCCTGAAAACCTCACCTTCCCCCTCAGCAAAAGCATCCTATGGGTCACCAGCCTTCTCGTGCAAAATGCTCTAAGTGCATTAACATTGTTCCAAACCATTAAACGAATTTTCACACAGCGCAGTACAAAGGCAGAGTATGCAATGAAAGAAATGACTCAATTACTTGGAGACATCCCGCACTGGGCAATATTTTCATATCAGGCCGGAGTCCCCCTGCGGGGTCACCGTCTGTCATAAGGGGTGGGTAATATCACATTAATGCATTTCCACATTTACCATGATGGCCTCATTGTGCTGCAGCCACTCAGCGTGAAGGACGATAAAAAAATAAAGCACACGTGCATATCAAGCAGCTTTGACTGAATAGCCAGCAGCTGAAACTTACCAGCTTCTGCGGCAGGGAAGCAGAAGAGAAGAAGAGTCAATTTAAGTGCTTTAACTCAGATTTATTCTCACAGAGCTCAGGGAAAAACTGATCCCAGTCAATGTTTATAATTTATATTTCCACCTGCTAGTATTTCTCTCAGAGGCCTACAGCGAAACATTGCCTCAGCACATATAAATGAATTTTCATAAAATACTAAATGAGATCTGTTATTAAATTAAATGCTTCATGAGCTGTCAAACACGGGGGGAGAGAAAATCTTTACATCCTCGTATTTTAATGGTTCTAGAGCCACAGGCTTCATTATGCTTAGTTTTGGAGTCTGTACATCTCAGTGGGTAACAGTCAGAGAAACTTGTGTCTGTGTTTTCTTAAAATGAAGTTTGCGATGATAGTTCGTGTCCAGCAGTGTGGATGTACAGAAAGGGCTGATGGGAATCCAGCCATGCATGTTGCCCTGTTGCAACAGCTGCTATCACAGGCAAACTGCAGAGGCGGTGATTAAGGTACAAGGTTTGAGATGATGATTAATGGTGTGTGCTGTTTGTTCTGTGCAAGAAAAGAACATACACATATTTCATTATTCAAGAATAATGAAAACAAAAGAGCAAAAGACACAATAAAATGATAGATTTCTTACGTCCTGTGAAAGGAAATACATGAAACTCATTTGTTGTTCAGTATGAACAACATGTATTATTGATTGCACTTGACTGGCTGCTTCTTAAAGCAGAGAAGATGTGTCGCTAAGCTTAAGACAGCCAAGATATTGAGAGCACTGGTACATGTTATTAATCAAAGTTCAATTTCTTGACAATATTTGTTTCGGCGGCAACAAGCAAAAAAGCGGAAACTCGTTCAGGTCTTTGAGGCATCACAAATATATGAGTAATCCATCATAGTCATTTCAAATTGGCAATTAGGCTGAACATCGTTAACACGTCCTGACGTCACATGATGATTAAGGTGTGTTTTCATCTCAGAAATCTGCAGAAGAAGCTAGGAGTGCAAATACTGTTTTTATCATCGCTCAGTGTCAGGCATTCAACAGGCCGCCAGGCAGACGGGCTGCACACACAGCCACAAAGACGAAAAAGCGATGCAGAATATTCACAAAAAGATGCTAAATGAATAAAAGATGACATAAAGGAGTCACAACAGAGTCACACGAAACCACTTAGGAGCATCAGGGCGTGGCGCACCTGGGCATTTTACTGCGTCCACTGTCTCATGTCCATGCTTATAGGAGTTCACTTCATATCGCTTTACTTTCTTTGTTTTCAGTTTTACCCAACCTGTCTGGTTCCCGATGATTTATTTGTCCTGTCAACTAAAATCTAACCTGTACCTGCTTTGACCCTTGTGTATGAACTTACTTTGGTCAACTCAGTCCGTAGCTGCAGTGCTGGGAATTCAGGAATCCCAGTTATCTGATATTTGAAAGACTGGTGTCTGGAAGAAAGAAGCTGAATGCAATGTAACAATTGACTTTTAGTTTTATTGATTAAAGTGCTAAATCTCTGACAAGCTGGGAGTCCAGAGTGTAATTCTCAACCTTGTGTTGTTAATATTTTGCTCACGACCGTTTGCAGCTGTGATTGTGCGTGTGAAGGGAAGCTGAGAGAGTAAAACTATGTTAATATACTTACTGTTTTAATAAATTCAGGTGAATTGAACGGCAGATCTATAACGCTGTAAGTGTTTCTTTGTATATTCCTCACACATCAGTACAAACCACCAGCATCCAGCAGTCTAAAGGACTGACGTTACTTGTAAGTGCACATGAGGAATATGAGGACCGTCCTGCACACATGTCCATACCAGACTGCAGAGAATCAATATCGAATTTAATTCAGCCACATGTAAAAACGTGATGATGTTTTGGATCACTACTGTCGATCACTTGGTTGGCTACCTATGAAGCCACACGAGTCGGAAGCAGCGTGCATTGATCTGTGCGATCTTGCCTCGGGGTTACGTGTAACCTCTCCACCAGGAGCTCCAAGGTCCTGGTCCGCTCAATACAGCTTGCAGGCTCAGCAATCAAATTATACAGATGCTGCCTGAGCGGGACCAGTGCTGGGGCAGGTACTGTGCTGTGGTTAATGGGGGGAGTATCTCATGATACATCTAATACAGGTTCATCTGGAATTGCACAATCAAATGGCGTCTAATGTTCACCTGGGAATGAATTTGGCACTTCTTTCACTGAGAATGAATGGACCTCGTGCACTAATAAAATGTTTGTTTGAGCTTTTAGAACAAAATTACCTTAATTTCATTAATGCAAACAGTTATGAACCATAAAATGTCACCATATCCTATAAAATCTCGGGAGGTGCATTCACAGCCTGAGTGCTTTGCATAGAACATAGTACAAAGTATTTGTATCTTTATCTCAGAAAAGGCTAAACAAACCTGTTTTTTTTAAAACACAAGATATTCCTCACAGTTTGTGTTAAAACTGGAACTGGACCAGAATGTCCTTGTTGTGTTGAGTAATAATTATGCGAGCACAGAGTGACATTTCAAACTGTGCTTTTGGAGTTAAAATTAGAAATGTATTCATCGGGAAGCCAGTTTCAAAACCCATCAGCTAATCATGCATGATTAGTCTCTGGAGGAAATGGGCAACGCATTGGAACCACAGTGCAATGATTAAGAGGAATCACTTTTTTACACCCACACATAAACTAAGTAAAAAAAAATACAAATGAAAGGTAGAATCACACATGAATAAAAGATCTCTGTGGGTTTGTTTTACTGAGAACTGAAAAATGTTGAACATAATCGCAGCATAAAGCGATGATAAGTCTGCTCATACTGTAGCTCGACATTCTAATGTCTGAGACCATGAAGTCTGGACGCTGTGTTTTATGGTTATTGGGGTAGTTACGCCACTAAAGAGTGGAGAGAACAAGGATAAACAGACTTGCGCAAAGAGAAACTTATTGGCTATGTAAAAAGCTAAATATCCTAAGGGTTCAAATGGGGAGTAAGCACTATCATGCTTTGTTTTTAATGTGTTTGTGCGGAAAGGCGTTTCAGACATTGTGTGTTTTGAGGTTGTGTTTGTATAAAATAATGTGCTTATTACACACACACACACACACACACACATATAGATAGATAGCTAGATACTTTTTGCATTTTTATTGAACCTCGCTGACTGAAAACACGGGCTGTTCTGATACTGATGTGATGACTGACGAAGACCTCAGAGGACTTTGTTGTTGCTCTATTAATTGCTACGTGGCAGCAGAAACGAGCACAGTAATAATAGATTGTAGAAAAAGGTGGGGTATTAGCAGGTGTATGTGTGTTTCCCCACACCTGGCTGATATCCACATCTGTCTCCAGTCAGCTCAAAGAAAGCTGAAATAACCCCGGGTTCTACCTTCATCCACTGCTACTCTCTTGGCTGTTCAGCATTATTATACTTGAGTTAATTAATTAGTTAGTTAATTGTGTTGATTCCATGTGCTTTCAACTCCTGTGCCTCTGATCACCTGTGCCAGCTGCACCTGCCCACATCACCTCCGTCAGCCAGTGGTTACCTCTCTTATCCACCTGCCTGCCCCGTCAGCCATCCGCATCTCATCACACTCCAACTAAGTTTTCTTAAATGAATCTTTAACCACTTTCTTGTTGTGTCTGTGTCTGCTTCTGGGTCCAAAAGCAGACTCAAAATCTAACACTTAAATTGTTTCCTAAGATAGAAATGGAGAGCAATCCATCAAGAAACAAGTGCCGGGACTGGGGCAACTTCTTCTCCTTCTTCACTTCTTCTCTAGCAGCAGCATAATAGAGTTTTTGAAGAGCCCCGAGGGCAATGCATTATGAAAGCTGAGCAAATTAGTAATAAATGCCAACTTCTATTTATTTAGAAAGTTCTGACCTTTTATGTTGTTTTTTAAATGTTACAATGCTGTTGTGTCTTACAGTGAACTGTAATGTTAGATCAGGATCAGTGACAACACCTTAATGTGGACTTACTTTTGGTATTTAATTATAGCACAGTAGCACAGTTTCACAGTTGTTGCTCTTTAAAATTAATTACTGCCTGTCATGAGCTGAGATCATCAGCAGAAAAAAGTTAAAAATCAAAAACACATAAAATAGTCCACAGCCCTTTAACTTGAAAGTGACTGACATCTGAAGCTGCCCTGAAGTCTCCAAGCACGGTAATAAAGTTTATATCCAGTACAGCGTAGCCTGCGATCATTTACAATGTGCACCAGAACACTTTGAATGCTGTAGTGCTTGTGTTTGTCCACAGTTGGTGAAGTTTGTCAGGTTTGGTCCATTGGTTTCATGTTCACACACACTATCACTGTTATCACTGCAAACTTTACCTTTGAACTGTTCCATTAGTTCTGTTTTATTCATGCCATGTCACCAGGTTTGTGTGGCTGTTAGCGCAGAAAGTCTTTTAACTGCCTATAAGAGATGTCAGCTCATGTGGGCATCCGCGTTCCTCTCTTTGACATCATCAAAGAAAACTCTCAGTGGTCACGAATTCTGTTGCTGTTGTCAGGCCTGTACTACGACTACGTTGTTTCAGCTGTCAGGCACCAGCCTCACCAGACTACGTTAATGTAATTGATTTATTACAACAGACACAGGCACACGGGATGCTGGGGACCCACATGAGTGTTGAACACCGTTAGATTTTCTTTCAAGCAGCTGTTTCAATTTACTTAGATCACTCTGGCGTTCGTTAATGGAAAATGGAGATCAAATATTCATGAGAGTTAATAAAGCTAGCTCATAATAAGGCATAATTAAATTTGCTAGCTTGTTTGTGTGAACCTGAGCAGCTACCAACTTAAAGTGTATGTCTGAGACGTAAAACTGATGTTTGGATTATTCATAAGAAAGAGTTCAGAAAGAAAAGACGCTCAAGATTGGAAGTGACAGGAACCAGAAAACGTATTCAGCAGGCATAATGAGGAGCTCACTCATGGTCAGGTTTTGCACTGGGCCCATCTCCTGGATCCAAGATGGGGGCGGTCCAACAGCATTTTAGGGACTTTCTGCTTCAGAAAACTACTACATAGCAAAGGCGTGAGAGATATTTTCGAATATGTAAGGCAAAGCCGTGACTGGATGAAGAGAAAGAATTGCTCATTTGCCGGCCCAGGCAGCGGAGTGTCTGCCTGCTCTAAGAGCTTCATTTGTCCTGAACGTTACCACAATGCCGTAAAATCATAGTCGTAAACAGGACGATTTGTTTATGCACTGCAAATATGTGACAATAGATTTATCAAGGAAGCAGTCTACAGTAGATAAAGATGACAAATAACATAATCTAAAATGACAATGGAACTGAAACAATGGAATTGAAACAGAGCTCTGAAAGATGTAACCACTTGCATTTGACAAACGAATGCAATGCAAGAGAAATGTCACAAATGATGACAAACAAAGCACAAGACGCACCAGGCACTTAGGGAAATTATGGCAACGGCAAAGAAAGGGAAAACAGTCCTGGTGTAATGGAATTGTCAGGGGCTCAGATCATTGATTTAATGCATGCGGTTTCATTCGCCTCATTCAAAGGTAATAGGCAATGAATTAAAGTCCCGGTCATGACTAAATACTGAGAGGGCACAGAGCTGACAGGAATGAAGATGTGCTGGCCCACTCAGAGGTGAAAGGGTCTAGCCTGCCTCAGGTTATACCGTTTGTGTTTCCAGCCTTTTTACCAGCACGATTATCTGGTTTTCTTTTTCTGCTGTCCACTCTTTTTTTTCCCCTATATTTTAAAAAGATGGAAAAACATTTGCATGGCTGGATTGGGTTTATTTTGTTGCCCATCTGTTCCTCCTTTTTTATTTTTAGTCTTTGATTGAACATGCTGTTTAATCCCCAGTCTTTTTACATTTTAATTATCCCCACCCTTTACTTTTTTGTGGGCACAATACTGGAAAGCATCCCGTAAAGCTCCACTCATTGGCGCTTTGAATGTTCTTCACTGTGTATCGGCTGTTAAAACATCAGCAGCCCATGGGGTACAGGCAATCACGGCCATTTATGAGGTGAAGCGACCGTAAAGCTCATTTTGCACTTTAACTATTTCAGCTTTCTTGATTTTTTTTTTGCACATCAGTACCCCAGCGAGGACTGGATTCTGCAGACTTCACTGAACCTGCAGCGCTCATTAAAACTCCTGTTTCACCTTCGCTATTACTCGTCGTCTCATGCTGCAAAATGGTTACTGTTCAATGGTGATCTGAACCACAAAAGCAGCAACCACATTCCCTTTTCAACACCCCAAGGGATGAATTCCCGGTCCCTGCCAGAGCACCATGTGTTCGTGAGATTAATGGTTTTTGAGTGGAACAGTTAAGAGCAGTGACAAACTGAATAGCTGGGTATTTCCTCCTGCTCGCCGGTCTCATCTCCTCTCCCCGCCAATACAGAAGTATTTCTCTGCAATGCCCAGGGCTCTGTAGTGTTTTCTTTTAAAACTGTGTGCATGCACAAGCAGGGAGGTTCAAAGGGCTTTTCAGGATGCAGTCCAATCCTCCAAGCCACATACTCAGTCTTCTGTCTGCTCTCGTATTGTGGAACAGACTGGGAGGTTTTAGCTTGAGAGCATTGTCATTTTCTCGTTTTTGTGTTATTACGGGACACAAGGTTAAGTCATCCTCTCTCATTGTTTTTCCCCCCAGTTGCTGACATGCCATTATTTTTGTGGAAGCTTATTGTGGCATTTCTCAGACTAAAATACTGGTAGTGATCAGATCGTTTCCTTTTTTATGTCCTGGGAAATAGCCTATTCTTTATTTTGAAATGTTTTATCGGTCAGTCCTGTGGCTATTTGTGGAAAACAGACAAACATTTCGTTCATGTCAAGCTGGAACCAGTGCATTAAGCTCTGGACCTGTCCCCACAGCAAGAATGACCACATCAGTCGTTTCAGCCGGCGCCACAGAATGACATGTGTTTACGTTCACGTGTCAGAGCCCTTTAGTGGATGTAGTAATTATGAGTGGAACAAAGGAGGTGGAGGTCAGGTGATGTTGTTAAAGAGTGACAAGTCTGCACAGGGAGCAGGTCTGGCTGGATGGAGGGGTAAAAGTCAACAATCCAAGCTCACACATGTTTTCCAGTCTGAATTCTGAAGCTGACAAAAACTTGGGACAAAATTCAGCCAGTTGTGATATGCCATGAAATGAATGCGCTGGCTGACTGCCCATCAATACTCATGTGGATTTCACATTGGTGAATATTGTAGGCTTCTATGGCACTACAACCCAGCATTCATTCCACAATCCGATGTCCCTCGAAACAGTCTGACACAGATTGCAAGCACGATTCTTATTGGCTCCATCTTGCACAGTGTAACATGCAATAAAACAGCTGTAATGGCACAGCGTATGGGGGCCTTTAAAATCAGCTCAGCTTCCTCCCTCTGATGCTCGCTCAGACCCAATGCACTTCAGGAACTTCATTATGTAGTGGCTTGTCTTTCCTTACCCAACGTCTGGAGCACTAATATTCATTCACTGCATGATTAAACAAGAGAAAGAGAGAGGATGATTATTGGATTGTTGAAACTTGGAAGTGGACTCCTGCAGATGCCTCCTGCCTACTTCTGTCATTATTCTTCCACCATTAATTGGCAAGATCCCCTCCACCTCCAACGCGGTCAAAAAAACAAAACAAAAAAAAACCAAACAGAAATTTAAAGACTGAACAGTGTTGTAATGCCAGCTTAATTCATTTATCTTCAAACACAGCACACAATGAGGTATAGCACACTTGTATTTAAAACCGTTGACAAACATTTCCTGGCTACAGAGTGTATATAGTGCAGTAGTGCCAGTAAATCAAGAGGATATGTCTCTGCTTCTACATCTGGTGGTGTTTGAAAAACTGCTGATTGGCCTGATTGCAATGCTAATTTTAATTTTAAAGGGCCCCTCGCTGCTACATCATGCTCTGATTTTGACGCACCTCGGAGGGATGATGCATCTTGTTTCTGATTTGTGAAACGAAAATGGTGTTATATCTATCCAGTATTTTCCGAAAGGGTTTAGGATGGCTGCCTTTATACGTATTATAGAACTTGTCATTAATATATTAAGCAGCACACAGTGTATTGCGGGGATGTAAACGTTGAAGTTGTCTCCTGCAGCTGAGGGAGTCTGATTTTTTTAAGCTGTTTAGCCTGTTTCTACTGATAGGCACCCATTGCCGTATCTTAGTTTCTTGACCCAAAACAGCATCTATCAATGCTCTCCCTCTCCTGACTCTCCTGCTCTCTTTCTCACTCACATCTTTTTGTGTGCTTTTTATCTTCGCTGCCAGCCTTGGCATCCATCATTTCAGTGTCGCTGCGACTGAATAGCTCTGCACATCCTGCAGACGCCCCTGGTGTCTTCAGCAGACCAATTAGAAATGCATCTATGTGTTCATCTCCAAACACAGTATGTACTTCCCTTTTGTAAATACTGATAAAGCGCCTCCCGTCCTTTCTCTTATCTCCTGCTGTACTGTAGCTTCAACATCGTCCTTCAGATGTAAGGATGAGAAAGCGACTTGCTTTACCTGGAGTGTTCTCTCTAAAATCCCCCAGCAGAGTTTATCTGAAAGTGAAATTAAGCAGATGTATGATGCACCCTGTTTATGTTATGGATACTCAGGTCTGAAAAATGTCAGATCTGTAATCTTCTATCTGCAATGCAATGCAAAAAAGAGTCGAGGAGCCTTAAACCTGTCATTTCTAGGGACCATAGATTTTGTTTGAAACTATCTGATATTAAATAAGATATTAAATAATGCATAAGAAGTCAGAGGTGACATTAAATGACACTTATGTGGTTACGAGGTAAAATGAAAAACTAAAACTCCTGTGACAGGATATTAATAGGCAACTTTTGTGCCCAACATTCCTTCAGGTGTTATAAGGGTCTTTATGAACCACTTTGCTGAAACTATCACAATTTCCTCTCTGTTTTTATTACTTTATTTGACAACCAATAAGATAGGAGACCCTAACAAAATTAATAAGGTAGCGCTTTAAAAAAACTTTTACGATTTCATTGGACAACAGTATCTGAGTCAGAAATCAGCAGGGCCCGTCTTAAAAGACACATCATCACACAGGCAGGTGGTCCAGCGTTCCGCTAGAAGCTATGTTAATTAAATGCTAAATAAAGTCACACACTATGATGTTAAATTATATTTCATTCTACATAAGCAGCTACTGGTTAATGAAATAAGTTACTTGGTGGGATACCTGATTGACTGGCTGATGAAGCTTATTGTTGGAATCTTTGGGCCCCAACTTTATGATGCGGGAAAGAAGTGGAGAGTGAGTTCACTTCAGTTTGTGCAGGGTTTTTTTTTGTTTGTTTGTTTGTTTTAACCTCTCAGCAAGACACAAAATCCTCATGACATAAGCTGATAACAAACTAAGCACCGAATGTGGCAGGTATCGTCCCCTCCAGGCAATAAAAACTCTTGCTGCCAGCTCTCATTCATAATGTTGACATGCTCGTCTTGTTTTTGTGGGGTTACTTTCTTCAGTGTTTTCTGTTGGAGTCAGTGCCTAAGGATGGTGACTCACTGGGCTAGTTTGTCCTTCTCGCCGTCACTTTGTCCAAAGCGAGACATCTTGACAACTACTGGCCACACTGCATTCTTCATGGTCCACAGAGCACAGTTCCTATTTCATAATCCTTTAGAATGACTAACTTTATGGTCCATGACAAGGTATCCCAAAAACTAACCTCCTGGATTTCAGAATAACAACGTCTTATTTGCTCCAGCACGTGAGGACATTTTGGTTTTCTGTGAGTGTAATTAGTTCTTGAAAGTGATTGTTTTGATTTTTCTTTGGTCAGGACCAGTTTACTTAACTCTGTAGTCGCCTCTGAATCACCGGTTGCTTTACATTAAGATGATTAATGCATGTTATAGGTGTGTAATGTGTTTTGTTGACCTTTGCTCGTGTGTGTGTGTGTTTTTGTGTGTGTGTGTGTGTGTGTATGAGTCCCTCGAGCAATTTAGAAGAAGGTGTGCCGACTTACATAAATCTTAGTCTGCTGCACAGGTGGATGCTCCCTCAAGGTCTTCCTCCATGCTGACCTTGGCTCGTATCCGAAATAAACATAGCTCACCTTGTTACATTTCTTTTGTATTCGTCTGAATGATATGATCTTTGTTATTTTCTGAAGCTGAGTTCAGGAACGCCTCCTGCAGTCAGTCACGCACTGCAGTCATGGTCCACCTTTCAACAGGATGACAATAACTCTGCACACAACTCAGAGTGAATTAGCCACTCATCTGACTGTACGTGTATTTTTTGATTCGGACACTTTCAGTTTAATGTTGTTTTCATGGGACATAAACTTTTAACCTCTGATGAATTAAGGATGAGATTTCAGAGGATGGATGTACACTTCATCTGCGGATCAATTTCCACACAGTCATTAGACTGGAGGAATGATTTGTTGTGGATGAAGAGGCCCCTAGCCAATAACAGCTTCATCATCGGCGTCGTTCATGATCGTGTTCTCTGTGTCATCTGCTTTATTATGCAATCCATCTGTATTCTAATACTTTTACTTTAAAGTAATGGCCTTGACTGCATTTTTAATTACCACAGTATAACACGACATTAGTTATCATATTAGTCCATTAATAAATAATGAGCTCATTCCATTGTCTGCACCGTCAAGGCCTCCTCATCTCCACCAGCTCGGTCAAGCTCCCTCCCCCAACAACTGCTCACGTCAGCCTCCATCATGTCCTACACTACAGCTCTGATGACAGCCGCACTACGACTTTCTACATCTGCTTGCATATTTAAATGTCTGCAGTCCTTTCTTTATGGATTCAAAGTCTGTACAACATACAAGGTACGTTCACATCGGAACGTTTTACCCAGAATCCTAAAATGGAAATAAGCAGATGCAGTTTTCAAGGCTTGAAGAACACAACATAAGCATCTCTTTCTGAAACTTTTTCATGAGGACTCCACATTTTTAAGAAATAAAGTGAAAGCTGTTAAAGGGCATAAAAAGGTTCACTCTTTGCTGCTCCCCTTTTTGCACATAATATTGAATTTTTTATCAGTTTTAGTCTGGATTCAGAGCGCTTTAGAGCACTGATTATTTCAAGGTGTTAACGTCCCAACTTTTGGCCTTTCACGCAGTCAAACCTGCTCGTTTTCAGCGTTCTGCATATAAATGGAGCTGTTGGCTGTTCTGTGGAGGAGATAGAAGCACATGTATTGTGCCTTCACTGTTTTATTCCCCAGACTGTGGGCCAGACTCCTCAAGGCCTGGAGAGACTACCATTTGTTTTTTTCAAAAAAGCATTAAAAACAGGATAATTTGAATGAAAGCCAATTCAAGCAGTGGTCAGCTTCAGTGAAACATCCATCCATTTTCTATACTGCTTATCCATTTGTGTCCTCTTGACAAGATCGTTCCCAAAGTGTCAGATACCGCCTTTCTGACGCGTCCCTCTGTGTCCCGTCCTGACACACAAGCCCCAGGCTTTACCTCCAGAGCAAACATATGTGTCAACATCAGACAATCAGAGCGACTGCACCAAAACTCCTGTGAGGGGTGGAGGTCGGGGCTGAGCGATGGGTCACACACCCAGGAGACCCAAGTTCACTGGTCTTTTCCCAAACCCGTCCACCAAGTTTTTGTGTCCTGTTGAGACACACACCCTGATAGTGAACCTGCTCTGTGAAACAGGCGTTACACAACATCCCATTCCCTCCCTCCCTCTCCTCTTTTCTGCACTGATGTGTGTCTCAGGGTTGCTGTGGCGCTTTTTTTGCAGGTGGAGAGGAAGGCGGTGAAACAGAGCAATGTTTGGCAGGTGGCTGAGAGTGAAGGAACGGTGGCATCGCTGACACTTCCTCTTAATTAGCAGCCATATTCTCCAGCTGCAGGAGTACCTGCTGCTGTTGTCATGACCATGTTGTCCATGGCTGGTAACCATTAATTTAAGATGCAGGAAACAAGTTGTCCATTACACAATCTGGTTGGTGCTTCATTCACATGGCAAAGGGAAAAAACACTAACTGCCAAATGCATTTCCAGCTGATTCAGGAAATATTAGTTGACTTTATTCATGCTATTTATATGATACCGAGAGGTATTTGACAATCTCAGCATCTTTTCTCAGATGTTCAGAGGTGACGCTTGAGGGAAAAGATTCTTAGGACCTGCTACTGCAATGTCAACAGCATTTTCCATTACAGCAGACAGAAGGCTTCTCTCTCCTGTACCAGTGTAAAATATACTTTATGAATGCAGTTCATTCATATTCTGACTGGAGGAAATTAAGTGAAACAAACTTATCTGCTTTGGTTACCACAACACAATGACAACTGAAATGATGATGGTTAAATTCAGTATTAGCTTATAACAATAATAATACTGTGTATTCTTTGTGTTCAGGTCATAAACCTCTGTTGTCTCCTCTACTTTTCCACATAAAATACTACTAGTCTTCATCGTGGTAGATATCAGCACCTGGTTGGTGCCTCTGCCCCAAGCCTCCAGTTGCTACATCCTAACATTATTCCGTTATGAGACAGAGAGCACCGAGGATAAGTGTGTTTCCTCTGTTTTCACCAGAATTTGAAGCAGTCACTGTGTGTCCAATGAGATGAGGGCTGGCAGAGAAAAGCGTTCGCTTGCTGCTCTGTGCTGAAGTTTAGACAGACGCCGTAGCTGCTTTTTTAACAAACCAGTTGTCCCAAATGTTTACAGTTTAGAGATCCTGCTAATCTCATTAATTCCATTAATCTCTGTTTGTTCTGTATTAGGAACCCAGAAAAAAATCCATCAATCTAACAAGTGAACAATCAAGGCGCCCTGACTCAGATAAGGGACGCATTTGTGTTCAAAGATAAACTGGCCAAGTTTTCTCAAAGACAGGAAGTTATTTTCACCAAACTATATCGAGGCATAAAGATAGGGAAGAAACTCATTAAATGATCGTGTGTGAGTTGTTTGGCAACACTGAATAATTCATGCTCATTTGATTGCCGTGTATGAGGGATTTATTGAGAGGTGGTGCATCAAGGGAGGAGATGCTTGTCTGGGTTGCTGAAGTTCAAATTCCAAAGGTTGACTGCTATTTATGTGATGCACAAAGACACATTAAACAGCCTCTGAGGTATTTGAATGTGCCCATTCTCCTCATTATGATTTTTATTTTTTTTATTATATTTTCCGTAGCCTTATTCCACACACCGTCTTCCCGTCCACCAAACCTTTCTGCAGCTCCTTCAGGCTGCTCGTGATACTGATCTAAAGTCAGTGCCAGCACTCATCACTTACTTCGCTTGCTCCCTATCTGTGGACCATGACTGGTGTCTCCTAGCAACAGCATTTGATACCATTTCAATAGCATCCCTTTAAAGAACAAAAGGAGAATTAGCTTTGAAACACTTAAATCAAGCTCCTCCTATTTGAGTGATTAATTTTCCGTTTTGAGGAGGCACATCCTCCACACGCCAACTTGTTTGTTCCTCCCAGCAGGGCAATGGGATCCTCCTCAGTGCTGCTGATAGCACTGCTAGCTACTAGTTACTGCAGCGAGGCATCAAAAAGAGCACACGGTGTGCATATAAATAGGAACCACCTTGTTTTTATTAACCACATTCTCTATTTTGAGCTTTTCAGATTTCCTGTTGCAAAAACCAACACCAAAACTTGCTGATTGATGCCACTCACTGACACACCAAGACTGTGTAAAGCACAGCTCACCCCCTCCTCACCCGGGAGCAGCAGGGGAGGGAAGAGAGAGCACACCTGTCACTGGACATCTGGTAATTACAGCAAGCGGTGAGGAGATAATGGCCATTATCTTTATTTCACCAACCTGCTGGCTTAGTCCACCATGCAGCCCCTTTCAAAACCATCAGCTCAGGAAAAAAAGGGACGTCGTCTCATACATTAGTTTGTCAGCAGGGGGTTACGAATATAATCCTGACATAAAATGTAGAAGTCAGACAATGGGTCTGCACAAAGACAAGGGAGGCCATTAGGTAAGAGGCTTACCTGTAGAGGTGTGTGCAGTAAAAAACAGCAAGTTCACACATGAAATCCACTGGAGTGGCAGGACTGTGTGTGGACATGGAAGGTATGAATGTGTTTTCAGCTGCTAAAGAGCAGCTTTGATGGATAACCTGCACTTCAAATGGAAGCAATCAACAAGGAGATGCACAGATGAGTGGAAGACTCTCAATATTGTCAATTTATTTGCAGAAGACACTTTGAAAGCTGGAGTGGCACTCAAAAGATGTGGCCCCTCAAACTTCTTTTATGATGCTGGTGCATAAAATCCTCTGGCAGGTGTTTTGAGGGGTGGTTTCAGGCTCCTTCCCGATTCAGACGGTGAAGTTATACCTGCCTGCTGTTCGACAAAAGCCACATCAGAAACCAGCTGCACCAGCTTTCTTCCAGTCAGCTGTGAGCAATTTCCAAAAAGTAAGGCCGTCACAAAAAAGAAATATGGCTGATTCATCTCTCCGAGGCTTCTGCTTTGACTCATATTTGCTTAATTTTGTAAGCTGGATATAGCAATTGGTGAAGCAAAGTGACAGCTAAAAACTGCCATCTGTGCCCCAGAAGATCCCCATACAGTTTATATTGAGGGAATAAACCACAGAAAATGTCTCTCAGAATGCCCAGTCAACTTCCTAAAGAAAGAGAGACGTGTCTTTCACACACAAACACACACCTGGATAAGTAAAGCTCCACTAAACCTTTAAATGCTTTTTTTCTCTCATCTTATCTGCAAAGCTTC
Source organism: Scatophagus argus (assembly GCF_020382885.2). Taxonomy (NCBI): domain Eukaryota; kingdom Metazoa; phylum Chordata; class Actinopteri; family Scatophagidae; genus Scatophagus; species Scatophagus argus. The sequence goes on along the minus strand of NC_058514.1, from coordinate 3,473,452 downwards.
TTGTTGATCATCTTTTTATCCAGCCTTAAACTCTTTGATTCTTTGAGGCAAACTGAGGCTCACCTTTCCATTATGCTGTTTTAGCTGTGTCAGCATGTGTCACCTAAACTAGGAATAATATAAGACCAATGCAACAGGAACACACTCTTTCTTTCAAAAGGTGTGAGAGAAAGCAGGAGGATGAGGATCTTAACTACAGTCCAGCAGTGGAGCTACAAAAACCGTCCTTGGATGCTGCATTTCAGGGGACGCAGTAAGACGCTGTCAAAAATCTTTCCTGACCTGAACTTCCTCGAATGCCGTCTCTGGATCCCAGAGTCAATCGCCTGAAAAAGTTAGAACAGCAGTCGGCTAAGTCGGACCAACACCACACAACACAGTCTGAGTTGAATGTTGTAAGAAAGGCTACAGCAGCATAAGGTTAAATAAACAGAACCTTAAATGTCCAATACATTTGTCAGTTATATCGGGTTTTTTTTGCACAAAGAAAAGAGTTTAATAAACCACAAAGTGCTGTGAATGAGCCAATTTCAAGTTGTCAAGGAGATTCTTTACATACAGATGGGCCTATAAAGACGAGCTGCCATGCGTTTTTCTCCCCTTGCAATGCAGACAAACGAGGGAAAAAATAAGTTGGAACGGCGCAATAATCACCAGAATCCAACACATTCAAACACGTCTACATGCTTACAGTATGAACATCCTGCAAAACACCTTACAGCATGTGAGCAAGTGTGTTGCAGGATGTTTTCTTATGTTTTCCTGAGGTCGGATTTCAGTGTATGTTTCCATATGTTTGTGAGATGATTTACCACTCAAACTGCATTTGAATTGCCCATCTCCTTATATCCTTTTGCAAGTTGAACTGCAAAGCCCCAAATGACCAACCTCTCACAATGTAAGTTTGCATCAGATGCCTGGTAACATGGGGATAAAGAAAATCTTCTTCTTCTTCTGTTTTTCAAATCCATCACCCAACAGCCAGGGAGAGAACAGAAAACATTCTTCCTTGGTTTGAATGTCAGAGCTCTGAAAATCACATTGCATCAGTACCCACGACGGCCTGATTTTGTGGTGCATTTTAAAAACACCCACGTTTGAAAACCTGAAAGCCGTTACCTTAACGCACAGCTGAAGTTGTGAGAACTTTGTACAGACTGAGCTCCAGCACGATAACACTTGTTCACCTGTGACTGCAGTGTGACAGAGTGCTCTTCCTGCTGTTGTCTCTTGTCCAGCGGGGACTCAAAATGTTTGTTATCCGGACAAGTTAGCTACAGAAGCAGCAGTATCCACGCCGATGAGCACTCAAGGCTTTGTGTGGGGGGAAACCAAGTGGTCAGGGAACCTCCATGCATCGGTGCAGAGATGAGCTTCCAAGATGTCTCTGCAGCTCCTGCTCAGCTTCCATTCAAAGGCTCTTGCATATTCAGGCGCAGGTTAATATAGCGAGAATTGACAGATTAATCTCTATGCCTGGGTGCTGCAGGGGATTACATTATCTGGAAGAACCAAGGGACTCTCAGCGGTGGATATACAGAGGCCATTCAAGGTGATGAAGGGGGAGCAATACAAATGAGCCGATGGTGTGTTTTCAGGCAATAATAAGTAAGATATTTCAGACACTATGTAAAAGAACTCATCAAAAAAGCAGTGCTGTGTGTCTCAAAGGCAGCTGCATTTGCACACATTTTAATGACAGGGAAAAAAATGGCTGTGGCGAACTGCAGTGAGTCCTCATTTGTCCCTCAGGTTGTTTGCAAGTACTGCAGATTCAGAAATCTAAGTCAAAGTGCGAGCTGTTGAATCATTCATGGCTGAGGGCGATCACGTAGTTTTCTCCTTTACCCCAGGGTTCAGGGACAGAGGAGGGAGGTTTCTGAAAGTGAGACACAGCCTGATCCCTTTCTTCAAATGGCTGGCCCTCTAGCTGGCAGCCAGCGGTTCCTCAGTGCTTTATAGCTCAAAATAAAGCTTGTATACATTGTTGGCTGCCCTTGATGTAGCTGTGACAAACAGTGTTGCCATGGAGATGGATATTTTAATGGATTTTTGTTTTGTTTTGTTTTTTTAAATATTGAGTGTCTTCCCACAAGTTGATGGTTTCACAGTTGTTGGGCATGGAGAAGAAGCTTTTTTGAAAGGCTTGTCGTTTTGACTGAGCAGGTTTCAGTGCACAGTTGCAGTGAACACACAGATGTAAAGTGCAAACAAAACAGCCTTTCAGCTAACTATAGCATTCAACCACTTGAACAGCAAACAGCTCTGATTGATTTTTTTTCAAATTAATTGACACATTTCCTATCATATCACGTAACAGTGTCAGAAATCACTGCAATGTAACAGTAATGATTTATATCCAACAGCAAGACCTTTGCAGAAAGTGAGAAGTTTTGGTTTCTTTTTATCAAACGGCTGCTTTGATTTGATCTCAGCTCATAAAAAGTTGCCTGTTAACCAAAGTGAGCAGTAATTCCTGTGCCGCCGCGATGAGACAGTTCATCAAATCACCATTTAATGCTCTCAAAATGATCTCAGCCTAATAAGAACTTTATTGTGTATCGCTCTGTTATATTGGTATTTAAAATGAGCTATCACTGCAAGTACCAAAGGCAACAGAATTTCACTTTGTGCTCCACAGCAGACGACCCAGTCAGTGTGTGTGGAAGTGTGTTTTCACTTTTCCCTCCAAAGAAGCACAGTAGGCAGAAGAAAACTGTACTTATGGACAATAAATATTCTAAACACAATAGTATTCATTTTGATATGAAGGTAATGTATATTTCAAACTTTTTGATGTTTTGTTGTGGTCTCAAGTGGTACAAAAGTTCTTATACTAACAATTTTAATGACTAAAGTTCCTCATTGGAGAAAGTTTGGATTCAGATTTTTGACCAAACTGACAACATTAATAGGTCTCAGCAGGGCTGGGACACTTTATTCCTCCAAATGCAAACAACCCTTGCACTGTACGATAGGTCATTTGTAGGCTTTTCCATGCTTTACTCATTAATTCATGCCCTGTAACGTTAAAAACGACCAGCCGCCCACCACATGGCATTGTTTAGAAGAATCCTTTGTCAGCTATTGGAGGAATGAGTGACCCCACTGGGATCCATTAACAGTGACAATACAGAAAAAGCTGCACACCGCAAGCTCTCAGAACCTCAGTTTGGGCTGTAAAGAGAAGTTTATGAGAATTCATTTATACCCACTGGTCTATTATGTCAGAAAATGTAAATATCAGGACATGCTCAGCTTATTAGTAAGTTGCATCGGATGGTTTGATCCTGGTTGTTCGTGTCTGCTCTCAGCCAGGAGGAATTAATGAACAGTCGAAGCCTGCAAGCAGACCGTTTTGACAGATCTTACACTTTACTCCGTCACTCTGTCTCTTCTGCAGTCTGAAGTTAATAAACTTGAAGTTTAGCAATAAAACTGATATTAACAGTGAAAAAAAGGAAAGAGTACAAGTTTACATAATTCATCTCTACACACATTCACACAATGGGAAGTGCAAGTGCAGCTAACTTTCAGTTTCTTTCAGTCCATTTTTTTTAAAACTTTTTTTATTTTTCTACTTTAATTACTAAGTCATCATGAGCAACTTTGTGTTAGTTATGACTTTGTTTCTTAAGTTTCTTAATTTTGAAACTTCCTCACTGTGGCAAGTCCCTGCGTTCCACTGTCAGTGCCAAACCCAAAATAGTCGCCAAAGTCCTTTCAAGTGGAGCGTCAGAGGTGAGGCAAATTGGTACAACAACAAATGAAAACAAGGGACATGTGTAATTATTTCTAAAGTCAGCCTGTATTCTCTTTGTTGTCTCATTTCAGTTGGCACTGCGTCGCTCATCCTTTGTGCTGTAATAAACTTGTGATTTCATAGCAAAGAAAAGAGCAACTCTGACATTTTTTTACCCTCTTCAGAAGAATTTTTGGCACAGTAATATGAGCAAATAAAAAAAGAGAAGGAGCTACTTTGACTTTTATTGCTGCTAACATTTATCTCATTTGGCGACTGTTATATTTCTCCGTAGGGACGGTCTCATAAAATCTTTGTCCAGGCAGCCGCCTCATAATGTTGTGTCTATTAAATCAAAGTTTGTAGGAACATTTCCCAGATTCTGTGTAAAATAGCCTCCATACTGAACCATATGGTGGTTTTGATACGGAAAGACAGGACCTGGCTCAGTGGACGACACCAGCAGATGCATGTGTGACGGATTTACGGTGGTGTTTGTTGTATTCCTTACAAAGTTAACAGGTAGAAGATGATTTGGATAAACGGCAAGAATTCATCTTCACTACAGACAAAAAACTGAGCTGTACTAACTTTATGGCTTTTGGGGAGGCAACCTTAGACTTGCAACTAACTGCCACTAAGTCTACCAACTACTAACATACACACTATGTAGACAAAAGTATACAGACACCTCTTTATGGGGCTGTTTGTCAGGGGTTTGACTCAGCCCCTGACTTCCACTGAAATCTTAATGCTTCAGCACACCAAGACATTTTGGACAATGCTATGCTTCCAACTTTGTGGCAACAGTTTGCTGAAGACCCTTTTCTAGTCCAGCATGACTGTGTCTCAAAGCACAAAGCAAAGCTCCATAAAGACATGGTTGGATGAGTTTGGTGTGGAAGAACTTGACAGTCAGATTTCCCAATAGTTTTGTCTATATGGTGTAGTTGATGCCTTCAGTTGACACCAGCAACAGTGCAGGCCTTACCTGAACCATGACGGAACCCATCCAAATGTTCAGAGTTCATCCATGCAGTGTCTAAGTATGGCCTCACAGATGAGCCACATAATTTAAAAATGTGTTCTTAACTACTGTTTGCAGAGTGTTAAAGCATGTTTAATCGAATGTCTTGCAGACATTGAAATAGGCAGCATATGGTGATGCAGAGCACCACTTAGCTGCATAATATCAGCCTCTCTATCAGACAAACCACACACAGACAGACCAAGCAGCCAAATCTGGAGTGGAAAGGCTCGCACTGAGCTTGCTGGCAGCACCCATGTATAATTGATTAAGGTATTTTAGAGGACTGGGCCAAATCTATGATAGATTTGCTTTATTAAATAAATATTAGGTGCACTTTTTTTTTGGAAAGTTGGACAACCCTGAGGTAGTTTGCTAAGAGAGATGATTCCACAGTGTAGGATATGTGATTAAGTACTTAGTATCATGTCCTTGAAGAGTGACGTGAATGAGAATTAAGTCAAAGAAAAGAAAACATTGATCACTCAGATATTCAGTCAGAAATTTGATTTGTGTGTTAGAAGTTCTACAAAAACAAAAACACTATATAGACAAAAGTATTGGAACACATATCCTTGTTTACTGAATTCAGGTGTGGTATGGAGCTGTTTTTTCAGAAAATCAAACAAGGCTGCGCTTTTTTAAGTGCATCCAAACTCCCACTTAAAGCTCTGCAGATGCTAATTTTGACATTAACGCATCACTTCAAACACTGCTGCTTACTCAGACCAATTGTGTCTCTTCATAGTAATTGTTAATTGTTCTCTAATTATCCATTGTGCAGAGAGCACCCACTCTAACTGTAGCTGTGTGACAGGTGTGAATGCGACAAGTTTTTAATAATAAATATCTGGTGATCCGCTGCTCAGGAATTTTCGCTCACACGCTAACACTGATACACACATATGCAAGCCCACATAAAACTGCATGCAAAACACCATCTGCTCCTCTTTTTTGGGCTCCTTTGCTTATCTTTGTCTTCATCCAGCTCGACATACATTAGATGGTATCTTTGGGTGTGAACAGTTGGAGCAAAACTTTGAAGTAGAATAAATCAAAAGCCCCTCCCATGTTTTGATTGCGTTCATGTTGTGTGTTGAGTGCTGCAAATAGGATGCATGGCCTCTGAGGTTTATGCACAAGTGTCTCTCTCGCGCTCTGTGCTCATCTGTCTCCAACAAGCCGCCCGAGTCCCAGTCTAACTGCTCTCAGTGGGTACAGCCTCAGGCTCTGCTGCCACACACACACACACACACAGTCTGCTTAAGTTAGAAAGAGTACTGGCTTCTGCTCAGTACATTCTGGCCATATCTCAACCACACTTCTGCAATTTTGCTTTGCAGTCTTCTTTGCCACCCCCCCTGCACTCCCATCACCGTCTTCCTCTCAGCCTTGCTGTCAGCATTTCATCATTTCATACCCCTCTTCCTTATGTCCATCTCTCTGTCCAACTTCTTCTCCTCTTACCCCACCTCCCACCCACGTCTCTGTGTTTTTTAGCAATATCCAGTTTCACAGAGAAGCGACTGCCTCTCCTCAGCCCTCCAGCTCAGTCTTTGCTTCACAGAATCAGATACTTGCCTAGAATTCTCATTCCACAACCTCCCCTTTATGCTTCACATAAAACAGAGATTTATACCTGAATTACGCTCCTGGTGAAGTGTTCACCTGGTGTTCAAACACCGCTTATCTATCCATTACTGCTCACACACCAGTGAGTGCTGAACCTTCAGTTTTTGACCAGCAGCGAAGAGGTTCACAAAAACAGATTACTCTGTTTGGGTAATCTCGCAGACATATAAAGGGTTTCATTGTAAAAGTCAAGGGCTTGGGACTCGAGATGCAGAGCTTTTCTTTCCTCCCAGCATGCATATTGTCAGAGGAGACACAGCATAAGAGACTGAAAAACATATGAGACTCAGTGTCAGCAAACATTTTACTGATGCGTTCAGGTCCAGCATTTTTGCCACTTGCCAAATAGGCTCATTAACAACATTTTGTTGTTATGCAGAAAACCCAACCGAGTTGGCATTACGTTCCCTTCGAAATGTATTTGCTGATGCCAATTAGCTGTTTATATTGAGACAGAGTTGCCCCGATGTTTACATCAAGGCTGCATTTTTTGACTTGTCAGTGAATGCAGCTTTAATCATGTTTGGTTGCCAGAAGTGAATATTGTAGAGAAAAAACTTTAAATTGTTGAGTGTGAACATTTTTCTGATATGCACAAATATGAGGTTATTACGGTAATTACAAATTTAATTCCAGCAGTGCTTTTCCTTTATAATGAACAGGCCCTTCATTTACCTGCTGAGAGATTTTGTACAACAAAGTGGGCTGCTGAGTTTTCAGCCAGTCCGAAGAGCAGACACCAGTCAGCACACGGCTGACGGCGGTGTTGCTCACCACCAGGCAGCATACTGAGTCTGCAAGGTGCACAGGCTGAACAGGTCTGACTCACCTTGTGGCCAGCCAGATGCTGTTTTACGGATTTGTGTACGTGACTCTTTGCATATCTGAACAAGTGTGTGTGTGTGTGTGTGTCTATTTGAGGGCAGCTATCAGCAGCTGATCTGTGATCCCACTGAGCCTGTTAAGTTAAGAAAAGTGGTATTCTGCAGGACAACTGAAGGATTAATGACAATGGTGAGGCCACCTAACAGTCACTGCTGCAGGGACCAGTCGCTGCTAATTGGATACATGGGAGAGGAGGAAAGTGCCTTTGCATGAGCGTCTAGATATCAAAGGAGGCTGCAACAAGCTGTGGAAGATTATGTAATTTTTCACAAAGCATGCTTATTTTGTGCGAACACACCATAGCCCTGATTGTCAACGGAGTGGGCAAAGCTTTGTGTGCCAAAAGTATTTTTTCTCATTGTTATTATGCTTTGAAGGGCCTCAGTGTTTCTTCTAATAGCACAAGAGTCTCCTGGATAATTCACAGGGATACATTCTGGCCATCTTGCTGGACACATGTACCTGCACAGGTGTGGGCAAGGCTTGAATCGCAAACCAGATACAAATGGCAATGTGGGAATGGGATCTCCCATCCAGAACATTGGACATCCCAGAACAATTCCCACTTACTCTGTATAGACGAAAGTATCCAGACACACCTCATTATGGGGCTGTTTTTCAGGGTTTGGACTCGGCCCCTGACTTACAGTGAAGGGAAATCTTAATGCATTTTGGACAATGCTATGCTTCCAACTTTGCTGCGACTGTTTGGGACTGGCCCACACAGAGTCCTGACCTCAACCCCATCCAACACCTTTGGGATGAACTGGAACGGAGATTGTGAGCCAGGCCTTTTGGTCCAACATCAGTGTGTGACCTCACAAATGCTCTACTGCATGAATGGGCACAAATCCCCACAGAAACACTCCAACATGTTGTGGAAAGCCTTCACAGAAGAGTGGAAGCTGTTAGAGCTGCAAAGGGGGGACAAACTCCATATTAATGTCAGTCTATTTAGAATGCAATGTTCCTCTTGGTGTAATGGCCAGGTGTCCCAATACTTTTGTCTGTATAGTGTGACTATTCTGTTATTTTGCAATACTTTGAAGTTAGCTATCGTTTTGTTGTGTCTGCTGCATGTCTTGGATGTTAAAGAGAAGAACAAGCGACTCTCACTTTGCTTTGTGACTAAAAATAAAAGAAATTGTCTCAAAAAGCGTGAAGGGAACACAGGAAATTACCTTTGATGTCAGCATGACAGGTGAGAGAATAGAATCTGCTGATTTCACTTGTGGGTGGGGAGTTTTGTCAGGTCTGCCGAGGCCTCATGCACACATTTCAGGGCAGGCAGTTTTTTGTGTAGAATATTGGTATGCACGTCCTCTTCAATCTATATCCAACCTAACGCGGTGTGACGTGGTCCCGCTTTCATGTTGGAATCAGTTTCTCGGGAAGGCTGCCTCAATTCTTTCCCCTTTTCCTCTATCTGTCCTTTCTGTCTTCCCCATCTTTCCAGCTGTTTGGCTTCACCTGCACGACTTAGCGAGCAGGCTAAAGGGCGGCAGAGTGTTTCAGCATCAATCTGTGTTCGCTGCCAGGGAAATCACTTGTACTTGAATCTCACACCACACTTTTAGGTTTCCCCTTTCCTCCCCCAGCTTGTCTGACTACATTTTTCTGAGTCAGTGTGTGTGTGTGTGTGTGTGTGAGGCAGAGAGAGGGAAGAGGCGGCCAGCTGCTCAGCGGTGTAAGACAGTAGTCTCCACTCCATCCAGCTGTCTTGCAAGCCTCCCCTGGGTTTCTCCGACACACTCCGTCAGCCAGCACCTCACACACTCATCCACACACACGCAGACCAGGCTGCATACACACCATAGCACTCTGGTTTTTACATCCTGTCCCTCCATGTACCTGTTTCTCTGTATGTTTATCTGTCTTGGACAAGCTCCTCTGCACAGATTAAACCTTCATTCCAGGCCCCACCATGTCCATTTTTGGTTTTTTTTGCCTCACTGGAGAACATCTCCGTCCGTTGTATAGCAGCTGACACTGAAGTGACAGACAACACTCAATAACGTCTGGGTAATTAAACCTTCAAACCATCAATACAGAATACAGGTGGGGAGGAAAGTATTTATTATCACTGTTTTACTGGTGCATGCAGTCCCTTGAGTGAACCATGTTGCCGATACAGTCGATAGGAGAGAACAGGCAGGCCTCCTGAAATCACACACGCCTAAACGACTTTCACACATTTGTAGAGTAGGTGGGTTTGTGACAGGCGCACTCCGCCCATGACTGCGTTCATGTTTGAGTTGCAGTGCAGGTTTTTTTCCTTGTAGAGTAAAGCAGACTAAAGGCTTATTTCACCCACATAGAAAAACCTTCTCTCTTACTTATCTCTCACGGCTTTCAGTCGTGAAGATTTTTGGTTCCTGGTTTGGTTTTGGTTTTATTTGGCCAGATTTTTCAGATTCCTGCCTCCAACCCAATACAGTGGAGGTGAATGGAGATTACATGTAGCTTGAGGTCCTCAAGACATTGAAAATTGCTGTCAGTGGTAACGACACTTTCCAGAAAAACTTTGAAAATATCTGTTCACTTCACAGTGAGGAACATAATCTTATATATTCAAAAACATTACACAATACAGGATTGCACAATTCATTGCAGTAGTTGTAGTCCTCTGTCGCCTCATAGCAAAAGGGTTCCAGGTTCGAATCCCGGTCTGGGCCCTTCTATGTGGAGTTTGCATGTTCTCCCAGTGGCTGCGTGGGTTTTCTCCGGGTTCTCCGGCTTCCTCCCACAATACCAAAAATACGCACGTTAGGTTAATTGGCTGCTCTACATTGCCCCTAGGTGTGAGTGTGTGCGTGAGCGGTTGTCTGTCTTTTTGTGTCGGCCCTGTGATTGACTGGCAACCAGTCCAGGGTGAACCCCGCCTCTCGCCCGTAGTCAGCTGGGATAGGCTCCAGCTCCCCCACGACCCTGACGGATAAGCGGTATAGAAAATGGATGGATGGATTGATGTTTAAATTAGAATACTGTATAAGTAGTAGTACAGGCTTATATAAAAGTAGCACCAAAGTAGTACAGCTACATATTGTATGTATACTTGATATGCTTCAACATGAAGTTAAAAGCAACACTTTTGTAAACTTTTACAGAACTTTGCATTGATGATCTGCATAGGGAAGCCCTGACAGACTCATCACAGCAGATAAGTGCAAAGAAAATATTTATTTTCCAGCCACTCGTATTTTCATACGTTTGTCTATGATTTGTATTGTTTATATCGACATTTTAATTATTGCCGAGATCTGAGAACACGGCTGCATTGCTAAAACAGGGACCCAGTTGTAAACACCTAGCAGACCTTTTTACTTTTCAACTGTTGTCGTCACCATGTTTCAGTCGCTCAGTTTTAACGTGGCCGACAGTCTTCTCACCAAACATGAAGGCTCAAACACACACATGAAGGGCGGCTGCTAATTTCTCATGCATAAACTCTCACCAAATCTGTCCACAGGCTTGGTGTCTGTCTGTTTGTCCCTCTGTCACACTTTTTTCTCTCTCATCATGTGTTTCTGTTGCTCGCTGAAGCCCCTGTGCAACCTCAGATTGATCAATCACCTGCTCGCAGGAGCTTGAAAGTAAGAGGGGGACATTTGTCAGGCAGAGCAGCACAAGCCGTCCTCCCCAGCATCCTCCTGCACCCTTCACACTAGCAGCCTGGTGGGCACAAGCCCTGCATGGATGACTCACTGACTTTTTCTGTCAGTGCGTGTGTTTCCATCTGTCTGTGTGTAGGTGTGTGCTTGTGTTGTTTTTTTTGTATTACACACGCATACACACACGCACACACACGCATCCATCAGAGCAGGAGAGGAGAGTCAAGCGGGAGATTGACTTTAGCGAAAACAGCAGACAGCCGTCGCCAGCTGAACGCTTGAGATGTTTCCTTCATAGCACTCAGCTTTCATAGCAGATTAGAGACACTTGCTGACTGGTCTTCAGTTTGGTGGCCAAGGACCAGAATACTGATGGCTGCCAGCGTGGAGCTCAGTGACTGGGTCTTCACTAATTCTGCTCCCATTTTTGCCTCCTCGTTGTGATGAGGAAGACCTGAATCTCCTTGTTGCTTAAAATGACACATGAATTTAAGTCTGCATTTCGACTACTGAAGCAAATTGACATACGTACGTTACGTAACCCACTTTCAATATGAGAGCAGCTATTTAAAAATCAGTAAAACTTGTCATTAACTTTGATTTATTTCATATATTTAAGTTTTTTTTTCATCGAAGCCAAATATATTCCAAAGCTTCTCTTGCCGCTGAATGAGGGATGAGTCACCCTGCCATGCAGAGCCGTTAACCCTTGCAGAGTTCATTTTAACTGAGAGCTGAGAAAAGAAAAAGACTCAGAAATGGTGCACAAATCAGTCACCTGTGGAAGACAGGCTTGATGTTGAATACTTGAATTGATTTTAGAAGGTGAGGAAGGTAGACAATGAACGTGACTAAAGCTAACATGAATAAAACTTTAAAACATGACCTTCTCCTCAGTCTGATTTTCATCAGAATGAAGACATCAACTCCCATGATTCCACACTAGTTTTTATCGAAAGACTCCTAGCAGCAGAAACTACATAATGTGCATTTAAATTAAACTTGATTTGAATGAGTGCCAACTATCTTTGCAGCTATGGCAGACCCTCACCATTACGTCTGGCATTTTCCCTGGTCAGTTGATCGTTTATCGAGATTGCTGAACATTTTCTCTCTTATCAGGTTTTTAAATGAGCAGCCGATTTCTTCAGCACACGTTGTAATGCAGAGTTCAGAGTAATACACTACGATAGTTTGAGTCGTGTTTCTCTTTCCTTTTCACCCTGCAAAATATGATGTTATGGGGAATACAGTGATTATTCAAATATGTGCAATTATGGCGAAATTATCAGCAGCAGTTTTTTCTTTTTGTTTGATTTTTTTATTTCATTCATTTATTTTATTTTTTGATATGTCTGAGCTCCTGTCTAACAGTCAGAACATATTTCTCACGAGGTCTCAGGTGAGCGGAGAGAGACAGAGAAATAACAGGCCAAATTCAACATGTCATGGTATCGCTGTACTGTGAGTGTTTGGACGAACTACAAATCCAGAGTAAATCCATACCGTTGAGCCATGGCACAGTCTTTAGAGGATTTCCTTCCGTGGAAAACAAACTCTTTGGAGCTCAGAGCCTCCCCGCCTCGTCGTGTCTGCTGGCCCTGCCGAGTGCAGCTCATTGATAAGGGTTTCTGTCCCTGTCACCAAGGACTGATGTCTTTCTGTCAACTCCCAGGCAGCCCTGTTCCTCATTCCACGCTATTGTTTTTCTTCTCTTCTATACCTGACAGATCCCTATCTGCCGCCCTCCTTTTTCTCACCCCTGTCCTTCCCCGTCAGACATTCGTTCCTGCCACGGTGCCAGCAGGCGCAGCTTACAGCTTACAGTCTCAATCAGAGCTCCTTCTCTAAAGTCACATTGCCACCATCTCATAAAGCTCCGGGAGGACGCTCATCTTGTGAATCCCATAATCTTTCTGTCTGAAGCTCATACGTGCGCTCGTGCATTACAAGAGGAACATTTCATCATTCATTGTTGTAACACCCAATCGGACGAGATGTGCTATTTCTGCATGCACAAATACGCTCGCTCTCTCTTTTCAAGCACACGCACAGCCATTTTGCTCTTTCACCACCCACCTCCACAATATAGCTGTGACTGTGTCTCCTGTGGCTTAACACCTTTTGTGTTCATTAGTACTGTGCAGCGGCGTGTCAACAGCTCTTATTTACTAATTAGCGACTAATGACAATAGCTGAGACACACAATGGAGAGGACGGCGGTGATCCTCATCTCTGACGTTCGCTGTCCTTATGACAATGTGGGGCATTACTCATTCAGCTGTGTAATCAGCTCTTGTGTGTGCAATGGAATGCGCAAATGCACAGTGGATCACGGTTTTGTCTCGGTATCTCAAATAAACAAGTGATTTCAGACAGAAAAAGTTTAGTTTCTGAGAATTTTTTTTTCCTCCAAGGTCAAAAGCGATGCTCCGGCTGCGCCTGGCCGGTGGGAATGGAGATAAAAATGTCAAAGCCGCCGTAAATAAGAATATAAATAATAAAGTCCCCCACCAAGCTTGGTTAAATTGAACAGCAAAGGGGGTAGTTTTCTCGCCTTCCCACTGAGATTTTAATCTCTCCTGCTAAATCTTTTCCGCCCTTTCCTCCTTTGTCTTATGGCTGCTCCCGAGAGAGACAGTTCACCCCGCTGCTGTGTGATGTAACGCCCTTCCCGCCGACCCCCAGGGCCGGTAAACTTGTGAGTCAGTGAGGAAGGATCGTGCATTTCATCAGTTTATACAATGACTTCTAAACACCACCAAGAGGCATTATATTTTCCTGAAGTGCAGCAGGAAAATGAAAGCAGGTACCCATACCCGAATGACAAAATAGGTCACTTGTCAGGGCGCAAACATTCAGTCCCTACGAGTGTTTTGACACACCACTGCTGCTCTTTTCAAGTTAAGACAACTTTAACTACTTGGTGAATGTCAGGAAAAGATTGTCTTCATGGTTGAAAGAATCCAGTGTTAACTCTTGGTAGGAGATGGGACTGAAACACCGACACCAACACTTGGGCAGCTGCTTTCAGTGAAAAACGCTCTAAAAGCCCACTGTACACCACCTGCTCGGCACTGAACAGCAGACAAACCAAACCAGAGGCTAAGCTAGGAACACAGTGAAGCATTTAGGAGCTCCAGAGTCAGGTATCTTCATCAGTCGTTGGTACAGTCCATGAACAGAACAAAAAAGAGTGAATGTTGGACTTACATTTGTTGCTCCTCGTCAGCTGGATGTTTTAATAGGCAACTGTTGTCTAACAAGGGCACCATATTAACTCAAACGTTACATGTCGGTGTTGTGTTCTGTGCTGACCCCAAATGGCCAAAGCATCACTTACCAGAGGTTTAAGAAAACTGGGTGCCGTGTTGTCAGATTGTGCCACATGCCAAAAAAGTTCTTGACGCCAGGATTTTTGACACACATGCATCAAATACAATATGACTCTTTGATACTTGTTAAGCTTTGCTGACCTGAATTGGTATGATTGTGTATGAAAAGAAGTCTTTCTGGGCTTATGTGCGTCACTAATTTCCAATTATCACTCACTGCTGCCCCCCCCCCCCCCCCCCCCCCCCCACCCCCCCACCCCATATTTAGGCTATTAAACTGCTTTGTGAAGGTTAAGAAAAGATTGTCTTTATGGTTTATAAGAAGTTATGTGCCTAAAGAAGTATCAAGTATGGGGGGTGGAGGTGGAAATAAAGCAAGCTGAGTGAACAGCTGGATTCCCGGGTGAGAATTTCTGACATGCATGCGCTCTCATAAACAAAATATGAACTGTCTGCCCCCCCAGATGCCCCCAGAGCTCATTAGAGATGCAAATGGATGCACACCTCAAGTTTTCTCTTGACAGACGACTGCTGATATGTTAAAGTGGAGCCCCTGTCATTCATTTGTTATTGGATTATGCAAGAAGACGAGGACGGGTATGCAAATGTGTCCATATGTTTGCAGGTGAGGCGGAAGTCGTGATGTCCTGCGGCGCAGTGTGGTGGTAGACTGTAGTTGTGTGGGGGGGGGGTTAAAGGTTTTAGCTGTTTGCTGTCAGACGTCACCCCGTTGGCTTGGGTATTTGATAAATATTCCCTGCCCCTGAATCATTCTCATCATCTCATCATTCTTGTATTTTTTTGACATGCTTTCCATATCACTCTCTTTCTTTTTCCAAATCCTTCTCAGGCCTCCTCCTATGTCTCAGCCCTGGTGAGTGGGCGCCGGCCGCTCTGATCCTCCCAACACTCAACCACGCCTGACCCTGATGCATCACTCGCTCACAGGCATGGAGGAGAGAAACACAGCAAATAGAAAAGGGGGGTGCTATCCATCTCCTGCAGCAGTGTAGTGTACAGTAGATCAGTGGTCCTCTCCTGCTTTCATCTCTCAGCTCCAGCAATCTGCCACCTGGCCTCCGCACAAAAACCGTTCATCTGAGCCTCGCAGCGCTCTTTCCCTCTCTAAGTTCTCTTTCTCCTTCGATGCATCTGTCCAGTCTGGATCTCAAAGTGGAGGGAAATGCAAGAGAGGACATTCACCCATATGTTCAGTCTGAGCAGTCTTATAGCACTCCTCGTGAAACAGACCAGTGTAATCCTTTGTGTTTTATTTCTGATGGGAGTTGGATTTCTGCCTTGGGTAAAATTTGCCTGTTCAAAGTCCTGCATAGCTTCTTCTGCTTTGATTACGATTTCCCTTGATCCACGTTTTGGTTGTTAAGGAACGAGATCACTCATTTATGCAAGCTAGAATGAAAATTTCCAGGCCACTGTTGGGAGGTGAGTCAGATAGCTGGGGCACACACCCATGATTTCCCCTGGTGCCAACAGGATTGTGCCGAAACGTGAAAAGCCGGTCCCACGTGGCAGTGACGACCTCTCCTGCAGTCCCCAAAGCCCCAGTGCCCACGTCATGCGATGAATCTCCGGCCTTCGGGACGTAATCGCCTTTCCTCGACCCATGGGGAGTTTAAATCCTCCATTTTCTCCTCATTTGTCACTGGAGGACCATCCCTGAAAGTCCCCACTTTGGCCACATTAACCTGTTTTCAACAACCAGTACTTAAGGTTAATGACTTTGGGATCTTCCACTTAAGTACAACCTTCCTTGTCAATGACACTGAACTGTGAGCTGATGGAAGAGCATTTCTCCCTTCTTGCAGTAAAACACCTCTCGTTTCATAATGTTTTTAATGACTGACCCTCTAAGTCGGTTATAAAAACGTTTCAAGAGCAGGTCACGCTCTGGACTTTAATTATTCTCCAGGGAGTGTCAAAAGGAACACTCACTTAAAGGAGCAGTCATTAAGAGTGATTTAATGTTATCTGTCCATAGCCTCATCCAACTGTACTTTACTGCCGATATCAACTGTCTTTTTTTCCCCCCACTTTCTTTTTTTTACCCCTTTCAACCTCACTTACAAATCGTTGCTGCCCTGGGTTGTCTTTCACCATCTAACTTTGTAACTCACATTCACATGGAAGTGCTTTGTGCTGTGCTTTCTGCCACAATCCAGCACATTTTCTGCATGAGAGGAATCTGTCCATGCTTTTGAAAGGCAGCGCTCTAAGTGTGCCTTTCTATTAGCTTTGAAGAGATACAGTGTGGCTGAATTGGTCTGAGGCTTTATGTTGAAATTTTAGTGCTATGACTGGTTTCAGCTGATAATAACCCAAGTTTTAGTGGAGGACACAATGCCATTCCAAAGGCTGCTGGGCTTAATAACTTAAAACTGTTTGTTTTTTTGTTTTTTTTGCAGCATGTAAGAGTTTTCAGATTTGTTGCATAAAAACCCAAAGCCATGCTGCTGTAATATTGGGCGTAATTGAGAATGATTTATTTCATCTACGCTAAATGGACTTAACTAAACACCTGTTAAAGCCCTTTTTCTGGTGTGCTGCTTCAACGCCTGAACATCTCTTAGCTCAGTCTGTCTTTTGATTTACTTTTTTCCCTGAACTGGCAGAGTAAATTTGTCTTGGGGACAGGTTGAAATACAGTTTGCCAACCTGCTAGCACCTCTTATTGTGCAGCTGTCGCAGATTTCAAGTGAAAGATGGCTGATGACACCAACATCATCTGACAGTCGTCTGCTGCAGTGTTTGTGCCTGTAAAGATAGACGTCACTTCTCCACTTCCTCCCACTGGACTAAAATAAAACTAAAATATCCTGGACAGCAGCACCACCATCTCACGCTGTTGATGTCATTTGGAGCCAGAGTCTGTGAGTTCCCGCCCATACACCCTGCCACTCAGATGTCATGATTTTTCCAAATAAGTCAGATGACTGCCTTCATGTAATTGGAGTCTGACAGACAACCATTGAGCACTAATCATACTAATCATCGTGTTGCTTTCAAACTTTAAAATCTCCTTCCTTCCTCTGTGGCTCCAGCTTGATTGATATGACCCAAGCCCACCCAGTTCACCTCCAGCTCACCTCATCAGAGGCAGCTGTGCAATGGGTCTTTGCAGTGAGAGCATCAAGAATCTGGCTCCAGATCTTAAACTGGGCTCATTATTCTCTCTTTTTCCACCACCAGCATCCTAATTGCTGAGAACTCCTAACTTATCAAATCATTTTTTTTAACTCTTTAAGCATCCTCTTTAATTTATTCTCCTGATTGAGACAGCTGCGCTGTTTAACTTTATGGGTTCCAGTGTTGCTTACCCAGTAATAATTTCATGCAGTGGAGCAAAGAGACACTCGCCTATGGACTCGTCACTAAACATAGCTCACTGCCATTATAGTTCAGAAAATAGCACTGAACAGATGTTATGTTTCAAGATATTAGGACCCCGATGAATGCAGTGCATGCACACACAAACCTTCTGTAGCTGGAAGCAGTTGTGGCAGAGTTTCTGTCTTATTTGGGTTTTTGTGTCATTTGTGACTTTGGGCTGTTATGTCAGCTTCCTCTGCAGACTTGCGGGGCTGAGGTGGCTCCTGCAGGACGGAGCTGAGCTGGCTGAGCATATGGTGAGAGGAAGCTGCCTACGGAACCCCTCTTCTTCAAACCAAGGAGAAACAATTTGCATTTCTCCCCTGTTGCACTGAGGAGTCAATGTGGCATGATAATATCAATTTACAATTTGAAAAGCCGTCAGCTCAGAGCTCGCTGATCAAACAGTGACAGGAATTGCAGTTTTGATATGTCATTCAATTCTGACTTTGGGTGCATGTGATTGCAGGAGGGGTGGAGTTTTGTTCTTAGTTATCTTTGGGAAGGATTTGCAGCGATTGATTGATTGGTTTATCGCCACAAAGTTGATTCCTCAGTGGTCAAACAAGTTGCTTTAATTAGCTCTTCAATTCAGACAGAGAGGCTTTATTTGAATCAGCTTCATTTATATACAGTGCTCCATTCCTTATCTTCTGCATTTTATGTATTATCTTCCCTAATCTGCTCCTGCTTAATTTTGTAGTAGATGTAATCTGCTGCACAAACAACACAAACTCAACTCTTCCTACATGTGTACGTCTTGTCTTTGATAAATTCAGGATGATGTACTTCATAGTCACAAAGTACTCCTCACAATAATGAAAAAAAAACAGCGAAGAAGAAGAGACTGGGCTTCATTAGAGTGATGGGAATAGCAGAAGAAAATGGATGGATGGATGTATGGATGGAACGTCCCCACTGTGTTGTCCTGATGTACATAAGGCTGAAGTTAACATGTGACCCCTTAAACTGTCATTTGCTGCAGCTGGCATTCATTTGCTCATGAAACACCTTCAGCTCTGATTTAAATACTAAACTTTAAAGCTTTTTTGCTTGTATAATTAGAAAAATCTCAACTCAACGAGATGCAGATGTGGAGATGAATGTGCCAAAAGCAGCACATAAATTTTCCTAAATGTGAAAATAATTGAAAGATTCCATCATCATATCAAAATCCTGCACACAGTGAATTCAAAGTTACGGGTATAAATTATATGTTGAGTGTAAGCAGGCAAAACAGATGTCATGGGTGCAATTCTGTTCGAAAATAACAGAGAAAGTGAAAACATGAAATGTCAAGTTATTCTTGAGCTCCCACTGTACTCGGCCTCAGTCTTTCTGTGTCAGCTGGCACAGACAGATCACTGCTCACGGTGGAATTTGCATTGTTAGGACAGCCGTTAATGATTTAATACACAATCTCTCACCGCAGGAGGGAAGGAAAGAAAAGAGCAAATGCGAGTGACAAAGCACCGTTTGAAAAGTAAAGTGGGTCTGAATACAGCATTATAAGGATTGTTAGGATGAGTTGAGAGGCTCCCTGCAGAGATCCCGGCAGGAGAGCCAGAACGTGAGTAAGTCAGAGTCCTACCCCTCATTAGTGATCAGTGTGTCGGCCACCAGTCTGCCTTTCTCACTTCACTATGTGAGTTATTAAAAGTAGACCCAGCCAAGTGAAAACAGAGCTGAGGTTGAGAATGTCTGAAACAGAGTGTGGAACAGGAAGCTGACTTTTATCTCTGGCAAAGAGTGGCGTCCCGTCTGGAGGCTTTCTGTGGGGGAATCTGGGTGGCATTCCTGCCAAGAATCTGACATCTGCCCAGTCAGAAAGGGAGAGATCCTCCACTGTGGTGCAGAGGAGCTGGGCATCTGACCAGCCACCTGTCCACCTCAGTATGTAGGCACTGGTAAATTGGCAAGGACAAGACTATCATTAGCCAGTCAGAGCTGAGTTAGTATCAGCCAGGGAAAGTAGATATTCTTGGTCGTTCGTGGACAAAGTGCCAGGGAGGAGTCAAGATTTTCTGTGGAACTGAGTTCAAAACCTGTGATTTTTGGTCAGAGTTTGAGGATGCACTCACAGAATCCATGCACACATCTGCACACGCGTTGCCACGAGACAATGCCAAAGTGCTGCCTAACAAACCGGACTGGTTGCGGTGTGAAATATGAAATATGCCTCACAGCAAGTCCATCTGGTTCCCATCTCGTCCTGGCTACAGCTTCACGGTGTCCGAGGAAATAGCTTGACACGTGTCTTCCTTCCCGCTTTCTTCTCCTAGCAGCCTCTCCTGTCTTTTCCCTCCAGCTGGCACCTTTCTTGGGGCATCTGTGAGCCTCAGCACTTGCACTGCAAGGTGCCAGTATTTGCTTTCAAGGTGTTTAGCTAATGCTATTGTGCCCCAGGGTGTTGAGAGGGGAAAGAACCAGCACCCTTCCATATAGGTGTATAATTAAGTGTAGGTGGCATGGCTGAAGTCTACTAACCCTCAGCTTGTACACTCACGGCCTGTAGATCTACTGTTGTAAAAATCAATGGGGCATATCTGCTAATGAACCAGAGGAAAGATAAATATGCTTCACTGCCTCAGTATAACTCACAGAGCCACAGGAAGCTGAATTATGAAAGAGCATACAGTCACATTTGTGATACACCCTCCTGTGATTAAATTCCTACACCCATCTGAGCAATCGTATCAAACAGAGGAAGGCTTTTGGAAACACTCTTAAGTTCTCTGCAGGTATCTGTGGCTGATTCCAGAGGGGGTTAGGCTGAGCTTCTTTACACTACGTCCACAGCACTGAAATTCAGCGTATATGCAACCAGACAGGTGCAGCTGTTACCCAACTCATTGCATGCATAGCTAACATCTTCCTGCTTGTCTTTAGATTTCTTCTTCTTCTTCTTTTTCATTCCACCGCAGTGCAGCAAAGGAAACAAGAGGTGGTTTCAGTGAATAAAGCTGTGTGCCAAGGCATACTCAGGTACCAATTTCTTAACTGGAGAAACACTGTTAGACTCCACCTTTTGTTATGCCACATTATACAGTGTGCCACCACCCCGAGATGTCCGGAACAAAGTGCGGAGGTAAACTCAAAACTCAGGAGGTAAAACACTTTAATGCCGTCACACTGACTGACCATTTTCATTATCTCCACTGACAAACAACGTGTTCCCACCGGATTCAGCATATACCTTCGGCATGTGAACATGTCATTAGTTAGAATAAGTTAAAACAGTTCTATACCAGTATCAATACTTCATAATACTTCATCAAAAAGAAGCAGAGTGTCCAGTAAGACCTGTGATGTTATTGGTTTACTGCTATCACCTGCTTGAATGAGTGTTGTTGACCAGCTGAAATTACTAAAACTATTAAATGGCATAGATCTTTTTATATTTTAAAAAAGGGACCTAACCCTAACCCTAACCCTAACCCAGTGTGGGTCTATGATCACAACCACTTCACAACCAAATAATCTGTAAGAGGGGGTCTGACTGCACCACCGGCTGGCATCTTTGTTACTGTGTTACTGGGGTCCCACTAGAAGCATTTTTGGCCAAGGACACAACATCATCTGATCAACATTTCCTGGGGCGTTACATGCACTAGTAACCCACTGACATGTGGTCATTTGACAAGATTGTAATACCAGGAATATCACTGGAATGAAACATTGTGAGGAAAATAATAAAGATGCCTGAGCAGTAAAGGAGTTGCAAGCACTTCGTCATAATAATGTCAAAATGAATTTCTACTTTGTTTGAGAGAACTATGCAGAGGGTGCTCAGACAAACAGTGCTGTGGAGCCACTTCGAAACGAAACAAGACAAATTAAAGAATAATAAGATTTTGCAACACATACCCTAAACTTTGCGGGTCTAGATGTACCTTGGAAACAAACTGAAACGAGAACCAATCAAGGTTTCTAACAGGTACAGGAAGTCCCAGAGGAACATCTGCAGTCAGGAAGGCCTATTAACAGTCTGTGTATGTTTGATAAGCAACCTGACACATCACACAGGGAAATAACAACTTCTTTAACCCATAAATCCCCCGCAGCCTCTTTTACTTTTTAGGCCACAAACACCGGGCAAACAATAATTTGGCAGGTTTTCAGTGAATGTACTCTTTGTCCAGTCAGCCATCTGAACTGTTACTAAATCGATCTTTTCTTGAGTCAGTTCCAACTCCATCTGACTGTTCTATTTTTATTAATGAAGTGTTAAAGCAGATTTATCCACCCACGCATAACGTGACACACACCCAACCTGTAGTAACGTATAGCGTGCATCGAGCTGGGACACGTGCTGACTGCCACCTCGACGTCCTCTCGGCACGTTGACTGTTGAGCCATAAATGGAATGCATTAATGTAACATGATTTCATGCAGTCCACCTATAGAAGACAGAGAAGTGCCGCCACATCTGCTTCCTCTGGACTCGCCGCTCCCATGACTTCCAGTTGCAGCATTTACTGCCATATTAGTGATTTCATACATATGCTAAGCTCTGCCTGTGGCTCAGCCTGTCCTTCACTGCCTCTGGAGCAGATGCCCAGAGGCAGTGAAGCCAACAACTAGATACCTGTTAAAGGACATTTCAAATACAAAGAGTCCACTGGGCATTTTTTTTTTTTTATCATATTGCATGTTCTGTTTACTTTTATTTGCAGGAACTGAAAAAGCATCTGTGCGGCTCCATACGCAGGCGCGTTGTGGGCTCATGTGTTTGTTTGTTGCTGTCAGTGAGTCCGTCACCAGATGCTTTGATGCCGTCTTGCTGTACAGTATTGCTGTTCCATGAAGTGATTGGTGCAACAGAAAGGAGCAGGTCGACTTTCTGCTGCTGTGCTTACACCTACACATCTTAATGGCTCTGGCCAAGCTGTCAGACTGCCTGTTGATCAATAGCTGGGCTCGAGTGTCCTCAGAGGACAGAGAGACCGGCAACGACATCAACACATAACAGACAGCGTTTATTTATATCCCCCAGCATGTGCATCCTTTTCTTTATTCACACTGTAAACACTGTGTTGTTGATGGCACCGGCGATAAAACGAGAACTCATATCGCCTTGCCTTTACTCATCGCCCGGGCTCTTTCGTCTCGCACTGCACAGCCACCACGAGCAGACGACGAAGGCCACCTGAGAGTTGAGCATCTCCACTGTGGCCTGATAAATTCTCAATAGAACAGTGTGTCATGAGAGCTGCAGAGGTGGAGGCAGCGTTGGACGAGAGCGAGCGAGAAAGGAAAATGAAAATGGAGCACATGCACTTCAAAAGAGGAGGGCTGGGATTCAATCAGAGCTGTGTCGGAATCAAATGAAAGGACAGCTTTATGGTATGTGGTAAAGGGGGAAAAAAAAGGCGATTTATGATTTCTGCATTAGGTAAGGTGTTTTATAGAGACAAAGAGTTATGGTGGCAGTGGAAAACTGTTTCGTCAAAAAAAAAAAGAAAAGAAAAGAAACTAATTAGAAGGGCAGAGTAATGTATTACTAATCCTTGATTTATTTTTAATGTGTCCGGTGCAGAATGTGAAATTCTCTCCTCAGCATTATCCTTACAGTAATGACTTGTTAGCTCTGGGCCATGGCTGCTCAGGCCAGAGGGTATTCTCATAATTTACTCCTTGCCACTCTGTGTTTCTGTATTTTCACTGACCTTGATTCAAGGAAAGCTCTCTATAATACCATGGCTTACGCCTCCTAATGCAGTTGCAGTTTGACCTTGTTTCTGTGTCGTAATGGTTATTGTTTTGAGGTCGCGACCCTCGATTTAGCTCGGCCGCTTCCACTCAGGCATGAGAGTGAAGCTGACAAACAGGCATGCCTGTAAGTGCTTTTCTATTCTGACCTTTAACCTCTCTGTTTATATTGAACTTAATGTATAGTTAGGGTTCGGTGGTTGCAAGTGTCTGCACATTTTCATGAACGCAGAAATATATATTTCAGTACAGCAGTTTTTAAAATGCATTTTGAACCCTCTGGCTCTACGGATGGCAGCATCAGTCAGAATGAACTACTATTGGATGGATTGTCAGAAACTCTGGCACAGACGTTTATGGTAGCCAGAGGATGAACCCTGACTGCTTTGGTGAGCCCCTCACCTTTCCTCTAACACCATCAGCAGATCAAAGCTTACACTAATCCAGTGAAATACCTCAGCAGCCCACAGGATCGATGCTAACACCCTTTTGGTGATCCTCTGACCTTGCTGCCAGCCCTGTGATGAGGTTGACATCTGTGGTTTTCGGTGAAACATCTCACCAAATGTTAATGGTTTGCCCATGAATTTTGAATCAGACATTCATGTTCCCCTCAGGATCAATCCCCATGAAATCAAATCCTACTACGATGGTGATCACAATGAATATTATGTTAGAAATATGCAGCAAATGTCGACTGTTTGTGAACAGTTTTATTTTTTGGTGCGTTAACATTCAGAAAAAGAGTGTTTGCCACACTTGTTCACATGGAGTGCTGGTTGTGATTTGATTTTTGGTTTTTCATTTACTTTTTTCTGCAGAATTTTTCACTTTTCCACATGACTCACTCTATACTTCCTTTAGTGGTTTGCCAGAGTGATTGATACCAGCTGATTCAGGTGTGCACATACAGAACTGCCTTTTCTCCTTCTGCTCATCGCTGGACTGTTCCAGTGCATAACCTTCATCTCCACTTTCTCGCAGCAGTGGCCTTTACTTGTTTCCACTTACCAACCTTCATACGTTCATGGAGAAAGGTAAATATTGTGCTACACAACCAGTGTGTAAAAGGGGTTCTGGGGATCATATTGCATTGCCTGTTTAAAATGATCACATGCCCAAAAACTATTCAATGCTGATACGGTATGCTAACAGACGAAGCAGTGATGATGATACAGCACATGCTTTGAATTTTTTAAAAATAGCTTTGGATTGTTCTAAGCAGACCAGATGGCACGCAGCAGATGATACAACACACATTACAACCACAAGAGACCTGACACTTGACTTGAACCTGTGACCAAAGACGTGCGATTTGAATCGGACATTTCTGTGTGGAGCAGCTGTAGGTTCTACAAGAGAGCACTGGTCAGTTCTAACAGCTCAGAAAAGTTTGCACTAGAACTGAGAGAACAAAAATATTAGACTAAAACACATGCTAGTTGTCCTCGTGTTTCCTTATTTTTCCCATCTCCCTCATGTCTTGTCCTCCCTGATCGGTTTGCGTGTGTGTGTGTGTGTGTGTTTGGTGGGTGCGGCTTCCTGATCCTCGGCACCTGGTGGGTTCTCCACACCTGTTGTCGATCTGCTCATCAGACTCTTCCATAAATACGCCAGCTCAAGCTCCACTTGTCACCAGATTGTTCTGTGAGTCAGGTTGTAGCTCCCAGTGTGCTGCTCTTTGGGTTTTGAGTCTAAGAAAGTTTTCCTTGTGAGTTCTTTGTGCCAGCAAACCTGAGCCAATCACCACGCCTTTCCGTTCTTCAGCCTCTCACCTCCACCTGCCTGCTCTCTGCCTTGCCACAACTAACCATTTATGCATATCGACTCTGCTGCTGTCTGCTTTTGGGTCCTTAGGAAAACCATAACAGATAGAATACAGAGTTTATTTTAATAAATTTGCAGACATGAGTTCAGTCCACATAAAACTGATGAGAGAATTATTGAGGCCACCACTCTGCCATACTGTGACCGATAACAGAGGCTTTGGAACTCCCTTTTAGGCTTTATTTATGCATTATTTAAGGCAGCAGTGTGTGATACAGTGACCTACTATAGAACAGACTATTTTTAACACCAATTACCGCCCCCTGCTTCCCGGGAGAGAGACGGAGACGGAGATGTTTCATTTGAAGTAGAAAGGAGCTTTTTACTGTACACTGCTCTACGGGCCACAAACCCGCTATATCTCCACCTCAGACACCTCAGCCTGGCCACCCCAATCAGCAGACAATATCTCAGCTGTATTAGTAGAGAGTGTAGGAGGTGGCATCTCTCCTTCCTCCTCCTCCTCCTCCTCCTCTGTGGTTCAATTAGAGAAGTCTGTCAGGCTCTCTCGTGCTTCACATCATCACCACACGCGAACCAGATAACACAGCAATTTGTGTCCGAATATAGCTGCTCTCTGGTCACAGGTTCCCAGCCAACCACGCTGAGAGCCTCACACACCTCAAGTCTTGAATTAGCAACAAGTGTGTCCAAGTGGTCATCGTTACTCCCTCCTAATATGGAGAAGAAGGTGCATCTCATGGGACCAGCTGGCAACCGAGTAGCTGTACTTCTATTTTAAGCATTTAAATCCCTCCTCCTCTCTCCTGGATCACAAAACGCAGCCAGTGGCTGTGAAACAATCAGGTGGGCAGCGAATGATAAGGATTAGGAGACAATAACAACTCTGGGGGAGCTCTTATCAGTCAAATTAGTACATTAATGGCTTCAAGGTCAGCTCCTGATGCTTTTAAAGGACGACTCGTGCTTTTAACACCCTCACAAGCTCTCTGTCTACCTAAGAGGAGCTTAAGCTTGAAGGTGTCACCCCATCTGCAGAAAAGATTGCTTTGTGGTTTGTGTGGGTTAAAGATATCCAGTGGAGCTGCAGCGAGAGGCTGAGTGCCAGCATGGGGCGGCTGTGTCTTAGTCAGTGATATGATTCAGTGCTAATGTTGTGATCAGAGGCTGTTCACAGTAAAATCAACCAACTCTAATCCAGTGTCCGCTCCCCTTCCTCTAATTTGATTTCTACATGAATACCAGCTCTGCTGCGTCACATTTGTGCCAAGGTTACATCTTTTTTCATATCATTGTTCATTTCAGCTTAAGTTTTTCATGAACGGTGATAACCTTGCTAATTGATTCCATCAAGTAGAACTTTACCAGATGGCGCTCCATTCGTATAAAGGTAGAAGCCGATGGAAGGCGATGAAAGTATTCACTATTCACTAAGCATCATTATTTTTGCAAGCCACTGGTGTCAAGAGGTACACATTTCAGTATAAAAATATAGACTATATTAATTGCAAAATAAAAATTATAATTAATGAAGTAATACGTGACTTCCTTAATTCTGGATAACTCCAAAGAGTGTTTCAATTAATAAGAAAATTCACTGCCTTTACAGCAGTCATGAATGGGGAAATTAACTGTTTATTTTGTTGTTAATTTGGACGTTTTCATATGGTGGTCTAAGGGGATCGACTCGCTTTTGGAGCCAGCCTCAAGTGGCCAGTTGAGGAATTGCAGTTTTGGGATAATTTTTCAGCCCCATACGTTGCAGCTTGGGAGGCAAAAAGCAAAATTAGCATTCATTTGTCGTTTGTCGTGTTTCTGGCCAGCCGATGAAAGTCCAATACTCAGCCTCCTATTAGCTCTGTTTAGGTTCCCTCTTACTCCTGAGGGAAATATCTGCAGCTAAATTAGTAGTTAAATACTCCACTATGTTCTGTCTGTTGTGTGGTGGGTGGCAGATTACATACAGTGGGTTTTTTAATCAGAGCTGTTCCTTTATAGTTAATGTAAGAAAAGCTTAACGCAGCATCACATATTAACACCTGTTTTATGAAACAAGGATTTTAACCTGTGTGTTAACATGCTGTATTTAATCAACCAGGATGCCCACACACACCAAAAAGACAGTAAAATATTGACGAAATTCCAGCCTCGCTCTTTGCTGTGTGCACATCATAAACATCCTCACTTGGGCTGAATGTTTCCCACAGTGACACCTCAAGAGCTCCTTCCTCAGTTCAGAACGCACCTGGCTTCTGTTCTCATCTCTCATTCTTCTCCCTCCTCATTACTAACCAGGTCACCGGCAACACCCTCTGTGGTGATGCATATATTTGTCAACAGTTGGCTTACTTGGAGAAAGCCCAGTATCTCAGAGTGAGACTGAATCCATCACACATTCAAGAAACACACCAGTATACTGTGTGCATGCACGGAGTCACATGTGCAGTGCAATATTCTACATTCCCACAGCTGCATGCATGCACATAAACTCGTGGAGGTGCACATGCTGCACTTACTGTATAAACACAGAGTTTCAATTACAGCCTGCCTTACCTGCCTGCCTTTTCCGTGCTGGGGGAAGAAATGCCAGGCGGTATGACAGGAGCAGGTGGATATTGTGCTTGTGGAGCAAACGTGGCCACCGAGCCTGCGGGAGAGAAAGACAAAGAGGGAGGTGGGGAAATATTAACGGGGGAATAAAATGATGGTGACAGCAGAAAATGGCAACGTGCGCTCCAACATGGTGCTTATGGATTTATTTGCTGTGTGTGAAGGGGAGAGAGGAGATAGAGAGATGGTGTGTCACTGAACGTGTCTGAATGACACTTTGTCATTACTCTCTCTGGTTGGGCCTCATTCACACGAGACCTACTTTAGGTAATAATGCAGTGATCCCGACTTTGTGTACGAGAGGATGGCTGTCATGATGGCACACTGACACATGATTTTTCAGAGATAAGAATTTCATATTTCAGTCACGTAATTTCCTGCAGTTTGCAAAAGGAGACATTTTTCTTCCGAAACCCCAAGCAGCTTGGATATCGACTTGTTTTACCTCTTAAAAATGTGTGCTGTAGTAGTAAACTTCCCCTTTTTTTTCTTAAACAAGTTTTATTTTCTCATATCAGCTTGAACTTTTTACTTATCAGCTCCATTGAAGAGGTCTGGGATGCTTTGTGGTAAACAACTTTACCAAACTCTGACTCCTCGATCAAGTTAGTCAGATCTCAAAAACCCATTCAATGCTTTGAGAAACAGCAAACAAAATGAGGCCATTCATAGATTCACCGCGACCACAATTCCTCAGCAGTTGCTGTGGTTTAAGAGTTCATTTTAAATCAAAACTTGTTAATAATAAACAACAGATTAAACTGTTGATGTGATGTGGAAAATTGTTCATTCATTGATAACTTA
Organism: Scatophagus argus; assembly: GCF_020382885.2. Lineage (NCBI taxonomy): Eukaryota > Metazoa > Chordata > Actinopteri > Scatophagidae > Scatophagus > Scatophagus argus. The sequence continues at coordinate 3,444,919 of NC_058514.1, read as the reverse complement.
AGTAAACCTTTTTACAGAGGTGATTTTTGCTGAACATCCTGGGAAAATTGTTTGATTGGTTGTTTTGTTTGAATTTGCATCGTCTCTTGTCTGCCAGTCAGCAATGCCTGTGCAACCAATGCAGCCAGGGTTAGGGTTAGGGTTAGGGTTAGGGTTCGCTCCTCTCTTGTAACCCTAACCCTAAACACCTACAAAGGTGTGCTGGTCTCTGTCACCTCAAGCTCTCTTTGATAGTGCTAGAATTAGATGCTGAGCTCTTTTCCTTTCAATTATGGGGCTGCTCTTCCATGTTAAAGATTCCCGCTGCTTCTCAGTCATCTTTTCTTCCCTACATCCTAGAAGGGGGAGTTGAAATGCTGTATCGATTTCTGCCATTTCTCACATTGTTGCCTTCGGTGGTTGGCTGGTTTTGGTTGTGTTACTGTAATTCTCTCTCTGTCTGAGGTAAAGCTTCAGTGCACCATGTCAGATAAAACGGGCAGAGTGTATAAACGATCGAGGACTGGAATGTAACCATACCAACTGCTTAAAAGAGGGAAAAAAAAAAACATCAAGTCTGGTCGGTGAGCGTGAATAAGTGCAAAAACCTAAAATTCTGAGACATCAAAGACCTTTTGTAAATGCATCTTTTTTAACCCAAAGGGAATATTTTTCTCCTCTTTTACCTTCTCTCCTCTCTTTGTTCTCTTGCGTCTTCCACTTTTCATCTCCATTCTCCTAGACAGCGAGAAGGTATCCATTTATTTCAGTGTAAGAAATTATTGTGAGGACTTTTCTATCATGCATGCACATGAAAACAAGTAAAATCCAAAAGGATAAATCGGTGAATCCTGAGAGTAAATGGAACGATTCGAACTTATATCAACATGTCTGTGTTGAGAATGAAAGTAAACAAATAGGATCAAGAATTGGTGATCTTGAGTGAATGAATTATAGCAATAAAAAGTTCAAATTGTTATTTAAATGGATCAAAATCATCAAATCTTCAATCAGGAACCTCTTTCTACTGATCCCACGTCAGTGCTTCTCATCATCACCCATTCAATGTGAGCTGATTACAAAAAGCTCAAACTTGTGGACTTATTTTATAGACATCACAACGATTGATGTCTGAATGGGAATTTAAGGAAGTAAAGAATAATTTTTGCTTTATAAATATCTGAAGGCTACTACCAATGCAAGTGCTGCTTTTCTGAGGTTGGATGCACTCAGCTGGGCTAAGAGCTTTGGAGTGTGGACACACAGAGCTGCAGTGATGACAGCCATTCATGTCTCCAGACATGGCGAGTCGTGTGGGCAGAAGGTTGAAAACCACTGTGTTAATGTGTCATTCTCGGGAAATACACTGTTTTTATAACAGTATTTTTATTATTATTCTTCCCCAAGCTGAAGTACTAGCAGAATCACCACCACAAATAATAACAATAATAATAATACGCTTAAAGACCATCATTTTCTGCGTGTTGCCAAATGCAGTGAAAAATTGTAAGATTGTGTACTTTAATTTCTTCCACTTCCACACAAGGTGAAATTAAAACATTCGGCTGGTGGGGTTTATGAAGGGGAACTTGAGCTCATCTGATGTGTGGGCATGTCAAACAAAACAGGCTGAGAACCACTGCTCTAAATCCTCTTTTTAAGTGTGAACACACAGTAGGAGGAGGAATAATGTGGGAGACCTGAACATCTCATTTGATCTTTATTCCTATATAATTTTCACTGTCCTGTGTTCAGTTACAAAAAATAAAAGAAAAAAAAAGAAAAAAGAATACCCCTCTTCCTCATTTTCCTGGAGCCCCTTCAAGGACCCTCAGGGATCCTCATACCTCATGTGCCATTAAACTACAGATACTGAGAAAGAATCGGGGGAACAGCGGGAGGATCTGCTTCAGTGCAAAGGCCCTTTCCTCTCCTTATGTCATTGCTGATTTCCTCCCTCCAGGTGCACAAATGAAGAACAGACTCGCAACATTGCTCACCGGCTTTGTTTTAAGTGCAGAACTTGAAAGGCTTCAGACTCTCCTCCTGCTAATTAGGCAATTGAGAGATCTAAGGCGCAGGGGTAATTTGGGTTAAAACGGCAACGTGTGTCAAGCATTTATCCGAATGGCATTTGCCATCCACAACAAAGGTAGGGGGCAGCTGTGATTTGAATGCGAGCTCTTTCAATATTTCCTCTGCTTACACATGAGCCGGTGTTTATTAGTGGAGCGAACTGGCTGACTTGCTGTGGTACGCGCTGTTCTCTCTGCTCAATATGCCCAAGTAATGAATTAGATCTGAATGAAGGCTACACTTAGATTAGTTGATTTACCTTCTCTCAGCCTTTGAGATTTTTCTCTCATCTCCCGTACTAAAGTTTTGGTTTGGAGTGAGGGTGGGGGAAGAGAGGCAAGAGGAAAAGAAGATGCAAAAATGATTGATTTTAATGGATTTTGCTGGGGGAAAAAAAATGAACCAAGTTCATTAAATAACAATGAGAGAGCATCACAACGTAACTTCAAACGATCCCTTCATGAGTAGGCTGTTTTTCTGTGGCACAGGCGTAGCAGCCATTTAAATAACTTGTCTGTTATTCATGAAAGAGGCAGGCGTTAACCTTGAGCAAACCTTGTTTTCAAAGAAATGAATTTATAGTTCAAAACAAGCAGGAAGAAACGCATATGGAATATTGTCCTTAACTCTGGTGTATCTCCACTCATGTGGTGGCATCTGGATTATTATTCTGTTCAATCCTGTTAACTTAATTTCAGCAGTTGCAGCAAACTGTAGGTGTTTGCTCAACACACAATGCAGGTGATAATAATAATAATAATAATAATAATAATAATAATAATAATAATAAAACTTTGATGCACTGGTTTATTGACCTTTTTTTTTTTAATGCAGCTGTCGTGATCATCAGTGAGAATAATAAAATAAAGTCACGCTACAATTCTGAAATAAAAAGTAAAACTACATTTTGGAGGGTTTGGAGGTTTGTCTGTTTAGGCAGCTCTCTCTCCTGTTCTAATTAAATTGCCTTATCTAACGGTTACCCTCACCTTTTCCACAGTTATCTTATTTGTTTAGTGAAGGATACATAAGGGCCTTTGCCAGAGGCCTGTTTAAAATGAACTGAAACAGTCAAAATCAAAACAGCAGAAGCTGAGACATGCTGATGTTTTAGGGTCTTGCTGGATCCTGCATTTCCCATAAGCTCCTTTTGTGAGACTCAACTTATCTGCTCAACACAAATGCATTTCAAACTGAACGAACTGAAAAATTAGGATAACCCTGATGACATCACTGGGGTTTCTTTCTGTGTTGAAGCAATAATATGCAAACCATCTTATGAGCAATGTTTTACCAAACCCAAATGTGTGCATTCGACCTGCAGGTTCTCAAAACATCACAAATCCATCTGTGTTATTAGAGGGAAGCCTGTGCAACCCCTTTCATGCTGGCTGTGCTTGCTTCACATGGTTGTGCACTGAGTACGTAGCAGAGGACAGGTGGAGCTGAAAATGATCCCCTTTTTTATCCTACAATAGCGACTAACTCATTGCTCTCATTTAATATTTCATTTTTTTCCCCACTTATTTAACATCTCCTTTTTATTTTTAACCATCAGTCCTCAGTGAGCTGCCTCCTGAGAGCTTTTTCTAGTATCTGGTTATTATGCATTTCTCATGTTTTTACGAGTCTGTGAACCTACCACAGCTTCTTACCGTTGTGGGAGAGACAATCATGTGGGTCTAATCTGAAAGTTACATGTATAAATACTGGCAATGTATTTTTACATCTTGAGAAGCGTGATGGCAAATAGGCAGAGGGTTTAGTGATTCCTTTTTTGCAGGAGTAATTATATCAATGGATTCTAATACGCCTGCAGCCTGCATAGCCCTTAGGAGCCCTTGAGGCTTCTTTAGCCTCTTGTCGACAGTGGGAATACTGTGCATCAGCTGCTTTGCAGTGTCTAAATGGTGCTTAACCTCTACAATATTGGTTTATATCCACTATCAACAACCATAAGACATCCCCCACATGAATGATGTCTCGACACACTTCACATATCCAGCATTTTATCTAAAGCAGCCCAAAGCTAAATGAAAATATTGAACACTAAAATCTTTATGGACAGCTAAAAATGGTGAACTGCTGAGGCTGACTCGTACCCCTCAAAGCGCCCAGAAATCCCAGAGGATTCCCCGCTCTGGCTTGGGATTGTGCTTGGGCAAGGGATGCTTCATTACGCCAATCTTGAGGCATGACCATGGGCTAGAGGTTAATGTGTTAATGTGCTGACCCTGGAGGATTTTCACAGTCGGTCAGCAGCTTCCGTGTACGCTAACGCTCCAGCAGTTTGGACATCCCGTCCTTCGCCGTATGCAGGCATAGGCGAGGTGTCAGGGAGCTCAGACAAATTATCCTGATCACAGGAGGTCGAGGCCCATGCACTGCGGCTTAGAGTCAACATGAATAGGATGTCCTTTCTCTAATTAGGCAGGCAAATCGCATGTCCTTTAGCACACTCAGGCGCCTTGGCTCGAAAGGCGAAGCCATCCTGAGAGCCGAGAGTTAAAGAGTCTAATCTACAAAACGCAGCCGTGTGAGAAGTTTGGGTTGCGAATGGCTCCTGAAGAGAAGCTCTAAAAAGCTTTTGTACATCATGAAAGTCTGTCAAAAAATAAAAAAGCGCCTTATCACCTACCTGGACCCCTTCTGTCTGTGAGAGCCACCCATTTATTTTGCCTGTGATGAGCAAAGTCACTCCTCTTTAGGTGCCTATTCTCCAGACTAGCAGTTGCCATTAGTGATTACCTGCCATGCCTCAGCTGAGAGATGAGCCCAATTAATTATACATGTAAACCAGGCCTTATTTTAAACTGAATTTTCCACTGAATGATATAGGTGTCACTCAAAGGCAGTGAGTCGCAGCCAAGTGGCTGAGCAGCGGTCGCTGTCATACTTTTTGGCTGTGAGAAAAGGCGGAGGCAAGCGCGTGAAAAGTATGACGCACATTTGTCATCTCTGAAATTGCGATTGGATGAGGGACGAGTCATATTAGTCATCATTAGAGATGAGAGAAGGGAGGAGGACGAGGAAGGAAATGAGGATTCCCATCTTGCAATGCAGTCGAGCAGACTTGCACTAAAATGGCATTTCTCTTCTTGACAGTTGCAAAGTGTTTTGAAAAGAGAATCTGGTGGGGGAATTCTCATTTTTTATATCAAATCTCCTTTTTGGTTAAAGAAGACAAGAGAGGCTCACTGCTCCCCTCGACAGACAATATGGCTTTGTTTCCTAAACTTTGCTTTCACTCTGTATTTGATGTTTCCTTTAGAATAAGACACACTGACAGGTTGCACAGAAAGAATTGATAGAGTTAATTTACTTTGCTGGGTTTGACCTTCACTGGCGTAGTTTCCACATTCATCTGCTGAAGGTGGAAAGTTTCTCCGTGCTCACATTAAATCATACTGGGTGTATGAATGTACAACATCCACATGTACTGCAAGAACCTGAACACTGAGAACTGACTTTTCAGAGATGTTTGTGTTCAGGAGTGAAACTTTTTTAAATTATTTGCATGTGCATAGATAGTATTTTAAGATGGATGATGGAGAATGAGCTGATAGGTATTTAAAGGAATTTTTTATGGAAACCCAGACTAAATTTTCCAGGCAGATAATAATAATTATTGTTAGTATATTATTAGTAGTATTGTGACACTTCTAGAGGGTTTCTTCAATGAACAGCTTTGGATAATTAATTCGTTTATTTTAATAAGCCAAAACAAGTAAAAGATAACCTTATGCCTTTGGTTCTCTAACCTTTGTTTCCAAAACAGCCAATTGAAAGATGCCACAAGTTATGGACATTTTCTTAGGCTTGTTATGTCTCACGCCCTCCAGAACTCAGCCACAGAAGATGAATAGAGATGTAATGTTTTCAGCTTTGACATACTAGTTGCTTGATTCTCTTTGGGTGGCAGACTGCAGCATTATGTTCCTCCTGTCCCTCCCTCCATCCCTCATGTCTGTCTGTCTATTGTTGCCACGGTCCCTCTCTAGATACTTCATTATGATGACAGACATCAGACCGACAGGCACAGTCTGTGTGTGTGTGTGTGTGTGTGTGTGTGTGTCCAGCCAGAAATCTCCCAGCAACCCCTCTGTTACTCACTACACATCTTACTCAATACCCCCCCCCCCCCCTTAACCTGACATTAAAATGCATCACTGCAATCAGAGGAAAGAGAGCAAAGTCTTGGTGTAGAATCACCCAGGAGGCACTGAAGATCTGATAATCCAAGCCCTTGTCGAGGTATTCCAAATATATTTGGTCATATTAACAACAATGTGTAAATGTACTCTGGCAGGGAAGACAGAATTCGGTCAGGGGAGAGAGAGAAAGTAGAGCACAAAATCAAATGCTAATTAAAATATATAAGGCAAGAGCATCAGTGTTGATCCCATTTCAGGAATAATTTATTGTGGGTATACCCCTATAAATTAATTAAGTTAGGATGATCCCCTTTGGCGAGCAATAGACAGGGTCTTACCCCTGGTGATGAAGTGGTGGAGGGATGAAGCGAGGACACATCAGTTAGATAATTTTAAATTGTTGGCTGAAAGCATGAGAACATGAAGTTTGTTCAGAGATTTCTAGGAGTAGCTGTGACAGGGATCGTCTTCTTGATAGATTGTTTTTCTTTCTCTCTTAATTTCTTTAGTTTTTAAGATTCAATCAGGGAAGACAGCCAACCAAGCATGCAGCAGTCAGACTGTAACATACTGTCAAAAATAATTGTCAGTGAGAAAGGACATTTTACCTCAGTTTGGATGTAAATATGCAAACAAGGTCTAGTTCTGTACTGTGGTAATTAGACAAGGTAAAAAGAAAAGTGGCGAGGAAAAAAAAATCAGTTTACAGCACATTGACACATCAGTGGCATCAACGATGAAGAAAGTTTTCAACAGTGGGGAAACTTTTAACACTCGGAAACAGCTTGTTCGTGTTTACCAAACTGGCTGGTGTACTAAAGCAGACTGAAAGCCACCACTTGTGAGTCCAACTTTCTCACTGCTGTTCAGGAGGCAGCTTCCAGCCCATACTTTGATTGTAGGCATTTTATGGCGTGTTGTTGGATCAGTGGCTTCCACCGCTGCCTCACAGTGGGAAAGACCTGAGTTCAAACCCCACTGGGGCCTTTCTCTATAGGTTTGCATGCTCTTCCCATGCTTATGTGGATTTCCCCTGGGTGCTCCAGTTTCCTCCCACATCAAAAGACATGTGTGTGTTAAGGATATGCTTTTGATACTGCATGTGAATAAGGTACTGGTCTTACAGCAGCTGTTCACTGAGCATCAGAATGTGGATTAATCTAAATGCAGAGGACAAGTTCTAGATAGTAGTGAAATGTTTCAAAAACATGTTTTTTTGCTGTAGATTTAGGCTGACAAGACTATATATAAACTTTGCCGAGGCTACATTCTTTTAAAGATAGCTGAAAAGAAAACAAGGAAAAAGGAAAAAACAAATGTAAACCTGCAATGAGAGACATAATGGCAAGTGTAAAAGATGGTTGGCCTTTCGCACCAAGTACAAATTTGCATCATTGACTAATAGTAAGCTATTTTAAATGTGCTGCGGTTTAACTGAACCGAAAGCCTGAGAGTTCAAAAAACTTGGAAGCTATTAAGCACCATCCACTTTTATCTAAACTCCTGTGTCAGAGTATAAAGAGAGGAATGGTTTGCATGGACTTATGAGTCAGTGACAAATATGTTGTTCTGAGTCAGCTGTGTGAACAGTTAATTATCCCTTTAGAAACGGAGCTAACAACCAAGAGCTATCAAGCAGTTAGAAAGCTTGTTAGCTCAGGTAGATTTTTTTACCCCTTCAAAAAAAACTCTTTTTTAAATAAAATGATTTTTCAAACACTAAGAAAATAGTAGCAGACATTAAGTAATAATAAGCAGCTTGACGCTACTAGCTAGGTAACTATTGCGACTGATTAGTGTTTATGTTCCCAGATGTTAGCGGCTAGCATAGCTGGCATTTCCCTCTGGTATCGCTGTCTTGTGGTGCAGATCGCTCTGCGTTTTCCTCAGAGTATCAGCTACCAACAGCACAGGACAAAAGTGTGAATTTAGTATTAGAATTTAGAATATTAGAATTTAGAATTAAGTCTTTCATTTAGTCTATAAGAGAGACATGAAAGCAGGCGGAAATGTTGCCAACCTGACTGAATCACCAGTCAGACTTCATTTTCCCTGGAGATTTTGTGCTCCGTGGCAGACAAAATTGCATTGTCAAAGTGAGGTTTATGGCGAATCACCACACACGTCGATGGTGTCATTGCTCTATCGCTGTTACATTGTGCAGTTAACATTTTCTTCAAAAGGATGCATTAAAGTGAAACACTTGTCTGTCGTTTTGAGGTGAAAAGTACAGTACTATGCCAAACATGCCCTCACAGCTTCTATCTATCTGAAAAATAAAACAGCTCTTATGTGAACAACAGCAGCACAGTTTTTAAGGCAGAGACAAATTACCCCAGGAAAGGTCAGTGGCTGCAGTGTCCACCATCAGGGGGTCTTTTTGTTCTCTGATAGCTCCCGTGTTCTCAGCATTAATCGTTTAATTAACTGCACTTTCTGCAATTCAATTAAAGGGAGTGTAATGGTGTACAAAGTATGGAACAGCATTGACCCTTGAGGCAATCCACAGTCCTTCGACAATTACTGAGCCTTCTACAAGAACTGACTAAGGGGCCAAAAGATTATGATGTGAGCAGTTTATGGAACAGTTCACTATGTAGGCAATATAACTGCATGGAAATAATGTTCATGTTAACAATAATAATGAATCAGTTGGGTTAGATTATTGTGATTGGATCCATTTATTATTTCACTCCTTCATGAATAATTCACTTCTGACTGAGACTGGGAAATTATGTGCCAAACTTGCCTGTGGCATCCATTTTCATTTACACCTCTTCCCTTGACTGACAGCTTGACAGTCTCTGAGACGTGCCACTGCTTTCTGCAGCTACTATACTGTGAAACTTACCGCAGCAGTTTTTATGTGAAACAATCTGAGCTGTAACCTGGGATCTTGATCGAGTCAATGTGATACTTCATGAGGAGGTTATGTTATCGAGCTCCTCGAAGAAAATCTACTGTATAATTGCATGTACATCGAGAGCAGGGCCTCGAATTAAAATCTAGACAGATGACAGGATGCTACAAGAAAAGGTTTAATGTCTCGACTGTCTGATGAAGACAGGGTCAGGACAGGAGGACATATTTTTGTGCTCCACTCTTATGCATCCCTCCGTGTCTGTCCGACTTTTTTTTGGCTCTAATTATTAAACTGCATATGCAGCAAAGTTCCCCTCCCATAATGTACCTCTTCTGGAGTTAATTAATGGCCTAATTAGGGGAACTCATTAGCGATGAGCTGTAATTCTCTTATTTCATCTACTCATTAGCCAACAATATTCATAATTAGTGGCATTGGGACAATTATTGCATGGCAGTTTGGTCAGCTTCAGGTTTCAGTCATCGCTGTAGGCCCCCTGCTGTGCACACCGTGAGGTCCAATACTGACTTCACAATTCAGATGTCAGGCTTTAAGTCTGATGGGTGTTAAAGCTTTTAAAAAACGTGAACACAGGGAAGAAAAGGTGTGTTGCTCCCACCACCAAGGTCAGTGTAGGTCAGATTACTTACCATGAAAGAAAAGGATCACATCATCAATAAAAATGCAGCACATTAGGTTGGGAATCTCAGCAGTACTGCGTTAAGTCCTCCTGGGAGTTTGAATCACAGTCATTAGCAAGCAAGCTATTGCTCAGATGTCAACTGTGCAGTACTTTTACCAAATGGCTTTCAATTCTCACAAAAAACACACACAATGTCCACATTCATAGTCAGTGTGGCTTTTTAATTTAAGACATTTTTCACTCTGCTTATTATCTCGTGTTACAAACCTATTTCAGGAATGCATGGGGAAAACAATGCAACAGCACAAAAACAAGGGCGAGTTTATTTTTATTTATTTAAATCACCATTAATCATGCAGAGCTAAATAATATGGCGCTGTGGTAATTCATCACAAATCTGAGCCAGTGCTGAAACAACACAATGTTAATTGTGCCGAATGTTGTTTCAGTAATTGTAATAAGCACCAGTCAGAAACACAGTGTGTCGACACAATAACAGTGTGTAAGAAAACAGCCATGAGTGCGTTAATTACCACACCAGACCTGCCAGACAGCTGCTCACCATGACACACGTTTTGATTTATGGCAGCGACGACGAGAAGACACAAAACTGTTTTCCCTCTGTTTTCCATCATCTTGAAAGGAATAGGAGGTGAGTGGATGGTTCATTGCTTGATTAATTTCTCCTGCATTCGTTACATGGAAGGGTAGGATACGCTCCAGCAAGTGTGTTTGCTAATAAAGCCAACCGCTTAGCAAACTCCTCACTGTGTGGTTGAAAAAAGAGGTTAAATTATGCAATGTAAATAGACACTCATTTAAGGGGGATCCGGGGGATGATGTGCCTTTTTAAAAATTGAAAAATTATTTGTTTGCTCGGGGTGGAGCTGAATCTAAATACATGTTATTTGACAAAGCACAAACAATGGGTTTATTTTGTTCAAAATTTTAAAAGGAGAAGGAAAAAATAGTTGAAAAAGTAACTGGTATGAGCTCGGTGGGTGTTTGTGCTCCACCTACTGGTGATGACGTGACGTTAGGACAGCAAGGGAATGAAGCAGAGAGAGAGAGTATGATTTCAAAATACAGGCAAAACATAGAACAAGTTTTTGTGCTTTGACTGCTTTGCAGAGGTAGTTTAATATATTGTCACTTGCCTTTTGTTTTTCTGTAGAAAAAACAAAGAGGAGATTAGCCTACATTTGCTCTGGCAGTGTAGATACTAACTGGTTCGCCTGCATGCTGTGCTCACTGCTCATCCAGTCAGTCAGTCAGAGTGTCACACAGATATTAGAGAAACAGGGCACTGGTGACGGCGAGCAGGGCCCTGCACCTGAGCGCCCTTTCTAATCAAGGCCTGGGCCTTAAAAGCTGCTAACAGTGCCAGTGGGTCAGATGGCAGCAACAGTGCTGTGTGTTGACCAGACTGGAGCTCTTGTGTAGCTTTATTGGCTTCCTTTTCAAAAAAGTTCATTTTTTGGTTAGTTTTACTGGAATCCCGTTGGGGCGTTCATTTTGTCATATTGAAAATATGATTCTTTATTTTTATTCATGCATCTGTTTCCATCTTCTTTTTATCCCAATTTAATTGTGTTATTCCCCTCATCCCCTGGACTTTTGAGGATGTTCAAGCACTATTTCTAGCAAAGTTGCTGTGCCCTTATTTCAGCCTAGAAGATGCAGCAAAGCTTGTTTTGAGTGGGAGGTTAGGTTACGTTCACCTTTAAGTTATTTTATATGGTCGTATGTTTACCAGTAGGTCTATCCTTTGTGCGATTGTTTCAAATTGCATCTACTCTTGACAGTAGCCTGTTTGTCTGAGAAGAGGAGAGCAGCCCTTCAGATCCAGTTTGCCCCACTGTTAGCTCCTTTGCCAGGGTCTTCCAGTCAAACCTCCATCATCTCCAGTCCACTCAAGACTGGCCTGCTCCAACTAAGAAAGATCAGCAAGAAGAACAAGAATAGCAAAATGTCAGATGGGTTCACTTGCTCTGCTCTACCATCCACACTCGTCTTCGAGCAGACAGGCTTATTTTGCACTTGAGGTTTTTTTTCTTGTAGTTTAGAGTGACTGAAAGGTGCAGCACTCCCCTCCAGTCACTGCCCTGGCCTTAATCAGCGTGTCTCCTGCGGCTTCTCTGAGAAGTCGGGCTGCTGATGCAGGCAATGATTGGATGCCATCTTTTTTTGGGGTCCCGCAGCGTTTTCTGAAAGACCTCAGGCATGGACAGCTTCTTACAATATGGGAGGCAATGAAGGAACTCATAAGATGGCTTTGACGTCAGCACAGTATGCAGTTCCTGCCACTGACGGTCAACAAATCATGGGAGCTGTTATCTTCATCGTGAAGCAAAGGCTTTATGATGTGACTCGGAAATGTTCACGTCAGTCACCAACAGTCCAAAACCCAAACATTCTTTATAGACTATCAAGAATGACAAAGAAAAGCAGAAAGTCCTTACATTTCATATGACTGAAACTATTAATTGACTGAGATTAATTTTCTACATCAGAAAGGCTGGTCGAGATGCCAGCAAAGTCCCAATAAGAAGCCCGCCTCTGCATTGTGTCCACGGCAGCCCCCACAGGCCATGAAATGAAAATGTGGACTCAACCAGTCAAAGCCTGTCCTCTTTATTCTTAGTTATTTCTCTCTTCATTGACTCTCTTCTGCATTCATAGCCAGAAGTGCCTCCTTTTTTTGGATAGAGTTATAAGACCAGGACCTCTTCGATTATTCTCCAAGAAAATGCAAGAATGGCCGTTAATCCGGCCCCAGACCATGATTAACTCTACTGCTGGATCCAACTCTCCCTTTTGTTTGTTTGTCTATTTCACACATGCCCCCTTTGCTTATCTGCTGGAATGGTAAATGGCATTTGTTTTGTTCAAAGTAATTCAGGGTGTATTGGAGTGTGATTGTGTTGCTGAGAAGGGCTGCCGGGGCACAGATAAGAATGCCAGTAGTACATCCTCTCAGCTAAGGCTGGAGTCCAAGACCCTTATAGACCCTTATATTATGTATACAGTGAGGGATAGGGATGTCATATAAATGCATCAGCCCCACCATAAAGCTGGAGGTCATCATTGCATATTTGGATATTGAACCTCTGCATCTGCATTCCCCCCCCCCCCCCAAAAGGTGTCTTCAGCCTGCATATAAAGTTTTATAAGCTCAAAGCAGGAAAATGAAGTTTTCTTTTACTTTTTGATCTTTTTCTTTTGAGGAGGAATGGGCTGTTTCAACATTCATAAGTTGAACTTTTTTCTGTGAGTTTGTTGAAGGATATAAATGTTGCTTGACTGAAGCAATACAGGAAAAGTTGTAGCAGTTAAATTGTCTGAGTTTTGTTCAATATTTAAACAGTTCCAAAAAGTCAGAGTAGTTTTGAATTGGTTTCATTTGTTAACAATTTATTTCTGTGAAATTAAGCCATGATTCTGGATTTTAAGATTAGTTTGAATTCATCATTTACAGTAGAAAGCGAATGCAAGCATTGAATAATATTTTTGCTGAATTATAAATCTGCAATTAGCAGCCACTGAAGTCAACGGCAACAGAAACTTTGTGTGTGCAAAATGATAATATCTAAACTCTGTGGTGGTGCAATAGACAGTTCATTCAGTATTGATAGAAAACAGTATGATTTGTGAAGCATAAAGACAGCGAGTCCCTGGTTACTGTCTCTAGTGCATTTTTTCCAATAGAATTAGTGAGTATATGCAAGTTTTTTAAACACAGCTAAACAACTAAAAATATGCGATTGAAAGTAGAAAGATAGCAGCAGTCTGACGGTCTCTTTCAAGCACTACGCTGACTGACGGAAACGGATGGAAAAGCATTCATACGCCAGCGTCCATAATCGGCATCTGGCTTTTGTCTTCCCCCTGAACACAAGGGCCAGATGTTAGCAGCTCTGTGTGAAATGGGTATATAAGTCGGTCACACGTCTCCACACCTGAACGTGCAGAAAGTTTCCCGTCGCAGCAGCACACGGTGATAACGAGCCCACATCAGGCATCAGTCGTGTAGCACATCCCGACGCAGACCAGAGGGTTCACTCTCATTCAGGTGAAAAATGGCTTCATCTGCGCGCGGCCTTATCTTCTTCACTTATGACCTGCACTCACTCCCCAAACTCATTTACAGAAACATCCCATCGCCTGCCCTCAACACCGCAGAGACGGAGAGAGCCGAGAGGAGATACTTGTTATAAAAGGCATAGTTATGGTTCAGTGGACATTTATTGGCCCTTCAAAGGTTTGCAATTCATTCTCAACAATTGTCTGAGTGCCTATATCGTGATACCAATTGCTCCTGTTCGTTGGAGTGATCCCTACCACAGTAAGGTCGGCTGTGGGTGCAGATCCAATACAATTAAGCAAGACTAAATGAACGGCCCCACTTTATGTACATTTTGCAGTGAAGCCCAAAGGTATGACTTCATCCCAGCTGTAGAGAGCAGTTTCCTCTTGTTGTATGTTTGCCCAGTGGAAATCAATGAAACAGGGTTTCCAGGGTTCCAAGGAACTCCTTGGAGCCCCAGTGTTGACCTTTTGGACCTGAACTTGTGACCGCTCAGGTCCTTGGTTGGTTGACCTGCACAGCTACACCTGAGGGGTTTGTTCTTTGAGTCAATATGTCGATTCTGCACAGTGTACATGTACATGTATTAAAATAAATAAAATGTTTGAGAATATTCTTCATCATGTGTCTTTCCATTTCTGGCTTCAGGTGTCATTTCTGTGCCTGTGGATTTAGCATTTTGTTATTATGCACATGTCATGTTGGTTGTTTTTCCTTAATTTGTTGTTTGAGTTTCCATGAAAGAAGTGACTCACTGTGCCTGCTTTGTCGAACCCCACTTTTCACTCCTGTAAATGCACTTACCTTGTGTTTGTTCAAAGTCCTTTGTTCATGCTGGGCTTCATTCCCATGTTTCCAAGTTTATCGTTCTTCTGTGGGCTGCTAAGCCACTAGACTCCAACACAGCCGATAAACATGTGCAAGCACAAAGAGAAAGAAGATCAAAAGAGAAAGCAAAAACAAACAACTAAAAACCCAACAGCAGACACAACTCTAATCAGGTTTTACCAAATTCACAACAAAATGCAGCATGCAGACTGAAAGAAAATACATAATGTAAGTATTAATGGAAATGATCTTTTTACCATTTTTCTGCACATGTAGCCTTTTGACACCTCCCATCTTCACTTTACCTACAAAAACTACGCACTATCAACATTTTGTATTTACTTTTTATTTTGATGTTGGCTGTCATCGGCTTTTCAGTCATTCTTTCATATTCATTAGATCAGCTAGTTGTTTTCTGCAGCAGAAATATGTCTTATTCTGCGAGTCTGTGAACTTCATTTATTTTATTTTATTCCTTTATTCCTTTGAGTATTTACATTCACTTCTCTATTACATTTTGTTCTTGAGGGGACTTTATTAAACTGAACTGGCATGAGGGTGACGTGGACAAGGGCTGAGTCCTCTCAAACAGAAAAATTAGAAAGAAAAGAAAAATAACAACTGCATAATAACTCACTCACAATGCACTGGCTCCCTCCCACAGGGTCTGAGGACAGTCCAGTATGAGAAGCTGGGCATGACCTGCAGTGGACCAGCTCACTCCTGAAAGGTCTGGAGGTGGCCCAAAACAATAACACCCCTGAGTGAAGGATAAGAAAAGTACATTTTTTATTCTCTGTATGAGAGCTGACGTAGCTCAGAAAGCAACAGTAGCTCTGCCTCTTTCACAATATACCGCTCAGGTCAGAATGTCATGTTCAGCACCAAAACGTGACACATGAACCTCTCTGAACACAAAAGTCTTATTGGAACGAGCATTTCCCAGTAGAGATGAAATGAAAATGATGCAGAAACAAACTGCATTAACAGTGTCTTTTGAGTGGAACTGAAAATGTCAGTATGATGCAAATGCAGGCTCAGTTTATTAAAAAAGCTCCAAGAATTGACCCAGGGTTTCTTAATATAAAGAAAATGATTCCAGCCTTGGATTTTCAGAACCATCAGATCATTTTGATTAATCTTTTTTTTCTGCTCAGAGACATCTGATTTGCATTTCATTTGCATTAAACTGCATCACAGCTATCACCCCGTATAAAAACCTGCTCGTCCTGATGATGGAAGACAAGCTTCTGATATTTTCCCATCCAGTTGGGATTGTTTCGTTCTGTGATTCCTCACTGAGCAGCCTCTTCACCTCATCAGGGGCTTCATCCTAGAAGAGCATCACTGTGAGTCAGCTGACTTTACCTACCAGAGCCTGGGAGGGAATCAAAGGAAAAACACTGACATGCTTACAGGGGGGGGGAAGTCAGCCTGAGCTCCAGATGACAAGACCGATATGAAAGCTAAAGACCATTTTCAGGTCGACTGCTTTGGGTTTTCTTTTTCTATTTCTGTGGTTTGACTCAAACTCTCTCCATCCTTTAGCCCTGAGAGCATCACCAGCAGTCCCAGACAGCAGCGTTTTGCATGAGGAGACGTGCCAGGTTACGTCACACCGGCTGGACGACGACCTCGACAGAACACCAAGAGGACCCGCCAACGCCTTGTGATCTGCATCTCGCTGCCATTGTGTGGGCCTGAGGGGAGCCAAGCTTTGCATTCATTGACTTTCAGGGCTGTAGTTGCGTTAATGTTGAACATCCTCTTTTTTTTTTCTACTTCAAATATTTTCCCTTCAGGCTTTTTAGCATTATGTTGATCAAACTAAATCACAAACAACCTACAAGGCGCCGGGAAATGTTCGCTTGAAAACACACCTTTCCTGCCGGCACTTTGATGACTCGTTATACTGCATTAGTCAACATATACTGACTCAGCTGACTGTCAGTAAAGATTCTTTATCCTAATGCCATTAGACCCTAATTTCACCTGATCTTCTGTGTTGCTCAGAGCTGCATAAATGTCTCTGTATAGGTGAAATCTCAAAGCTGTAAACACAGACCACTGCAACAACACAAACCAAATTAGATGCAGCAGTGGAGAGGATTGGGGTCTGGGGGAGGGGGTTGTTTAGAGTTTAATCAATCATCCCCAAAGAAATCAGAGTTTGGGGGGTGAATAGTAGTAGGTGGGAATGGGGACTGTTTTGCAGGGGAAAGGAATCCCATATTTTTTCTCTTAAGGCGCCGTTCAGCCAGCTCATTTTTCACCTGGGCGCGGCTCATTCGTTCATTAGGCAGAGAGATAGGGGTGTATGTGGCGGATCTGTGGAGCTGCTTCATTACTCTCTGAAGACTGGCAAGATTGGACCAAGCTGTAGAATATTTAACCCCCTCCCTCCTTCCCTCACCATGGCCAGGGAATGATGTGTGTTCAACAGGATTTGAGTTCCTGCTCATTATAGAGACGTGATCATAACTCAAGCAAGGGTGTGAGCTAAATGCTAAGGGAGCAGCACTTGCAAAGGCAAAGAGATGCTGAACCAGTGGAGTCACAGCTGCCCTGAGGAGGAAAATAAGGGCTGGGGCTTTGACTGAGATGCTGATTGCTGAGGAAGATGGAACACCTGTCTGTAACTGAGCATCTGCACTTGAATGTTTGTTGGGTTTTTTTGTTAGGTCTGTTAGGTCTGTTAAAGTTGGTTCCATCCCAGAATATTATTCAAAAACAAAATCGAGTGTATGCAGCCCGTATTGATCAGTGCACTGAGACAACTTTATTACTTATTCATTTGGAGGTCAGAGGTCTCTTGATTGTCCTCCAGTGCGTGAGAATCATGAACATGGCAGAGATGTGGCCATTAGACATACCTCATCATCCATTAACAGAGAGTAATATGGTGGCCATTATTGCCTCCTAAGTGATTTGAGGTCAGATTTTACACTGCATTGCAATCATTTCCAAAACTTTTTCAGAAAATTCCTAGTTTTACTATAAAATGAATAATGTATTAAGTACACAGAGAGATGTAGATTTTATGGGATTAATGGGTCTTTCTGATTTCTTTCAATTTGGATTTTAGTTTCATAGGTCCATCTGGTACAGTATCGCCATAGTTAGCAACAATACTCCAAATCAGCAGGCATAGTCGCAACAGGATGTAAAGAAGCTTAGTCAGATTACAAACCTCTTATTTGCGGGGTAGAACCAAAAGTGGGGAGACCTGATGGTAAAATCCACTGACGTACATAAAGATGGCCAACGCATCTCTACTTCTTTCCACTGTGCAAAAATGAACCCATAAAAATCCCAGATACAAGCGCTGCCATCGTGTGCTGGTGACATCATTTGGAGCCAGAGTCAGTGCAGAACAACAGTCTGGGTAATACTTTTATTGTTTTCCCTTTCAGATAAGTTTGGTTAACCCAGAGGTTTGTCTGAAACCTTTGTCTGACCCTTTGACCTTAACTTTTCCTTGCCCTGCTGGACTTAGTTTTCAGTAATGCTGCTGCATTCTAAGATCTGAAAGAACACTGTGTTGCTGCAGGAATGATGGCCAAACTACAATATAGATTTTTTTATCCTCCAGTAGCCTGCTGTTAGATTACTTTCCGATCACTATATCTCTGCAGGGCTTATTCAGTATGTAGATGGTCGTGCTGAGGTGCTCCGCTCTCTGCAGCGGCTGCATGTTTGGGATGTCAGGGAGAAGCAGACACACGGCAGGGCCGGCTGGTATCATGTTGACATCTGTCATATGTGTTTGTTTATCAGGAACAAGGCAGCACCACAGGAGAGAGACAGGTGCTCTCCAGAGTGTGACTGAAGCCTACTCTTCTCTATCTCCAGGGGGGAAAGCAGGTCTGCTGCTGTATTATGCAGACCTTACGCCTGCACATACAGTACAGGCTACATAGCAGAACCAATAAATACACAGACACTGACTCACACACAGTGGAATGCACACACACGCACACACACACACACACACACACACACATACTCCAAATCCACGACGATGAGGCCAGGTTCAGTTATTTTGCGACGGGCTCTTTATCTCCTATTATCAAGTGATTTCTGGGAGTTTTTATCTCAAACCAAAGTGCTGCAATGATTTATCTCTATAGAGTGTCATGATAGATGATCTTCCAGGGTAAAAATACTATTTGTGTAATTGGATCATTCTTTGGCCCACACTCCATAACTCCTCCGTCTGCTGCTGGTAGAGTTATGTGGCCTGGTGGCAGGTAATGTTTTTCATTATATGCCAGGCCAGTTTTATATATAGAAAATGGGTGGGAAGGGACTGCGTCTAGCCTGGAGCCATTTGCTTGGTTAGTCCCTGTAGGTGCATCCAATATTGATTGCTTGGGAGTAGAGTGCTCTATCCCCACAGAAAAGCAGCATATGTACTGTACGTGGGGAGTGGAGATACCGGGTGTTCTCGTCTGGCTAAATTTAGCAGCCGAGGCAACACCGACGATGACAGCCTCTTGGTGGAGGTGCCATGAAATACAAGAATGCATTGTAGCCTGTGGAGCTGTGGACACACATAAACAATCGCAACTAAAACAAAGACTTGGGACTTGCTTATATCACATATTTAAAGTCTAATTGGTTTCAGTTGCTGCAAAGGCGATGCCATCCCCAGATACTTCAGAGTGTCTGGTGACATGCCTCGATAAGGTGTTTAAATTAAAGCAAGACGCACCTCGCAGGAAATGTTTGAGGTTTCTGAGGCTGTTATATGAAAGCTTTTGGTTGGGTTTGGGCGTTTGATAGCAGCGCACTTCCCCAGATAAGACTTTCCTGAGCCTCAAGAGAAAAATGTACCAGTATTTTTATCTGTACATTAGTCTCTGTCTCTGCCTCTCGTCATCTCATCCTCTCCCATCTCCAGATATCAGTTTCACAGGCGAGCATAGTAAATATTTGAGCGCTCTCTCTCTGCCAATGAATCAGGTGTTGTTTTCAGAGTGGGTGGGCATATTCTGGAGGAAAAAAACGACAGTGTTTATCTCCATTTGCGCTGAATGATGAGCTCTCTCGCTCTGTCGTGTTCCACCGAATTAATTTACGTCAAAAGTTCCTGATTTGCATGCCTGAGGTTAACTTCATTCTCATCTGATTTTCACTTTGAGCTGTGATGAATTTACTGCTGAGTCTTTTTCCCCCCACAAAGGCTGGATTAAATGAAAGAGCTGTGATTTTTTTCTTTTTTTTTTGGCGCTCAAAGTATGTGGCCTGATTATTTTCACACACGGCAAGTGATATTTTTTTTTTTACATTTCTTATGAAAATTATGTAAATCATTCTCTTTCATATGCACTAAGTATGAAGAGAAAAGCCATAATTGATACAAGCTTGTTTAGCCTTGATGGTTCAATCGATGTTGCAGAGCTTGAATGCGCAATGTGAGGTATGGAAACTTCAGCACTGGCCTTAATATATTGCATTTTTGTCTTCTGGTGACACAAAAACAATAATAAAGGTACTGGAATTTGGAGGCATTGTTTGTGACTAAGATTTATCTTAGTCTAGGAGAAATGTTGTGCTCATTAGCCACCTTGGCCAAAGGTGGATTAGCCCTGACATGACATCAGCTTGGCACATACCAGTAATAAGGATGTTCAGTGGAAACTGAAAGCAGAGCAGACTGGAGAAAAACTGGGAGTAATGCATCAAACCAGAGTAAAAGCGTTTGGTCAGCAGGAATAAAACATTGCTGATTTTCTGCCCTTATTTTCTCCTCCTCCTCCTCAAAAACCAGTTCAGGCAGCATTCAGCAAAATGTGTCATTAAGGAAAGCACAGCCTCGAAACTCGCCCAGATTCTGTTTAGCCTGGGCAATTTAAGTGATTCACAGCGGAACAAGGAAGACGGAGGAAAACTTGCCTCATCTGATAGTTACCTGGGGCACCAGCCCGGCTTCTGCCCACAAAGGTAATTACAATTATGCAAATGAGGCACATAGTCAGGCCCCGGAACAAAAAGCAATGCAATGTACGCAAACTGAAAGCCTCAAGCTGCTTCACCTGTACATTGAAATACATGCAGAAGCAGGTACACAGCCATTTTCATGCTAATGCTCCCAATAAGACAGGTTAATCACCATTTCATTGCAATAAACGTTATGGATGGCCAGCACAACAGATGTACAGGGGGAAATCATGGGTCTTTACCAGGAATCACCGTCTGAATGGCCTGCAATCTTCTCACTGTTGTTCCTGTGTCAGACTACCGGATTGCTTTAGCAGGAGGCTGAGTGGTGGGGGTGAAGATTAGGAGGAAAAAGAGAAAGGCTAGGAAGAGGTGATGAGCTTTGGACTGGAAGCTTGTGAGGCGCAGGTGATGAAAGGACGGTGTTCTCTCTAATTCATTAGAGGGCAAAGCAAGTTGCAGTGAAGTGTGCTGCGAAGGCGCCGCTGTGCACAGTGGAGTTTCAAGAGTGAACATGCTGAACACAACACAGTCGCATCGCCACTATTCAGTGCTGCATCTGAAGTCCTTTTGTGAAGTGCAGTCATTATATAGAACATGGTGTTAAAGGAGGCCAATCACAGCCTAGCAGCTGAGCTCTCTACTTCAGATACTAAATCCTAAATGACTCCATCCCGAGTTACATTGTTGACTGTGTTTTGTCCACTGGTGGTGCCTGCATGACCGACAAGCTAACGTTACTAAGCTACCGTAAGGTGTCACCAATGGAAAGGCACAGGAGTAAACAATCAAATTCTGATATTAATTATGATTCAGAAATGATGGCTGGATTCCATTTATTTGCTTCACTTTCATGGAACTGGTATTGTGCTCACTGACTCACTGTCACTGTCATGTTAATGATGTCAGTAACACCTGTGCTTTTCCTCCTAAGTTCCTCCTAAATGTCTGATGGAGCTGAACATCTGAAGGTTAATTATGCTGAGCTTGGATATAAAATGATGGATGTAAGAGCCAAGCCTCATATTAATATATTGTATATTGAATAAATTAAGTCGCAACAGACTACTAGATCGCTTTAGCAGGAGACTGAGTGGTCGGGGTGGACGTGGGAAGAGGAAAGTTAGGAAAGGTGATGAAGTGTTGAACTGGAATCTTGTGAAGGTCGGGTGATTAAAGGGCTGCGTTCTCTTTAATTCATTAGCAAGCAAAGCAATTTGAATGAGCACTGCATTGAAGCAATTTCAATTATTTTGTATATTTCTGAAAGAGGTCCAAACATTCATAACACACCTCACGTTATTGCCAAGAGGTCTGAATTAAACAGGTTTTGCTATAAAACCTTGAGCATACATTCCAGTCTACATGATTTGCTCTGCAGTTGACAGCGCTGCTTTCTGACAGCCTTGCCTGTATTGCCTATAGCACACGCATGCTAGAAGGCTCCCTGAGTAACCAGCCGAGTGCTAATGAGCCCATCTCCTGCTAATTTAATTTAAAGCGTGGGCTCGTCCATGGAGCCACAGCTCCGTCTGCCTGGCTCTGCGGCTGCTCCCAGCTGCAGGGTGTTTAACCTGTGTGCAGCTCTGCAGTGTACTGTCATAGTGCTGCACCTTCGCCTCATGCACGCACATTCATATACTCGATATACACACACTTTCCGCTCTCACACTTTACATTCTTGTGTTTCCTCGTAATCACAGGAGCACTGATTTGCACACTCGGTTAGTAATCTCCAAGTCCCTCCCTCCCCAAAACAAATGCAACACACAGATGTTAACATCCATAGTACAAGAGCAAAAACTGTCAGAGCCCCACACTTGCAGTTCATTAATAAAATATGCAGTCTGGTTGTGTTTGGTTGTCTTACCAGAGACACGAGAGAGGAAAGATGTTGAGAAAAGTGTTTCATTTTTAATATGACAGAATCTCCTTTTCATGGTCTTCTACTGTAAGTGTTCTTGTCTACTGATCATATCCCTTATCATTTCCATTGAGCGTCTTAGCTCAATAAGCTGAGGTGAACAGAATGACAATATGAAGGTCAGGTCTGAAGGTGTAAAAATTCTCATCTTCAGCATTTATGATATCGCGCTCAGTTTGGGGAAAGTGATGAAATTTTGCAGTTAAACTTTCAGGTGATAAATTAACCTTTTCCCAAATGAGAGAAGCCTCAACAACAATACTGTGATCTGTGATATTGTCCAGACGGAGGTGAATGAAGCAGAAAATGTCACCACATCCTTTAAAAAATCGAAATCGTGTTTTCGGTGAAACAGGAAGAGAGGAAAAAAAATCCTCTTTTTGTTGATGATCAACAAAAGATAAATGGAGTATTTTAAATAGTTTAGTGGAAAAATACCACCGCTTAATAAAAAAATGACTTTAGGACTCTTAACTTAAATCAAGCCACATCTCTCTATTTGTGGTTCTACTGGAAGCGAAGTTCATCCGCTGAGACGGAGGCGAGATCCGTAGCTTTAAACAGCGGGGAGGAAATGTTCTTTGTCCTCCAGTGCAGCTCTACAAATCCTGAAGGTATGCAGCAAATCAAAAGATTCACTAGACACTTTATTGAATATTTCTGGCAATGAATTCACCCTTCCTGTATTGTTTTTTTTTTTTTTTTTTTTTTTTTACTTGAGCCAAGCCAACATCTATCTATCAAGACCCAAAATAGAACACTTTAACACTGTAACTGTAAAAAGGACTTAACACTTTGCCTGTTCTCAGACAATACACTTTCACTTGAATATACATGCGAAGAGAAGAGGGGACTTATGGAAATTGTCCATGCCTCCTGTCCTCGCGTCTTTCTTTTCTGATCTCCCCCCTGGGGGATGAACTCTTAACAAAGCCAGTGAGTGAATACTGCTGAAGTGCAAAGAAAATGTTTATGCACCAAATCCTTTTTGTCTTCCCTCTCCGTCCGTAATGCTGTTCAATTCGCTGAAACTTTTCTCACAGAAATTGGATGATTTCCATTTTGCTCTCAAGTGAGGAGCTTTGGGAACATGTCTGTGTTAATCTCCTCAGGATTCCCTCTGTTTAAATCCGGCGCCATAACATACTGACGAGGAGATTTCTCCTTCTCCTGTCGTGATGACATAAATAACCTCACCTGACATAAATGGAATATACTGAAGAAATGGAAAATCATTATTTATCCTTGTACCCATTTATTACCACTAAAGCCTATTGTGTTTTCAGCGCCTCTGAATTTATTCCTCCTGATCCATGACAGTAAAAAGGATTTATTAGAAGTTTAAAAGTATTTTTACAATGAGCCTCTATAGCTGTGTGTACATGCGGTGTGGTGTGGACCGGTTGATGAGGTGACTCAGAGCGATCGACGGTCAAGACACTATTCAATGACAGGACCAACAATTTGAGCTACGATATGTCCCCTAAAGGCTCCTGTAGTAGATGGTCGAGAAGGGTGGAGGGAGAGTGGGGTGGGTGGAAGGGAGGCTGATTATGTGTGAGAAAGGAGCCTGGAGGCTCTGAATAAAAAGAGATAGATAAAAAGAGAAAGCAAGAGAGAGAGAATCCTACCCGTGACGAAAACCGCAGCTCGGGGCGCACATCGCTCACACGTCCAGCAGAGAATGAAACCGCGGCCTCCTGATTTGTGCCTAATAAAGTTGTCACATCCTATCAGGACTCACATCTACTACAGAAAGCACAGGCCTCCAGTCAGGACTAGTCAGGGGTGATCAGGGGCAGCCGGCACTGGACAACACCTCTGAGTGATGGATGATGGGATAGAGAACCGCCTGATGGGAGTGAGGGCTAGATGATGGAAGGTGATACGGGTGGACATCCACGGTTTCTGCTCTATTTATTAAGGGTTGTAGGAATCAGAGAATTACACTGATGATCCAGGTCTCTTGGTGGCAACTTCATCACAGAGCCCATGAAAACACAGGTGAATTTTTAGAGATCTGCACACTTTCTGGGTGCTACAGAGAACATTCCTGGGACTGCAATGCCTTCACACCCCAGTGCCTCAAGACCTACGCGCACAGTGACTGTTGGGAAGGCATAAATGTGGTTCACGTCAGTGTGCCTCTGCTTGAAGACAGGTCCTGTCCTGTGCCTGGCTTATTTCCTCCTGCCCACGCTCCCATTATGGAAGGCAGTATCCATGGCCTGACCTCTAGAGGGAGGCAGCGCGTGGAGTCAGAGGAAGCAGCACACGTCTGCCCACAGAGGCCACATACACTGTTCTCTTTAACAAAGGCGAGTCAGCTACAGATAGATGGGAGCATATCTCTGCCTAACAGGATATATAGAGAATTGACTATTAGTGGTTTTCCATTTGGTGAAGATAAGACCCAGAGGGCTCGGGGTCCTCTTTAAGACCATTCAATCACAGCTCGTGTGTTTACACCCTGTGTCAGAAAATCTGTGAGCACATGAGAGTGTTGCTTTTCAACATTAACTTTAATGTGCAGGTGTTTACACAGGTCTGCAACAACATAACCTGAGATAGTTTTATTATCATCCATCTAGCACGACTATTCGTTGCCTCGTGATGTAATATGACTTTATCTCTGCATTGCAGGCATTGACAGAGATTTAATTTCTCTTGAGATTATGCTCCATAGCTTATGGGTCTATTGGATGGAAAATTATTTACTACTAATGTTTCCTCTGCCCGCGAAACACAATACGCACTCCTGCAGTTACCGGTTTTTATTACTTTTCCAAACTGCATTTTTTATTCCCATTCTATAAATTCATCAAAAGAGTTGTGGCTGCACTCCCTTTATCAAAAGTTTTCCAATAGTGAAACTAAAAAACCAGATGATGCTCGCCCTCTCTATCATCACACAGTCCCTGTTTGGAAACCAAATTTACTCCATGTGCAATATCTGACTACAACAGGCCAGCTGTGATTGAGAGGCTGGAAGTCAAAATCAATCATGGATGGCATGTTACTGGGAGTTTAAGGAAGATTGCTCTCATCCACAGCTTGGTGATGGTGCTCTTGCATTAATGTGATGTAAAAGTCCCTTACGGGTCAAAAAAAGTGCCTGAAAGTTTTGTTAAATTGGAATCACTGAAGCTGTACTGTATTTAAAACATATTGAAGAAATAGGCCAGTGAAATAATAATTAGGTATACAATATAATATACCTAATTGTATTGGTATAGATTATATTGTTTTGTGTACTGGCAGCATAACTTCAATAACTTTGTTAGTGAAACAAACATTTGGTTTGTTTGTTGTCCAAATTTGATTTGGTTTCAGGAAGCTTTTGCAATTTTTAATATTTCACAGACTTTCCAGTTGTTGGCATGAAACCAGACATTGTTATTCGGTTTTCTTTCACTTTGTGTGCCACAGATGATTCCTGACTCCTGAAATTGATATTTTCTTGCACGCAGTGTCCACAATTTTAAGAAAAATGTTGTGGGTTTTTGGTTTTTATTTTTTTGCACAGTTCCAAAATATTACAGTGTGAATCTCACGAGTGGTGTCAGCTGTACGTGTTCCCAAATCCCGACAATCTCGGTGAAGCAGATGGCTTCGTAATTGCTGTCTTAGCAAACGGTCTTGACATTTAGGCAACTCTCGGTACGTCCACAGGATTGTGATGAGGCTTTAGAGTCAGGATACCTCGTGTGTCGGCAGCAGTCACAGCTGGCCTCACTAATCATGTTACATTTATCCCGGACAAAGACAAGGCCGTGTACAGCTGAGATAGATGGATTAAACCAATTTAGTAAGTATGGATTACGCTTCAGTACGCTAATCAACTTGATGAAGATGGTCTCGAGAAATACTGTGTGAGGGGAGAATTAGCAGATCACAGGAGTTAGAGATAGGATCATTTTGTTTTTGCAAACATGAGCAGAGCTTGAGCTCTTCTTTACTTCATTGTTAATTACTGCTATTTGTTTATGCTCAAAAACAAGAGAAACTGTTAAAAGTTAGCCCCATGTATCTGTAAAATTCTACTATGTTGTTTGCTCACATGTTAGAGTAACAGCTCTAATGAGTACAATTTTAATTGCAAAAGTGGACTTTAAACCTTGACTACAAATAATAAAATATACATCAAGTACAAGCATTATTCTTGTTAAATAAAATGTTCATTTTTTGTCCCTAAACGGGTTGAGATTATGTGATGAAATACTAAAGCAGTAACCACAATGTCTAAAGAGTATTAGTATGCACACATAATTACTGGCATGACTAGTTGGACTACAGTTGATTTAAGCCACATACGAACTTGTGATTATACATTCTGGGAGTCATTTCAGTCATATTGTATGTCACATTAGCATAAGAGGCAGCAGAAACACAGGCAGTAATCATCTGTGTCTTTACTACCTTTTGGGTGTAAAATCTGCAACATACACCAGGACTGTGTGTTACTATCACATAAAACTGTGTATGTTGAAGTGTGTGTGTGTGTGTGTGTGTGAGAGAGAGAGAGAGAGAGAGAGGTGAGGAGTGTCGTAAAAGGCTGCAATCCCAGGAGGAGGATGGAAGAACTGTAGAATCTGATTAGCAGCATTTTTATTCTGATCATACTGCCATATTGAATTTTGTTGAAATGGTGTCTTTTATTGTCCTCTTCATCCCCTGGGCAGATTGGTTTTTCCAAGAGGCTGATGATTTCATGTAATGATAGTGTGACAACACTTTTGTCATCACCCATATTTCACAAGGAGAGGCTAGAGAGAAGATGTGTACAGTTGGCTTCATTGGGAGCGTGAGGTTGGGGGGCAGCAAACTGAGGGAGGGGGGCAGACGTGGGAGGCTTTACTGGCGACAGTATAGAAAAAAGGCAGTCGTATGGCTTTGAATTTGTTGCTCTGCCCTTGATCCTTTACAGATCGAGGTAAAGTAACGATTGTTTCGACCTCCCCCTCTTGGCCTGGTGTTTCTGCAGCTGATCCTCTCTTTATCAGTCATTGACTGAGTTCTTCAAATGGTGGATGGCGATGGAGATGACCCTGAAAGTGCAGACTACTGTGCTTCCAACAGGTGTTGCATTGAATGCTTTGGTTCCCACAGTGCCTGGAAAATAATGATACACAAGCTGCACTCAGCTAAAATGTCATCAGCCTTAAGGACTCATTGTGGCCTGGATATGTCCATATCTATAATATGTAAAATACAGTTTGGAGGGGATACTCCTAGCGCATGCTTCAGAAGTGGTTAAATTTTAAATTTGATACATTCTCAGGACTGGGTGAGGCAAAATGGTCACACTTCTTTGATTAAAGTGCAGTTTTTGCACTATTTTTGCTAACCGGATCCACTTTTTAGGTCAGTGCAACGATGCCAACGATGAAATAAACATCAAATGGACTTAACAATTCTCACAATTGTTTTACTTATTTTTTAGTTTCATGTGACAGCAATACGTTTTTAGCATAAGATCAAACAGGAATCATAGGTTGCAGTATGTTAATGTGTTGACTGTAGGGGCTGGCCAGAATCTGTCAGTTCCTGCCTGTAATTTAGATTTTTCTAGATTGGTTTTGTCTATTCTGGTTGAGTGTTATTTTCCCCCTTTTTTAATGGAAACAAGAATTAAAAAAAAACCCTAAACTTAAGTGTTACCATGGTAAAATGTTATAGCAATTTCTATTCATTCTTTATCCTTCCATTTGAAAAACAAGCAAGTAATATAGCTTTATATTATGTAATTGCAGCTGTGTTATCCTTTAAAGATATTTGGGGTTTTTTGTTTGTTTTGTTTTGTTTGTTTGTTGTTTTTTTTCATTCTCCTGTAATATATTGCATTGAGTTTTGTATTTAATGTTTACTCTGAGTTGAGTTCTATGCGTACATTGGAGAGCAGATCTGGAGGACTGATGTGATGATAATATGAGCTTTATCTTTGCTTTGGCCATGAAATCCAAAAATGACTCGAGACCCACATGAGGGTAGGAATTTCCGCTTTCATGCTTCAGTGGTAACATCAATGCTGCCAGCAATTTGTCACCAATCATTTACTGCATGTGTTTAAAGAGCGAAAATACTGAAAAACAATTTAAAAGTGTACGCAAGGAATATATCAGATCTTGTGGCGTGTGTGGTTTGCAATAAAAATTGAAATTGACTCGCTGAAATTGTGAACAAATAAGAGTAACTCCTTTCAACATTAGTACCGAAAATGCAACATCAAGCTTTAACCTTAAATATTAACTTCCGGGTAACGACATCGGAAACGCTTCTGGCTTGCAGAAAGGCGGATCCCTTTTTCCTACTTTGGCTTTCAGAACTTCTTTTGAGCCTGTTATTATCTGTCATTCACCGGCAGGTCTCACTTACACGCCGAATCCAACCACAGTTGTTTTCTTGCTTATTAAAACGATATTCTATTCAATCGCTTTTTTTCGGTCGCACTCACTGCTACGACAGGAAGAGTTTTCCAGATCCAGCTAGCTAACTTTTAACGTACTAGCAAGTTGACAACTGCCCTGCAGCATAACATAACAGGGAAGGAGCAACACCAGAGCCAACACAGGAAGATGGGAGATAAAGAATTGACGTGGGCATTGAAGACCGGAGACCTGGAAGAGGTCAAAGGCAAACTGGTAACGGTAAGTCAATGTTGACTTGACTGTTGATGTTTTTGTGCAGCTATTTTCTGACAAGTGGCTGCTTAGCTGAGGTCAACTAACGCCAGTTAGCTAATAGGCTTACGAGCTAGCGGGCTAACGGTAGCTGGAGTTGGGAAATGTTAGGTAAGGCAGTCTGGTTTGGCATTATATCGGGGCTTGTAACGTTACCTGCAATTTATGGGACTGTGGGTTTGCTTGAATACGTTTCGAAACATTTCAAGGCTGGCGAAAGATTTTTTTTAGTGTAGGCTCCACATACATGTGTCAACGCCAAGTTAGCATAGTTTGCGACACAGTGCTACTGTTACCGTTAGTATGGGCACAGTGTTTTGTTATTTGTCTGGGCTCCAGAAGTACAGCGTTAGTCGTTGTCGTTGTAGCGACAGTTTCAGCGCGGTGGGTTTGACTTTGACAGTGGAACACGTTTAGCTCGGCTAACAAAGCCGCCGTGACAGAAAGCAACCTGTTGGAAAGCTAACTAACGACAGCATATAAAGGTATTTTGCAACGTTACACGTTGTTGATTGACAGCTAACAGATAATATAATATCCAATGTAACGCCGCAATGACAATAATAGTTACTTATTTACAATACGTGCGTTATCGGGCAATGTTTTTATAGTCTGTAGCACGGCTTTCTGATACAGTGCCTTTGAGATAAGTTTAGCATAACGTTATTGCTAGCGAACTAACCTTCACACAGGCCCAAGCTCTGGTGTCTAGCAAACGATAGTGGGCGGGGGTCTCAAATGTAGCACAGGAGATGGAGGCCAGACAACAGCTAATCCGGTGGTACCAAACACCTCACAACAGCTGATATAATCTTTTTATAGGAGACTGATATAGAAGTCTTTAACCTATTAGGCCACACTGATTTCACTGCAAAGCTTAGTGTCCCTTGCTTCTGTGGAAAACATTAGCCTAAATGCTATTTCCCTTGCATCTGCTGGAGGAGGCCATTTTTGATATGTTGATTTGATAATGGCTTATAGGTAAATAACAGCTCTGTTTTTTTAACTAGCATATTGTATTCTTACTCTGCCATAGTCCATAAATTGCTATACTACAGTATGTAAATGTATTCTAAATTTTAATGTCTGAGCTTACTAAGGCAGCTTATTGTCTTTCTAAATTGACCCAAATTCAGTTATTGCTCATCTCTAAAGTCAGTGTTCCATTTTAAGTTCAAAAATACATGATGCCCCTTAGGACTGACAGTCTTTTTTGTTTGTTTTTTAAATTAGATACTTAAAGGAAGGTGTGAACCTTATCTTACCTACTAACTAATAAATACTAATCTAATGTCCTGTTTATAGTTCCCTAATTTTGAGCTGAACAAGACTGTTGCAACTGAGACGTGTATGTTAACATAGATTTGCAGCGAGTGTTGAGAAGGGGAACACAAACAGAGATGGATAGCAACAGCAATAATACCAGAAGTACTGGAAGACTAGATAAGTCAAGGATTCAAATAATAAATAAATAATTCAAATAAATATAAAACAACACTAGACCGACACAAAACTACATAAAAGAGGGGACTTAAACCTGGGAGCGTGAGAAGCCACTGCACTACTGCGCGCCGCCATCTTGTTGCACTCTAAATTACAAAGATAATGATGAAGTATACAGAAGATACTATGGTGATTATGATAGTAATAGTAGTAACAATAATAATGGTAGCAGCTGTACAGAGTGGTAAGAGAATTAAAATAGATCATGACTAAACAGTAGTAATCGCCGTAGTTTTCAAGCAGGCCTGCAGCAGGAGGTCCAACCATGATCCATGGAAACCTGCAAGACGAGAAAGCACAAGGACTCTGATGAAGAAGTCCTGATAGAAGTTCTGATATTTGTAGTTCTGAGTTTGAACAACTGTGCTATTTTATTTTATTTTATTTTTTTTATCTAAACCTTCTCCAAATAATTGAACCAGTTTTTATTTTATCTTATCTTTTCTCTTTTCACACATGCACTACAACCCTGTACTTACCTGGACATTGAAAAGACTTTACCCTGCCAGTTCCTGGTTCCACAGACCGTGTAATGTCTGATTGAGCCCACGTGTGACTAGAGTCCACAGAATTCACAGCGAGCAAGTTTGCATTGATAACATAGTATGAAGTGTAGCTGCTTTGTACTCTTTTCTGTTTACCTGTGTATTGTTTTCCATTCTTTTGTTAATATTGCAAATATGCCTGAGATATTGCCCACCGATAACGGCAATAGCTTGTCTCTGACTTTTCTTTTTATGTGTGGTTTTTTTTTTCTGTTTTCCAGGCTGAAGATGTTAACCGGACCCTGGAAGGTGGGAGGAAGCCTCTGCACTATGCTGCAGACTTCGGTCAGACAGATGTGATGGAGTTTCTCATTTCTAAGGGAGCAGATGTCAATGTGAGAGCCACAACAACCAGCTTCCATCGCAGTTTATTTGCATTAATTTCCCTGCTGCACTGACCACAAAAACCAACAGTGCTTCATAGCCTGTTGTTAAACTGCTTGATGTGTCAGAATCAGAATCAGAAAAAGAAAAGACTTTATTGCCATGTAAGTGAAGGGGTTTCACATTACTAGGAATTTGTCTTGGTGAGAAGCATTATCAGTTTGTTTGATCCAAAGTGGACTGGCTGTTAACACAAGCTTATTGTATGCTATTTCAGCCATTGTCTATTCTTTCATTCAGTCTAGGCTTGATTCACATGGCCCGATAGGCCCCCTGAGCCCTAAATAGTCTCTTCTGGTGTTGTTGTAGTAAATTGATCCGTATCCACTAAAAAAGGCACTTATCCATCCAACAGTATTGATATTTGTAATTTCAAGCCATTCTCTTGTAATTTGCAGCTTTCTCTAAAGGTCTCATATACCTATTCAATAACTGGTAGAATTGTATGCGCAGATCAGCATGAATCTTTGAACTCCAGAACACTTTTATTGGAGCTGCTGAGGTAGTTGATGGTACCCGAGGGAGCTACATTATCAAGGTGTATCTCACCTCTTGCCTTTATTTGGACACATCAACTCTGCATCACAGTATCTACTAGCTCAGTCTTTGCAGAGACAAGAATTTCAAATCGTTTCAATATGCAGTATTTCCCTTGCAATGGGAAATAAATTTGATGTTGACGAGCAGTGTGCTTTCTTATAATCTCTAGACATGATAAGGGCGAAGTAAAATCTCTCTCACAGGAGTTCTTTTCCTGTTCATTTTTGATAAAAAGGATGGTTTAGCCCTTGCATATGATTGTGGTTGCTGTGCCTGCGATCTGCCAATGTAAATGAAGCGTTTCTCCAAAAATGATTTTTCCAGTTGTTCTTTCCTGTCTCCCACTCATGCCTTTCCTACCCACTCCTCCTGCAGGCTCCAGACAAACATGGGCTCACTCCACTGATTTGTGCCTGTTACGAGAACCACGTCTCCTGTGTCAAGGTCCTGCTAGAAAAGGTTGGTACTTTGATTTAAGCATGCTCAGCTAATGCATCTGCATCTGCACAGAGAAGTGCCCTGTTGTCCTTCACCCCTCAGTGCATGTTGATGTGTCAGAGGCTAAATGTGAGCCCTGAGTGCTGATGAGGTAACTCATTGGACAAAAGGCCCTTTAACGTAGTCCTGTGGAGGCTGTGCTGGAATGTTCATAGAACGTGACACAGTATTGCTGCTGTTCACTTGTTTTGTGTTTTTGAAGCAGTTTCATTCAAAGGTGCTCCGGCGTTTGCTATATCCAAATTTCTGCCCTGTCCTTCCACCTCCGCCTCCCACATTTGTTGAGCTCTGGAATTGTCTGAAATTCTACCCCAGTCGGGTGCATGTGGGCATGCGAAGTCACAGCTGTGAGGATAGAGACAATACCGAGTTAGGCACAGCTGGCATAGGCGGTAGTAATGCACCTGAATAACACGCATATCAGAATGAATGTCCAATCCAACAACCCTCATCCAGCAGAGAAAAACTGATTTGTGCAGCTCCATGACATTCAAATAGAAAGCATCGTTTGTAGGTGGTGGAGCTTTCCCTTTGGAAATTCTGTGCCTTTTCTTGCACATCTTACCTGAATGTTTGACTCAGAAGTACATGCACGTCTGTCATGCATATAAATGACAGATCTTCTACTTGTCTAGGCTGGTGGAGTTCTGTTTCACCACCGTGCAAATGAGCCAGGCCGCAGTAGAATTGATGCCCCTGTGGACAATGAATGTCCACAAATAGGGACGACAACAATAGCTACTTGTCTTTCCGTACCTCCTTCAGTCCTTTGTCTGTTGTACTCCTGCCATTTAACACTCGTGTTTCATTAGAATAATATCATGTATCTGTAGAAGTATAAAAAATGTGTGGTTTCACATCAGACGGAAACTGATTTCAGTTTTACTCTATTGCGTGAAACTCGAGTTAATGACGCCACTTTGACGGAGGAGTTCGCAACTGCTTGATGTCATGTAGATGGCCTGCATACTTTAGAGCCACTCTGCTGCAAACCGATATGTGTATATGAGAAGGGGAGATGGACATTCGGGGCTGAGTGAGCAGCTGTGTGCTAGACAGGCTAAATGAGGCAGGGTAAATGAAAGCTCCTCCACAGAGTTGTTTCACGGTGGCATCATCCTGGCTCAACGAAACTAATGGAAAGAGGAGGGAATTCACATGCTAACTCACTCTACCAATTAAGGAACTAATTTTTTTTTTTGCATTCTGTACAATCACATATGCACCATTCAAGCAGACCTTTCAATGAGTTCACAGTTTTAACTGCACTTTGAAGCAGACATTAGAAAACAGGAAACCATATTGGGATATTATAAACCATATGGGAAACACTTAGGTGGTACTCCACCCCTTACTTATTCTCGTTGGCATCAGTTGAATTAATCCCTCATTTTCATCAACACAGCCGCACACCCCTGCCCATGCGTCAACAAGCCAGCAGAGTCTTGCAAGTATTTGGCCAGCAGCTGGCTGGCAGCTGGCTACTACTGCTGTCAGCTGGCCGTTAGTTCTGTTGGCTCAAAGATGAACAGGAAGTAGCAAAATAGCAGTTAGTTCCTCTAAACTTTGGCAAGCACAGACAGGTACATCATCCTGACTTAAACTTCTGCTCAACAGTAGAAGTAGTTTTTTTTTCCCCACTATAAGCTCACATTGACTTGCATTATTTTTGTTATAAGATGGTAAATTTATTTCTTGGCTTTCTGGTAATGGGGATGCTACAGCCTTCTCAAGGAGGAACGTCTACTATAAAGGAGGAAATACTTGCAATAGCTCAAGATCAGATGAGCTGTTTTACAGATGATGCATATTATGTCTGTAGGAGTTTTTAATATCACATTGTCACATGTCACCACCACATAACAGTGATAGCATTTGGGCTGAAAACCAGGAGACTATCTCTTATGAAAATAAATAAAGGCTTCATTATCAACTGCAGTCTTTTACCTTTATTTCCCTTGCTACCAGCCACATATCCACTGCTTGGGAAATTAAATCCTCTTGGGTGGACTTTTAAAAACCCTTTGTCTGTGTTATCATATGAGACAAGACAGGCAGCCATAGCTCATCTAAACAGGGATTATGGTGGAAGGCAAAGATACGAGCGAACCCCCAGGTTTGCTCCTCTGATGGCTCTGTACTCGTCTCCGCTAAGCACCAACAAGGATTAACACCCAGATGCAGCCAAAAGGTCATCAGCCACCACAGGGACCGGATCTCAATACATCTACCCCTGGCAGCTCCGAAAACTCGCCGTGTGTCTTAACATGAGATGAATAGATGTCCCTCAGTCGCACCGCTGACTGTGCTGCCGCAGATCCACTGTGTCTGGCGGCACCTGTAGCACCACGAGCACCACATTGCAGTGGATAAAAGGAACCCACTGAGACTGAATTGAACACTGAATTGTCAGTGTTCGACTGTTGGACATTGTTGTGTTTGGCAGACAAAATGGCTTGGTTCCCCTGTTGCATCATGGGAGCTGACCCCTGCCCCCCTGGCTGCATGCTGCGCTCTTGTTGGCAATGAATCATGAAAGGCCATTTTAACCCCAATAGGCGACCCAGTCATAAGATCCTGGCCGAGAGTGCTGACTACAGCCTACAGAGGCCGACCAGTTAATTTTAAGTCAACAATGAAAGGGCATCCATTGGCCCTTTATTTTTCCCACTGTAGTCCTCGAGTGAGAAGTTTAAAGTCAAACACTATCTTCCAATGGGCTTTGTAAACCTTTTGGACCAGTTTACATTCTTTTTCTTAAAAAAATAGGGCAGATAACCACCATAGGTGTGTAAACAGAAAAAGTAGAAGAATATAAAGCCGGGAGATATTGCTGAAAAACTTACAATTAAAAATATTTTTATTATCAAAATTAAGAGTTTAAGGAGATTTGTCTTGAATGTGCTTTTTTAAATTGGTTTCAAAAATGTTTTTGCTATTGATACAACCCAACAAACTGTCTGTGGGTCATTATGAAACTACCAAATGCCAGCAATAATGTTACTCACCAATAGCTGAATACAAGTGGTGACCAAAACCGAAAACTGGAAATCACATTCATTTTCTAGTCTTTGAAAAACCCCTGAATTCACGTGTCACATTGTAACTCATGCTTTGCTTGTTTCATTATTTATTTATTTATTTTAAAACACGGTTTGTTGCAGCAGGTCCTTGACCTGTAACATATGTTTTTTTTCCCCCCTGAGCTTGCACAACTTGCTCCAAGACAGCTATTGATCTTCCATTGTTTTTTCGCTGGATGTTATAAAATTTGGTGTTTGACTGGCGCCAGTAGGTCAATAATCTGATGTAAGTGTCACATTTTAATTAAGTTTTGAGTGATGCACTGGCCCAATATTTGAAGACTTCTGCATTAGAGAACTTTCGATTCCATTCACTGGTGGCATAATGAAAACTTAATGGACACTCCTGCAGGTCAGCCGCATTACGTTACCGACCCAGTCCTGCTTTGTAAGGCTGCATACTGACTGGAAACACCCTGGGAGTCTATCCTTATTCATTTGGCTGTGTCTCACTTGCCGCTAGCTTCTCTTTGACAGGATAATGTTTGGACAGTGAGGTGTTTGTGAGGGGTCATTACTCAAGTTCGGGAAAGCTCATTAATGTAAGTGGTGTCAGGAGTCTGCCGCTGAGCTGGACGGCCATTGGGGATGGCATGGTGGAATATGGGCCAGAGCTATTACTGTAACTGTACTATAAATATCCATATGGGATACCAGTGTGTGGCAGACCCTGTAGAACACAGTTTAGGCTAATACAGGAGTGTGGTGCTAATAATCAAATTGTTGCACAACAATATGATGACATACATAACATACATAATTGTATTTGTCAGACACCTTGTTTGTTCCCTGGCAAGAGTAGGATTGATGGTGAAAGAGCTGGGGTCAAGGTGTAATGCTGTTTCCTGCCATCTAAATGAGGCCTGTAGAGTCGGTTACAAGGTTTGGTTCTACTAATGACTTCCCCAGAGCTGGAGAAATGAGGCAGGAGAGAGGAAGCTTCCTCCCATTTTCCCTTCCTCTTCTTCACGCCCTGAACTCACTGGAGTGGTGAGCACAGTGATTGGTTACCGAGTACCTGATGTGAATCAGTCAGCAACTGTTTGGAAAGTTTGAAGTGACGCTACAAGTACTTTATCACTATTTATTTTTTGGAGTTCAGCAGTGTTTCACAGATGGATAAAACAGCAGTTTGTATCAGGAAAACATTAAAACATTATCAGTGTAGAAGGATTCAGGTTTTCCCCGCGGAGGCTGCCCTTTTCTGTATCGGACAAGATGAATTACACTGTAAGAACCCTCTGTGGATTGAAATTTGAAGATCTGGATACCAAGCCTTCCTAAGTCAAACTCACATTTTACACTGTGCTCATGTTTCTGCAGTTTAAATCCATGCAAAATATTCATGGATCTGTTATGAGTGTTGTTGGCACAAAACTCATTAACGGCTTTGTGGGAACTTCCCATACAACCCCAGTCAGAACGTTGATGGTGAACCAGCAAATGCAGTAATTGGTAGCGTTTTGTGGTTTTTACTTTGCACAGATTAAAGAAACAAGACCCGGAATGTTAATCAGGCGGCCTCAGAGGTTCTGGACAATGGATATTTTTTACTTGTAAGCAGAGCCAAATTGTTTCTCCATCAATATGTATGTCAGTATATTGACATGGTGATACATATCTTATCACCTGATTCCTGCCAATGCACAACACTAATATGCACATTTTATTGTTGTAAAAGAAAAAAATATCAGGAAGGGGCACAGTTCAAATGTTATTCAACATGGCTCCAACGTAACTGGATTGTTGACAGGTTCACACTTCCTAGAAATGTGAGCCGTGTTATGAATTGATTAAAAACCCTCCTTTGCTTTGTCTTTCGTCTCCTTACCAATTAGAGATGCAGATCTGACAGGTAACCCGCTCAGCCCTGGTAAATCTCTCCTGCTCAGGATGTGCTCTGTTGCTCCTGTGCTGTGGAATTTGCACCCAGACAACCGTCCTCACGCTGCTGGGCACTTGAACTGGGTCACATTGTTTCTGAGGGCTTGCTTCTCCACGCAACAATACTCTGTGTAAGCCCTTTGCTAAGAGGCTAAAGTTGGCAGGCCAAACAAAGGGACGTCTCTCCGTTACGTGCCCCTCCATTAAATCTGTTGTCATTACATGTGCATTTAACACGTTGTCTGTGTCGTCGTCTCTCTTTTTTTCATGCAGGTTTTTTTGTCCTCCGTAATCCAAATGACTCCCTTCTCTTTCACTTTTCATTTTGTTATTCCTCAGAGCTCAAACGGATTTGTGTCTCTGTGTGTGACTTAGTTTTGCATTTGCTGTCTGGATGAACACAGGCTGACAGGCAGGTTATTAATGACTGAGTTAGAGGAAAATAAAAGTGACGGAAGTTTTGCCACAGATGTTTTCATAACATGCCTGGGTAACTGTTCAATAAGGGCCTGTGGACATGTTCCACAAACTCCTTTAGCTCAACCCAGCGTCTCTTTGAGGCTTTCTTTCATCCATCTTCCTGTAAAAGAGAAATGAATTCATGTGTCTGCCATCTTTATTCTGAGATAAATTACTGTCAGCACCTTTTACTGTAAGTCAAAATCTTTGAAAATTCAGGATTAAACATTAAATTTATTAGCCAGCAAAAATCTCCTGCTCTGTTGAACATCTAACAGTGTGGCAGTATGAGTGTGCTCCCCTCTGCAGCATTTTCAGTAATTTGCATCATAAATGTCAATATGTGTTTGAGGGGTTCTTAAAACTGGAACAGAAACTATCAGCACAGAGTCTGAACTTTGCTCTCTGCAGTGAACGTGTCTTGTAATGTTTATTGACGTAGGAAACAGATGTAGTTCATCTTCCTGCCAGGTCGTGACAGCGTAAGATTATATAACAAAGGAAGTGTGTGTCAGTGACCTTATAACATTTTTAGCAGTTTTTAGCCAACTTGCAGACAGGTGCTCTGGATTTTACTGTCTTCATCTCTGTGTGTCAAGTACCTGACTAACCATTTAGCTACAGAGACGCTATAGATTCAGATCTCTGTCCCTCACCTTAACCCTTGACTCAGAGTTGGCATCACGCTGAGAGGAAGGCTTGATGCTCCTGCTAAGCATATTTAATATTCATGTCCCCTCTCCTCCGCAGGGAGCTGACAAAGACCGAAAAGGACCGGACGGCAGGAGTCCTTTTGAAGCTGCCGAGAGCGATGCCATAAAGGCTCTGCTCAAGTGAGACACCACAGTGTGGGAGGTGGCTGGACAGGTGGGTGGACGGACAGACAGATGGATGCAGTGGTCCCCTGACAGAAGATGGACTCGCCCCTTTTCCTCGATCAGCCTCTGTCTCAACACTGCTTTTGTCTGTTTGTTGGAGGGTCATTTTGTCTGTCTGGTGATTTTCCTTTCCCTTTTTCTCTCCTTTTCCCCAAATGTTTGGGCTAGGATTTTCTCTTCTTTTGGCCTCTGTTTGTAGCCATTTAACAGAAGGACTTGTCCATTATGTCTCCCTTAGGGACCAAACACTTGGGGGAGCGCTTCACCCCTGGATCATAGAACACTGCTCAGACTAGAAATCACTCTATAATGTAAACGCAAAGCTTAGCACTTAAGTACACATCTTTCATTTGCATCGTTCTCATAAAACCGTAAGGAATCAAATGGTTATAGATCAGTAGTGTGTTAACATTTTGTATATTTCAGTATAAGTATTGTAGGGGGAGGGCTTAATCTCATGAGCAGTAATTGCACTGTATACTAGATAGAGTGGAAAGAAAGGTCGTATTAACCTTTCACTGCGTGTGGCCTCTTCCTCTACCTTGATCTGTTTTTAGACCCAAACTGTCCCTCCAATCCAGTCTTGTAAACCTTTTTTTTTTTTCTTTGGAAAAGTTGGTTGAGAGGTCCAGAGGTTGGATTTTTCCTTTTCTACTTGGCATATCACTTACATATCAGATGGTGGTTTGTTTGTTTTTTTTTCTTTCCTTTCTCTTTTTTTTGACAAATTTTACATTGGTAATGCACAGGCTAAAAGATATTCTGTATTCTTTGACCAATCACCATGCTGGCTACTAGAAAGACTTGAATGTTTTAAAAATCTGTTACTGAATCCCTTTTGATGCTATGTTAACAGCACACAATAGAAGACAGTTTTAGAAATTGGTTCGTTTTGTCATCCCTGGAATGACATTTCAGAGCAAAGTTCCCTTTTCGTTGCAGCTTCTCTGTGTGTTTTGTAATTGATGGGCTCTGGGGGCTGTGAATGATGGGTAAATTGGGGTTTGGAGTTGAAAGTGGATGGTGGGGGCTGTCAGTATTCCCCTTGCCTTGGATTTGGTTAGAAGCTCTGCCTGTTTTGCTGCATGTCAAAATTGCCTCTGCTTTTATGCTATGAAATGGTCGCTGGTCCTCTCTCAGTTGCTTTAAAATAAATAACTACAATGTAATGGACAAAAAAAGATGCTCTTGCTGACTTTGTTGTGACAAAAAGTCTGTAAAAACAGAAATAAAAATACCTATAAAAAATTCTGTCGTCTGAACTTTATTCTTTGAAAACTAAGTCAATAATAATGTTGCTTGATGGTAAATACTCCATCCTTTTTAAAAATACTGACTCTGGGGGGAAAAAAAGCCCAAATTTAGTCAAACTTTGTCTTATTGTATTAATGTTCCTTTTACTGTGTGAAAACATTTTATCTGCCACTCTGTTTTCCAGTACCGCAGAATCAGATGAATAACTGGGTAATTTTCTTGGACAAGGGACATCGTGCCATTCTGACAAATTTTACCCTGGGTTTTCTCATAGCCTGGGGAAATCAAATCAGTGTTTGAACTTGAGCAACTCCATCCTAATTGTTTAAAAAAAAACAAACTCTAATCTTTGTTGTCATACCAATCTACTGCCTCGAGCTGTTCCATTATGAATCACAGACTGACTTTGACTCCCTACAGATTTGTCTGAATGTCTGGATTTAAATAAGCTCTGTATTATAATGTGACAGTGAGTTTGAATACAGAACATGCACCAGTATCCACAGGAAACACTAGCAGTCATATCAAATATTGTCATAGTCCCTTTCATCAGTTACTTCTGTGTGACCACAACATCATAAAGCACCAAAGTTGTTCATAAAATTCATAAATGTTCAAAAATGACCCTCTAATTTGCACAAGCTTCTTGCTAAATGTCTGTTTGGTACCTGTTGCATTATTCAGCCCACACTGGGAGCCATGCCAGGTCAGAAATCCTTTTCCCAGACAAGAACTGGGCTTCCAAGAAGAACAACAGTGTTATTGTGAAGAGTGTAGTTCCCGTTATGATGTGGCTTTGCAGCTCACCAGATGGACCATCCAGCAACCAGAGGAAACCAAATCAAGCACACAAACTATCACTCTGCCTGTTGACTTTTGAGCTACTGTGGAATCCACCTCAGGGAGTCGAAGGAAAATACAAATATTTCAACATTTTCCATTGGACCCGCTTTGTCAGTTACTTTAAACTGTCCATTCTTGCTGCTCTGTTGAGCAGCGTTAACACACTCTGTTAGGGGTGTAACACAATTTCAAAATCCCAGTTCTGATCAGCACAGAAACACAAACACAAGCACTTAAGGATGTGTCACCGATCGAGTTACTCTACATTGTTACCAGCTTGACACCTCCTGTAGTTAGGACCTGTACGCCCTTGCTGCACCCCCGTCAGGTGTTGCCTCAGGCAGGCAAGTCAGAGATCTTATCGCTTCACACACATTTCCCTGTAATTCAGCCAAACACATTTGGCATCTCTGGGAAAAGGTGGGATGTCGACCAGAATAAAGTTATAACGGTTTGAACACTGCTCGTCCACAGGATATGAGTTAGTAATGATGGACCTGCCAAAGAGTCCATGGGGTAGAAGCTAGTGGGAGAAATCAATAAAAGCATGTGCTAAGTTGTGGCGCGTAGGGAAGAGTTGCATCAGGTCCTGTCAAACGAGCCCATCCAGAGGGAAGCTGCATCCCGAGAGCACCGTGGAGCGCCTGGTGAAGGCTGCAGTGCTTTGTTAATCAGACAGGCACATGCCTCTCAAGGCTCCATGCCATGTTTGTATTCTCACGCCTGAGAACAAAGACAAATCAATTATTGCAGTGTGGGCAAACATCAAGATAAAATGACTTGGCCACGTTTTGACAGCCTCGTCTGCCTCTCCGCTCCCACCCCCGAACCCGTCCCCCGTACCGTCTTATTTCTGCTCATTTAAATTACTTTCAAAGTGAACGGCTGGGGGAGAACTGAGGTCCGCTCTTTGGTTGACAGTGACATTGTTGGAATATAAAAGACCCCATTTTTCCCTTTGTCTTTGTCGAGCCAGCAAATAATCTTGATGTCTGCAGAAGAAAGCCTGTGATTCAGGCAGATGATAAATGTGAAATGAATCATTGGCAATACACTTTCATTTAGTCTGTGAATTGCTTTTTTGGGGATTTTTCTTTTTTCTCGAATTGCTGCACAGGCTCCCTGAGCTTTCACAAAGGCTTTAATCCTGCTTAGGATCATTAGTTTAGTATCATGCTTACATTCTGGATGTCACGCAGTGGTCATGTACTGTTTAGATACAAAAGCAACCAAAAATGTAGAAGAACATCTTAAGAATATGAGCACCAGTCTTCAAGAAAAGATGGGAGTCATGATAAGTCACACCTAATTTCACTTGAACTCTGCAGCCACCTGCTGTTTTCCAAAGAAAACTGCGTAATGTTATCTGCTGAAGCTGAATTTTTCCACCACTAAAAATTATACAATCTGTTTTTTGCTATTATTTTTTTTAAACCGAGAAAATAATCACAAACATTATTGATAATTATTTGTGAGTCACCTAAAATAGACACAGTATTATCACCTCACACAGATTCAGGACTAAAACCTAATTGATGGCAGAGTGTGTGTGCAGTAATTACCAGATGCAGTAATTAGCACGTGTGTGCCAACATACATGCATGTACAGCAATGTGCTACAGAGACTTCAGCTACCCTTGTGATCAAGCCAGCTCAAAATGGTGCTTAATGAAGTAGCAAATCCAAATCATTAGCATAATTAATATGGACTCCTGATTGCCTTTTGGGTATCCCTCCCTCTCTATAATCTATTATTGACTCCTTGTCTCATGCATTAGTTGAGCTTATGACTGATTTTCTACAAATCCATAACTTATTTCCCTTGTTGTAATCTGGCAGTCATGTGACCTGAAGGCGAGTCAACCGTGAAATCAACCATTAAATCCAAGGAGTCCAACAAATTGAAAATCACTGTCCATTTTTTAATTGAACTTTAATATTAAGGTCATTTTTGTATTTTGTTTTATTAAGACATGCACAGCTGTGGGGGCAAGCATGTAATTGCTGCAGGGGTAATTATACCCCACGCCTCCATGTATGAACAATGGAAATGGAAGGTCATTTGTTCCCCTCAATATTCAGTGTCAAACTGACTCCAAACCACGCAGGATGGTCATTAAGACTGCGTCACACATCAGTAAGCATCATTTGCACACACAGGTCTCCCCCACAGGTGAAGCAGTCTGAGTCGCAGCATCACTGATGACATGTAAAACAGAAACCATTGGACTGACCACATTATCGCACATGGGTGGCGGTTATGAGAGCCCAAGCCTGCACAGTCTGCAGCACACTCGGTATGTGGCTTCTGTGTTTTATCAGTATCAAACATGAGGTTCCTGGTCAAAGGGTTACTACTGAAAATACAGAGAAATACTTTCACAACCAGGAGCTAAACCAGGCACAGCTTCATTTCCCAGATCAGCAACATCAACATTATCCCTAAGCGCCTTATTTTAATGTTCTGAAACATGCTAGACTTCAAATGATTGTAAATATACAAATCTAAATTCAATTTATATATATATATATAGAGAGAGTGAGAGACTTGCCAGCTTCCACACACTATGAGTGATTCAGTTTGAGAACTTTCTCCTGAA
This sequence comes from Scatophagus argus, assembly GCF_020382885.2. Taxonomy (NCBI): domain Eukaryota; kingdom Metazoa; phylum Chordata; class Actinopteri; family Scatophagidae; genus Scatophagus; species Scatophagus argus. The sequence goes on along the minus strand of NC_058514.1, from coordinate 3,401,271 downwards.
TGTGCGCTGAGTAGCCGGTGTAACAGGTAAACCAGTCATTTTCTGAGTGACGGCTGGGAGACAGGTTGAAGGTTAGGGTTTACAACTAAGCTAAGTAAACTTTAGCATGCACTTATGTGTACTGCATATACTACATGATCATGTACTGTATCAGTAACAGCCACTTTGGCTCAAACTTCCCAATCAGTGAGGAAGTTCTCAGAATTTTGTGGCTGATAAAGTTGCATGCTCAGATAAGTTGTGGATGTACTGCAGGTAACCCTAACCCTAACCCTAACCCTTTATTTCAAGGTCCGTATATGTACAAGAATGATGGATTGAATAGAAGCTGTTTCCATATCAAAGAGTAATCACTCTAGTATTTTGAATTTTCACCCCCAGCTCCAACAGCTGTCAGCTGAAGGAAGTGATGTGGGCCCCTCCCAGTCGCTCAGAGGAATCAGAAGTTATGGAGAGGAGGGACGATAGGCTGGGATGGAGATTTGCATCATTATCAGTGTTTCCAAAGTCCATTGAGCAGCTATAAAACGCAGCAGCCAACATTTAAAAGCATACAGTTGTGCCCTGACATGCTCATATACACATGCATAAGCATAAATCTCTTACGGGCTATTTACTCAGTCCCTTTCTGTTTGTACTCTGGGACGATGTGCAATGAGCCCCATCCAAATCCCTGTGGATGCCTCAGTGGCAAACGCTCTCAGCTGAACAGCCATTTGCAGAGAAATCGATGCAACCGCAATGCTATTAGGAACATTTTAATTGGATGTAAAAGCGGATTCATTATTACGGTTATGACGGCTGAGCTAATCGAATCCAGCAGGGCTGCCAGCCATTGTGGCGCGTGTCACCGAGCGCTCAGAGGCAGCTTGGGTAAAGCGTCTGAAGACGCCGCTCGTGTGCTGCGTTCTGATGCTCTGTTGACCACATTAGCTTCATTTCTAAACTTGTTTGCAGGGCCAGGCGGAGATTTTAACAAACGGGTGCCCATTTTGGCGCCCAGTGGGTCCCATAAGATGTTACAAACAATTCTATGGATGAAGGCATGCGTTTACACAATTCATAAAAATATAAAGATGAAAATAAATAGTTTGAAAACTAAAAATAAATACATTATAAAAAATCGATTAAAATAAATAGCTGAGACATATTAAATCTTCCAGGAGCATTTTTACTCAGCATAACTAATCATAGTCATTAACATTGATTCCAAGTTCAGCTCATCCACAGTCATAAAAAAAAAACGTGTTGTGAGTAATCATCATCCAATTAACCTCCGAAGCCTTTCAGCTACCTTCTTAGATCCTGAAATCAATTCATAAACACAGGGCAATCTGTTCCATGTAGCAACTTAATATACACCAATCAATGGGTTGGTGCAATGTGCAATTAGATGTTTTGTTTGCTCATTTGATTTTGTAGAGGAGAAAGTTTTACTCCACAATAATTTGTTTTTATCCACACACATAAAACAAACAGCAGCGTGTGGTTTGTGAAACGTTTTGGGTTTTCATTATGAAATTTAGTTAATTGCTCCTCTGTGTTTCACAAATACACAGTTTGCAGACAGACAGGCCAACATACTGAGTTTCTTTTCAGCTAAATGTTCTAAGGTCTGGAGTGTGATTATTGGGGCCAGACATGCTGAAGAAGCAATCATGTGCAGAGAGGCATCTCAAAAAGTCGAACCCTGGAGTGCGGAGGGGCGACAGGGTGTGACAGACTGTCCTGAGTTACACTTCTGTCAACAAAAGGATCAAGCTAAAGTGGCTAAGTTACAGTCCTGTCAACACAATTGGATTTTTGAGGAGAGGGGGAAAAGTGCTGCCTGGTTCAAATATTGGTTTCTGTTCGTGGCGGAGTGAGAATTCAGTGTAAACAGCTCAAATCCATGGATCTACTGTGTCTGCTGGTTGTAAAGATGTTTTAGGACAAATTAGATCCTCTTGTCTCTGTACACCACCAGAGACCTGCTGACCACGTATACTTCATATGGCTGCAGTCCACGCTTTAATCAAAATCTATTTCAAGAAAAAAAAGATCAGGTTATCAAAATGTTTCTACATGAATGTGACAGTGAAAGGTGACAGGATGAGCAAATTTACTGCCACCAAATATAGAACTGCCTAGTTTTTTGAACTCATAATTTTTATATTGAAAGCAATACCAAATGTACGTCAACATTAAGTGAAATAACTGCTTCAGTGGGGGTGACTTTTAAAGAATTATTGGAGAGAATTGTGTGGGCATGTTTTAGACTTCTGTTTTCAGAGAACGCATTTTTTAGATTTTGTAGTTTGTATGGAGTTGAACACAAACTGTGTTTGGACAGTAACTGGGTACAGAATGGATGGATGAACAATGTGGTTTGGAAACCTTCCTGTATCAACAAAATCAAAGTAATTGCATTTGGTCATTTAGGAAGATCACCATAACCTTCAGACTTGACCAGTGTGGACCGTGTCTTTGCTAAAATGTGAGCCATATGTCAGGTTCTGTTTCCATTAGCTTGTTTCGGAGCAACTTTCCTGGATGAACTGCTGTAACATACTCTGCCAAAGACTTAAGAAGGACTTGTATCGGCCATTTCTCTTAGTCAAAATGAATGAGGACGCCAAAGCCTCTGAGTGCTCAGATGGAGTGTGAGCTGCTTTGTAGCCCTTGGTTCCGTGAAATCTTTGAAAGATCTTTGTTTTTCCTATTGATTCATTATTTTTCTCAAGGCACTGTTTGTCTGTCTGTGGCAAAGTGATAGAGGGAGCCGAGTGACTAATAGTGCAGGTAGCACTTGAGGCGAACACCGAGTCCATTACGGAGGGGCTGATGTCTTCACTTGTGTCGTCCCCTTTGACTAATGTCAGCATCTGCCATGCTGCCATGCATTATGATCATCTCTCTTCCCGGCATCCCATGACAATTCGTCTCCGTCCTCTCCTCTGTCCTAGTAGGAGCCAGAGAAGGCTGCACAAAGGAGACACACTCAGTCTCTCTACAGCTTTGGTGTGTAACGAATACACACACTATTTTAATGAAACTGTTTGATGATTGTGATCTTCGTGTGCAAGAAGAAACAAAACTGCCATAGAACAGAGATAGCAAGTGAGTCAGAGCACTCGTTAGGACGTGACAGAGAGAACTTTCAGCAGCTTAATCATCAAGGACTCTTATGGCCTCAGTGGCACAGCGCTGCCTCATTAAGACCAGCGCAGTAAGCACATTAATGTCCTTCAGACACTGATACACTCTTTCATACAGTGGTTCAATAGCAGACTCTTGAAACTCGAACAAACACAAGTCTGCAGATGATTTTGTGAAAAGTCAACATTTAGGCAAAGCAGTGGAGTGTTGTCCTACATACATGTTCAGAAAGTTTTGTTTGTTGTGGTTAATGTTGTTGTTTGTTTGTTTTAATAAGTTTATAGAGGCCAAAGAGAGCAGTGAATCCTCCTGGCATTCTCAGACAGGCTGTAAGTCACAGCATTGATCAAGTCATTAAATGGTCAGCGGAGTGTTGTTTATCATGGTTATTCAGTTAATAAAGGGGACCATTTTTATTGCACGGCGAGCCCAAGGTGTCCTGTTATGCTGGCCAGGAGCTGTCAGAGGTGGAGGCCAAGTAAAGCATGATGGAGGAAGAGTGCTTCGTCATCCAGTGAGCGGTTTAGTGTTATCAGATGCCCATTTGCCTGTTTATCGGATCATACTCTGCTTCAGTGACTCTTGAAAGATACTACTTCCTCACTCCCTGATTTATGGTTTTGCAGCTGCACTCTTTCAAATAGCCTGCTATCAGGTAAGAGTTAGTGTAAAGCTCGTGGTGCCTCATACAGACCCCCATGGGTACCTTCTGTGTCTGGATGAGATGCCGACGGACATGAAAAAACTGTGGTATCTGATGCCCTGGGAATGAGACTGGGCTCCATACACACACATACACATTTCTGACATCAGAATCCCACATCGAAAACCTGACAGGCTTGCCCATGTCAAGCACTTCCTGGCCAAGTGTGCAGAACTTGAACTTCTCTCTCAAGCTCTCGTTTCCAAGTGCAACATGATGAATGCCCTTCAGGAGGAATCATCTGACAAACATGTGCTGTTAGACACATTTGTATGACTTATCTTGCCTTTGCCCTTTTGACCATCTTTTAATCTTCTAGTGTGGAAATAAAAGAAAACACTTGCCTTAAAACGTTAGATTTCTGAGACAGACCCTTTACTGCCAGCAGAAGGTAGTGAGGCATCAGGCTCAAATCAGGAAGATTCATCGATACAGACACCCCAGGGACTTCCACTCAAAGCTGTCAGACAGATCGTAGGCAATTATAGGGCTTTTTTCAAATTATCTCTGAGTCCTAAACATCCCCATGCTCTGTCAGAGCTGGCACTAGCTGCAGTGGCTAATGGCTGCTGGCAGCCAGGGCACTTGTTTAACCCATCAGCAAAAGCTTCTCAGGAGGGACTGATTATGCTTGTTTGCATCTGTCTTCTTTTTCCCTTACTTGCCGGATAGAATTAGAGGGAACCACAATGCAGACGTATCATGGGCGCCGTGGCAGGCTGCCGAATGGTGGGCTGAAATTACAATGTCAGTCCCAACCGATGACAGAGGCTTGGGGTGTACAAATTAAAAGGAGGAAGTAAGGTATTTACTCGCTCCAGTGGTCTTTGTACAAAGTGACAACGGTGCAAATACCTGTACACCTTAATTTTCCCGTTTGTTCTTTTACTGAGAGTTGAGCTTTTCCTTCGGGCTTGCAGGCTAATTCAATTGCAATCTTATGAGAAGAATAGATTATGTGCACTCTATTAACCTTTTCAGTACCTAAGTCTTTTACTGTACACTTTATGAATATCAATACTGCATCCTAGCTCCACGTTTGCCTTTCTAGCAGTCTGTGCCGTAATGGACGTTGAGGAACAATAGTAAAATGACTTCATGTAAGGGTTCTTTTGCTGTATGCAACAGATGGAAAGAGCTAATTGGGCAGTTGGAATTAAATGGTTTGCTTCTCCGCTAAAAGTCTGGTCAGCTGTTTCATAGCACATCCGCTTCATGTGGAGCCTCAGGTTTAGTGTGAGGCCAGTAATATGAATGTGTTGGTTATGACTGCTGCGTGGAAATATTTCAATATTGTTTTAGTTCAACACCTCTGTGTATGCATTTGTTTAATTTCAAAAGAAATGGCATTTTTAATCACATTGTTGTTGTCACTCCACCGTGGAGTGAGTGTTATTAGTGAAGGGCTGGTGGCTTACAAAACCGCTGATCACTTTTTAATGGATGATATGTACATTGGAAATGGAATTTGTTTAGTCACTTCTCTTCTGCTTTGTCGCTGCATATTCTCAAACTCCAGTTCAGACCTGACATTGAAGATTAAACTCGTGTCACGTAACCCTGCCAAACTTTTAAACTACTTTGGTTGATGCACTCGGGGTAATTTCATATTAACTCTATAACAGCGTGAGCTATATAGGCTGAATGCTACAGTTTATTTTCCCTTAAGTTAGCATACAATTAATCAAAGTTCTTCACCAGTTTGTGTTCAGTCTTATAGGGCATAATGCATACATTTGATCTCCAAGATGTTCCTGGAGTTGACGTGCTGCCCTTCACAAATTGTTGCCATGTTTTGCAGCTGTGAGTAGCTCCTCTTATTTCTTTGGTGAATTGCATTGCGGGGGCATAACACCATACAGAAAAGTAAATCATTTTAAATCGCATGCTGACTTTTTTTGATTATGCACAATTATGCAAACGATTTCAAAATCTGTATGTACAATTAGGAGGAGCGATTTATTCTATATTTGTATCTATTGCCTTTAAGCAACCAACTGAGAATTTGTCCATCATTTTTTGAGTCAGTCTCACAGGATATCTGTGGCTGGGACCATCAGATCCGGCTAATAAAATAAGACAACAGAACAACCAGAAATGATGTGTCAGTTTTTTATATCATTTAATTAAGTGTTTGAGAGTGATGATGAGAAGGTTTTCTTTTAGGATGATGAGATATTTGAGAAAAGCTGAGCAGATTAAACTTCTGAGGGCTCGTAACAGGAGATCCTCAGTCATTTCCTGCATTGATATCTCCACACACACAGTGCAGATATCAACCACAGTAACTAACTGCGACAGAAGTTGTATTATTGTTACAACTTATAATAGCCCAAGCAGCAGTGCGGCTGACCTTTATTTGAAGAACACTTGCGAAGGATTTTCTCGCTGTGTTTTCCCTCTGTCCCCTCGAAATGCCTCCTTCTTGGTGTTTTGTTCACTTTTACTCACTCTGGTGCAAAGCTTCCACTGACACTGACAGAAGGGATGAGACTCCATTGTCCCATCCATCCTTCTCCTTCAAGATTAATAATGTCAAAAATAACTTCACATGAATTCCTCGTGGCCCTGCCATCTGGCACGGATCTTTACAAGTGGTGGGCAAAACTGAACAGCAGACATAGGTTTTTTTGTTTGTTTTTTCCAGATTTGTTTAGAATGTTTTTAACATCCTTTATTATTCCTGGGGATCTTCGGGAAGCTATTGCACCATCAATTTATTGTCAAGTGAAGGTTAATTTAATGATAAATGCACCCATATTTATACTGCTGACCTCCATTATGAAGTATAATGTGAACATGTGACACTGATGGGAGCGTGCCAGATTTCTGACTCCTGAGAGCATGCTATATTACCAGGTGTTATTATGGAAAATAGGCTATTAAAGCCAAGATGTGATCGGCCTTCCTTCCTATCTGCAAGACTTAATATGTGCTGATCAGACCTTATAACCACCACGTAGCCCTCCGCACCCACACCCTGACTTACACGTGTCACATTTATCACTGCAGTCTTGCCCTTCAGCCCCATCACATCTCCAGTCACTATTCCCCAGGATCATGTACAAACAAGCTGCACTGAAGGCTCCACGACGACACCTTCACAGGCAGAGAATGTCAACATTCGCCTATTAATTTGAGGAGTGGGTGGCAAACATTTCCTGCTTCTCGCTTCAGAGGCCAGTGGCTCTTTCGATGAAAATGGAGACTGGCCTCAATCTCTTGGTGTTGATCACTTCTCTGTGCTTTTAGATGAGACGACATAAGGGAGTGAAGGAAAAGGCAGCAGCAGGAGGAGCAGGAGGTGTCTGTTAAAAATAGATGACTTAATGGAGAGAGAGCATCTCCCGAGACTCAAAATTGTGGCAAATTGCACTTGTGGACATTTCCAAAACTGACATGGAAATAGTAATAGCTGATATCCAAATCAGTATGTTGTTAGGCGTATCTCCATCGTTCGTTTGTTTTAAATTGCTTTCATTCCTCAAATATCCTCGTTGTTTCGGCTTAAAGGAATACAAAAACTCTCAAAGCATCATGTAGCCCATATTCAGGCTTTGTGCTCACATGTGCAACAGATATCATCTCTAAATCACGTTGCTTTAAGCTGAAAGAGAATCTTAAAGTAAATACACTTTCATTAGTTCGATGATCATGTTTGTTGTGACACTGCCACACAGATATCTGCTACCAAAAGTAAACAACAACAAAACAATCTGGTTCTTTGACCGAGACTCTCAAAGGTCACAGCAAGTTGGTTGGATGAAAATGCTGACAGAAGAAGTGTGTTCACGCACCACAACTTCCCCGAATAAATAAAGTTTCAAACAAAAAGGACAAGTTTATGACTTTTGGGAGTCACAGTATAGCATAACCAGCTGTGAACCGAGACAGACGGAACTGCAGGTCATATTTAACATAGGTAATGTGCCCTTTTATCTCATTATGATGGTGATTATGATATAATCATTATAATTACAATTTCGATTAACTCTATAGGGCAGGTCATCAGCTACTTTTCTGTTTTAGCAATGCAGCAGCAGGCGCCATCTTCCAGACCGAACTGTTGTGGTCTTCAGTGCTGCTTTGAGGTTATTGCTTTCTTATAGACAGACATCTAGCTGGAGTTGCCCACTGGTTAAAAAGAAAAAGATCTTTTCGAGTCAATACAGTAGATCTCAGTTGGGACTTGAGCTTGGAAAGTCAGCTTTTAAGTTCAGCACATCATCTGTGGCTTTGTTTACAAGTTTTTGCAGTAAGTATAGAGAAAACAAAGTTTTTCTATTCTGTGCATGTTTGGAAAGTCATGACAGCTTTTTAGTGATGTTCAAAAAAGCACCCATTCAGTAGCTAACAGAAAGTTGCTCTATTGACTTGAGGATGATTAAGCGCTGTGGCATACTTGATAGACAGAACATTTTGTTTTAAATGCTCCACTGCCTTCCTTTTCATTTCTTGAGCTGTGTTACAAACCAAACTGCCACACTCTGCTTTTTCATAATTAAACAAATATCGTATCTATTCAAAAAACTGCCAATAAACGAATAAACGCACAAATGAAAAAGTTATTACATCCCTACCATGAGCCAGCACCCAAGGGATGAAATCTTCTAATTTGTATTATTTCAGGGCTGCTTGTTTCATGCAGGATTGTTGTGGCGTTGTAGAACTGTGGATCAACATTGAAGTAAATAACAGTTTTAGGTTTCTCAACTGTATGAACACAGTACAGCTGATGCCTCTAGGATCTCATGCTTATTGCTTTTTAATTAGAGCTGGGCAGCATCAACATGATCCTGGTGGGTGTGATACGAAGCTCGTTTTTCACAGGTGTTTCTGGTCACAAATGACTCCAGTTTCAAGAGTCTGCAAGTGTTTCCAGTTAAATCACTCGTTAAGAGCAATCGCGTTGGCACAAAACACCTGGCTAATCTGTGGCTGTGGCTCTTGTGGGCTTGGCAGAGCAGTGCAAAGTTTGCACTCTTGCAGTGGAACGAGTTTGACAATTATTGATTGCATGTGATGGAGAGCTCATTTGGAAAGGTTGGAGCCATGTTGCCCGACGGGAACTCCAGTCATTTTGTTTGTCTAACAAGCTGTGCAGCCACAAGTTGGTAATTTTTCTTCATTAAAAAGTGAAAATTATATTTTTGATTTATGTTGAATGCACAGAAGGGTTGCACATATTACCATTAAAATAGATGCAGGGAGACAATTATTCAGACTTAACACACATTGCAGGTGACAGTTATTTCCCTCTGGCCATGCATTCATGCAGTCAGTGCTCTCAGACAGGCCTGTGTGTGTGTGCCTCAGTGTACGATGCATGCGTTTGTGTGTCTTTATCTAAGTAGCTCCACGCTCGAGGGACATTTCCATCAGCTGGTAACTGAGTCATCTGACCCGTAGGATTAATCTGACTGTCCTGCTGCTGGTTCACCCAGGACCGTTACACAATATCATAGTTTCTCAGAGGTTGCTGCCCGGTTTATTGGATGCTTCAGTGTCTGCATTTCAAGACAGAACATATCTTGGCGGGTCAACACGGTCTCTTCGGAGACTCCTTCAAAAGCACGTGAGTAATGCAGCGCTGAATTCTGAGCCGACAGGGAATCAACAGCTATTGCGATCTCCACGTGGTATCTTTATAACCAGCCCTTAAGATGGCCCTCCTCACGGGATTCATAGGTCACCATATTGTGACAAGTTCTCTGTGCCGATTGCTTTGCTGAATGACTATTAGGAACCTGATTATGGGAGATGAATTTGGTTTGGCAGAAATTTGTTTTTTCTGTTTTCTTATCCTGTACCCCATCTCTGTCATGGTCACGCTTGTGCCTTGAGTAAGTTGCTTTGTGTTTCCCAGTGCTCCTCTGTCAGTCTGTGTGAGAGGGGTCTCCTTCCTTCACTCTCCTGTCTGTCAGCGCTGCTCTTACTGCACACCTGCCCTGCATCAGCCTCCTGTTTACCCCAGCCAATCAGCTCCTGTTGCCTGTGTTTCTCCACCCATCTCTCCACCTGCACCTCATTCCCTCGTCAGTTTGGTTTATATTTTAGTTCAGTCCTTGCTGAGTCATCTGGTCACTTTGTCTGCTTTTGTGTTCGGGTGTTGTGTGGGTCTGAATGCTCAAGAGGTTCACTGTTGGTCGAGTTAAAGTACTTCTCAGGCAAAACAACAGGAGATACTGAGTGCTATTAAACCTGTAGCAGTTTGACTCTGGTGTTCACGTTTGATCGGCTGTTTTGATGGCAGCTCTCTTGGGGGAATTGTGGAAATGTTTAGCTTTACATGTCAATGAGGAAAGGCCAAAGGCATCATTAATTCTCTGTAGGGCTTGACCATCTGGCTCAAGCCCTTCAGTCTCAGACAGGTGAACTTGACCCAGAACACTTTTATCATCACTTTTAACAAAACAGGAGAAATTCCCCACTCCTTGCCATGTTATCTCCTGCTCCTCTCTCAGCACATCCTAATGAAAAGAAAATCAGCGTATTTCAAAGCCTTGTACCTCATCAGGTTATAATGTCCCACTGAGATGGCAAAACGTTACCCAGTGTTCACCATCCTCCTTTCACTCTTGTCAGCATTGTTCAAACCCGGGGACAGGTCCCCTTTAAGAACACCTTTTGTTGAGATCCTGTCTCATCCCTGCCATGTTCCCTCGACTCAAGCCCTCGCTGTCAGCAGTCGCTGCCTATTAATTGCACAGGGCCTCGGCTTTGGTAATTATGTTGTCAAGCGCAAAAGAGTAGTGAGTGCAAATAATGTGAGTGGTACAGCGACTGGCCTCTCTCTGCAAGGCTGATTCGTCTTGATCCCGAGGACGAGTCGCTGTGAGAAGAGAAAAAAGCAACCCAGGAAGCAATTGAGCATACAAAGAACATTGTCACCTCATTTGCAATCAGGAAACTACTGAAAATAAACTATATTTTTCTCCATGCCAGGAATAGAGCCACACAGAGAGAACCTAGCTGCTGCAATGTTTTGTTTTATACACTAAAAGGTTCGTATCATGTTGTCAAAGAAAACTGATAGCATGGATCTTAATTACGGGGTAGCTACCGAGGTTTAATTATACAGCAGCGAGCTTTGTTTATCTGAAGTCCTTCTCCAGTCTTTGAGAAAGTTTCACAGAACTTTAACACACCAGTTCGTCCTCAGGAGTAAAACTGTTCTGAATATGGAGTTCTGATGGAGTTTCTGCCCTTGTGCTCAGCGCAATTAAATATTTATGTGTTGGGCGTAGCGTCTTCAGGGAGAGGTTTCCTTACCTGTAGGTGAGAGGCTTGAATCAATGGCTGGCGGTTTCGTGAACAATGGAAGCCCTGGAGGCGATGCTGCCGAGGTCAGCCGGGCAGCATTGCATCACTAAAAAATAAATAAATAAATAAAAGTCTCGCATCTTATGATGTCATCGTGAGCTCTCGCCACAGGCGTTCCCATGCAGTCTTTTAAAATTCAAGCGTTTTCATCATACCCGATACAGGTTCAGTGAATAAAAACCCATCGCCAAAGCTGAGATACACGAATGAGATCAAAGCATGAAAACCAAATTGGAAACAGAACTCATAACTTCACATGTATCATTCAATGTAACAAATGTCATTGACTGGAAGAGATTTTTAAATATATATATAAAAATAAGCTTCTCTACTTCCATATCTTTTCTCATCTATTGCAAACTCTAGTGGGATTCTGAAGCTGTGTTTGCTCCACTCTGTGCTGATAAAGCCCTCTGATTTAATAAATATTCCTCATGTGATTTATTTTATATGTTGTAGTAAAGTTTTATCAGTAAAAAGCAAACCTTGCCTGGCTAATGCAGGATTATGGGCCTACTGTTGCCCGTTTGTGCCCTGGAGCCTGTCGCAGGCTCGGAGATGCTGCGAGGGATGATGGGGGATAGAGAGGGGCTGTTTGTTTGTTTGCTGTGTGAGAAGTGATCAATGGAGGCCCCCGGATTGCCAGCAAACTGCCAGGGTCAGTGTTCCTCTGAGCACTGAGGACCATCAGCAGAGAGAGAGAGGAAAAAAATCCATACAACCCCACTGGTGGCCTCATTCTCTCTATTCACAAACATACACGCTTGCATGAATTCATAGAAAATTCTACGCAGGGTTGCAAATCCCACACCTGCAGCCTGCAGCACACACACGGAGATGAGGTTGCCGGGGTCGGAGCAGTCATGGCCAGAGGGGCCCAGAACGTAACCTCTGAGGTGGAGCAGGAGGAGGCGTGACAGCAGAGGACAAATGATGATAAACAAACAAACAAACAAACAGACGCTCTCGAGCATCACAGCCAAACTAACATAGTGATCCCACATAACCCCCCCGTCCCCACGAACTGCATTATCCATAACCCCCCTCCCCCCCGAACTGCATGTGCATGGCATTCCTGACTTTAACTGTGGCACTGTGCTCAAGGCTGGGTCGCTGCCATAGCTGTTTCATCTGCGAGGCGTTGCCTGCGATTATGACGGAAAGACTGACCTTGAGGTTGCGAGCATCCCAAAACCAAGTGGAAGGATTAAAGTGAGGGAAATTGACAGAAAATGAAAGGAAGACAAAGAAAGGGAATAAAAGGGCGAGGGAGGGGCTCTGGGAGTTTGAGCGAGGAGAAAACGGAGAGACATAATGGAATAAGTTATGAGTAGGCAAGACGGACAGATAGAGAGCAAGAGAAGATAAATAACAGAAATGACTGCTGGGGAGGAGAGACACATCTAGGGCAGTGCTTTTTCACAGTCTGGGGTAGCACACAAAGTTGGGGCACAGAAAGATTAAAATGAATCCAAAAGATTACCCTGAGAAAAAAAAACAGTTTGAGGATTCTGATTGAATAAATTCCAAATTTTTATGTGAAGTCTCTGCCTTTATTGTGTTGCCATGTCCTCGCCGAGCTCCCGTATTGTGCAAGAGAAGCCAATTGAAATGCTGAAAGCGAAAGTGTGAAGGAAGCTTGTGCTTCACAATTGCCCTTAAAATCAATTTGGATCATCAGAAGAAAAAAAATGTCCAGGAGGCTGTGCATGGAAGAGATAGGAAGGGGAGGATGTGGAGGCAGCAGACTCTCACACTGGGTTTTAAGAGGCAGAGAGTGCACAAGAGGACACTCTAATCTCCTTCCTTCCTATCACTTTGCTGATCTGGCAGAGAAACCCTGAGAAAAGCCAAAATATTAACTCAGAAATGTAGTAGCTTTTGTAATTATACCCAGAGTACAACGCCAGTAGACACATCGCAACACATGTGTTGAACTTGCTGCAGCTTCGTGCCGTCGATTTACATCCTGTGCCGGTGGGGATGCATCAAGAACAAAGTATTGGTTCAACGTTTAAAAAAAGAAAAAGAGCTCTTATGCTCTTGCCAAGTGAAGATTGATTACATATCAGTACATTAGCCCAGGACATGGTTAGCTTAGCTTAGCATAAATGCTGGAGGCTTGACTTGGTCCAAAGATCTATCAGCACCACATCACCTGACAACCGCATGTTTACAACAAGACTCCAGATGGTCCAACACATAACCTGCTGTAAACCCAGAACTTGTTATGTGCACATTAAAGAAAAGGATATTACATGGTAAAGTCCATCCAAAGGGAATTAAGACTCAACTTTTGGACAAAACAACTCTGCAGTTGTTTTTTAATGCAGCTGAGTGGCGAGGCAGATCCCAGGCTATTTGCTGTCGCCGACTGGTCCTGAGGATGTGAGGGAGCGAGCAAAGCAACCAGAACGAGTCTGCTCCGGAGGAAAAGCCTTGATGGAGGAAGCTCTGAGAGCCAACTTTACGGCGGTGCCGCTAATGAGACGATGTGATGGCAGAGGAAAAGGAAAGGCTCACATTTGCAGTAAATAACCTGGAAACAGAAGATAGAGACGAGAGAGGAATAACTTACAGAGACAAAACTGTGACAAACTAATTGCCAGCTGTTTGCACTTGTGTTTACAATACATTTTGCTCTATATGACTGGGAATACTAAGTTTCTTTGGCCATTCTCATAAATCTGAGTGCATATGTTATGTATTTGTGCTTTGATGAGGGCTTTAGCTTTGAAATGCAAAAATATATATTTTAATTGTATAATGCAGACTTTGTGAGCTGGGGACAGTGCAGGAGAACCGGCGACAGATCTGATCTAACAAGGCACTTTGCTCCGCGGTAGACAGCTTTGAGAGGATTGGGAGGAAAAAGAAGTGCGAGATTTTAACAAGGGAGAGATTTGGATTTGCTTGGCTTTGTGGCTGCTTGACAGTCACAAAGACAGTCACAAAGACGCACGCACAATGAAGAGAGAAAGGCAGGTTCAAGCTGAGCTGCCTCCCTCCCTCCCTCCAGATGTTGTTTTGAAATCGCAAGCACAAAGTCAAAGCGTGAACATTGTCACTGGCTGAAAAGACGGAGCCCAAATCCAGTCACAAGCTGAGAGATGAAATGCGTTTGAAAGATGGCGTTCTCGCTCGCAGCTCTTCACCGCGGCGTGCTCACGCAGCCCCCTTGTTGTTGTTTATGTTTTATGACAGAGGTAACATTGATATGCTGCCTTGTTTGCTGTATTTTTAATGAAATGTGCCTTTTATCAGTGTTACTTGCTTGGTCACGTGGTGAAATTGGATTTCGAGTGATGTCATGTAATGGATGTTTGTTGGTTTTATTATGTATTCTGCTTTTACGGTTGTTCTCAGCTGGATACAGCACATATCACACGGACACACAAATTCCTCGTGTCCCCATTCCTCACCACAAACTCCTTCCTTTATCAGGAGTATTACTAATGCACCAAGGTCACTGAACTGAACTCTAAAACACAGTTTGACAGTTTAACCATTCAGTGTTGAAGCTGTGATTGCCAACAGCTAAGCTAACCCACAAGTGAAACAGACCTAACTGAATACTTTACATACATGCATTGGATAAATAGTAAATTATGCCCACATTAGCTATGAAGTGCGTTGTTCTGTACATTTGTAGCAGATAGCCGTGAGGTGTTCAGTGTACGGCTTTCATCTGCTGAACCTCATGTGTTGGTGAAATACTAAATTTTATTTTGCTGCCATTTTGTCATAATATTTAGCCAAGCTGGAGATATCAAAGCTCTTTATGGCAGATGCACTCATTCTAATCGATGCAAACAATATTTTGTTTCCTTCTTCTTCTTCTTCTTTCGGTCTATTTAGTGTCTTCCAGGTAGCGTTCGGATGAAGAAGCCTTTCTACCTGTTTGTACTGCACGATCAGCAGAAGGCTCCGGTCTGATCCTGCTATTAGCCATCTGGCTGCAGAAGCTTTGATGTGCTGCACTGCTCTCCATTTCAGGGCCAACAGCAAACACTTCAACGCACCTCCCCAAACTCACCTCCCACCTCAGTCGACCACCTCACACACACACACACACACACACACACCTGCCTCACAGCCCTCCCAGACCCCGAGCTGACCTCATTTGCAGGGTTCAGCTCGAGTCTTCTGCTCTCCATCCTTCATTCACCCACATGATGTCTCTCACAGGGCAGCAGCTTTGTTCTGTGAACCAGGTGCAGCGAAGTGTTTGTCCGCTGAGGTTGAAGAAGCTGCTGCGAGAGGCACAGGTGTCACGGAGAGTCATGCAAGTCATGTGCCTCTAAGATGACTGAAATAAAGTGCAGGTTTTATTTTTCATGTCATGCACGCAGGGCTACACAGCCCCACAGAGGAAAAGCATACTTCTTCATAAAGTCAACCATAATCCCAATAAAACCTTTGAGTCATACTGAGAAATATTTTGCTTGTGTTCCACTGGCAGAAGAACCATGAGACCAAAACCAAAAACAATCTGGTGTGTTAATTTGAGCTTCGGCTTAGACTCCAGCCGTTCTCAGTCCTCACCAGGACTTCAGATCCTTCACTCATTTCCCCCCAGTCTTTTTTCTTTTTCCTCATCCCCATACGTTCATTGATCAGAGTCGCACAGCTTTGAGATTAGTGCAAAATATTTACCGAAACCTTCTCAACTTGAACAAAGATGTGTTTTGTGTCCTCTCGGGTATTTGCTTCATGTGCCGTTTCGTCCGCCATAAAATCCGCCTCTTGTTTGGTCCAACCACACGAGCAAAATCAAGTCAGATGCGCACAGCATGACCAACTTGAGTGTGTATGATAAATACATTTAAATACACTTTACTCACTGTATAAAACACTCTCACACAGGAGTATTATATATTCCTGTCTCTTTGAAGAGAGTCTGATTTAATTTTCCATCAAATCATTCAAGCTCTCTTTCAAGTTATGAAGTTTTTGCCAATCTGGAGTAACTGCAGAAAGTTTATTGTCAGGAAATTGAATCGGGATAAAGAGAATGTTGGTTCTGAATGAACTTTCGTTTTTAATATACTTCAGATTATTATACCAAGGTTACAGGGTACAGCTACTACCAAAGAAATACAAACACAGCAGTATAATATGTACTGAGATCTGTATCAGATGCACCATCTTTTCATGCAATTCAATCCAAAAAAACAACAAAAAATGCCTTAAATATCCAACAAAGTAGGAAAAACAAAGTCTCAGCCAGCCATCAAAGTCTTCTTTGGCCAACTTTTTAGAAATTCCTGGAATACATTTCAGGAACACTTCCCAGGGAAAAACAAAAGTGCCAAAGCTTTTTCATTACCTTACTGTGCGTGCACAACACTGTTTGTGCCAGTGTTTTTCCTTGCCTCTGGCTCGTGTCGTGGCACCGCCCTCTCTGGGGTGTGTTAATACGGAGGCGCCGATGATCGAACCCAACGCTCATTACTCACGACCAGCTGATGATGGTAACAGGAAATCGTGAGTCCAATCCATGCATCGGTCATGATCACGGTGACAGATGTTATCGCTCTGCCCATGCGTTTGCCTCTCACCACGACTCCATAAGCACCTTTCATTAACATGCAGAAGCCCGCCGACGCACACTCAAGCATGAGCGGTGCACTGATTACACAGGAAATGAAGTATGTATCCATCATTATTCTAGTTATTAGGCAGGAGTTTTTGGCAGCTGGGTGACACAGGGAGTAGAACAGCTTCAGACCAACAAGTTGGTGATATATGCCCTGTCGAAGTGCCCCTGAGCACGTAAGCTTTACATATTAATGTTAATTGGTCTTTAATAATTACCTTTTAAGAGTTAAAACAAGGCCTTGATTCAGGCAAGTCAAGCACTTTGTGCTGTTTAACTTGCTATTTAGCTTTATCTTATATTCATTTTAAGTTTTATTTAATTGGCTTGTCCTCTAATATTGCAAATTAAAAGAAATTTAAGACCTTTGTAGACCTGGCTCTAATGGATCGTGAGTTTATAGTTTGATGGTAAAATTAAAGATTTGTTTTTAAAGGCACATTAGAATAATGGAATTTGTGTGCTGTTTGTAAACACACCATTCAAAGGTGCATTAGGGGAGAAAGGTAGCTGATGCTGGTTTTGATGCCAACCATCGACCTGGAAATGAGACTCAGCATTCAGCTGTCTTTCCTCCCAAACACAGCAAAGTAATTCAGGGGGGCATAGTATACCTTTTAGTTTAGGACAAACAATGTTGGTGTACTAGTATTCAAATGTGGCGTTTGACACACCAGATTATTTTTATTGCTGTTCTGGCTGGCTTTTTATGTCTGAAAATTCAACATTATCTCAGCGCTTTTGGAATTTCAATTGTGGTTGTTCCTTGTTTCACAATAATCCAGACCAAACTTTTTACTAAAAACAGAGATAAAAGAAGTAAAAAGAACTTAAGTGGCAGAGACGGATTACCCTGCAAGGAACCCCGGGGCAAAAATGAGCTGTGGGCCCCAATTTAAACACCCTGCACTCGCCCCCCCCCCCAGCCTCGGTTCTATGCAGAGCCCCATAAATCAACCAGTTTTCCATCCCTGGAGTACTAGCTGCACTAGCTTTGCTGTTTATTTTGTGATAATTTGATGGAGCACATGTTTTAAATGACTACGCATCATATAAGCACAAACTCAAATTAAATATATAAAGGCATTGAAAATGAGAAACAGGACCTCAATATTAGATAAAAGGCAGGAGCCGCCTTTGCAGTTTTTATTGTGTTTAGCCTGCAATTAATCAAACTGCAACCAATTCATTGCTGAGTAGACGATCTGTGGCCCTCGGGGGCCCCAGAGCAAACGTGAAGCCCAAGGTTTAAGCTGGATGAACAAGAAGCTTTAAAAACACTCTCAGTGAGGCAGCGGCTAAACCTCAGTGTGATGAATGAGTAAACTTGGATTGAAAACTCACTTGAGAGTGATGAGTATTTTATCAAATCATTACGCTTTGCCTCTTGACTGTGCCTGTACAGTAATTCTACGCTGCTGAAACAGTTCATTAGTTTTGCAGTGCGCACTTACACATTCTTCACTGTGCCTGCCATCTGGACTGTGAATCAGGTCATTACAAATTAACTGGTCAAAAAGTACAAGCAGGACAACAAAGGAGGAAATTAGCAGTTTGAACTTCACCAAGACATTCTGCTAATTTTTTACAACAGCTCGAAAGCTTTATTTACTCTGGTGACTAATTACAATATTGTGGATGCCACCGTAATGAGACAGGTGAGTGTATTTAAACTAGAATGCTGCTGTAGCTGTCTCTGCTCCAGTGTGCAGTGGATGTCAGACAGCTACTTTTTTGGGTTTGGAGACACCCACCAGGGCCATGCAGGCTTCCCAAGACATGCCAGCTCCATTTAAAGGCTCAGCGCTGAGCTGTGACTGTGCTGCTATTCGGATGGGCCCTGATAAAATTGTTTGCAGAGGTGTGATGGACAGTCGAGGTAATTATTCTGCTCGAGGTATAATGATTAGGCATTGCGGTTGAACACTCGTACACTCAGTATTTTGGTGAGTTGTTTTGATGCGTGATGAGCCTCCTGCCAGCGAGGTAGAGATGTGCTAGACAGCCTATTCTCACACCGACCTCGCTTGTTGTGACGGCTGCCGTGTTGCCATTAACTGTGGTCAATCAATAGCTCTTGGTTTTAAACTTTTAAGAAGTTCCTCTCAAACTGTTCTCAAACACCTTTCTCTTCCCTCGCCCCTATCACTGCTTTTTCCTAACATTTTCTGCGCTTAATTTATTTAAGTGAACATGATCCTCCAAAAAACAAACAAGAATGTTCACATCCTTTCTGTGTTGTTTTATTTTCACAAGCAAGAACAAAGTCTCATTGACAGTGAAAGCCTGACGAAGGCAAAAAGCTCTCCGGCTGAGCTTTGGTTGGGGATTAAAAATAATTAAAAATTTCCAACTCACAAGCTCTTGAAGGCTTTGGCTTAGTTTTGCACAGACTGTGAACACAGCAAAGGTGCACTGCAATATAGAAGCAACATACTGTACATTCTGCTCAGTTCATAGCTGGAGGCTCCCCTCCAGGAAGCTGGTGTGTTTTACATCCAGTACATGCAGCCTCCTGTCGTGGCCTCCAGGCTTCGCTTCCTGCAATCTGTCGGGAGCAATATTCATTATATTATAACATGACTTTTACTTTGAGCACCACCATCAAAAATGATTTAATAGCATTAAAATACTCCCCATGATTCACAGTCCCTCAGCTGGAAACAAGCACAAAACCTCAGCATAACATATCTCAGCATTCTCACAATCAGGTCAGGTGTTTACCTATTATCCCAATTCACAGTTTTGTAAAACTGCAGCTGCAGACTTTTTGTGTGATGGCAATTTGACTATTAAGCAAGCCTCATGCAAGTTCACATGTACAGTGGCCTCATATCAATTTGCATATTTGAGGCATTCCAGTGATTTACAGCAGAGAAGCAATTAAACTAAAGGATGTCTCGAGGGTCTCCACCTGGTTTGAACCCAAACAACCCTTTGATCTCCCGTAAGTGGCTGCATTCATATTGTCAGACCTTATCTGAATAGATTTCAATTATTTCTGAATTCATGCAGCATCACCAAAAGAGTTGGGGAGCAGAAGCAATCACTGCAAGATCTTGGATAAGTTGGGTGGTTGTGGCTCTCTCAGGATGTGTGTCATAACACTGCCCCCTTCTGGCCATAAGCAAAAAAAAGGTTCAGCAATGCAACTGTGTGGACTGGGTGTTTGTGTTTATAACCCCACACATTCAGGGGTCAGTAGCATTATTTTCCTGTCTGCACAGCTGTTGCACCTGCAGGCAAACACAGAAGACGTGAGGCGGAGGAAAGACTTTGTTCTGGCCCTCAGACTGCCGTCTGCTTTCACCTCATGTGTTAGTCACGTGAATCGTGCAGACAAGAGTTATAGCTTGTCCACCGAGGCGTTCTTCCCGCTTCCTCATGTATGTAAATGTGCTTTGCTGGTTTAGAAAGGTATCATGCCTTGGTTTGCCCATCTGCCGATAGCAAAATTCAATGAAACATATGGCATCCAGCACCATGTAGATTAATCAAACCTTTGAATGCAGCTAGATTAACACAGTTACGTTTATGTCTCCTAATCAAGCAGGCGGTGCCATTTTTTAATAAACTATTTATATATTTTGCTGTGTTGGGGAATGCACAACAGGGAACACTTGACATAGCATTCAAAAAGCAGGCGATAACTGCTCGCAGATACCAGCCTTTAGTTTATTCCAACAGCATAGCGTCGATAAGGGGTGGTGGGCGCTTATCAGTGCTGCTTTGGAAGAATAAACATTAAAGTTTGATATCTACAGCCCTGTTTGAATAATTAATTGCTGCTCACAAATTCACTGATTAACACTTTTTACGCTAGATCATTACTGGAACACTTTATTTTAACAGATGCAACATTACAGTCTGAGCCAAGGAAGCGAAACCATCTGAAATCCTACACAGAGCACATACACAGTCTGTGATATGCTTTGGCAACAAAATGGGTGCTGTGTGGTTCTTGCATATATTCTGTGACAACAAAGAGCCAAAGAAGCTGTGGAGGAGAGAGTATAAAAGACGGGGAAAGACACTCGACAGCCTTGAATCAAGATGTTCTGATGGCTTCTCACGTCGTCGTCGTCATCACCGCCGTCGTCGTCGACATGGAGCTGTTTGTCTGTCTCAGTCTGGGTTTCTTCATCGACTGGTTGCTGCACTCTCCCTGCAATCAAACAGGCCTTTTAAGTCAGCACTTTGTTCTTTACAAAGCAGAATTTCAGTTAATTAACAGAGAATTTCAGTCTAAACATGACGAGAGAGTTTTGTGTAGGAGGGAGGCGGATCATTTCTATTGTCAGCAGAAAGGAATAAAGATTCGGAAATGGATGTTGTTGTGATAAATTATTTTATAAAGTTATCTTTATTGTTTTATGATAATATTGTACTCACGAAGGCAACAGGTTGACTGCTGGGATCTGGGAATACTGCGACGTTGCTAAAACATAGTGTACGAGTGGAGAAAGCCATGCTAGCAGCTCAGGGAGGCTGTGCTTTCAGCTAATAGCTGCAGCTAGCATGCTAACATGCTCACAATGACAATGCTAATGGTACCGTTCAGCAGGAATAATGTATCATGTTCACCACATTTTTAGTGTGTTAGCGTGCTAATATTTGCCAATTAGCACTAAGCACCCAGTAATGCTGAGACTGATAGGAAAGTTACTTCACTTTACAAAACAAAGTATTGAACAAATTTAAATTGCGACCTTTTTTTATGACTTATTCCTGAGGTGGACATGAATGGACCATAGATAGTATAATAAGTGGACAGAGTATCCAGGTCTAAAAGTTGCTTTACCTTCGACAAAAACTAGCAAACTATTGGTTTGATTACAATCTGCAGTCATTGTAGCAACATCTGTGTTATCAGATGTTATTATCAGAACTGACAGAGAATAAAGATGATGAAAGTAAGCCCCAAGTTGAAAGAAAAGTGAAGGTGATAAAGACGGTCAAACAAGAGCACTTTTTCTAAGGAGACCATCCATCTCTTCCACTAGTGCTGCTTTGGATCTGGCCTGTGGGATTATGTTCAGTCAGTCAATAAGCAAGTCAGTCCGCCACTCGTCCGCTTAGTCAGTCACCCAGTTATCCAGTCAGCTGCAGAGTCACTCAGCAACTGAACCAGTCCGCTGGTCGAGCTGTCAGCCAGTAGCTAAGAAGAGAGTCCAGCCAAGAGAGAGCAGCCGCTACCCAAAATCCTGATGATTTCCAGATGAGAGCCCTACAGCGTGGCCTGAGCGGAGAACACACACACACACACACACACACACACACACAGAAAAAAAAGACAGAGTGGGAGAGGATGTAGGGAGGAAGGAGGGAGGAGGCGTCTGAAAAATGAATACAGTCAATGTGAGATGCAAAAGCTCAACAGAGGGAGCTTTTTCATCCACGACTGTGATGTTCATTTGCGTGTGTGGAGTTGTGTGAGGAGATCTGTGTGTGAGGATACCCACCATGATGCAGTGGTGGGCCCCGCTCATCGTCGTTTACCTGTCCGTCTACCTGGCCACCACTCAGCACCACAGGAAAGGTAGGTGGACTGACCCACCTGCTCCACATGTACCTTAAATCTGGATTATGGACCACAATGTCAGAATCGGCTGATTGAAATGATGCCTCATACATAAATTACAATGATTTGCGTGCTCATCAGGAGTAAACATTCCCAACGGTCCAGTCTTGGTTTATATGTGTGCGCATGTGTGTGTGTTGGTGAAAGAATGCATTTACCATCTGGACGTATCAGGATCCTTGCAACATGCAGGACATCAACAGATCATTTCTCAGTAAGAAGTGACTGCCCTGTTGTTACTGGATTCACTCACTGAGGAAATTCCTTTGTCAAGACTCACATAACTTAGAACCTTTGGATAAGCCACATGGCGCTAAAGCCGGGTACAGGACAGAAAAACACTGCGACTGATGATGGTTCTGCTGCTCCTTTAAAATTCATTTGAAAACATACAGATTTTAGATTACTGCAAACCCGTTTTCTAAGAGCTTTCTCTCCTCTGCCAGGAATCAATTTCTGGTTGGGAAAGTTGGAGAAATTGTTGGATTTCTATTCATCTGAACATGCCTGAACAAACCTTCACCTGCATTTTATTATTATTTAGGCATGTCAGCCCCAAAAGAAGTGCAGATGTTACTGGCTGAGCTTTTCTAAAGCGCAGAGAGCCTCCATTGTTAAGGCCATTATGTGTATTTGATGGGTGGAAAGTCATCACAAATGTTTCCAGTATTCTGGTATCCGCAGCGTCAAATTTTATCTCGTCTTCCCTACTGAGTGACTTCATTGCTTCGCCTCTCATAGCTTTGTCTCAAAGTGGGAGCATTGATGGAGAAGCCCATGTTTACACTGTAAATCATATGTTTTGCATCCAAATTGCTAGAAAAGTGAAATTCGTTTGGATTCTACCATCATGAATGGTGAACTGAAATGTAAAAGCCGAAGATGGGCCACCGTGGCAAAGATTTCATTCTCTGTTCATTTCCTCTTTCACTGTAAGACATCCAGACATCCATTTTGTTTTTCTTTCATCCTCTCTCTCTCTCTTTGTCTCTCGCTCTTCCTCTCTCATCAAGACTTCCCTCCAGCCAGGAATACCATTTAGCCCTGCTAATTAATGGATCTTTGTTGTTCCCCCATCTCCTTGCAAGCAGTTAGCAGGAGATTACAAGTTCCCTGCCTGTGCATAATGACATTGGGGGAAGCCTGCCCGTTCAAACACTTATTGTTTGGATCGCTGGATGAGGCGGGTGGGGGCTAAGGAACGAAAAGGCTTAGAGGAGAAGCAGAAGCTGGGATGTTGTAAGGCGGGACATCTTTGTTAGATATTTAACCTTGTTGTTGTTCCCCAGCTTTAACACATTAAAGTTTTAATATTGACTAAAATATCCTTCTTGATTAGATTTAGATTTAAGTTGACACTATGACATTTACTTGTTAATGGATCTGCATAGTGTAAGTATGCCAATATTTAGCCCTTGTAGATCCAATAATATCTGAATATCAGTAGTTTCCAGCTGATATATATATATCTATATATATATATATATATATATATATATATATATATATATATATATATATATATATAGATATCTATATATATATGTATGCATATATATATATAGATATATATATATATATATATATAGTGCAGCAATGCTGCATTCGTGTCATATCTGAGTTAACATTATTACCACTGGGCCTTTAAAAGCGGTCACGTCAATATTCATGTGGCTGCTGGCGTTTTGTTCTCTGGATTGTACACCATTTCATTCGATAAAAACTTACTTAAGGGGGGGAAAAAAGCTTTCCATGCTAGTTAGCTTCAGCTGTGGCTTGGACTCTCCATTTCCTCAAACGTCAGAACTGTCAAGATAGCTTTCTATTCCCTCCCTACCAGGCCTGCAGCTCAATTCCCACTCCTGGTTATCACCTGACATCCACACCCAACTGCGCACCTGTTCCCAGGCTCGAGCTCCTCATTATGTATCTGTGACCCTTTCCCTCAGTTCCCTGCCAGATAATATGTTAAGTAACCCAGCCGTCTGCCTGGCTGTCTGTCAGTCTACTTCTCTCATTATTATCATTCTTTGCCTTCCTGTTTGGATTTAGAGCCTGCCTTCCTCGCCCATTTTGTTCTGCTTCACACCAGCATTAACTTGAACTCTGTTTTCGACCTTCTACACTGTAAACTTTGCTTTTGGCTTTTCTGTTTGCCACTGCGACTCATGCATTTGAGTCTTCTGGATTGTCTCTTCCATGTAGGTATTCTATTTGTTGCTTTATAAATGGTGTAACACACACAGCCTGTGTCTACAGCAGTGCTGCTCCAACCTTGTGAGCATTAACCACTTATAACATGTTTAGTGCAAACTGATGTGGCTGCTGCTGGAAACATAAAACGCATATGTTCCTGTATGCCCAAGGACCACTGAGTTACAGAAAACAGTGGCATAGGGTAGTAGATAACATTTATGTAAATCACAGATTATTAATTTTAAATGTAAATCAGCATCGTGTTAGCCTCCGAGCTGTCATTTCCCTGCAGATCCTCCATCTTTTAGTAATATAACTCTTGTTCCAATGAGTGCACTTTCCCCTGGGTGTTGTTTTGTTTACATCGACAATGCCCCACTCGAGCTGGAGTGTCTCTTCAGTATCTAATATGACTGCACAGGCGTTCCTCCTCCCCTGCTGATCGTGCATTTGGGAGTCGCTCACTCAATGAGGAGTGTAAATCTTCACCTGCAAGTGGCGGTGCAATCATAGTTGCATGTCAGCGATGGACTGAAGGGAAATGATTTCAGTACTGAGGGTGCTTGTAGGGGTCAGAACAATTAGACTTAAATTACATGTTTTCAAGGCTTAAATAAATCCATTGTGTCTTGAAACAAGTGTGTGAGTGCTGAATGACAAGAATAATACCTTTCTGGTGTGTATGGCTGGAGGCAGGAGACAGTTAGCTTAGCATAAAGCCTGGAAATGTGGAGCAAAACCAGTTGTTTGTGTGGGTCTCAATAAAAGATCCTTGTTCATATTTTTACACTGTGAGTGTGCTGTCTGAACCACAAACAGTTGTTGTTTAATTTTCTCAGAAAGTATTAGCTTCACCTAAAGACTGGAAATAGAAGGAAACAGCACACCTGAGTCGGTAAAAAGGTAACACCAAACACAAGCCTGGCTAGCCATTTCCTCTGTAAGCTGACTGTTGTGACACTCGTGTGACTCCTGTTACAAAAGCAAATAAACATTTTACCCAAAAATGGCCAATTTGCACGCAGGAACTTTGGACTCTTGATCTCAGCATTTCTAAAATCTTGGCTACAACCATGTTGGTTTGGGCAAATTTGAGAGGTAAGGAGTTTGAGATAATATGCTGAGGATTAGACAGCTGTACCATATGGGTTTTATTATTCTTAAAGTCCACTATACACCAACAGATTTTCTTTACATTCTGAATGGTGGCTGGACTGTGGAAATAAAGCTGGAGCTGCAACCGGCAGTCACCCAAGCAGGAAGCAGGTACATGGGGAGATCAGCCAGCGCATGAGGCTTTGGCTGACCTAACAAAGGCTGTAAAGCTAAATGTAACCGGTCAGTGAGGCTCCAGGCAGCCGGAATGATTATTACTGCAGAACTGGCGAGGCAATGCCCCGCAGATGCCGCCGTAGGGTAGGAGGACAACTGGATCCAAATTCAGATGAAGCCTGGTGTTTTCACTGTATACCTCATTAAGTTCTGTATGTGTGATTTGTGTGTTGGCTCACATGCATAAGCCAAGCACTGGATGGCAACTGTGTATGTGAAACACTGGAAAAAGAAAGTGAGATGTCTAGAGGCACTCAAAGAAATTTTTGACTTACTTCATTATGCCTTGAATCCCCTTTCAGCTATAATCAGCTTTGCGTTTCACCTCACTCTGCTGAATTGTTCTTGGAGGCTCACACAATAGAGGGCGTATAATATGAAAACATTAAAGTCTGAACAGCAACAGTAGTCAAATTATAAACAGTATGCAAAGGGAATATGCTGATGGGATTCGTCTGCATCCTTGTGTGACTCCTCTTTCATTTCTCATCCTTTTCATCCGAGCCCTGTTCAGACATGACTTCCCAAAGTCTTATAACCGGTGGGAATATCTGGTCTCTATCACAAAGTGCTATCATGCAAAAATGAGAATGCAGATACAAGGTTGTGAGATCAGGCTGGTCCATTAATCATTCCATGGATACAAATATGTCCTTCTAATTTGATTAAAAATGTAGATTTGCAATGTACTCTTGCATTTTTGAATAGATAAAATATCTGCTGCCCACCAATGGCAAAAAAACAGGATGTAATTTAGTAATTAGAAGTGCTGGTAGGCAGGCAGAGCCAGTGTAGCTGTTTCCTCCATTTCCAGTTGTTGTTCTGTGCTAGGCTAAGCTAACCACATGCTGTCTGAAGCTTCGTATTTAACACACAGACATAAGGGTGTTAATAATCTTCTTATTCAGCTGTGTGAAAGTAAGAGAATACCCATATTCCCCAAAGTGTTGAATTATTCCTTTAATTCTATGGCCTCTATGAACTCTATTTTCTTATTCTCAAATTTTCTGATTGATGCAAGACAATCAGAAAATTTGTGCTATGTGCTATCAGATTAATGTAGCAAATGTAGTGAATAAAAACCTATAAGAAACAAGTAAATAACATAAAAATACACAGTAGTGAAGTGCCAAAACCTCAAATTTGTATTTAAACTAGGTACTTGAGTAAATGTACTTAGTTACTCTCTACCTCCGGGCGAGAGGTGTGTGACCATGTGGAACTGCCTCCCCTTATCACCTCCATTAAAATATGGATTTCACTGTATTGTTATCTTTGAGATGTGGCTACAGAGACTGTCTCCATCAGCTGGGAGCGAGCGGTTTCATTCCAGCCCTATCTGGACACCTCAGATTACAGGGTCCCTGGACCGACGCTTTGAAATGCGACCAGTTGAGGTCATCAACACGTGCCCCTCTGTGAGCGCGGTTTCCTCAGCTCTGGATGCACTGGCCACTGCCTCTTGTAAATGTAGGAGCATCTGTGGCTCAGGTCGAAGACCAATTACCCTCTGCACAGCTGCAGCCAGATTCTGTCACACCTGCATAATATTTGAGCAGTAATGTATCTGTGTTAACATCTGGCCCACCCACATGCATACCATGCTGGTGAATGTGGTGTCTAATTTCTTGAAGATGCAGACGATCCTCTAATCTAATTTCCTGCTCTTATATGTTCCAGCTTTGTATCCATCTGCATATAGGATAAAGCGTGGGACATATTCATTGATCAACCCCACGTTCCAGCGTTCAGTGGAGGATGTCAACCTGCTGTTTGAGGTCAGTGGTGATCCTGTGGGTTCATGGTTCAGGCCTCAGTGGTTCATTTCTGGACTCAGTTCAAATATGCTGAGAATGTGCAAAAGGTTTTTCCATGTCCCACATTTGTGATCTGTCCTGAAAGGTCTCAGTTAAAGAGTGAAGACAGTGTACATGCTGCATGTGATGTATTTACCTGAAGCTTTCTGGACATTGATTAAAATCTTGTTTTAAATTAACTTCACACAGAGATAAATAGTGTCTTTGGTAGGTCAGTATGGCTGAACCTAACTTAGTTAGTAGTCTAAGTGGATAGTTCCTGAACATTTTTCTTAATGGACCCCTGGTCTCTCAGATCCTGCTAGCTGGAATGCAGATCCAAGGTGCAGAACACACCATGCTGATCCCAGATGAGGAGCTGGCCTCCATGAGGAGCACAGAGAGGCTGGAGGTCATCTGCGATGACGTGCTGCCCAAGAAGCTCTCCGACATTCGGCGTCTGGCGGCAGAGCTCGCGCAGCGCCGGCAACCCCTGAGCCGGCAGGACTTTGAGAGGACGGTGCTGACCCTGGTGTACACCACTCAGACGCTGTCTCGAGTCAGCAACGAGCAGCAGAGAGCGGCGTGGACGGATGCTGTGATACAGCTGTTCAGAGCTGTTCAAAAGGACCTCAGACTCTCTTGAGCTGTTAAGTCCCAACTTTGTACAGAGCCCACACACTAATACTGTGCAGAAACTAATTGCTATCGTACAGGCCTGCTATTTCTGTGGTTATTCAACAAATCAAAGTTTGACAAAAAACAAATCCTCCCCAAGCAATTAATTCAAGGTCTATCAGCTCTTTCCAGAGTCTTCAACCACTTCATGGAGGCTTCTTCTGATGCAGTCCACTCAGTAGCTCAAATACCTGAGCTTTCAAAGGAATCTGCAGTGGACAAAGTGAAGTGTGAAGTGAGGTATTTTTGTTAAACTGTTTCCAAAGTAAAAAGTGAACTTTCATACTGCAGAAATGAATGTACTTTACTGCCGTGTGCTTACAGGAAATGATGCAACACCCGAGCTGTGAATCAAACTCTGGATATTCACTGCAGATTTGTTGCAATGTATAATAAATAATACATAAAACATTTAAAACTTGAAGGCTGAATATTTTTCCAAAGGTTTAATCTTGTTTCTTTCTTTGCAGTCTCACCATGAAAACCAAAATGTATTTAAATGCTTTGCAGCAATCTGCTCCACTCACTTTCCACCTGCAGCACATTCAAAAATCTGCTTTGTGCGCGTTTACACCCCCAAGTGGTGGGCAAGTGTGTTTCCTGTCTGAACATTAACACAAGGTGAGTAAGTATTGAATGTTCACATATCTTAATACCACTTGGAAGTCTTATCCAGATCACAGTCCCCTACAAGCCAACCCTGTCCAGTTGTCCAGTTGTAATATAAATATATTCATCTTAAGGAGGCTAAAGAGCTGTTTACGTGTCACACAAAAATATGAAAACACATGTCCTTTTGCCAGGGATTGTGAAAAATAAGATAATACGACAGTATGTTTGCTTCATCTACATGCTTTTTTATTGGACAGTTTTGCTCTTGAGATGAAGACAGGAAGCAGTGGGAGAGAGAGGAGTGTGATCTTCAACAAGGCTGGAACCAAACTGGAGACTCGGCATCCTCAGCACTGGACCACTATGACATCCTGGTTTAATTGCTGTTTTAGTCCCCTGAAATTTTTACCGTCCAAAAACAATGTTACGCTGTAGTAAACAGGGACAAGTCAGGCACTAGGACCAAGCGGAACACGGCCGCTCGAGCTGAAGCCCGTTTCCCGTCGTTTAGCTCCCCGATTGGCCCTCCCGTTTCACGTGTGATTGGCCGTCCCCGCTGTCACTCCACCTGGTTTGCACACCTGCTAGTCTGCAGTCAGGAGTCCTTGTTAATCTGCTACTGTAAACTGGGCGTCTGTTCTGCCTGGCGTGGGTCACGTCAGCGAGGAGGATTGTAATATCAGAGGTTTCCTTTACGTTAACGTTTGAATCGGTGTCCGTGTGTGTGTGTACGCGTGTGTGTGTGTGTGTGTGGTAATTAGGCGCAGCCAGGATGGCTAAAAAAGAAAAGTGGACAAAAGAGACTTCAAAGTGTAAGTTCCTCAAAGAAATGCGTTACACCCATCCTGCAACACCTTCACTGGCTCCAGTAAAGCAGCATGTCCACTTCAAGGTCCTCCTCATCATTTACAAAGCTCCCAATAATCTCGTAAAGTGTATTAGATTTATTGATTAGAATTTTATTAAAAATGCTTGTGTCCCCCGCAGCTCTGCAATCAAAATTTCATCCTTGATTGCAACTGTTTGATCCTCTTTAAATGTTCCTTATATGAAGCTTAAAACATAAGACCAGCTTCATGTATCTGCACGAGCCACAGGATGGCCTCATTAATCAAATGTGTCCCCACTGAGCTTTTCTAAATTCCCACATGCCTGCAGTCTGAACTTGGACACTTGACTGCTCTCAAATAATTGGGAATAGTAATGTATCCATAGTTTGACTTTTCTGATTTCCCTGACCTTTGATCTACTTTAAATCAAACTGTGCATTAGTTTGAAAACTCCACCCGCCAGCGCTGACTGTGGACATGCTGGATGTCATCAGATTACTTTAGACGACATTAGGTGCTTTGCTGCGTTGAGAAAAGACTGCGCATCCCATTTGAGTTGTCAGTAAAATCCCTTTGAACTCCAAACGGCAGATTTGCTTAAGAGTCTGTGTACATCAATACCCTTGATTGCCCATTTGTGCAAACTGTAAAATGTTTGATAGATGTTTGCTTCAAAGCCACACATTTCCCCCTCTCGTTTTGGGAAATAGGTACTTGCCGTAATGCGCTTTCATGCAGTTCACTCATGTTGGAGTGGATAGAAAGTATATATCTGGTTTGTTCTGTTTTCCCTCCTCGAGTCAGTTGGGTTTTACATTTGAGTACATCTTAGTATCTTGGTTCAATTCAAGCTTTTAACAAGCCTCGGAAATGCTGGCCGCCCAAATATTGATCATATCCTGCCACCAGAGCTGCATGTTCTCCACAAGCGTTTACTTTCTGAAAACATATATGATGACGACAGGAATATTTTTTTGCAGCACTTTCAGTCTCTTTCTCAGCACGTCAGCATTCATCCGATGCCCGAGCGACTGCCGCTGACTCGGGAGGGGCTGATTGATGAGGAGGTGAAGGCTGCGGTGATGGAATTTCCTTTCCAAAGAGAGGATCAGCCTTCACTCGCCTCACAGCTCCAACGATGATGATGGCGAGGATGAGTTTCAGGATGTTTTTGGCCACCACTTGACGGAGCGTAAAGAAGCCGGGACACTGAAGGAAGCAGCTCGGGATTTTTTCCCAGCCATTGAGTCTGGCAGCAGAGTTTCATTAAGACCTCTGTGTTGCATGTGCTGTATTGATCACTGTGCCCCAAATCCTCGAAACAAGACGTTTATCACTGCAGCTGTTTTCGCACACTTTCTCTTTACAGGCTGACTGAAAAGCCAGTAAATTGGAAGGACTTGTTGTATTGTATTTGCCCAGCCAGTCATCCAGCTTCACTGAAGATAGAATATATTGGATACATTTTCTTCATATTACACTGAAGCTCTTCACCGAGTTCTTAAACTGACTAACTGCGCTGCGTGTCTTTATCTTCATCTCCTCCTGTGTGATTATGGAATAGATTGAAGAAGAAAAATGAGGCTTTTACCTGGTTTATTGACTTATCAGTAAAGCTCATGAAAAATGAGCCTGCAATATTTCATCTGTTTAGTGTATTATCCCCTGAATGTCATGCACAACCCCCAGCAGCACAATGTATGCTGAGAGAGCGGCACCAAGTGGCTGCAGGCGGAACAGCAGCCTTTGAGTCTGAAACTTGTCCCTAAAGTCAGCTTCATTAGTTTTGTGATGTTTTAAAAACACCACAGAGACACTAATAGTAATAAAATATATCCTTGTACCATTTCTGTTTTTTAGGTTACAATCACAAATGTATTACCTCATTATAAGGACATAATTTCACACAGAACTGACCCAAAAGATGAAGAGACAGAATTAAGTCAACAGAAATCCGTCAGTATAGATAATCAAAAGCCATTTGTCCATGTGGGACCAGTAATATAATATTTCACTTACTGACATACACACAGTAGTAGCAGTTGTTATGTGGGCAGCTTCTGCTGTTGTAGTGTCGAAGTTAACATCTTATATAAAATATCAAATTGCATATAATGTATTATCAACAGGTGTCATTAAAGCTGGAGGGCTTTTACTGAAACTCATAGCTCTTTGATGATCATATAATGAGCAATAAAACATAAAACTACTAAGTGCTTTAACTAACGACTGCCTGATCCAGTGATAATGCAGCTGAACATAACCGTGAAATTCTCACTAGGGGGCAGCATTTTCCAAATGTTGATTCCCTGTTGAGTCCTCACTCACGTTATCAGTCATGATTTCTTCAGTTGTTACTGATTTGTGCAGATGTTAGGAGGAACAGGGACTTGAACTCATCATTTCAATATATTTTTGTCATGCTGACACAAGATGTGTGCTGCTGACAAAACTCAACAACGTGGCACCACTAATTTGATTTCTCTTTTTCTTTTGGTGGGTGTGTTTGTGTTCAGAGGCAGCTTAATTAGAACTGAATCTTGTCAGAACTGGAATTTTTCCTGCAAGAAATATTCTGTGATCACCTCCAGCTGAGCACACAGTTGTTTTAACTCAAGCTTATCAGCTGCATATGTTTTCCCCACAGCTGTCAGACATATTTTCATGCTTCAAATCTCACTCTGCTGGCAGAGAGGGACAGATAAGATATCACGACGTGTCACACATATACACACCAAATTAAGCAACTCAATGCTTTTCCATGTGGTTTATAAAATGAGCAAAGATTTGAACTTGTGATATAACTCAAGGTTGTCTAATAATGAGAAAATGATTCAGGATCTTGATCTCAGGCCTCAAACACTCCGGCAACACTCCTGAAAACATTGGCTGATGTGTAGGAATAAAACACAGAATGAAAGCCGTGACTCAAAAACTCCTGACATAAGACAGCATGTTAGGATGTGATTTAGGAGCTGAAGCCACGAGCAGGTTGAAGTCATCAACATGTGTCTGTCAGCGTGTGTCATCCCAGCATCTTGGGTGGGTGATTCTGCAGTTTTCTTGCATTGCTAATAGCAGTTTCACTGACACCGCCCTGCATGACTAAATGACTATCATGACCGTCTTAAAGGTTAGGACTGAACTTCTAAAGAGTTAGCTTTTCTGCAGTTCGTTAGCAGAGACCACAGCCCCGGAAACAAGTCAAGGTCATTTCTGAAGCCCTGTTGTTCTAATGTGGCTAATGTGGTGTGTGAAAGAGGTGTCAGCAGGGGAAGCTGTGGATGGATGGATGGATGGATGGATGGATGCAGGTGCAATGCATCAGTCAGGGAGTGGGATACTTATCTGTGTTGCAGAGTGGGATCGAGAGCAGGCAGCCTGCTCCAAACAGCCTTCTGTTCTCTCTGGCTTCCAGGAAACCGAACAATATTTCACAAAAACATCACAACAGCTGCGTGACTGTCGGGACAAACTGCAAAGCATGAATGCAGCAGGAGAAACAGTGTTGAGTGGATTATTATCGTCCTGATACATTGAGCGTCAGGATTTAAATCATCCGAGTGTCTGCCCATACCTTGTTTATTTATGCTGTTGAACTGAAGCCAGTACAGTTATCACAACCATCCCACTTGTGGGATACTTTTCAGCTTTCCCACCAAGTTGATTTGTTTGGCATAACAGAGCTTGTGATAAGGCGACGGGAGAAAGAAAGTTTGGAGGTTAATACTCTGAACCCTCCCAAGCTCTTATCGGACAGTTTTACAAAGAGGTTCAGGATTCACATGGGATTTGGGTAGTCTGTTTTTCATCACGCCCTGGGTCCATAATTTGATTTGGCCTGTTCGGCTCTCCACAGGTGTAGCGGTCTCAAAGGGAAGCCTCAGTCAAACCATGAAAGCACAAGTGATTGATAATGCTGCTGTGTGAGGACGATGTTCCTGGTGAGACTGTGCTGGTCTCTTATCTCATGGATCCTTGGAGAATGGAAGTTAATCATCTAGTCAGCCTCCAAGGGGACCAGAAAAGATGAGGTCTACATGAGAATCATTTTAAAGCTGCTCCGATCGATAGACTTCTTTATTATTGTTATTAAAGGACTAGTTAAACAGTTTGGAAAAATACGCTTATTTGCTTGACATGAAAAGACTCTCAAACCCGTCCATTAAACAGGAGGAGGCAGATAGCTTAGCACTTTAAACAACAGGAAATATCTAAACTCATTAAAAGAGTCATTAAATGAGTCAGTACTTCTAAACTTACAAATATATCTCATCTGCTTAATCTGAGGTGTAGAAACAATGTCAGTGTTGTGTTTATGTGTTCTGCTGCCCCCGAGTGGCCAAAATAATCAAAAGCAGCTGCAGCCGCATTCACTTTATCACAGAGTCCTCTCTTACCCACTCGGCAGAGGGCCAAGATGGCAGTAAATTCACATTTTAACTTGTCACCATTGCTGGAGATGTTAGCCGTGACAAATGGCGCGTTCCACTTCACGCTGAACAGGCACCTCTTCGCATTGCCATTTACTGAAGACATATGAGATCAGCAGGGGCAGTTTATACAGAAAAACAACTGCAGAAGAAGAATGTTATTTGATTTTGATGTGCTTCATGCCCAAATCCAGAGCTTGCTGATGAAATGTTATGACAGAGCAGGAAGACCCCAAATCACTGTGGTTCAAAGCCCCAGACACCCCTTGATTGCAAGTCCGAAGATCCTCAACGCTGCATCACATGACCACAAAGCCACTTTTTCCTCATATAATGAATCCTTGCATTCTGGCTGTGCGTGGCCGCATTTAGAGGCATTCTTTTGATATAAACTCTGGTATAAAGTTTCATAGCAGTCTCTTATTCAGGCTTGCTGGCTGCAGAAAAGCCACAGCCCTTCTTTCTAATAGCCCATAACTCTGCAAATTTGCAAACTTATCCTCGCAGAGATTTCTGAACTAACTGTGGGTCAAAGACAGGCCCTGGTGGGACTCCGTGGAACCAGATCTTGCTTGTATGAGTGAGTAAACAGCCAAGGCAGAAGAGGTGTGCTCGTAGCTCATGGTTCATAGTAATCCGTCATGTCACGTTTGATTTCCTACTTGGAAAATGAATGTTTGTTGAAACTCAGCGTTGCTTCCGTTGAACTCTGTGATCAGTGGTAAGTGATACAGCAACAGCAGGTGGCCGAGATTCAAACACTTGACTGTAAACGAATTCAGCTCAACACGACTCGGTTCTCTGGTGGATTTCTTTGTTTAGAGAAGAATTAATCATTAGGGTCAGCAGTCTGCCAGCTTTATTTTAACTGTGGTCGTCTTAGTTTGGTTTTAATGGACGTTGTGCCTTAGCATAACAAGCTCAGGAAACTAAGTGTCAGAAGTGGGAATGGCAGTTTTAGTTTCTCAAAGAGCAAACCTTAAAATGCAGAGTGTTTGTCTGTGTGTGAGTGTGTGTGTGTGTGTGTGTGTGTGTGTGTGTGTGTGTGTGTGAGGGCTTCTGAGCCAAATCACCAGAGGCTGCTTGCCTGTCCCATTATGTGTTTGGTGTCAAACTGACTGTGAAGAGGAGTACAGGCCCCCTGGGAGACGTATTCCAGCCATAAACTCACACTTTGCTTACTCCCTCATTTCTCTATCTGATTTGTATATCATCTTTCCACACTCTTAAGGTATAATAAACAGTGCTGTAAATGTCCTTGTCCTCTCCCTGACCCTTACAGTACTCAGTGATTCGCCTGCCCCGCCTTTGTTTCCCTTCACAGAAAGGAAACATGTTTATTGGGAACAAATGATAGAAAACAAAGACAACAAAGATTCATTGGCCTCCGGTTGCTTTTTACAGCGGCCCGATTTGAAGAAACAGATGTGCAGTCACAAAGTGGCTCTGCAGATGCTTTCAGTTTGGCTCCAGTCACCACACAGCAGACCGTCAGTCGCTCTGACGTGTGGGACTGAATGTTCATTGGCAAGTTTAGGGGTTTTTTTGTTTTGTTTTATTTTGTTGTTTATAAAAACTGAAACTCATTAAACTCCTTGTCCAAATTCATAACTACTGCACTTTTAACTTCAGAGTCACACTGATTGAACCGGTGGGGTTTTTTTATCCAGAAGAATCTATAATTTATGTGTAATGAGCAGAATTGTGCATAGCTTCTGGGCATTCCTTTCAAAATACCAGCATATACAATCACAGTCCTACAATGTTGTCGACTGCCTTCACGGCG
Organism: Scatophagus argus; assembly: GCF_020382885.2. NCBI lineage: Eukaryota > Metazoa > Chordata > Actinopteri > Scatophagidae > Scatophagus > Scatophagus argus. The sequence goes on along the minus strand of NC_058514.1, from coordinate 3,365,264 downwards.
TATCCGGCCATCTTTACCCAGGAAATCCTTGTCTGGTTGCAGTGCCAGGGTCGCCTAAAGTCATACACAAGAGCATCACGCGAAATACAGCACAGGCTTCTCCCTCTGCGCTCAGCCAGCCACAAATACTTTGCATATAATCAAAGAGAAACAACAAATCCTGAACTGCTTATGTTAGCTGTTTGTTTTCAACAGTGATCTCATAAAGTATCTACCTAATTTACATTCTTTTTCAATGAGCTCTAGCACAGCGCACAGCTGGCGTAGGATGCCAAGAACAAGGTTGCGTGTATGCAGAATATGCAGTCAACGCTGGAAAGAAATACACATTTACTCCAGCACTGTACTCACGTAAAATTCTGAGGTACTTTTTACTTTATACTCCACTTCATCTGACTCAGCTTAAGTTAATTTACAGATTCATATGAATTATATACAAAATAAATATACAGATAAGACACTATTAGCACCAACTTTATCAGCTGCAGCATTAAAGCAACTTTTACTTTTATTTTTGGAACTCAAGCACATTTTGATCATAGTACATTTGTACTTTACTTAAATAGGACTTGAATGCTGAACACAGTATTGCTACACTGTGGTATTGCTGTTTTTAAACATCTGAGTACTTCTCCCCGAGCTGACCGTCTACGCCTATCCGTCAATAAAGTCGCTGTGTGTAGATTGATTCTGCTGGTCTTGGCCTAAATCTCAATAGATAATAAATCATACAAAGATCCATTCAGTAAATCAGTATTACATAATTTAATGGCAGAACTTCATGAATACTCAGATCAGATATATACTGATTCGTCAATACGACTAATGTAACAGTGGTTGCTCTTAGCGTCAACTGAAAACTGTAAACTGAATCACTTCTACTCATACAATAAGGCCTCAGGTTTGCTGCTGCTTCGTGTAGCACTTGTTGCACTCACCGCACTTCATGTATTATTTTACACATGAGCTCACCTGTGATTGGCCCTGAGGTGTTGCTTCAAGTTGGCCGCCCCTCACCTTGCTGCTACTCTCGGCCTGAAATACGCGCTTCGAGTGAGCCAGAGTTTCCTGCCCTGCTGTTGCAGCTTCCAAGTGCTGCAGCTATTATGCATATCGTGAGTCCACATATTGGCTCCGTTTGTTGGTAAATGTCCATAAACTATGAGGCTGCTGTCGGTTTTATAGCTCTCCCACAGATATGCTTGTGGGCAATTACACAAGAGTGACTGAGTGAAGTTATGGCCAAGTCCCTTAAATAAAAAACTACTGGTTTTCTTTTCCAAAAAGAATGTATAAATAATATTCATTAATAATATTTATTTACATTACACACTGTAATAAAATTAAATGCTGCAACATAAAATCTAATTCCAAGATGAAGCTTTGAGCCAGGAAAATTTGAAAGGAGACCGACTGACATGCATTAATACTACAGTGTCTCTCATTAAGTCCTGCACAGGACTACAGGGGTACAACAAAGTGACCGCGTCCCTGCAAAAGTGATGGACTCATTTGAGGCAGATGGACGTCCAACCCAATCTGGAATTGAGACAAAGACGTGGGCCCCAAGGTCCCCTGAGAAAGTGAGTCCACAGGTTAATTCTGACTTAATCAATGAGAGCCTTGCATGGAATTACCTGAGAGTATTCCAGATTTTCCACTCAGCTAATTAGCACTATTCATCTACTTGAGGCGGAGACAGTCCCACGACGCCCACAGGGTCAAACTAATTAAACAGTTTGGCTCTATACGGCCCTTCGTCGCTGCCTTCCTCCTCAGAAGGTCTGAGCAGCGCCATGGGGGCTGGGCGGGGCATTCCATTTTGGTCCGCAGACATGCAGACCGGGCTTTGATTATTGATCAGGACCTCTGTTGGGGGTTACCCTGCAGAAGTAATCAGGAAAATGGGGAGTGGCAGGTCACAAACCGCATTGTAATTGAATTGTTGCAGGGCAGGCAAAATGACGAACAACTCAAAGTGATATAAAGAGGGGGAGGGTCCCGCTCAGAACAAGGACTCATGAGTGATTTCAGCACTATGGTGGTTTGTCATCTACTGGCAAGCAACAATTGGTGCTGGAATTAAAAGCTGACAGCTGATAGATGATGGGCGTACAGGGTGTGTTTGTTTGTTCCAAGTTTTGAATATCCTCCAAGTTCCACATGATACCTCTTGTGCCTCTTGTCACATGAGTTTATAATAATCGTGATGGGCTGATTGTTTTCCCAAAACGAGCCTCCTCCTCCTCATGACGAAGTACAGCTAACCTTGGACATGCCAGCAGCCCTCCAATGAGGATGAAGTCACAGCTTTGTATTCCTTCTATAATATAATCTTCTCCCCATGCTACTCCATTTTAAAAGATCAGAAGGTTTTACACCCAGCATGTGATGTGAGTGATTCAAATCAAAACTGATAGGAAAAGTGGAAAATCAGATTTACAGCGATTATACTCAGCTGCCACAAATGTTGCCTTACCCTCACGCTGCAGAGCCACTCAGCCAGAGGAAACGACTGAATCCTTGTCTGAAATTAGCAAAAATGGCTAAAAGTCAGAATGATGCTGCAGAATGGATCTGCAGTTTCAACAAACAGCCTTAATGTTTATCATAACTGATAGGACTGAAAGAAAACAGACGTGGTGGGGTTTCAGTTTCGTACTGAAGATGGTTCTTTAAAAGCGCTGTCTGACTCCAGCAAGCAAAGCAGTAACAATAACTAAACGCAGCAGTTATTCAGATGACCCCATCTTACTGCTAATTCTGGACATATTGATTAGGCTGTCTGAGTGTCAGTCAGTGAGTCCCTCAGGATTTGATTGGTTTGGTCTTTAGAGGCCCCCAGATTGAAATGTAAGCATGAAATAAATAATGAGTCCTGAAGCTGTAAGCCATGTTACTAAAGGGTGATTTCACTAAAAATGCCAACATATGTAAAACTGCACTTTTTCAGCCACTTGGAGGCAGAGACACAAGGTGAAAACATAACATGTGACGCATTCACATCTCCGAAACCTTTTATGACTAACGTGTTTTTATGCAATTTGCACACCCATGAAAATCTTACATTAAAAACCTCAAAACTGAGTGCACAAAGTATATGTTATTCTGAAGTAATCTGTAAAGTAGCTTGAGGCAGGTTGTCCTGTTTCAGCACTTTCAGCTAATGCAGCGTCTGCACAGCGTATGTATATGTAAGCCCACTGTTAAAAACATCATCCATCAAGATGAGTAACAACACGGCCAACTGAGGCTCTTAACAATGAATTAAAGCTAATCGAACTCTAGTATGCCGATGACAAAATGCTTTCAGATGTTGATTTATCTTGTGATTGGTCATGCTCGTCAGCTGACCCCTGACCTCAGGAAGCATATAAAACAGCAGGAAGTTTACACAAACCCCAATTTATAAGTGATGGGTGACACAGGACCTCTACACGCTCTCTGCTGCTGCCATCCAGGCACTCATCTCTGATAAATTGGCCTTTGTTTCACATAAATTTATGCATTATGGGGCTGTAAGTCTGCGTAATATTTAGACATCTCTGCTGAGTCCATGAATTTACTGAGGGAACAGTCATAAGATAAAGTCATGGGAAAAATTACATGATTTTATTAATCATGTGAATCCATAAAAAGTGAAATCTATTTAGTTCTCAAACGGGAAACACATACAAATAAATAGCTGTTAGAAGCATTTTCAAAACTTTATGTTGTTGGGATCCTTGAATGGAGTTTTCAGGTATACAGTTTTGCAGAGGACAAACAGCATCGTAACGTTATCATGAAGTGGAAAACAGGCCACATCATTTCAGTAAGGCAGTATCTCTGGCAATAAGCAAACTATAGTTGCCTGAATGTAAGATTTATGCAAGTCTTTGCTAGTTTTTCAAATGATTTCACTGTTGCAGAGGTCATAAATACACTCATCTGTCAAACTTTAGATTTACATGTCAGTAGCTGCTGGATCAGTTCTTCATTTTTACTGCAGAGAGAGAGACCAAATGTTGATACTTACAAAAGGACAAGAGTGCAGAGGAGGCTTTTCCAGCAGTGTACTCACAAAGTGGTGGGTCTGTTTAGTGTTGAATAAGTAATAAAAAAGAGCTGTTGTGCCCCAGGAGTTACAAGGCCAGGACATACTGAAGCCATGACCTACAAGCTGAGGCATAATTTGAACCTCCTCTTGTACTCTGTGCTTCCTTCCACAGGTGAGTGATTTTGGTGGGTGTCAAGGGGCTGGTTGGTCGAGGGGAATGGCGGGTGAAGGTAAAAGGAAGAAAGCATGCAGCTCCTCTGGGACTGAATAATTTGAGGTGGGTATCTGGGACCTGAAGGTTCACGGTGAGTGGTTGCCAGGATTGCAGTTCCGTGGGGAAGTCTGAGGTGTGTCAAAGGGTTTGCAGTCACCTTGCAGTCCCACCGCATGGGAACTGACATCATGCATCTGTGTCTAATGCCAGGGTCGGGTAAGGGATACGACTTGACCCTTGGCCTCTGGTGAAATTCAGCCATTCGTCATGCTTTGCTGGATCAGGGGCTGCAGCTCCTGGCACATCTGTTCATAATGCAGGTAGTGTGTGGGGGAGCTGCGGCTTCTGTGAATCCGAACAATCTGCTGATGTATATAAATTGATGGCAGTTGAGCCATGTGCTTCTAGAGAGACCCTGGCTCTCAGCTTAATGAGGTTGTATATCCTTTGTGTTTTAGCCAGTCTGGGGTGGACAGTACTAACCTTTGAACCCTGAAACATCCAAAAGAATCTTGATAAGATGCACTGAGAGATAGTTCAAAATGCCAATACATCAGGGAGTTTATTTTTGCCCACTGATTCATAAAGTGTCCATCCATCTTTACACTTCAAACAATGCCATGGTTGTTGCAAAATGTCCCATTTAGCTGTCTGCGGGTGTTTAAAATGATCGTGAAAAGGAGCCTTCACATGTTTACATTGTCTAAGACCGATGATGCTAGCTCCCTTTAGCTTACTCACTCTGTGTACACAGTGTTACTTTTTGTTTGGCTATGTGTAAAGCCAGACCTCCATATTCTCTCACATTGTTGGTCAAACAAAAGAGTTTCTCAGGCTCTCTGAAGTGTTTAGTTGGCTATTTTGGTTGGAACAAGGACCTAGAGCGATTTCCACCATGTTTCAGACTGTATGAGTGACTAAATCGAGGCTTTTAATATTGCAGCACAAAAACTTGCTTGGACTTGCTATGTGTGAAACTGACTGAGCACTTGGCCTCTTCTTTTTGTTTTCAGTCTTTTGGATTAAAACCATTCATAGAATTAACAGTCACTGTGTTTTGACTTGTTGAAGGAGTTGCTGCGACTGCACAAAATCCATTTCCGAACTCGGTCAGAGAGGTCAGCCTGTGATTGACACCAGGACTATGATAGACAGGTGACCTCTGGCCTTAAATGAAGGCTCAAACGGGCAATCATGACACCGACATGATCTACTTAAAGCAAGGAACGCCCACAGAATGTATATGCCATCAACCGCATCGAACACAATGGCAACTATTGAGTGACCTTGTTTTCTTTGAGCCGATCAAGAAGAAAATCCGCCCTCTCCACCTGATTGAAATTCCTGCAGAGGAGCTGCATGAAGATCTGATGTTACAGCATTGATCCAGAGTGACAGTCAAATTACAGGAATTCAGATGAAGACGATAAAACAAATTTCAGTCCACCCTCAAGCAGACTTTTATCTCTGTCTCCATCCCAAACTTTTCGTTGAAGTTTCGTTGTAAATTATGACAAATGGCGCAGGGGAGGAATGCGCTTGTTGCAACAGGCCTTTTCTTTTTTCTTTTAAGGAATGTCTCCAATTGATATGTGGTGTTTGATCAGTATCAGTCACTGATGATGTTTACTGTCAGAGCAATCACTGTAGATCTTATCAGAGTTTGTATTCACTGGCCAAATCGGCCACGCTCCTGATCTGAGAGTTTAACTGGAGGTTAAAGCAACATGATCCCGACACGAGAGAAAACAGCTTTTCCTATCAGATGATCAAAGCCATTCTTTGGTGGGGTCAAACAGCTAGGTACATTTAACTTCAATGCTCACTTGTTGTTTTTCATTGTTTCCCTACTTGTGCTTGACATCAAGACAGAAGGCATCAACAAAAATCAACAGTTGCAGGATGCACGTCTGACAGTATTTTCTCAGTAAGAAAATAAAAGGAAAAAAAGATGGAGTCAGTGACAATTCAGAGAACTGAGGGATGAAATTCAATAAAACGCAGCAGAAGGCACAGTAACCAGATGGGGACTGGCGTGGCAAGTTAACGAGCCGTGGCTGACGGGGCCAAAATGGATCTGCCTCCGCGATGATGATGCTGAATGAAGAACGTAGCAGGACAGATGGAAGTACATTGTGTGTCGCACCATCTCATACCATCCAATCTTCAAGTCTTTCTTTGTCTCTCTGGCATGCTCATCATTAAAATAACTTATTTAGCTGATATCATCTGCTGAGTGGCCATGTGCCGGCACTGTGAATAGCAGTCTTTCACTATGAGGTGCATGGACAGATCCAGAGATTTAAACAGACAATAACTCACCCAAACCCACACAAACACACAAAAAAGCTTTTTTTTTCTTTGTTATGGGCTTAGGTCACAAACACGAACCTCTTTGAAGAGATGTAATGTTGGCAGTAAATGGAACAATGATCTTCCTTGTGAGTTTATTTGCACTCTTTGGTGGAGGGCAGGTAGGAGTTCCTGGTGATCAGCCACTGATCTTCTCATCTGCTATATAATGAAATCAAACATAAATAGTACAAATAACTCCTACTGACAAGCTGCCTCATGCAACAATGGCTGCCTCATGCAAACAATGCCAAAGGCAGTCAAAGGCCAAAGTGTCATTAATGGCCTCTATTTTCGTGCAATTTACAGCAAAAACATTCCCTTTTCTTAAGGTAATAAGCTCTTTCTTCTGTTTTGCTTAGCCAGTGAGCTCTACGTTCCTGTAACCAGTCAGTGAAGAGTTAACTCAGACCAAACCAATGCACTGATGAAAACTGCCTGCCATTATTTTAGATTTTCCAGTGGCAGTGAATCCCAAAGTGATTCCCTGACAGGCTTCACCATCTTCAATCACAACATACAGAAAAATCAGCTGCTGTTCTGTGTCTCCTGCAGCAAGGAGGTTATCTTTTCACCCCTGATGTTCTGGATGAACATGTCAATGTGATCATCAAAGATGGACCAGATGTTCCAGATTGGGGTGAGTGACCCCCAACAGTCCCACATTATACCTGCTTCAAGCTTTTGGGCTTCTCCAACGTCACTCAGTCCACTGTGCCCTCTTTCCAATCTGCTTCCAAGGACTTCTAACTAAACACTGACACGATGCCTCTCTGGGAACTCCATAGCATATGCCAGCTCCATGATCTCCAAGTACACTTCTGTCTTCCAAGGTTTACCTGGCAGGAAAAAGCTTCTTGAAGTGACAGTCTGGACCATGCTGTCATTGTTTCAGCTTGTTTACCTGCTCTATATTTCATACTTCTTGGCACAAAGTTCTATTTCACTCTCCTTCCCAGGTTTCACTGGGGCATCATCGTTGCCATCTTCTCTACTCAGTCCCTTCCCAGCCCTTGTTTCAGCCCCCATACTCAGACCTGCTCTTCACTGTTGGCGCTGTAGCTCATCAGATACTCAACCATCTGAATGGTATCCAACACTGTCATCCTCCCAAGCACCCAGTTTCTTTGGCCAACTCTGCCTTTCAGCATGGTATGCCAAACAGTAGAGTCCTGCTCGGTGGCCAACAGCTCTCTCCCAAACATATCATACTAACAGCCTCTCCACCCTCCAGTAAGTCTAGTATTCCAGGAAGGATCAGCTTCCAGGACTCTCCTCCCAGCAGCTGTCACTCGCCCCAATCCAAAAACTTGATCCATACTAAGAATCTCTGGGGCCGGTTGTCTCATCATGTTTAATCCCAAAGTGATGGGCCTCATGCAAACTAGGAGCCAAATATCCACAGACACGGCATTAGCTTTGTCATTACACTGTTTCTGAAAATCCCTGTTATTCAGGCCTGTTCTCATGTTACTCAGTTGAAAGTTGTCCAAAAATTATTTTGACAAAAAAAATATGTTTCAACAAATGTTTTAATTTGTTGTCCCGTGAAATCAGTTTAAATGCCCTCTATTGCCTTTCAGTTTCTACAATAATCCACGCACATTTCTCACATTAATTTGTATATTCTGTTGCAGTGTATCTGGCAAAATGTGGCAAGTAGAACATAGTTCAATGCTCGTCCAAATTTGGAGGAAATTAGTGCCCTTGGGTGAGTTGTCCACTTACTCTTCCCAAGACCCTCAGTTGTTGTTTCATTTAAACCATAAAAATTTAATTTTAACTCCAGGCAAGATCCCAAACATTCTAAAAAATGCCAAATTAGTCACACTGAAATACAGAAAAATAGACCAAATAAAGACCAAAAGTGGTGCCCTGAACCTGAATATTTCAGCTTCATAAAAGCATGGAATAGCTCAAATCAAGCCTTTGAACAAACAGATGTGGAATACATATAGAACATGTGCTTGTGATACAGTGTGAAGAAAATACTTCTTGCTGACTTGGAAGCTGCTGAAGGGGAAACCTAAATCTAAATTCAAGAGGCTGCATGTAATGTTTTGGAAGTAAACTCACTGATCCCTTAATACTCATCAGTAATGATTTAAAGCATTAAAATGTCAGAAGCATACGTCAAGAAAAGGTCATCGCAGAACACTAGTCTGAGTTTTGATATCTGGAGAAGAGTTTAGAAACCAGTAAACAACATATAAATCCGACCTGAGCCTTGTAAAGCTGCCTCTGAAAACCACAACTACTGTAACGGTGGTTGTTTTACGTGCAAGTTCATTAAGTTTATTAGACAGACTAATAAACTTGTGGATGTGGATGGTGTTCTCTATTAAGACCTCAGTGTTCAACTCCATCCTACTGTGGAGCTCAGTATCACAGGCAGTGCAGCAGCAACACAAGAAGCAGGAAGTGGGATAAATCATGACCAGATTCCATTAGTTCTCCTGTGGAAGTTAATGCCTCGAGTAAAGAACTTATAACCTGATTTATTACGTCCCCCACCCACTGAGATGGAAGTGTGGAGGACAGGAAATGATGTGCAGTGATGGGAGAGGAGACACAAATGAGAAATCACCAGCAATCGTGAGTCAGGCTAAGCAGGCTCCACATGTTGAGACAATAGTGCAAAATCATGCAATAATATGCTGACCAACATTTGACATATTAAGACTTTTGGACTGTTATTAAGGTTTAGGCACCAAAACTACTTGGTTAGGCCTACGTACAGCAATAAAAACAGGTCATCTTGGACATTTAATTACACAAAGGGTTCTCAAAACTAAATACTTCCCTCCTTTTTACCATCAGTTGATTTAGATCTCAAGATTCACATAAAAATCTAATAAATATCACATTAAATGTAGGTTGCTCATCCATTTGCGTATTGGTTACACAGACAACCAATCCTCTTTAAAAGAAATGGATAGAGGCTTGACAGAAAGCATGATTTTCACTTGTGTGTTTCTACACCAGGTGTTGGTAATGATTCCTGATTGGCCTGACAATCAGGACCATACCAAGTTGAACTTTTAGGAGGGTAAGAAAGCAGCTGCTTCTTTCTTTGTGTTTGCTTTTTCTTCCAATTCGAAACTCCATCCTAAGCATAATGTTGCTGTTATTGTACATTTTAACGTTAAGTTGAAAAATTAAATGTTCCTAACAGATTTGGGAGCTGTAGTTGTTGCTCTCATGCAGAAGTGGTTTTGTCCACTGGGTGTGTTTAAAAAGGCTGTTTTGGAGCTCCTTCATTTCCATGTGGGTACTTTGCTTGTTTGTTTAAATAGTGATGGTTACTGTGTGTATAAAACCAGAGCTCTGCTGCTTAGAAATGCTCAATCACATCCCTATCAACTGGTTTTAGACCCATAACAACACAGCAACATGTAGTTTGTGTTTTAGCTTGGACAGATGCAACACTCATAGGAACAAAAGTTAGTCGGTAGACAAATGAGTCTGACTACACTAATTATTTCCTCTCTGTAGCTCATCACCCCCACCCTCCCACCGCGTGTGTGTGTGGACATTTTGTTTCATCTGCAGAGCGGGTGAGCGTGTGCAGCGCTGATCTCCTTCTATTATGGAAATGACCCTCTCAGAAAGAGAAAGTCACAGTCCAGCTCACTTTTCAGCCCCAGTCAGCCCACATTACGGAGCAGAGACGACTTCAGTGGTGCAGACTCCATCAGCACACAGCACAGTTTGTACAGTAACGAATGGATTCCAGCTGATCAGTTCAGACACTGAGAAAGAGGTGCAGGGAGATTTCCCTCAAGCTGTTTTGACGTGCAGCGTGACTCTGGCAGAATTCCTCACCTCTTTTTGCAGGGGTGGCTAAACCTCTCAATTAATCTCTCAGGGAGAGCTATTGAAAGTGAAGGACGCCGTCTATTTCTGCTCAGCATTTATCAGATCTGCCCTTTGGTGCCCAGCAGCTAATTAACGATCCCATTACTCAAGTCTTTGCCTTTTTTGTTTTTCCTCACTTCCACGGGCTTACAGAGATGTCGGCCACAAGTCTGCACGGGCTGCACAGATGGAATGAACATACGCAAAACCACATCAGCTCCCCTGATGGGAGGGGGTGTGTCTGTTTTTTATTGCTAGATAAAAAAATCTGTGCAGCATCATTCAGGGGTTCAACCGCCCATCAAGACGGAAAATGATATGCTGCCCGTCTTCTTGATATTTCAGTAATCATTAGCAAGCATTCGACAAGCTGATTGGATGCTGAATTACACTGACTGGAATGTGTGTGACTGATCGCTTTGCAAGTTGAATTGGTTATGGGCTAATTGGAAAATTTCATTATTGTTCAAGAAACTCTTTGATAGATTTTAGAGATCGTTGAGGAGTCTGAGAATGAACTTATGACTAAAGCAGAAGACATCAAATCTATGTAGTATTTTTATCTTGGGATTCTTTATGTAATTTGAGGAGAAAAAACTGCAGTATTCACCGGTTTCACCTTCTTAAGTGTTTTCCTTTTAAATCACTCTAGAGGACCCTGTCCTCTGGGAAATCATAATGAACAAGTTTCAGTAAATTAGGACAGCAGAAAACAGATTAATTAATGATTAAAACAGGCGTTAGCTGCAGCCCTGATCATTTTCTCACCAAGTTTGGGAAATTATTCACAAAGAAACTGGAAAAGCTTACAAATACACAAAACACTTAAGAAAAGTCTTTTCTGTTTTTCTGGATGTTCAGCCTTATAGTAAAATAAATGGATTTCCTGTGTGAGCATGATCACATTTCCCACAGTCTCGAGTTCACAGGACAGCGCAAGGGGCAGCCGTAGCCTGGAGGTTGGAGAAGTGGCTCGTGATGGGAGGGTTGCCGGTTTGATTCCCCCACCGGACGGGCAGGAAAAATTTGGGTGTGGTGGAGTGATTAATGATAGTTAACCGGCTGGTGTGCACCTAACCCCCAGTTTGCTCCCCAGGTGTGTTTCACTGCATGTAATTTGCTGGGTGTTGCATGTGTGTGTTCAACTAAGGATGAGTCAAATGCAGAAAAATACTGCCAACAAAGCAATTCTTAATTCAAAAATCATGAAAGAAACGTGTATTTACCCAAAATAAACTGCCACAGCAGCAGTGACGGTGCATCACAGAGCTCAGGCTGTGGCCGGACGACATCTTAACGAGTGTGCACATGTGCATGTGACGTGCCAAGCATCGCAGGAGGGCCTCGCCTGACCTTGGCCCCAGCGCTTAACGTCAAGGTGACAAATGAATGACATCTGCAGCGCTCACAGGGGACAAGCCTGCAAAGGTGTGCACGTGGACAAGCGAGAGAAGAGCCCTCCAATCACAGCCTCCGAAGACTGCAGACTGGATGTTGTGTGACCTGTCTGTATTTCTGTCTTTTTTGAGGATTTACCATGACTTACTGAGAGACATTGTTCCCCGTAATCATGTCTCCTGTCAGACATTACATCTACGTGGCCTTCGTCACCCGCTTGCACCCTCCTCTGGCTCTTAACACTCATTAAGTTAATTTACTGCTGTGGCTCTGTCACGGGGATAGTAAAGGATACGCCTCATCTCTATTTTGCTCTCACCCACCTCTTTCCATTCGTCTTCTTTCTCTTTTCCAACAATGACGAGCATGCAAACTGGGCCCAATGAAAAAGCTGCATCGCTCTAGTGGGCCACACTGACAATTTAATTGGAGAGGCGTAAATCACGCTCCATTGTCAGGGAGAAGGGTAATTATTTCCTCCTGTCTCAGCCACCAGCCATCACCGCCATCCTCCCCCATTTCACTTTCTGTGTCTGTCAGACACCACAGACCTGGCTCGCTCACACACTTCCTTTCCTCTATCTCTTGTTCCTGAGCTGGGATTTTAGAAATAAGCTCTAATTCTACCTTAAAGCCAAAGTGATAAAGTGTAAAATCCTTGACATCCAGGCTCACACCTGCAGTGAAGTGACATGTGACGCTCAGCCCAGGAGTGAAACGAAAGCATCTGTTCAGGAAAACACAAGCAGAGCCTAATTTCCCTCTCTGGACTGCAGTGCGCAAATGGTTAAATCAAATGCGTGTTGCTAACAAATGATAACACATAGTGTAGCATTTAATTTACCCGCCAAGTCTTTGTGGACTCCTGACTCCTCTGGTTTGGGCTTGTGTTGAAGCTACAAATATGTGCTGCGTTTGTGTTTGGGCAGGTCTGGCATGGGTTCGACCCTCTACGTAGTGTTTTAGCTCCTCGTGCTGAGCAAGCTTTCCCCACTGAACCCACTGAAGGCGAGCGTGTCTTAAATGTTTCCGAACATGATATCTCCCCCTGCGAGTCGGGTTTGCGTGCTTCTGGTCTGAAACCGAGCGTGCTGCTCTCACCAAAAGCATAATCCACAACAACTTTTTTATGGCTGACCACATCGGATGAAGAATGTTCTGTATTACTACATTACTTCACAATCTATTGTGGTGATGAAATCCATCACTTCTGTGGCAAGGCTACACAAAGGATGACATTTGAATGCACTGAACAGTAAGGGCAGTATTAAGGAAAGACTGCATCAGCAAAGGGAAAAGGAATAACTCCTCTGTTTTGGAAACGCTAGCTACGTGGCTCTCAGTGCTGGTCTGCTGACTGCCCCACCTCTTTGGTCCAGATTATCCTAACAGTTACGAGAGGGATTGGCATGAAATTTGGTACAGACGTTCATAGTCCCCAGAGGACGAAACCCACTGACTTTGGGCGCCCTTTGATTTTTACCTCACGAGGTCAGGATGAATTTGATAAATATGGTGATTCTTTAGCTTCTCATACAGCACCATCAGGTCAAAATGGTTTTCCCGTCAGCCTCAGCTCAATTCTGAGAGCTGCACAGGTCTGCTAAGCTCGCTTCAGTCTCAGTCCACACCCTCAGATCTTCAGCCCCAGCTGACACTGACTTTGTCTTGTTTTAACCATTTTCAGTATGAAACTCCATAACTGACTTATAATTTCACTGCAAAGCTGACGACTGCTTGGGTGTTAAAATGGTTCCAGCACATACTTACAAGCTGATTCACTACTGGGGGAAAAAATGACACTTAATACGCAGATGGAAATAACATTTTTTTTCCATTCGTATCATCGAAAGCAGCTTCAGTCCTGAATGTGTCTGACCTTTCTGTCTTCTTTGAGGTACGAGTCCCCCACCTCTCTGATGATTGGAGCTGTGCATGTTAAAGTTTGCTGCCTGGTTAACAGAGGAGGGGGATCATGGACGGGAGGGATGGGGAGGAGGGGAAGGAGGAGGGGGACGTCAGCGGAGAGTGTGTAATAGGACACCAGCCCTCTCTGTCTTTTCGCTCTCCTCCCTCTCTCCTGTCTCCTCTGCTCTCTCAGTCAAGCCTGCTCTGTGAGCACTTAGATGGAATAGCAGCATTTTTCTTCTGTGGTGTCACTGGAGGAACAAGGTGTTTTAAAGAGGGGAGGGGGAACGATTAAATAAGATCCAGATCTGGTTTGGTACCCGGCTCTGCTCAAGCGGGACCAGCACTGGAGGGAGCCCCTGAAAGGTGAGTCCTGATCCAGAGGATCTCTGTGAGTAGAGGGTCTACCTGCTGTAGCGCACCGCACTGTGGTGGAGCAGATCGCACAGTGGAGGCAGTGAGGAGGTGGTCGGCAGGGGACTAACAGGTGCAGGGGTCCCACCAGCGAGAGCTGGTGCGAATGGCTGGAAGTTAACTCAAGCGGAGTCGGCCGAATTTACCAAATTTCCCTTGCTGCTCTTTCTGAATCTTGTGTAATATTACAAGTGAGAGCTGTGACGTGCTGTATTTCCATGGCACAAATCTATTTTAAATACACTTTAAATTTCCAGAATATGAGTCATGATCTTGTTGCAGTTCTGAAGCTGCTAAAAACAGAAATGAGTTTATTTTTTTAAAACAGTATATGATTTGGTCAGTATTTTAGTATTTAAGTATAGTATTTTTCTTGGTCAGTACAGAAAAGGTTTCTGGTCTGGTCTTGTTAGTCTTATTTGACCCTGAGAAGAGGATCTCATGGTTTGAATGCTGCAACACAAGACTCACATGTCATTCAGTCAGTAGATCTAAAGTTTGAATACCTGAAATGCACACATTTAGCTGTTGTCGGCTGTCCCTGCAAGTCGTGTGAGGGAATGTGTGGTTGTGACAGAGCAGCTGACGACTGAATGACAGGGTGTGGTATGTCCTGGTAGAGCCGGGACACGGCGAGCAACATGCAAGTTGTTTACCATTTCACTGTTAATTCTTGTTCTGCGGTCAAGGGAAAAAAATAGAGCCCTATAGTAAATAATTAAGTCTGTGAAACATAATTCCAGATTAGAGGTCTCTTCTAGTTAAATTCATGTGTTTAAAGCATTAACAGGAGCAGATATGAGCCAGACGATCCCAGTCCCGGTCTGAGAAGACTATTTGCTTGTACAGCCACGCACTTTTCTACTTTCATCAATATTAGTTTTTGAGCGGTGCCTCTGAAATGGTGAGATGGAAAATTCATTAGGCTGTCAGCCAAGGAATGCACAATAAACACAATTATCATTGCACCCCACTGGAATATAACTCTGCGCTCACTCAGGCTGACCTCGTTTGTGGAGACATTTAATTGCCGCCGCAGAAATTCCTGGCAGCCTCTGCGCTGGAATTTCAGGACTTAGAGGAGCTCAACAAAATTAATTGATGTATTTATTATTTTTGTTCATGGCTACAAACACTGATGCACCTTATGGTCATCCACACCTTCGAAGGAGGCTGGTAGTGAGCTCATTCACGGTGGTGTTCATGAAGCAAAGCAAAGCATGTAAAGCTGACCTGGTGGGGTGTCACAGGACGCTCTGAGGGAGACCAACTCCCTTGACGATGAGTATAGCAGCTGTGAGACCAACGTTTCCAGACGTGAGCCTCCCCTCTCCTGGGAGATCACCCACCTCTTTCTGCATGCAGGGAGGGTTAAGGTGTGGACAGTAAACACTTTAAAGGATCGATTCACTCAAAATAACAAAAAAACCCATTCTCACTTAGGGGTAACTCAATCCTGACGCCAGTCAGGAATGTCAATATTGGACGTTTCTGTAAAACCCCAGCTTACATTCAGTGACCACATGTTTTTAAAATTCTCGCTTTTTACTATTTCTGCACATGCCAGCTAGAATATGGTTCAGGTTAAGGAAAGATTGTGGTTATGACAATAACCTATGGGTGTAAAGTTACGTTTAGACAATTAAAAACACTCAGTTGAAGTGAGGTGAAGCAATGTGGTTAAAGCTAGTAAAAAGACAATTGGTTAATTGGTCTGTGTCAGGGTGCAAACTGCAGTCGCCTACGCAGCCTTACTTCCACCGTCGACACACAAAAGACGCAAGACTTAACTGCGTTGGCACTGAATCACGACATGTGGAATTATGCAATATGGATCTAATTTCAAGGATTGCTAGTTGTTTTTAGGGGATTTGACATATCCTTGTCTGCCCCCATCTAAATACAGACTTAAGTTTGCATTTGCAAACATCAGAAAACATCACTAAAATGTGTCATTCCTGACAGTGAGGTCGTTGTTACTGTGGATAATCCACCAGACAACAGCAGTTCACACCGAATTAACTCCACACTAAAGAAATTCTCCCTGTTCTCAGAGCAAAACTTTGACTTAAAGGAGGACTTGACCTGGACTTGGCTACTGTGAGATCTGAAAGTAAAAAATAAAAAGTTTTGATCCGATGAAGTCCTGAACAAAATGTTTGTATGGTAAGAAAGGAAATGTGTGCAAAAATTTTTCATTTTGGGTGAGCCGACCCTTTGAGAAGGCAGGACAAGAGCTGAGCCTCAGGACGGGATCAGATCCGGCCAGCTTGGAGGCTAAAGTTGTGAGAGACGCCCGAGCTGAAGCAGGCCCTGGGGGAGGTTATGGTGTGTGTGTGTGTGTGTGTGTGTGTGTGTGTGTGTGGATGATGCAGCAGGAGAGGGGCTACAGCCCAGCGGCTGGGGCCGACTGGATGAGCCCTCATGCTGTTTTATTTCTCTCAAGTGCAGCCAAAGAGCTCTCATTCCTCTGCAGTTTTCCATCTGTTGTCCCGATGCACCTGAACTGTAGAATTCCACCTCAGCTATATATCACGCTTCACTCCACCACACACACCCGTACGTAAACCTATTTGTACACTACGCCCCTGAGCTGAAATTTTCATAGCGATCGTGCAGCTTTCCTGTCTCTTGGCCATCAATTTTTCATTGCACATCTATAAGACATGAGAGCAGAGAAACACCCCCCTTGTAAAAACATTATATTCTTTTAACATGTAAAAAACTTTGTCTTTTAGCCACTGCTTCGTGCTTCGTGCACACAGGTAGCATAACATCCAGTTTGTTTGGTGGTTAAAACAGCCTTTCTCCAGCTGAGGAGCTGTGCACTGCTGGAGCTGGTGCACCACAGACTCTGTACAGTACCTGCCCCTATCAATAATTGAGCTGCTCTTGTCCTGTTATGGAAAAGGAACAAGAGGAGGCTGAGGGGGAGCAGCGTTTCTCCAGCAGCTCTTTTGTGCAGATTTAA
Source organism: Scatophagus argus (assembly GCF_020382885.2). Classification (NCBI taxonomy): domain Eukaryota; kingdom Metazoa; phylum Chordata; class Actinopteri; family Scatophagidae; genus Scatophagus; species Scatophagus argus. The sequence goes on along the minus strand of NC_058514.1, from coordinate 3,348,110 downwards.
CTCATCCATATGTAAGAGAGGTGCATCACAAGGATACAGTTAGTGAAGAGATTTGGCTGACATGTTGTGCTCTGATCTGCGTCTTCATTTGGTCTGTGGTGAGCTCAGCTTTACTGGACCGTCAGCCTGATGGCTTAAGTGTAAATCACGTGTCAGTTATTTCTGTCCCCTTGCAGAAACTGCAATGGCCAAGATTGTATTTAATTTAAATATGACAAGAGGCATATGAACATGAACATCATTGCAGTATTAACTTGATAGTATTGTATATTTTTCAGTATATTAGTGGCAGTTTTTCATGGTCTCATGGTCTAAAGATTTGCATGGCGGATCTGTCACAGGATTGCTGTCTTTGTTACCACCGCTGGGGACACCAAACCAAGATGCTATGCAATAAACTGAACTGAATTTGATCGAAATGTAACGCTTTTCAAAATCTATAATGGTGATAATGTCGTCCACTTTTAGCACATTACTCACAGGAAATCTCTCAGCATTTTTATAGCATCCGTCACCATATTGTTTTTGTTTGTTTGATTGTTTGCAGTTCCATCATTCCATCATTATTTTGTCAACCTAATTTCCAGATGCAGCAGCTGTTTTTGTCAAATAAATGAATGAATAAATAAGCTAAGCTGGTCGAGCACCAAGCGGCAGACGGTCCAACATAGTAAAGCATTGAGCAGCTAAAGGGTCAAATATTTCCATCAGGAGACGCTGAAGAAGTGGTTAGTTTGCTTTGGCAAACACACAGATGCCAAACTTATATTACAGATTTCCAAAAATCCAGGAAAAATGTCCTGAAACTCTTTCCTTTTTCCAACACCTCCAGCAGGCAGGCGTGACCGGTCGGGCTTCCTGAGCGGCGCAGTCATGGGCAGGCCGGAGGGGTTGGCCAGGCCACCTCTGGTGTCAGCCATGGTGCTCTCCCTCCTGGCTCTCTCTCTCCTCTCCACCGGCGTCTCCAGCCTCCCACAGCCCCTGCCAAGAGTCTTCCTTTCCTTTGAGGGTAAGAAAAAATAACAAACAAGCACCCCTGAAATGAATGTAAAGCATCAGCTTGGCCTTCGTCCACCTGTTGTGTTTCCCCGCAGATGTAATGAGGTTGCACTGTGTGTGTTTAATGCTCTAATGCTGAATGAATGCTTGATAACCAAGGCAGAAGCCTGAGGGCTGGATCGTTATGGACTAGTTTACAGCTCACCTAGACTCTGCAGATCTCTGGCAGCTATGCTTTTTTTTTTTTGGATCACATTAAGTTTGTGTACACAGTCGTAAAAAAAAACACACGACATGCCTTGAAGCTCCATTCTGGGAAGAATCTTTGTCCGTCTATTGTCCTGCTGTGTGTCAGCAAAAAGTCAGACCTCTGCAGGAGGTGGCACTACTTTACTACGCTGAATCTGTTCCTAGTTAAACTTTAATCACACACCCCCCTCCACAGTGCAGGCTTGTGGGTATTGTTGCTGTCTCTGGCTTTGATTCTCTTGTTTTTCTTTCACATAGATTATATTATTAATTTTTGTTGCCCCCCTGAAATGACAGTGTAAGGGAAGGTTTAGTTTGTGTTGGTGGACTGGCCGATCACTCAAGCCCCAGCAGTAACCTTTTCGCAGTGGCTGGATAGTTTGCAGGGCCTGAAGGAGACGTTTGATCACCTTTCACTACCTCTCGCTGTGGACGAGGCAGCGCAGAGCAGCTGAGGCTGTCCGTCAGCAAGGCTTGTGCACTGAGAGAGAGTTAGTGAAGCCTTACAGCGTGAGGCTAAAGCAGGTCAACTTTTCCTTTCTCTTTCTTTTCGGTGGATAGATTTGCCTCACTTGTGCCACGTCTTCCCCCAGTTCTATCTTTCACTCTCATGCCTCCTCTTTTCTTTTAGTGCTTTCATATTTCTCTGATTATTCTTTCATTCCTTACGACTGAACCAGCCGGCAGTCTGTTCCTGCTCTGAATACCATGTGAGTTGTTAAGGATGACTGTCAGGGAAAAAAAAAAGGCAAAACTATCACTATAATAGCTTCAGTTTTAACTCACTCCTCACTTCTTTAGTGTTTCCAAACAGCCAGCTTAAAAGGTCAGGGGTGGCTGTGCTGAAAATGAGCCAATCCCGATAACCCTGGAACGCCTGATTCCCTTTCAGAGTGCGGATCAGATGTGATCTGTGTTGGTCACTGCAGTTGTGTTTTACAGCAGGGAGGACCATAAAAGGAGAGTTTGAGTTTGGTATCTGCAGTGCGCTAACCCTTCAAGAGACTCGGAACTTTATTCTTAATGAGTGTTTGTCTGTGTGATGAGGTAAAAGCGTGTGTTTTACTGTGTCGTATTACCCCAGGGATACATTTAGGAAAATTCATGAGGAAAGAGCAGCACGAAGCAGGAGGATGTTTGTTCAAAGATGAGTTTCCAGCTTCAGGTGTGAATTTACATTCCAGCTTTGGTTTAGCACATGAGCTCAAAACATGAGGGAGCTATGAGAAGATGCACCTTTTTGTTTCTGAGTTAGAAATCACTTCTGACCGAGGAGGATGAGGGTCATGACTCCCTCTTTCAGCTTGGGTGAGCACCAGATGTAGGGGGACTTTTGAAACCCAAGGTGGAGGCTCACTTCTTCTATAAACATTTGAAGTCCTTGCCGAGGGAAGAATCCAGGCAGTCTGGGCTATATCCAAAGCAGCCAGAAAAATGAATGAAGACTCATAGAAGACTGGAGGAGGGTGTCCCAGAGGGGAGGAAGGTGCAGGTGGTTTGGCACCTGCTGTGTGGCCAAAATTTTAGCCCTGTAGTCCGACTTCTCCCAAAGACCTGTTAATCATTACAGGCTGAGCCAAACTAAATCAAGAAAACAAACCAGTAAGGCAAGACTTTGGGGTTGTGCATAGATGTGTGGACGCTGGAATATCCTCCCTCTTTTCTTCTTCGTGTCACTGCTGAAATCCAATCCAGGGGTAGAGCAGGTTCACGGGACTCGCGGCGCAGCCTCACATCCTACAGAGAAGTTGCTGCCTCTGACATTCCTCTCTGCCTCACTCTGCTTACTCTTGTATTCTTCAGGCAAGCACAGCCAGACCACAATTAAAACCACATAATAAACAGAAAAATACAGCTAACCCAAATAATAAACTCTCAAGCGGTGCTTTTCTCTTCAGTGCCTCAGATAATAAACTGTTACCCCCCCGCTTCCATACAACAAAGATATTTAGGGAAACCCAGTGTGATAGGAGATAATTACCTTCTGTGCATTTGCTTTAAATATTAAAGTGTCTTCTCAACATTTATTTTGATCTGCTTCAGCACATGTTTGACTATAATTGCTGAGAATGAGTCTGAAACGCTACAGTATCTGAAAGATATCAGAAGGATTTCTGAAGGTTTGACAGCAGCCTTCTAAGTTTTCTTTCGGATAAAGAAATCCCAGTAACTTCAAGAAGCTTTTCTTTTTTTTTGAAAATTAAACAGCCCTTCAAATTTCTTTGTAAAGTACTTATTAGAGTTGTCAGTCTCTCCAAAAGTTAAATATGGAGCTAATGCTTGGATTAGCTCAAATTCAATGTCCAACTCACACACCCTCATCCCAAATTATGATGCAGACTCTTTCATGGTTTCAGCATTACCTCTTGCAAACCATTAACATATTGCCACACTCACATTTTTTTCATATGCTGTAAACTGGAAAAAGATGTTACCAATACTGAGAAACCAACATGTTTAATATGTTAATTATTGGTTCTGCTACTGTATTAGAGGTTGGCCCTGCTGTTATATCAGCCTCATTTATCCCTTCAGTTGGTAGGTGGGGCAGTGGTCTGTGTTTATGTTCAGGATCATTTAACCTCATCAGCGGTCTCACCCTGTCCTGGCAAATCTCCACTACTCAATACAGTATTAACTTCGAAATACATACAGTGTGCATGCCAAACCATGGAAGATGTTTATTTGAAAGTGAGCGAGCTTTTGCATGCTTTCGTGTGGATGATGTAGATTTTGCACACACACGCTTGGCCGAGAGCCTGCGTGACACATAGCAGAGGCTGATTGAGACGATGTCTGTAATTTAATGAGCGCTCCCTCATGCTGGTACGGGCCACATGGGCTTCATTCGCAGCCTGAACAGAACCAGGCGTGGAGACCAGGAACCAGGCGTCAGAGAGCAGATACACCAGATCCCTGTTAGCTTTTATCATGCCTCATTACTACCTCCACTCACCCCTCATTATTCATACAGCAATGATACTGTTTTTGCACTGTAGGTGGATGTCAGTCTCTTAAGGATGTTTACTTGGCGGTGGTGAGGCTTTGCAGAAGAATCCATCGGACAAAGTGGATGTTTGTTCGTGTTAAGTGCCTGGACGTGCATTCCTTCGACTTTATCGCATTTCAGTGGCAAGACATTCTGCTGAATCATTGTTAGGTGGTTTCCAGCTATGCAAGTTAAGAAAGAAAGTCTACAACTGCCTTGATAAGTGGAAACCTCTAATATCTGAAGTCCAATAAAACCGGAGCTTCCATCAAATATCAGTATGAGTGGAAGGAAAAGGCACAGGTTTTTTGTTTGCCTGAGGTGTTACTGCTTCTAATAAAGAATGTCACATTTTATTGAAATGTCTCTAAATGGCCTGTTAAATGAACATCCTGCTCGCCCAGCAGCACAGATACTTGGGTGATTGCAGGCACGTGTTGCCTTTTGTGGTCAACAAAAGGTCAAAATGCCAAAGATCAAGAAGCCAGAAGTGGGCCAGGATGTCTACATCTGCTAAAGGTTCATTCTTTTTCTTCCCAGGGCGGCTTCCTGTCTCTGTTTTACATTAGACCTGCACATTAGCATCTCCACTTTCCTGCAGTAAATATGATAAATTCTGTGAAGTAAAGAGAGAAGCTTTGCGATTCAGGGGAATTCCTGGCAGGACAAAGAACTGGCTTGCCAAAGCTGTCGGCAAACAGACACAGATACATCCTACAAATAACTAATAGGTTAGCAGTAAATACCTGGTGTATATTGGTGCATGAACAGATCTGCTTCTTTGTGTGTGTGTGTGTGTGTGCATTTCACTCACACTCATGTCCTAGGATGTCCATCTAATAGCCAGAGTTGCAGCGTGGACGTTTTCTGCAGGTGGGTTAGTGAGTACAGTGAGCTCCAGCTTGCATTGCCTTGGGGCTGACGGCGTGTGAGATGTTTGACAGCTGCTCTGTCAGTCTGCTTAGTCTGTCCGTCTCCCTGTGTTTAGCCATTCCTGCGTCTGACCTTGCTTGCCCTGTTGAATGTTTTATTATTCCTCCTCCGCAACATGTTGAAAGGTAATCAATGCCTATCAATGCGAATAAAGACGGTATAGCTTCAAGGATAGCCAAGGTCAGCTGGAAAATCCTAGGCATTATCACAAATCACCGAGCTATTCTCGTGAAAGTATTTATGCAAGTTTGTTTGTAGGCCTTCCTTTGTTACATAAAGTATTTTGTAAGTTTTTGAATTGTTCCGCTCTCATACAGGAGCTTTTCCATGTGCTGAGCAGAGTTTAACACTGCAGGGATAAATAAAAAAGGTGCATTTACTATCTCTGGATTAAGGCTCAAACAGATTCCTTCTCCATTGTTGGAGATATTTTAGGATTTGAATGGATTTTCTTTAATAAACACCAGATTTAAAAGGATGCATAAACAGCCTTTTCCTGGAGTCACACAACCAGAGTTTCAACAGGTGCGTTTGTGATTGTTGCCCTCACTGTGGGTCTTTTACCTTGACTCAACACCACAGAAGCAACCACTCAACCTCAGGTCACTGAGGAAATAGAGCTTATTTAACCTTAAACAATTTCAGCCTTGAAGAAGACACAGTGGAGCCCCACCTGGTTGATCTTTTTCCTTCTTCCTTTGGCTGTCCTCCATGACTAGTAAACACCTCACCTCTGAGAATACGCTGACCCATATCTCCTGGACTCTCTACAAGAGCCTCCCTGACAGTAAAATCAAAGAGATTTACTATCTGCTGGTGCTCCTGGTGTGGTCAGGTGAGAGGTGACGGTTGGGGTGGTTGGTGGTTCAGGTTTGAAGAAGAGGCCGCCGGTGACATGTGAAGTGGAGGCCAGGTGCTAATTGGAGCACTGGGAACGCAAACCATCCCTGCATGATTGACAGGTTGTCATCTCATGTTTCGGCTCCAACAGGGAATATTAGCCAACACCTTCGCGGGTCAGTCAAGCAATGGAACCCGCAGTTGACATTGGTGCTGGATAACATCAGTCTGTGCAAACCCATGCTCACAGCCATGAGAGGAAATACACTCCAGGCTCATATGTCATATTTAGATGTGACGTCTCCTTTGGGAAATGAGTGTGAGCGAAGGCATAAATAAAAGCTCAGGCATTCTGTGCAGGCATTTGATTCCTATCACGAATATCTGGATGTAGATAATAGCAGACAAACAACAAGCGGAAAATTAATGAGTCATAATGGCTCTTAAGTCTTCCCTCTCTGAGCCAGCACTGATTTCTTAAGAAGTTGTTGCTGTTTGCGTTCTGAGTGCTGAACACAGCCTGCCTGGGAATGTCGAGTATGTGTGTTGGACAGACAATCGGACGACTCTGTCAACCAGTGCAGGACGTCCTGGGTGGTCTCTGCACACTGGAACAACACCTTAACTTTCCCCTCTGACATATGTATACACCACCAGTCATTACTGTATACCATCTGGCTAGTCCAAAAGGATCATGGATGGCCGTCCCTGTTGGGGAACAGCCATTTTTTATCTCTAGAAGAGCCCGTCAGTTGCCAGGATCAAGTCTTTTACTGGCGCAGTATGTGCAAGTGGGCCAGTGCTGTGTTAGGTAAGTGCAGCCATCCAGAACTGAGCCAGAAGAGCTCTTAGCGTTGTATGGACAAAGAGCAATGGTATTTGGCACCAGGTTTGAAGTCAGGCCCGCTTAATGAAACCCACTCCATTTTGTGAGGAGAGATGAATTGCAAGGGGGCGGTATAAGCCCCTGCTTCAATATTTATCAAGACTGGTGATTGGGATCCTCCCACCAGCTGCCCCTGACAACCACAGAACAGGTTCTCCTTGAGCTGAATGGAAAGTAAGCTTCATTAGCATGGAGTTAATTTATTCATGCTGGCCTTTCAGGTACAAAGCCAATTGATGAGGGCTGATTTGCATGGGAGAGGTTGCCTTGTAATTGGCCCACTGTCCAACCCTGAAGTGTTAATTAGGTGCAGGAACCTTTTGGCTTGTGTTCAGACAGCAGGGCCCAAGAAACCCAACACTCCAGACACCTACTCAGTTTTGTTAAAGCTGTTCATTCGTGCTCCACAAGGGCTTAGCTAATGTTTCGGCACAATAATCCCATATTGTTGCCCCATGCTGATTTATCACCTTTCCATGTAGACAGAAAAGTCACTGCAGATGTATTTTCATGAGGTGACTCCCTCATTTGGCAAACAGCAGGGGGATCTTATAAACTACAGCTGTGTTTTTCAGTCTTAACCACTTTTTTTCTCCCACCACATCAAACCATGATGCCACACTGTTTTTTTTTCTCATGTTCCTCTTGCTATCTCCTATCGTGTTAGAAGAAGACTCTAATACTGTTAAAGTGACACCAGCTCAGTCAGCTGGCATCGGCCCCTGAAACCTCATTCAGAGGCAGTCCAGAACTACAGTCGCCTCTCTCACACAGATCCCACATACTTTCCAGCCACCGAGAATCTCTAATTTTTACGATGCTGCCTCACAACAAACTGCTCCTTGTATGGACATCCCAAAGCGGAACCATGCAAACGTTTACTGCCGGAGGCAACTCAGTTATTTGATCAGTCAAGCAATTTTGGAGGCCAAGTCTTTCAAAACGTCTTACACGAGTGAAGTCTCCTTGTGGTTGTAGCCTTTCCTCTCCTGACTATATAATCACAACTGGGGGGAAAAAAGCAGTTAAGTGAGCACTGCAATCTCCCCTGCACTTTAATTGCTGCCTTACAAACAGGAGAACAGTGACAGTTGTCTTCCTGTGGTCACATTTTTTTTTTCTATTTCTACTTGGCTTTTCACCGCAATAACATAAAACAGAAAGCTCTTTTTTCTCACTTTGGGAGACTCTACAGCTCGATGCCTCTCTCTGGGGCCAGTGCCCATGAACAATCAATTGTATTACGGTTTACAGAAGGCTGAATTACCCGCCACAATGACCACAGCTTGTAGTTTCTTCAGATGTCTTTTCTTCAAAGCTGCAATGAGAGCACAGACAAAAAAGTACAGCATGCTATCAGGAGCCAGAGGGCTGCATTTCATTTAACTGCCCAAAAAGGATGTCAGTCGGACGTCATTTGATTTGACATATGTGAGATGTATGGCAACATGACACCATTTCCGTAGATTTCACTTTGAATCAGGGCAGCATCTATAGATTGTATGCATTTTCAAGTAATTAATTGACCATATTTACATTAAAATAAAATGGTAATTTGAACATCTACAACAACTGAGGAAGACCATGTTGTCAACCAAAGATATTTGATTTACAATGATATAGAACGAAGCGCAGCAGCAAAAATGTTCACATTTTTGAAGCTGAAAACAGAACATTTAACATTTTTGTTTGAGTTAAAGGGACAGTTCATCAAATTTACATAATCCATTAGAAATTGGAGGTGTGAGGTTTTAAACAGTATTTTTGCAACTTGACCCACAGTAAGGACCAAAAACCAGGATATCATGGCCTCTACTGCTATTTTGATTTTTTTTTCTTTTTTATCTGTTCCTCACAAGTTCCCCAACTTCCATGAAAATACCCTTTAAAGTGTTTCAAGAAAACTTTTACGAAGTAGCTCTTTGCCTTACAGCCCATCCTGCATCATGTGAGGAATGTTTTCAGCTAATACGATCTCTTTCGCTGCAAAGAAAGCAACCCGCTGTTTAATATTGAATGACCATTGGTAACAACAAAAGGCTTTTGTGCTGCTTCCGCTTGACCACTTCACACACAAAAACACATCAAAGAAGAGGGCAGTCTCAGCGCTCCAGTCGCCACCTTGCCCTTTCCGCCAACCCCACTGTCCATTGTGTGGATCAGGGTGGATTTTATCATCACTGGTCTGCCACCCCACCAATGGGGCACTGCGGGTCAAAGCCCAAAGTCAAAGGCAGGACTGCTGTGAGGTCCGCAGGGAGGTGTAAGGCACCACCTGCCCACATACATAATAGAAAACCCACCAACTGTCACTGTTCAAACCCTGCTTTTTGGTTTCTTTCTGTCTGTGCTCACAATGAGGACATCCATAAGAAAGACAAAACTAATAAAAAAACAGAAAAAACAGAATAAGACATGTCACCACTCACATTACCTCAGCTTCTCCCGGTCCTATTATCAAGTGTGTGGTCTCCACATTCATATCTCTGCATGAAACTGCAGATTCTCTTTCTCTTCGCAAAACAGAAGGGGTTTGTTGTTCTATTATCTACTGTTTTGTCATTCAGCATCTACAAAATACTTGAATCCGCATCCTGAAAGCGCAGTACTGTCCATTGTGAGCTGCTTGATGACGTCTGGGTAATGATGTCCACAAACATTTCTGACACTCTTCCCTCTGGGTAAGTTGTGTGATTTCAATGATGAGGAATTCACGCAAACTCACGACTAATGAATCACACGTGGTCCAGAGGATTTCTTCATCGCAGGCAGGAATACAGAAAAGACTTCCAACTTCTGTTTTCTGTTTTAATAAACTGCCATGAATTTGGACCCAACAGTGCAGCAAAGACCTCATGAAAAGGTTATGAGCCTCGTTGAATCTGTCAACTCTTGATCCCAATGCATGTGCTGAATGACTGAAAAACCTTGGTGACTGTTCTCCATGATGGAGCAGGTGCACCATCTGGCAATGTGAGCTTTTGATGTTGGCCTCCTCTGCTGCAGCAGTGCAGGCGTGACTCATATGTTTGTGTGAGATTGAGAGCAGAGCACAGGAGAAGATACTGGATCCAATGGTATGTCCAGAGGGTTTCGGTTTGTCTCTCTGTAAATAGGCTGGATCCAGGTGACACGCCCTGACTGTATCCCATCACAGCACCTGGCTTAGCTTGCCTTGACCTCCTCATGAAGGAAAATGAAAGTCTCTTTTGTCCCCCCACTGAGAAAACAATACGAAGTTCACCATAATATCAAACAGTTATTTCACCCTGTACCACACCCCTCTGAACAATTTGTTCCTCTTGTGGAATGTTCTGGGGGGATGCTGTCAGAAGGAGAGCTAAAAAGACAGGAGTGTACCATCATGTTGACGGGGGTGTTTTTCACAGGACAAAATAAGCAAATCTCAAAGGCAACAATAATTAAAAATGCATTAAGAAAACAGAAATTTTATTGAGGATAACTGCAGCCAGAAAACTTAGCTAGTAGATGAAAACAGATGCCCTTTTCTTTCACAGGACCTCAAACCTGTTTTTACATTTTAAAAAGCTGTGGCTCTTTTGCTTCCGCTCACTAGAGTTTAACTCAACCACTGAGATTATTTCTGTCCATATAATGCATGATTGTAACTCCTGGCCAGACAGTTCATTGTAAACAGCTTTATGTTTAATGACAGCTGCCACCTCTGAGCTCCAGAAAAGCAATCAGCCAGAGGAATGTTTAAATTGACACTTACCTCGTCGTGTAAAAAGAAGGCACAGTATTGTGGTCTAAAACGTTTTCCTGAAGCGCCTCCAAGAATTTGTTTTGGGAAGACATATAAAATGGATTTTTTTTTTTTTTTTTGGGACTGAATTTTGTACCCTGCGTGTTTTTAATTAGCTGTTAGTGAGTTTTTCTCTCTTGGTGGCTCAAGCTCTGGCGGAGCAAAGGATGTAACATCTCGAGCCTTGTCGGTATTAGGAAAATATGGGCTCTGCACAGAGATCTCTCCGATACTTTCTGTGATGTTATCTTCTCAGTTTTGACACAGGAGGCTGATGTGATCTCTCACGTTTAGAGGTTCCTTTTTATTAAACACGTCTGTCTGACGGGATACGTTCACATTTAATTTTCTTTCTGGAAAGTCAGGTAAAAACATTTTTGTCCGTCCCCGTTTTTGTCCTTATGTTCCTCATTAGCGGGCCAGATGATACTCGCACCTCGCATCACATAGGATTCAAAAATATGCCGCTCTCACTTCAAGACATGAGCCGTATAAGGCAATTTACCTAAACACGGTGGATGTAGAGTCGTGGGAAACTCGCCTGCGAACGAAGTGGTTAACTTGTCTTTCATTTAAAGTTAAACACTCCAGCCTTTACGTGGCGAACGTGCCAAACAACAGCCTGTGATCAGAGTGAGTAGCGCCACAGAAAAGCCTTCAAAATAAAAGGCCCGAGCCTCGAAAGCGTATGTCACACAATAATGAAAATGTGACTTTAGCCCAAGGCGCCGACACAAAGCACAGGCAACCTGTTTGTTGATTAGCAGAGGGAATACAAAAAGAGCTCAAGAGAGGGTCAGTGGAGGAGAGGAAATGGAGGGCGTAGATCTTTGAGCCTCCCCCCGTCGGCTCTCAGTGCAGATTGAAAAAGTGATAAATATGCATGAGTTTGGCTTCCACAGTGAAGCCTCTTTGATGGTAAAGGTTGAGAGTTCTCTATCTCTGGAGCAAATAGGCTGAAAATAACAGTCTGCGAATGTTTACTTCGTGTTTGTGTGTGCGCTAACAATGTGCGCCTTTAATGAGCAGAAGAGGAAGACTTTTCAACCAGTTTTCACTGTATCCCTCCTGAACGGCACAGCTTCTCTTCAGCTGACTGGATGAAAGTTAAGTGAAATGTGGGGGATCAGTTTCATGGCTGATTTATTCTGCACTCATTCAGATCTGAATTTCTTCACATTTCATGAGATAAAAGCAATTTTGCAACATTTTTAGGTCACTTAAATCTAATTTACAAAAAAGGAGGAAAACTCTGGACACATTTTTGAATCCCAAATCAACTTACTTGCTGGCAATTCAACCATATAGAAGATAATTTTTGTCTTTTAGTTCAGTCAGAGAGAGTGTTTGTTGAAATAACTGATCTAAAACTGATCTAAACTCCAGCATGGACACAAGCTTATTTGTATGTCTTTCTCTGTGTCTCTCAGACCTGCAGGTCTCCCAGTCCTTTGAACACTACAGCATATCAGACAAGGCCATGGACTACAGGATCCTGCAGATGGACGAGGACCAGGACAGGATGTATGTGGGCTGCAAAGACCACGTCCTCTCCATGGACATCAACAACATCACCCATGGCACGCTCAAGGTCAGCAGATGTTTATTATTGTCGCCTGTGATTAATGTTGTGCTCGAATGTAATGATGGTGTCTAGTTTCTCTTATTGGTATGTAAGACACACTGTAAATATGAAATGGTATTATTTTGATCTGTGTAATGATATGTAAATCAGCATGCATTTGCCGTGATCTGAACAATTTTAGGGTTATTCAAAAGAGGCATAAAAATGCTGTAAAAATGCTCAGAGCTCTCTGATAACTGATTTGGCATGCAGTGAAGGAGTTATCTTCACTGTAATTGACAGGCATGAAGTGCATAAACAGATGGAAACGCATTTCGGTTACCCCAGGGAGTGCTGCACCCCATCCATTTTTCCCGAGTAAATTGCCTGATATATTCATCGAGCGAGACCTTTTGAGCACCTCTCCTGGGTTTGAAAACACACACATTTTCCACAGACGGTAGCTGGCTGTAATCACAGATGTGTCTGTCGAAACTGAAACTTTTGTTCATTTCGCACTAATTTTCCCTGTGATTTCAGTTTGTGTAAAAACCTCAGTTTGGCCATGTGCATCTTATGTCTCTATTAAAACTGTGGCTTCTGCGGCTCACTTCCCAGAAGCTCATTTTAAAAGCTGTGCTGTTTTGTTTCCGTCAGGTGTTTTGGCCTGCGTCTACAAGCAAGATAGAGGAATGCCAAATGGCTGGAAAGGACCCTACGGTAAGATCGCCTCATCTTGGAATTCAACCAGTAGACAGAAGTATCCGGACACACCCCTTTATGGGGCTGTATTTCAGGGTTTGGGCTCGGCCCCTGACTTCCAGCAAAGGGAAATCTTAATGCTTCAGCATACCAAGACATTTTGGACAATCCAGCATGACTGTGCCCCAGTGCACAAAGCAAAGCTCCATAAAGACATGGTTGGATGAGTTTGGTGTGGAAGAGCACAAAGCTGCCTGTGTATTTAGAATGGACTTTTGTCCATATAGCGTATATAGATAGAAATATGAATATTCACGTTAGTCGATGAAGCTGCACCTTCTAAAAGATGTTCTCTACACCAATACTGTTTTGGACCCCGTGATCAGAGGCTGATTCCAGAGCCATGGACTGAAGTCACATGATGTGGACTCAAGCCAAACTCAACTTCACAAAGATCAAAAAACACTTCAACACTGACATTGTGTGATTTCACTTGTACTGGAGCCTTAAATACTTGAAACTCAAAGTTTAGAAGTTGAGGACTTGACTGGGATCTGACTAGCCCTCATCCTTTTTCTGCCATGATGGTCAACATCCAGACCAAAGGTTTTGTCAGCTGTTCCCAGATCCGTTCCACCAAGAGGGTCTCCAGCAGAACTGTACATGCCGCCTCCTGGGATTTCTCCCAGCTGTGAGTTTTTCAGGTCCAACCACATGTGTAGATCAGGCAGCAGATGTCTACGGGGTCAGCGGCTGTCCCTGAGTCATCCCGGCATCGGCACAGTTTTTCAGGACGAGGCAGTAAGGCGTGGGAGGACAGAAGGCTGTGGAGCGCTGTAGAAAAATAAACCAGAACCGAAGCTCGCGAATGGGACGCAGAGATTTCATAACCCGTCCTGATTCTGAGCAGCACTTGTTAGCAGCAACACAATCTAATGAAGACATACTGTAGGCCTCTGAGGACTGATTCCTTCGCCGCCTTTGTTTTTCCCTCCTAATTGGGCTGTTCTGGAATAAGTACGTGCACAGCTGCTTACAGGCAGCTACAGCGCAGAGTGCGGGGGAATAGAAAGAGAGAGAGAAGGAAGTTTTTAAAGACTAAACCTCTCGGCAACTTTTTATATAAATTGAGACCCTAATTTTCGACGCAACAGTACGAGTTACCATAAAAAGCATCGCACGGCGACCAGCGCTGCCTGTTTTGTCCCACATTCTCCACTTTCTCTCCATCCCCTGACAGCAGCTGGGGTAACAGAGCCTGGCTTTTGCGTAACATGCAGTTGCAGAAGTAGAGAGGAAGCAGTGATTTGTGCTGCTCCGACTCACAGACAGGCTCCCACAAATATTTGGGCGAACCATCTCCGTGTGGAACCACTCAATGGCCGCTTCTTCCTCCTGTCATCTCTTCTTTACTTGCAGTTGTGACAGTTTCTCCTCTACTAGTTTCTCTTTCTGTCTTATTATTTTCCCCCACTTGTCTTGTGGTTGCTTTTTCCAGCACCTGGTTTCTTTTGTTCTCAGCACGGTATGATTCATTTTCTCTCTCCTGTAATGCTGTTCTCCTTTCTCAGGGGTTTCTTCATATGAATCAGAGCCTCCATCCCTCTGTTATGGTTAAGCTCCCCATCTGTATATATTAAGTTCCTCTCCTCCAGCAGAATCTGCGGTGAAGCGGGGCTGCAGAGAGCTGCCACACATTGTTTGCGCCGGACGGTGGCATCGAAGGGGAAATACAACCCGACCAGGTTAATTAAGTCTGTTTGCCACCAGGTCAAAAGTTCCCCTCTTTAAACTCGATGTGATCTCCACTTGAACTTAAGACCATGAGGCTGCATGCTGTTTATCTGGCACAGTCACAAAGGTTGCATGTGTGTGTGTGTGTGTGGATAGGAACCTGGTGGGTGCGTGTGTGTGAGGGGTGAAGGAGGGTGTCGTGAGATAAACGGGTGATAAAAGTGAGGCAAAAGCAAGACAGACAGGAGAGATAAAAAGGAGGAAGTGAAATAAGAGAGATGGGTGTGTGTGATGGCGAAAACTCTGCTGTTCCTCACTGATAGCTCTCAGCGGAGCAGCGTCTCCACCGTGAGCTGCAGCAGCTGCCATTCGTGCAGCCATGGCCAAGTTTCTGACGGCTCCCTGGAAACGTACTCGCGTCCTCCCGGCTCCCCTCCTCTCCCTCTTCCTGCCTCTTCCAAGCTGAGGCTCAATTAGTTGCAAAGTCCAGCACTCCTCCTGCTGCCGTTCGGGTTGGGGGAAGTGAAAGTGGAGACGGAGGGAGATCAGTAAACTGCATTAGATACATCACAAATACTACTGACGCTCTTTTTCCACCCGCCTTAATACCAGACCAGTGAGCTCCAGGGTCGTTTGATCGTGCAGCATGTGATTGTGTAACTGTCACAGCAAGTGAGATAAGTTTGAATTACTCCCTCAAATGGAACAGGACACTTCAGGAGAGACAGTTTCTATCCACTTGGCAGGACACCAGGAAATAGACTTCATCCTCCTTTAGGCCTGTTTCAGTGCACAGCTGAGATTTTTTTTGCAGAATATTGCCAACTGCTATTTATATTCTTATTTTATGATTTAAAACATAGGTTAAATAACATTAAACTTTATATGTCAGTAAAAAGTATGAGACAGTATCAAACGCTAAAGTACTGTTTACCGTTTAGCCAAGATGCTAAGCTACTGTGATGAATCCACAAGTGAAGAAAAGCCATTAAGTTAAGAGGATAAACAACAACATCAGAGTTAGCAAACATTAGTGACCATAAGATACTGGTCACAGCAGACTAAATGAGGCAAATTGGTGCATTTTATTGCATATGAAGAAAATTTTTGATTTGTATCAGGAACAATGTTTTATTTCACCTTTCCTCTAAAACACAACAAAACTATTGGTTTAACACTTCAGTGGAGTCATATTGTGAGTCATATTTTGCTGGGGGTTTATTTCTCCTTCACCTACTGGACTTTTCACGCGTCTCTTTGTCTGTCTGTGTCTTCCAGCACGGCTGTGGGAACTTCATCCGCGTGGTGCAGCCTTACAACAGGACTCACCTGTTCATGTGTGGCAGCGGAGCCTACAGCCCCGTCTGTGTGTACGTCAACAGGGGCCGCAGACCAGAGGTGGGAACACGGCGGCACATTCGCTTCACCCCCCCCGTTTGCACAAACAAACGGGGGGGGTTTACAACCCCTTTTTTTTTTGGTCTGTAATCAAAGGAGTGTAAATACCACCACACAAAAACGAAACTCCTCATGTCTGTGGGAGATACATAGATTTTATACAATCTTGATGTTCATTAGAAAGAGTACAACATTACTGTATTTCAGAGTCACCAAGTACTGTAAAAGTATGAAGTGAGATGACAACCAACGCATGTGAAAACTGCCATAAGCTCAAACTGAAATTAAATTCATGTGCAGCATCAGATAGCCAGTGTAACGTTATATGGGAACACTGTTTTAAAACAATACTCAGTTTGGTGCCAGGACAGTGGAGATGCTGAGGATAAGAGGCAGAAAATGGAGCTCTAGTGTCGGGGATGGAGGGCTGATTTCTGGGCGCTCGGCTCTCATGTCCGGCCACACGGCAGAGCAGGGAAGCCCTCCAGGAGAAAAGTGCTCACCGAGTGGACTACAGTTAGCCGCAGACTGCCGGCCGCTGCCAAACGCTAATAAGCAGAGCGAGAGAGCTCCCAGAGAGCTCCCAGCCAGGCTCTTTCCGCACTGCGGTGCCTTTTGTCATTTGGCGGGGGGGGGTTGTTTGAAAGGCAGACTGCTCTGTTTGCAACTTCTGAGCTCAAACATGTCAGTGTCTCAAGAAAAGGGATCTGTTAAGTATAACAAGCTGCAGTGGTGGGAAGCTGACAGCAAGCTCAGACCGGACCTTTGGCCCAGAGACCCCCACCCCACCCCACCCGGCTGCAACAGACAGGCCATTTGCATGTGTTTTTGTGGCCCTCAGATGCATAATGAATTAGACACTGCCCCTGTCCCTCTTGCTTCTTGTCTCTTGAGTCTTTTATTAAGCCTTTAAATTTTTATACTGTGTGATGAGTTGTTTTCAACTCGTCTTACTCCAGAATAATGTATCAATATGAACAGATGCCACTTGTTAAAAGTAAAATTACATTTTAAAGATGCCCTCCAGACATGTCTTAAGGCATGTAAAAATGCTCCAATTTGAATAATTTGGAAACTGTGAATCCGCAAATATGTTTTGTTTTTTTTGGGGTGGGGGGGTTGCCAAAGATTAACTTGTCTGATGGTGCTTACTTCACTGTGTGCTGGTGGTTGTTCAGTTCAGTTCAGTTAACTAAACATTTTTTTCACATTTTGTTTAAGTTTTGGATGATTGTGAAAGCCAAACATGCAAGTGAGGAAGCAATAAAGAAAACACATTTTTAAATAAATGGACGCTTTAATGATCCATTGCAACCTTAAAAACTACTTTTTTAAAAATAAATAAATAAATAAATAAATAAAGGTTACTTTTTTGCAGTGTGTTGAAGTTCGGTCCACCTCCAGAGCTCCTTGGCGAACAGACGTATTTTCCTGAGAAAATGGTTTTCGAGTAAGGTCACCCTCATCCCATTTGAGGAAGCCGCATCGCTAACACGGGTTAGATTGAAATAGGATGGGACAGGAAGCTCTGTAATTTACCCAGGTTACTGTAAGAGAGTCCAGACCGCCACCAGGAGGGGGCTGAAACTTGGCAGCCTTTCCACCTGAGATGGAGAGATGGCTATCCAACACATTAGCAGGGAAATTCCTCCTTTCCTCCCAGATGGAATGTTCCCTTTACTGTCCAACAAGGGCCCGTTAAGGCAGAGCCGGCCAGGACTGTTACTGTGCCTCCGTAAAAAGCAAAAGGGACGGGAAACGTGAGCCGGGCTACCTAATGGACATTTGCTACGCTCATACGTGCAGTTTTATTGTGTCAGAGGCCACTAGACGGAATAACTTACCATATAAAACTGTCTCCAAATTCTCTGACTTCCTCTTTTCTCTGTGACAGGAACAAGTTTTTCACATTGACTCGAGGACCGAATCTGGGAAAGGGAGGTGCTCCTTCAACCCACAAGTGAACACAGTCTCCGTCATGCTCAGTAGGTGCCTCCTGCCTCCACCTTCATGATTTCAAACCACGTGAAAACTTGTGGAAAAATTACAAAAAAAAGAGAAAAATCAAAAGTTAGACATTTTTAACTGGACCCATGAAAGAGAGACAGATAACATTACTTAAACCGCACTCATTGCTGTGACATAGGAGGAACGCAATGGTGACTCAGCAAGACAAGCTAGCTTTCTTTCTCCAAGTTAGGTATATTTCATTAGACATCTTAAACTATCAAAGTACATAACCTACCAAAGAGCGTCTAGTATCAACATTAATGTACGGCGCACGCAGCTGAGCGACAGCCTCCAGATGTCAGCCACTGCCAGAGGAAATGTAAAATCAAAATTTCTACTGTTTTGAAAAATGTAACGCAGAAGTCAGAGTTCAGTTCAAGGCTGATGCAGCACCTCCTTCAGGTCAGGCCCTCGCCCCCGGTTCTCCATTCTTTGATCTCTGATTGGTTGAGGGGTGTTGGGTTGCTGTTCACACGTCCAAAGGCGACACATGGCACCCTCAGCTCTGCTTTCTGACACCCGAGTGCTGCCGTGTCAGCAGCGAGCTTTGCCAGCCAGTGAGCGCCTGCAGAGATGCCAAGCAGGGAGTCAGAAGGGAGGGGTGGACGAACCTAAAGGGGGAGGAAGGGAGAGAAGGAAGGAAGGAAGGAAGGAAGAAAGGAAGGAAGGCTGGAGCTCTGCCAAATGCAGTCGAGGTCAAAGGCAAAGCTGTGGAAGCAGATGCAGAGTCTCAGAGGACATTAAGAGGCAGTGCCTGGTCTCAATAAAATCTGCGCTTCATTTTCTTCCTCATGTCTGTGGCCGTCTGAGTGCTGTCGACACTCGCTGCTTAGCAAGCCAGCTTGGATAAGGACCGCATACTCCTAATCCCCCCCTAACTTGCCCCACATCCTCCAAAACACATGGTCTGGAACTGATAGATGATGAGGTGAGAATGAAGGAATGATAAAAAGCATGAAGCGGCTATGGAGGGCACGCAGCCTCTCATTAGTGGCAGAACACACACATCGACTGTGAAACTCTTTCACAGAACAATCTTGACATTATACAATCAAACGCTGGTGTGTTTTACTGTTTTTGTTTTCTGGGGCCGTTTCAGCATTTTCTTGTTTTTTGAAAAAGAAAATCTGAATTGGTTGTTCACCGTCTATTCCTGCAGACCAGGAGCTGTTCTCAGGCATGTACATTGACTTCATGGGGACAGATGCTGCCATCTTCAGGAGCTTGACCAAGAGAAATGCAGTGCGGACAGACCAGCACAACTCCAAGTGGCTTAGCGGTGAACCCACAGTGTTTGAATGAATATACATTGATTACTTTATGTGTGATTTTAGATGTGTTATGTTTACCCTTCTCCCTTTTCCTTTTATTTATTTCAGTAAATTGTTAAAGCCTCCATGTTTTTCTTTCCTCCATTCAGAGCCAATCTTCATTGACGCCCACCTGATACCAGACGGAACCGACCCCAATGATGCCAAATTGTATTTTTTCTTCCGCGAGAGGCTAACAGATAACAATGGAAATACTAAAAATATCCACACCATGGTGGCCAGAGTGTGTCCAGTGAGTGCTTTTGTCTGGTACTAAATGAATCCAAACTGTATGTTCTGTGGTTTCGAGTTGCTATATGTAGCTTTTGTCTACAGAATGACATTGGAGGACAGCGGAGTCTGGTGAACAAATGGACCACCTTCCTTAAGGCCAGGATGGTGTGTTCAGTTCTGGAGGAAGATGGCACCGAAACTCACTTTGACGAACTGGGTGAGTGAAATGGAGGAAATGTTTTTACATCTTTATATTTCCTTTATTTGTCCAGTGACTTTCAAGCTCCATTTTATTTTCATGTTCCATAAAATTCCCAAACGCTCGCTATTTTTGTTCCAAGTTGTCCACCAATTGCTTTCTCCACAAACAAACCATAAAACTTCCTTTGTTTGGTCTGGATTAGAGCTGTAGCCCTTTAATACTTTAATAATTTTCCTAACAGTTGCTCTGTTGTCTTTGGTTACCTTGTATTCATACATGAGCACATTATTCCAGTTCTGTCTTAGTCTCAGCTTTGGAAGCTCCAAACATCCACCCACAGCATCTTAGACATGCTTTTCCATTTAGTTCATCAGTCCATCTGTCATGTCAGAGTGTGCGATTGTTAATTCATGTATTCATCACTTTTTTGGCACTCTCACCTGCAGGATGGGGTGAAAAGGGTCATGGGGAATTTGTTGAAGGTATCACACATGTGTCTAAGAGTGCACATATGTGTGTTCCCTTTCAGAAAGTATGTTTTTGCTGGAGACCGATCAGCCCAAGGGCCTGTTGGTATTCGGCGTCTTCACATCCACAAGGTAAAGACAGACGGCGATGAAGCCAACTGTAACATTCCTGCCGGCCTCAATGGTTATGTTAATCACTGGCTGAATATCAGTGGAAGGGGACGTGCTTGTCAAAAGGCGTGTTACATAGAGACGTCATGTGTCATGATGCAGAGTACTTCAGTCAGAGGATGAACTATCCATTACCACGTCCTTCGTTTTGATGTTCTTTCCCCATCATGGCAAGCAGCAGTACATTATTTATAGCACAAACTGATACAGAATATTATATTTGCTACATGACATATGACATTAGTAGTTTTTATTTGTATGGCTTTTTCTCCAAGTTTAACCGCAACAACATGATATAATATAGTATGATATGGTGATATAGTAAAGTATAGTATAGGAAATATAAAGGTGCATTTTAAGTCTCTTATAATAATACCAGCAATTAAAGAATGCCAACAATTAAATCTGAGCACATCTTTGAATTTCTACTACTGCTACAATACTATCACAACTATTAATATGACGATCAAAACATCACATTTAAACATCACGAACTTTGACACAGAAGTAAAGAAAAGTTTATCACACACTGTGTAAATCTCTGTGGCAATCTGAACAAAACCACACTGAGAAACTGATAAAACTGCTCTCACATTCAAAGTCACAGACGGCAGGGTTGTTCAAAGGAACGGTCACTTAATCTGTCTTCTCTGATCTCTCATTGCCTTCGTCTGGTTAACCCATGGTGACCCTGCCACAGGTCCTCCATCCACTTGTTACCTCAGGCTCATAGAAAGGCTACAGTGGTGGATCCTGGCTCAAAGAACATAGCCAAACCAAACAGTGAGGTCCCCGAGGTCTCTTAACTCAGTATTATTCCCATCTCCACGTGGCGTTTCTCCCTCCGTCTTCACTTACAAAAATATTCTTCTGCTTCCCCTTTTTAACAAAGCACTCTTTTATGTGCTGGGCAGTGTGGTTTTAAATGACTGAGCCAAACCACATCACATCAATGAGGGGGAAATACGTGAACCGTCCCCACTGGTGAGCAGCAGCAGATCCACCCAGACTGAATGACTCGCACACCCCTAAAAACATCTTCATGAACAACTGCAGAATATTTGGCAGGGTGGGTCTCAAGGATGTCATTGCAGCAGGTTCCTGCTGTTGTGTTTCATTAAAATATGTATCTCATTTCCTCAGCTCCGTGTTCAAAGGCTCAGCAGTGTGTGTGTACAACATGGCCGACATCCTCACCGTCTTCAACGGGCCCTTCGCTCACAGAGAGGGACCCAACTTTCAGTGGGTGGCTTTCCAAGGGCGGATCCCTTATCCAAGGCCTGGAACTGTGAGTTCATTTGTAGGCCACTCATTCATTCACTCATGAACTGAACAAACTAAAACAAATTTTCACATAAATTATTCACCTTGACCTTATCTCTTGATACATCTCAAGCCAGAAAAATGTGGAGGGAGAAGAAAATTCTTGTATTACCAGCCTCCTTCTTGAAAAATGAATCAATAGCATTAATGATTGAACAACCTTTTGTTATAGAAAAGGAAGGACCACACAGATAAAGAAATTTCATCCACAATCAACAGCTGATCATGAATTTTTCTCATTGGGTTCATATTCACCAAGTATTGTAGTGTACATTTTATGAACTGAGTTTAACAACAGTGGCCCCAGTATGGACCCTTGTGGTACTCCATTTTTGACCTCTGTATACATTTAGATAAATTATCAGCAAACTGCACATATTGTTGTCTTTTTGTTGAATAACTACCGTGTGTAAACAGTACAAAGTTTTGGCTAAAGGATAAAATCTGACCATCAGGACAGGAGAGCGAAATTCTTCCTTACTCATTTCCTTTCGGTTTCTCCAGTGTCCCGGTGGAGCCTTCACACCGGACATCCAGACAACAAAGGAGTTCCCAGACGACGTGGTGACTTTCGTACGAAACCATCCAGTCATGTTCAACCCCATCTACCCGGTGGGGAGGAGGCCTCTGGTGGTCCGCACCAACACCGACTACAAATACACTTCAGTGGCCGTCGACCAGGTCATGGCTGCCGACGGCAACTACCAAGTGCTCTTCCTGGGCACAGGTATGAATGTAGACAGGTCACATAAATCATTGCTAGGTCATGCTAAAGGACTTGATCAATTCATATTTCATGTACAACTTCCAAAAACTGTGGTCTAAAAAAAAAAAAAATCACATTTTTCAGTTGCTCTACTGCACAAGTCAGTTATAAGCTAATATCGGCTTATCAGTTTCAAAGGGAAATGGTAGAAAATGTCAATAACACAATCCCTCCTTCATTTGAGTCATCAGTGAGGTTGTCTCCTGAGAGTAAATGATTGTTGAGTGGAGTCCCGTGGCTACAGCCACTTGTCAGATACCAGAGGGGATAGTACACTGTGGGTGTGGTGGCGAATTTGAAAACACAGTCAGTATGTTCGATATTATCGTTATCTTTGTGTCATAGATCGATAGGCTGGTAAAAGAAGCTCATTTAAGAGAGGACTTTGATGTCTCATTTGTTTTTTATCTTTCATTTAAATCAGCTGATAGAAATTGCAGATCAGCTGAGGCGATTTCCCTTTTTTTGCTGATTATAAACTACCTGAAACACATGACTCACCTGCATATCTTTCCTTTTGGTGCTTGTAACACAGCGTTTAAAGTGAATAATCTTTGCATAAGCGCATACATAATTATGCATTCAGCAAGCCTCTGTGAGACTCTCTTTCCCACAGCTGCTTGTGTTTATCGGGCAGCCTCTCCTGCTCCTGCCTGGTTTTCTTGAAGAAAAGCCAGTGCTGTCGGACCAGATCTGAGCCCAAGTACGCTGCTTTGTGTGAAGGACGAGGGAGACGCTCTTATCAGGCATTTCCAGGAGCTCTTACGGCAACTCCTTCCCCCTGCTCGGCCGTTACTCCCAGGACAAAACAGCCACACTGATGATGATTGTGTTGCATTTTGTCCTTTTCGTGGCCTTTGTCCTCCCTTGTGTGAGCTTATGGGCTTCCATTCCCACTCCTGCCGCAGTTGATTTTTCTGTGGAAACATAGAAAGCCATGGCTATCATGCTTAATTCAAAAGCAAATACGGGCAAAGGAAAACAGACTCTGAGTTTATTATTTTCACTCGCCGGTTGTATTGTAGTTTCACTGAGAGCACACGTCTGGCCATAGCTGTATCTGTTTCGCAAGGTTATTAAATGTGTGTGTGTGTGTGTGTGTGTGTGTGTGTGTGTGTGTGTGGTTACGACTCTTGACATGTCTGCTTTCTGCCCTCAGACAAAGGTACAGTTCAGAAGGTGATTGTGCTGCCAAGCAATAATTCCCTGCATGAAGATCTGATCCTGGAGGAGCTGGAAGTGTTTAAGGTCAGCTGTCTGTTTTTCTCCCCTTACTTTTATTCCACCCTTACTTTCATCCTTTTTCTCTCCCAAAATCAAAGGCAGAGAGGGAGGAGGAGGGCGAGCTTGGCCGGGATACAAAGGCGAGAGGGCAGGCAGACAAAAGATGGGTGGCATTCAGGAGATGGATGTTGTGCAGTGCGGTGCAGTGTGGAGTGATGGGGAACATGCTTAAATACTGCAAGAGTCTGGTTGTTGTCCCGAGTGAACCCTCGCACAAGCTGTTTTGTCTTAGCTCAGATCACTATAAGTATGATCAACCTGTGATCAGACGTAACAGCAATGGCTCCTTTGATCTTCCGCTGCACTGAAGAGATTTATTGAGATTTGAGATTTGAGATTTATTCTCGAAAGACTGAATATATTTATTCCAGACAATTAAAGACATCTGGGGATAAGCTGATCTTGATGGCTACCTTCTCTAATAAGGGACCTAAATTCCCCAAAAAAACACTTTTCATCAAACCTGCAGCAAGAATGCTATTAAGTTTATGTCTCCAAATGTTCCAAACTGTTCCTTATAGAAATAACAGCAATGGCTAAAAGTTCTGAACTTGGTTCTTCTATGTCCCATTTTCCAGAATCAAGCTCCTGTCACAAACTTGAGAATATCCTCTAAGAAAGTAAGTTTCCTCCCAGCTTTACTTTCTCCACATTGAGTGCACTTTCATTGCTTAAATATGTGACTCATTGTCTGTGGCTACTATGTAATGCACAAAACAGAAATCCCCCGTGGCTAATAAGCCTCCCAAAGGCGAGGAAATAAGAAGCTGTAATTGTTTCGGCGCACTGCATCATTTTCCTGTCAGCCTGCCGCTTATTAAGACAAACAGGGCAGCTGACATTTGAACTGTTTACTTTGCAGCAACAGCTGTACGTCAGCTCGGAGTTCGGGGTCTCGCAGGTCTCCCTGCACCGTTGTCAGGCTTACGGCTCGGCTTGCGCTGACTGCTGCCTCGCCAGAGACCCCTACTGCGCCTGGGACGGACTCAGCTGCTCCCGCTTCTATCCCACCGGCAAAAGGTACACAAAGGCTTGAAGTTTTGGTGCCAGTGTTTAGTATCTTGAAATTTCACGCAAAGTCGTATTCAGTGTCCACAAAGGGCTCTTTTCTTGACGGTGACCTCTAAGTCCCAGACCAATTTTTCAGTGTTAACAAGTGCTGACAGGTGTTGATTAGGGAGCCCGTTCATGGAGGCACCAAGTCCAAATTTTCACAAGTGTTAAAATAAACATTAGCAAAGTGGAGGTTGCTGAAGTTGAATGGCAAACAGTAATTCTGTTCACTTAAGCACTTTGTCATGAGAATCTAGTGAGGTTTTGGGCTGCCAATGGACGACCAACGTAGTTTTTATCAGCTATACAACATATATAAAATCAATCAGCGTGTACCACATCATATTGGGTGAACAGCAATATGTTGAACAAGGACAGGAAAGAGCTGCTTACAACTTGTGAGAGCGAAAAGATCATGTGACTGGAATCCATCAGCAATCACTTCAGCCTTAGCCATGTCCCTCATTCTGGTTGAGTTGTTCCCCTCCCCTCCATCCAGACATAACACAGACAAAGAGATATGAGCGACACCTCGCCTCTGAACCGATACCTCTCCGGTCTCTTTGAGGACCAGCTGCCTGCCTCTTGACATTCCAGTCAGACGCAGGTCAAGTTTGGTTTGGTCGCAGAACAAAAGCGCAGCGTCTGTTTTTCCTGCAGAAAATGAGTCTGAAATGTGTCAGCTGTTTACGTGCTCTTTTCCCCAAGCTGTTATGTGTGAGTGTGCACCACCGAGTGGAATAACAGTCACATTTTCCTCATATTGTTTTGGCTCACATTACTCCACTTTAATATGGGATGAACATGTGAGGAGAGGGAAGGTTGTTTTTTTCTGTATTTTTACTCATTGCACATTTTGTTTTTTTGTTTTAGGAGAAGCAGAAGGCAGGACATTATTCATGGAAATCCACTCACTCAGTGCAGAGGATTCAATCTGAAAGGTAATCAAAACAAAAACAGAGACATAACTAATCAGGTAAAAGCCTCACTGAGATTGAAATCTCTTTTTCAAGAGGAACCTGACCAGGAGTGCAGCATAAGCATTCTCACAATATTAAACATAATCCAAAAATGCACAAATGATTGTTGATGTTGGGCGAAAACCAAACCTAGCTAAAGATCAATCATCTAAATATTAATAATAATAAAATTATAAAAGATCTCTCATGATGCATAAACAGAAAACTAAGCACACTGACCATGAGTGATCATTTAAAATTGACTTTGTAGAATATTGTGAGATTTACACAAGTAAATAAGAAAGCACCAGCCCAAGGAGGGACTGATGTATAAAAGCCAACAGAACAGGAAAACACTGACGGTGATAATTTTACTGTCTTTGCAAAATGCTTGCAACGTGAGTCCAGGAATCACACAACATCCTGCATGAAAACTCAGCAGGTTGACTGGCAAGGTGGAGTTTAATGAGATGAGAGGATGTGCTCCCCAGACAGCTCCATTCCCAGTTCAGGTCTCTGAATGAACACAAGCTTGGGGGAACCAACCATATGGCCATTACCACTAATTAGTCACAAACCCTTCATGCATCCAGCTGAGCGATGAACCGTTTAGCTGCAACGAAAACGACACAGTAAAAGAGACGAAACTGAGTTGGTCCGCCTCATTGGAGGTTGTTTTGTTAGTCTGTAGAAACAGAAGAAGGCTGGGTGGAGTCTGGTTGTGCTGCAGGTGTCGGACTGAGCCGCGTGTCAACATTTCAGTCTCACTGTGGGGACCTCAGACAGATTTGAGTCCATCTGTGGGGTTTGTGTCTGTCACCAAGTGACGTCTGATGTGTGTGTGTGTGTGTGTGTGTACGTGTGTGTGCGTGTGTTTGTGTGACAGCCTACAGAAACGCAGTGGAGATGACGCAGTATGGCGTGAAGAACAACACCACTTTCCTGGAGTGTTTTCCCAAATCTCCCCAGGCCTCGATTCGCTGGCTTATTCAGAGGGACAACGACAGGAGGAAAGAGGTCAGTTTGATTTGACATTTACGGAGGTCAAAGGTCACCATCACAGCCCACACTTGCTCATATTTAACGAGCTGTGGGGACACAGTGAAAATGCTTTGGGGAGCTAACCAATCAAATGTCCTTTTTCTGATTTATAAGGAGCTGCTATGCTTTGGTCACACAGTAAAATATTACACCAAACATTAAACATGTCATGTGATCAGATGAGCTCACATCCTTGTTGAGGACGTGTGTCGCCTGAGGACTGACACAGTGAACACTTACTGGCAGCGGAGCATCCTGATGAGCAATGATACAAATCAAACATGATATAGACCTTTGAGCTAAGACTGGATTATCAGCAGGGGAAACATTTTACAAATATTTGACATCCCTTGAACCCTTTTAAAGGCTATGACAGGTTAAATAAAGCTGAGCAAGCGAGCTCCTGCTTAATAAAGACACACCTTTGATGGATCTGGCATTTGCCTCTGAAGGGCAGACTCAGACCGGCGACCATTTTATAGTCATTTCCCCACGAGAACAGAATTTGGCCATAAAATAAATGACTTTAGTTTCATGGTGTGTAATCATTGGAGTCTTTTCCAAAGTGAGGCCTGGCTGATTTTTAAGTAGTCAGTGGAAAAGGAACAAACAGTGTTGCATTAAGCACAAATTTAATCTTGTTATTTTAAATCGATGAAGATGAACACAATTCAGCTTCTCCCAGCACCTCCACTTTCACTGCCAAATCAACTTCTTTCGGTAATTTTGTTTTGATCTTTCAGTACGTAAAATATCCTCAGAGAATTTATCTCTTAAGCCTCTGTAATCTACCAGAGAAATGGAAATAAAGGCCAGCTGGTTTTACTTATATAGCACATTCAAACATCAGAAGCAATTCAAAGCACTTTACAATAGCAAAGAAAAGCATCAGAATGACATTCAAAACTATAAGTAATAATAACCAGAATAAAAACTGAATGAAATACATCAAATGAAAACAGTGCAGTAATAACTTAAACGTTGTCCCAAATACAACAAAGGAAATAAAAGTATAATGAAATAATCCATGTTGGATTTTTATAAGCATTTTAGAAAAATTAATCACAGCCATTCTCAGTTTTGATCATCTCTCCTCCAGATTATTTCAGGATTTTGTTGAATCATTTCATGTAAAACCGATGCTCTCAAGTCACTATAGGAAGGAAGAAAAGATTACCAGTTCTTAACTGTAATACTAAGGAAACTCTCCATCAAGTGTAACTACACCAGAGGGGTGAGCACCAGTTTTCCCTCATTTGGACAGAAATGACAAAAATCTCTCATAGATGTTACAGGTTGAAAGCTGAAATGTGATAGTATAATGCACATAGTTTTCATCAAATCACTGAGTCTGGAGTTATGACACCAACCTAAATGTGCCAACCACCAGGTGAAGCTGAGCGACCGCATCCTCTCCACGGAGCACGGCCTCCTCATCCGCTCCGTCCAGCTGTCTGACCAGGGGCTTTACTACTGCCTGACCACCGAGAACAGCTTCAAACGCACCGTCGCCAAGATCCGCCTGCGAGTGCTGAGCGAGGCCATGGTGAGCGTGCTGACAGACAAGCAGCAGTCGCCGTGGGCCTGGGCCAGCTCGTTGCACCCCAAGGTCCTGTTGGCAGCCTTCAGTCCAGCAGAGAGCCTGGCTGTTCAACAGTACTGCAAGGAGAGGAAGGAGCTGCAGAACCTCCAGCAGAGGCAGCAGCAGCAGCAGCAGCAGCAGGCTCAGCCACCTGGACCTCTCAGGGGGGACCTGGCCAAACTGAAGCCCCTGCTGGACCGGAGGAAGAGCCGCAACCGCCGCAATCACCTCCCAGAGGTCTGACGCAGGGCGCTGGCTGCTGCAGTGACTGACATGCACGCCTTCCTCTCTCTAAATCCAGATCCTCATTTCTCCAACTCTCATCTCAAACTGCAGAACTGCACCGTGGACGTACAGTAAAACGAGGAGGTGGGAGCGGGAGGTTGTTTTTCGGCAATATCTCGATTTCTTGCATGAGGCTATGTGACCAGATGGCTGTGGCATACACAAACGTGCACACTCACAGGCACCCGCAAGCCGCTCACCACAAACTGACGTGGCCCTGTTACGAGTGCCACTAATACACTGTGGTCTCAGCTGATGTCGGTTATGATAATAAGCACGAGATGCAGCTATGATCTTATCATATTTTAGATATTAGGGGGAAATTGGACCGGCTCGATGTCAGCTCACAAAGGGTTTGTTCTCGAAGAGGAGAATGAAAAGGGACAAAAAAGGAGACAGATGCATGTTTGACAGTGGGTGCCCCCTCGAAGTATTACACTCGTATTTTATTAGGTTCTACTTGTCTGTATTTACTTCAAACTAACACAATTGTCTTTGCTCGGTGAAATGACATGTAGGGTAATAAAACGTCCACTTTTTCTCCTCACAGGCTGAGCTCTGTCCATACAGACAGCAAGTGGTCCCCAAGTGTGAGTCACAAATGGATTAGTTCAAAGGCCAAACTTGACACCAAGCTGCCCGAGCAGCTATAGCAGTAAGACACCGAACTGAAACTGAACGTCTGTGTGAGCTGTTGCAAACATCTTCCCTGATCTCTCCCATATTTATTCCCATTACTCGGACGTACACGTTAAGAGAATGTGCATCGCTGTAATTCAGCCGCTGCTGTAGTATTATGTCACATTTCTCTCATTTCTAGCACAGAAGCATGATTATAGAAATTCATGAGTAACATAGAGGTCTCTTAATTCTTGCCTGGATTAGATTTGGGAAACCAAACTAGCGGATACGCACATTTTAGTCATTGTAAAGCTTGGAAATTTCGAGTTTACATCGTGAGGTACAGTGGGTGCTGAAACATGACAATATCCTTCTTTGGATCAAAGTTTTCCAGCTTGTCTGCAGCAAAGTGGACGTATTTGTAATTCAGTAATCGTCAGTGAGATAGTTTGTGAGATAGCCCATTTGATATGTGAATAGACTTTTGTTTCAGGAGCGTAGTTAATGTAGATAGAGATTATTTGTTGCTTCTGTACAGGGTGTTGTTGTTTCTTTATTTGTTTCATCCTTTTAATTTAAAATACATTTTCATTGTGTACATAATTTCGACACGTTTCACCAGCTGTGACTGTATCTGCAAATTGCAGAGATATGCAGCATTGTTTTCATTTTGAGAAAGGACAGCAGTACCATCCCTCCTACAGATCTCTGCTCCACGTTTAATCAAAGTGTGCGACCAGCATCATGTCAGCTTCAGCTCTGTGTGATTTCAGTGTTATGAAACATATGTATTTCTATTTATTAATGTCTTGATAGCCTGAATAAATCTGTTCAGATGAATCTCGATTTTACAGAAACATCGCGTATTTTTCTGCTTAATAGATTCCATGGTGGGTTTTGTCATCCTACTATATGAAGTCCTATGATACTGCTTTAAAGGAACAGTCACACAATATCTAGAAAAACTAGTTTTGGTTTTATTGAGGGTTATGTTTCCACATCTTTTTGCTTAGCTAACATGCTAATGACCGTAGCTTCCTTTTTACCATAAGGAGTGATATTGATCTCCTCATCTGGCTTGTGACAAATCAAGTGAATGAGCGTATTTTCCAAAACTATTTCTCAGAAGATTATCACAGTGTGTGAATTTTGACAGCAGATGCTTAAGAAAGTCCAGCTTTTCAAACTTCCGTCCTGAATTTCAAAGGCTGGTGGTACCTGAGATACCCCAAGTTTCCAAATTGCGCCATCTCAAGGAAAATGTGTAAGACTTGCTTGCTTTAATCACAGTGAAGAACCCCCTTATATGTGTGACATGTTAAATTCAGGCCAAATAGTAAAATAAAAGACACTCAGGGGGCTGCCGAGAGTCATTTAAAACCCATAAAATCGAAGAGAGGCTTCCTGCTGGGCATAAATCCTGCTTTCTCACCAAGCAAACCATTCATAACCACAGCAATATCATACCCAAGTTCATTTTTACTACTCTTTTTGATTTATGGGCCACTCAATGCAAAGAGGAAAGCAAATCATTTTGCTGCAGTGTGCACAATGCGGAGGTTTGTTCCAGCAGCGCAACAAACTACGGACGGGAACGCTAGCCGGTTTTGAACAACCTAATGCAAGAATTAAGACACCAAATGAAAATCTCCTTTTCAGCTTTTGTATTTGTTCTCAACACAGTTCAGCAAAAGATACGATAAGTTATTAGATTCATGTACATTTTATTTTATAGGATGTCAAGCAAAGTCATTTCTGCTCAGTGCGGATTGATAGCCTGACAGTTAAGAGGAGTCTCCATTTGCGCTCCCTCGAGAAATCCCTGACCGAGTTAAAGTTAGGGTGATTGCAATTAAATCGATACTTGGCAAAGTAATTCAGCTCTTGAGCTTTACAAAATCACAGTATTTCCCCCCATATCAAAGGAGGTACGATATTATAAATAACACTGAAATTACAAAAAAGTGCAAGTCTATATGAAATTGGTTTGATGTCCCATAGCAGCTTAAATACACTATGCCCTGCGATTCACACACAGCAGACTCTTCGACATGATTCACTTCACCCATACTTTTGTTGAGAGCGCTGAGAATTCCTGCACACCAAGCAGCTAATGAGACACGGGATGAAGATGGCCAGACCTATGCCCAGCAGTGTCCACTGAATTGTCTTCAACATATCCATGCGGGAGAAGAGCTCCTTCTTAAACATGTCTGCCGTTTCATCATCCAGTGCAGCCGTCTGTTTACATAGATGAAGATAGAAAAAGAAGTAGTGATCGATTACAGGGATTCCCAAGCTAGCAGACTATAGACGTCAGAGCTGCATGGCTCCTTTTTCATCTTACCTCATTCATCCAAACAATGGGGAATATGGTATAATCCTTGACTTTCTTTAACACCCTGCAGTGAAAGAGTTCATTACTTGCCATTCAGTTCATTCTGTACGTTAAGCTACAACCAGCAGCAGGTAAGCTTAGCAGTTAGCCTTGCAGTCCACATGAAGCTGACAAAATAGTTTAATAATAATAAAATAATAAATAAAAGAAAACTACAATCTGCCATTTCTCAACAGTTGTTGTACAAACTAAAGAAACAAGATCTTTGTTTGTGTTTGTGATAGCAGATTACATTGCCTCTGAGGAGAGCCAAGTCAGCTGTTTCTCCCCTTTTAAGTTTTATATAATGCTAAGCTAAGATCAGCTAACCAGCAGCTGGCTGTAGCTTTACATGTACCGTGTAGACATGAGTGGTGACACATTTCCCCAAACGTCCAACTTACGTGATGATCTGTGATGGTCCATACATCATATTCACTTGAATTCTCTTGGCAAACCTCAAGGTGAACCCAGTTGTCTGATGGAAAAATACCACAAAAAATAAATAAACAAATACAAAAGAGCATCAGAGTTGCAATTCCTCAAAGCCAGAAATCATAGAGAGAAATTTCAAAAGTTCTTACAGGTTCCACATCCAGGTAGGTGAAATGATGCTCCTCGTTGGGATGGAGGCCCTGCACATTCTCATGCAGTTCGGCATTGCCATACAGGAAGTGGGGCAGAGAGATGTAGATGGGTTTATCTGTTTAGAAGAAGGGGAGACAGGACAATTTAAACTTGCCAAGTGGCTGAGCAGAATGACAGAAGGAAGTGGATGCCCTCACTTCCTATTGGTTCTACACAACAAATGCACACTGACTTCCTGTACAGGTGCTGATGTCCAGTACTCCAGCCATGGTGCAGTTCTTGGTGACCACCGGATCTGTGCAGTAACACTGGTTGTCTGGGTTGACAGAAGGTGCGGCCAGGATGTTTGGCTGCAAGGTGTAGCGGTATACTTCAATCCCTTTCAGATCTAGGCTCTCCTCAAAGCCAGCTGACACAGATCTGAAGTCAAAACCACACAGAGATCAGTTCAAAAGTCTTCCAGCAAATGCCCCCTTGTGTGCCCAGTTGTCTTTGACTTAACCAAGGAACTCAATTCTAGTATGAGCTTATAATTTTGGTATTGGAAAGCTCTGACCTCTAGTGGTTATTGAGGAGAGTCCATGGTTGCACTTCTTAAATTGAGATTTTAAATTTCCCGCCGTTGACACTTAATGGCCCACTTAATGTTGGCAAAACGCAGTCAGACTAAACCAAATGAAAATGCTCCCATAAACTGACGCTGTTCATCACCTGCAGATATCTGATGAGAAGAAATAGAGATCCTTGCTCTTGTCCACAAAGGGACGGAACGATGAAGCATCTGAAAGAGGGAGGGAGAAGAAATCGGGTGTGAAAGGTGACTCAAGTGCGCTTAGAGCTGAAAAAGTGCATTAAAAGACGATGATTTGGGGAAAAAAAACCCAAAAAGTTATGTGCATTGCTGCAGGAGCCACACCTGTCCCATTGAGCATGTCACAGTACGTGTTGTTCCAGAAAGGTAAAGTCCTATCAGGCACAGAATAAACTTGTCAGGTATGCACGACTTGATTTTCAAAATATGCAATTCTCACTTTTTTTAAAAGAAAAATCCTTAAAACCTGATTTTAACAACCTAAAATTTCACAGTTAAAAACCAAAACAAAACTTTTAACTGTCAAAATCCATAGAGACTGATTAAAAGTCCACTCTTTACTCACCTTTCTCCCTTCCACTTCTCAATTTTTCCCACCTTTGAGATGTCCTCCTTTCCACTGTTGACAGTGTAGCTGCCATCATAGGTACCATTGTACTAGAGAAAATACATTTCATTTCATAAATCAACAAAACCTTGTCATTTAACCATTTAAATGGATAAATCATCTCTGCTAGGTATATTATGTGGTACTGTATGTGCCATGATGTCACTTTACTCACAGGTACAAATAGGCCCATTGGTATTTTCAGTAGGGGGTCTGTGTAACCCCACAGCAGTTCCTTGACTGTACGCCGCTGGAACAGGGAGGACTTGCTTAATTGTATTAGCATCTCCAAAATATGATGATCCTGAAATACTGTATAGCCACCCTAAAACAAAAATCAGAAACATTTATCTTTATATTTAGGAAAATCTCAGCATAAATTTCTTCAGTGACGGTGTCAGTTGTAAAAGGCAGTCGTATTACTTCATATTGGCACGGAAAACTGCTGTGTACAGCAGAGATAAGCCCGAAAATAAGCCTCTTTTATGACCGCTAACAACGTAATTACTTACAGACAAAACAAAATGCTTTTACACGCTAATCATTTGAGCCTTATCAAAGTTTGAAATGAAGGAGTATACCAACATGTTCTCACTGCCATTTACTCAAATACAGCACCTGGCGCTCTTCTTACCCCTCCAGCGTCACTTTTTCATCAAGTTAGCAATAACAAATGTGCAACATTCATGACATGATATGACTTTTGGACTGTGATTAACGCTGTGGAATGGTTGCAGGCTTAGGCACAAAAAAACTGCTTGGTTTGCTTCAGGAATAAAAATCATCATCAAAGCAAAACAACCCACATTACATTATTCTCAAGAGAAGGCAGACATCTCTACAGCTGATATCTCAGAAACTCTGCAACTCACACCAAAACAATGTAGATGGATAAACAGCACTGCAGGTAAGAGGAACAATATGTATTTTAAATTTTGGGGGGGGGGGGGGGGGGGGGTGGGTTGTCTCCTTTAACTTGCCCCAACAAAACTTTTTATTTTTAGTTTGATACCTCTTCATGAAACTAGTCTTCACGATACAGTACACTGGTATCCAACCTGACAGTCGGGCCACAAGATAAATCCGACGGGTCCCAGATGATGAATGGCATCGGACGCAAGAAAAAAATCTGCTGTACTTCTGTTGCATCAATTACTATCTAATCTTTGCTTCTGAAATGTTTTATCATAGACGGTCATCAGGCATCACCACAGTAACCATTCAAATCGGGAATCACCGCACTGCAGTGGGGTGACACTCACAGCCACAGCCAGGTTGAGGGAGGTGACCTCGTCTTCCTCTGATCCCACTGACATGGATGGCTCAAAGATGGCGCCCAGGGGCACCAGGAAGGAGACAGTTTGATCAGCGTGGAATGTGATGTTCTCTTTGGGAAGATATCTTGTCCTGAAGGGGGAGAAAGTCTTTCTTTGGTTTCTTACTGTCAAAACTTAATCTCATTCGAAGATCACATGACATCAGATTAATGTAATGAACACTTTTGTTTCTGCCCTCTGTGGGTTTCAAAATCTTAAGCCAGCCATCAAAATGATAGAAAAGAGGTGAACAAATCAACCTTACCTATACGTGTAAGGTCCTTTTTCTAATACCATTGGAATTGCGCCATGCTGCAAAACCTCCATCGGGTTTGCCACGTCAAAGAACCAGAACTGTCTGTACACCGCCGCTCCTGCGGACACCCAGTTGTCATAAGCTGTCGTTCCAGGCTCAATGACGGCTTCCTAAACCCCGCAGACACACAGACAGTCTATTTTTAACATGCCTCAAGACTGCCAGCAGGCCAGCCACCCCACTGATACAGTGAAATGGATGCTGTGTTCTTAAAAAGGTCTGAACGGTTCACATTTTTGCATACAGACGCTGCTCAAACACAAGACACTCTTTGCTTTCTGCACAGCTTCTTGGTTACCAGATAAAGCAGCTTTCTAGAATGCATGCATCTTGTCTCTCCTGATTCACCTTGATCTCAGTGTACACACACTCACACACACACACATTCACACCCTCTGTCACTCTCTTTGCTCCACCTCAAGGGTGAAACCGAGCACATACCTTCTCCACTGTCTTCTTAATGATGCTGTTCCCCACTGGGATAAGGATGACTCCCACGGTGGCTACCACCGCCCCAAACACAGCTCCGGCTATCAGCCCGCACCTTCTGCTGCAGCATCCCATGGTGGTGTGCGTTTCCCTCAGTCCGACTGTCCTTCTGCCTGCCTGGCAGCCTGATCTCCTTCTGTCTCTGTGTTTGTGGCGTGTGCTAGTACTCGCAGCTTGTCTGTGTTTGTGTCCCAGCAGCGGCAGCAGCACAGGCAGGCTGTACCATCAGAGGAGCTGACAGAGTAGCTGAGGCCAGGTAAAGGT
The DNA here is from genome assembly GCF_020382885.2 of Scatophagus argus. Classification (NCBI taxonomy): domain Eukaryota; kingdom Metazoa; phylum Chordata; class Actinopteri; family Scatophagidae; genus Scatophagus; species Scatophagus argus. The sequence goes on along the minus strand of NC_058514.1, from coordinate 3,312,193 downwards.
ACAGACACGTCAAGGAGGAGTCCAGGGACCTCCTATAAATGAAGTTGTATAATAGCAAGGTAGGTTTAAGGTTCAGCTGAGAGATGTCCCCCTCCGGATAATTAGTGTGCCTTATCTGACCAGGAAATAATGGCTACAGCAGGCTGAGGAGAAAGGTTGGAAGGGACATTGGCATGCAGGAGTTGGTGAATAGGAGTGGTAGTGCATAAAGTGTTTTTTTGCTGAATTCTAATACTTAGTAGTTGTGAGATAAAACCATCTGTACTTGCCATAGACTTGAATCTTGGTTTATGAAGATTTGTCAGGATGTCAGAGAGCAGTTCATGACACCCAGTGACGTGAAAGACAGCCTTGGCAGATATTTCATTCTGATCATATTCTTTGCTGTTCTGTTTCTTATCTATCCTTCTCTATCTGTTTATCTCACTTGTCCTCTCCAGTGTCTGCACATCCCAGCTACGAGATTAGCAGAAACAGAAAAGGAGTGGAACGTATCAGTTATGTAGTATATTCTCATTGTGCCGAGACAGTTAAAAAGAAAGCTTATCTGTATTTGTGGTTGTGTGATTTCATGGGGGATATTAAAAAGAATTGCCCTTTATCTCTCTCAACGATATACTTATCTTGATTCCTTATTATGATCCAAATGAGGTCCGAGCTGCATGGGGTTTTGGAAACCAAATCAGCGGCAGTACAAAACCAGTTGTGCACACATTGACTGAAGGACACAGTCATCAATCATTAATCGATTTGAGATTTGAAAGTGACGAACCAGAATCAAAAAATATGAAAAGGATTTCCCAACATTATTCGTCATTTTTCTCCACCTCCCCAGTTTGTAATGCAGGCTTTTTGTTCTAAATATCAGTCCCAAACCATTGTGAGTCTGATGACATCATTATGACATCATTTTCTTTTCTTTTTTTGCCTCAGAAAATGCTTCCCAAATCACAGTCTGCGCTGCACTCCCTGAGACAAGTGAACTGGTGGAGTGTCTCTTACAGCAGTGTATGGTGCTGTGCTGCAGGGCTGGTCATGTAGCATTCCCTGCTCATATACAGAATACTGCTTTACAGTATTTACAGCACAGCAAAGTTGCGCATCATCACCACTGGAGGGCAGCACCACCATTCCCTCACAGCTCACGGCCTGGCCAGTCTCTTCCTGTCCAAACACTCTCGTCAAAACAGGTTGAGTCTCACCTGACGGATTTGACTTTTGATCCTGAAAGTACAACTCCAACAGCAACGACATCTGAACTGAAACACATCATCAGTGATAATGTTTATGTGAGTCTGTTTTGTTTTGTGGTTTTTTTATGTCTAAAACATTGTTTTGGATTGCGTTGCACTTGACCACCAAAGCAAATCTTTTTGGCTGAGTCCATTTAGTCTCCTCCATTTCTTTAAAAGATATAAGGGCCTATTTGACCTACTATATGTTTGGAGTGTGGCAATGCACTTCTTGTAGCGACTGCAACAAAACAGCAAGCAACATTTGGAAAAGAGAGCACTGAAAATATTCCCAAGCTGCAGTAACACCCGTCTCTGCTGTGCCTCGACAGAAAGATCAGTCCACTGGTCAAAGACGAAAGAGGCGTAAATGCTGTGTTTAGTAACTGTCCTGTCCAATCACGTGAAAGAAACAGACATGTGACAGCTTCTTTGGAAACAATTAATCAATTTCTCATGATTATTTCAGGGTTTAAAAATGTTTTATTGTCATTTCTAGTGTGGTTTTTAATAGATTTAGTAAGTTTGATTTTGGTAAATGAAACTAATTCCCGTATCTCTGCTCCTTCAGGATAAATGTGTGCTTAACAAAGCTGATTTTTTTATTTATTTTTTGTTGTTGTTGTTGTTGTTTGTGGAATGATGATCAAGTACAATCTGGGAAGTTATTTTCTGACTCCTGATAGAAGTAGAAATATACATAAGCATTGTTCATAATAGGAACACTGTCCTTTTCAAAAAAAATAACATGAACACACTCCATGTCTGTGGTGTTTTCTGTGTCGGACAACATGACATAACCTTTTTTGCCTTCGGTATACGCACTCTGGCTCTTTCTGTCTCAAGCCTGGAGATGGCCTGGATGAAAAATAAGGAAACCTCCGGCCAGTTTAGGATAAGAATAGAAAGGTCAGCACCACAAATTTGCATGTCCTACTCCCAAAAAGCCACATTTGAAATGAAAATTACATGGAAAGGCAGGGAAGTTCACACCGGAGGGACTTGTGTGGAAAATTTTAAAGTGAACGCCAACAACCTTTAAACTGGCTGCTGACTTTGAAGACTCACACATGACTTTGTCTGACAGGCTAAATTATTTAAACCACAAACAATGGTTATGTACAGCTGACTGCCTCAGTTAGAGGTTTGGTTCCCATGGGAACAATACATGCTGGAAGTGTAGCCTACACAGTTACTGTGCAGCCTAAACAGGTAATGTAATGTGATCAGAGAAGTATTTGTAAATGTGTAAATATATATATATGAATATATGATATATTTTAATATAGCTCGTTATAGTTCAGCTCATTATTGAAACTTACAAGGTAAATGAGTGTTATATTTATTGTATATCAAAATGAAACGCACAAGCTATAGTTTATAATCTGAAAATGATATGAGGTTTTTTTGGGGGGGGTGTTGCACTGCGTAAAGTTAAGGTTGTGCGGGTTTGAAATGCGTCCAGCTCTCAAGAAGTTTCCGGTTTAGGGGTCTATCTTCAAAATAAAGGTATCAGAATATCAAATTGTAACTGAGTTTTCACACCAACCAAATGGAAGCTCATCTTCATGTTTGATATTAGGAAAAAGGTAAACATATTCATGACCTGTAAGAACCTCAAATAACAGGCTCAATCATTCACTGAAAGCAACATAACAATGCCTCTTTGATTATTATTACAATAGCCTGATATATGCCTGTCTTATGTAATATAAACATGCAGGCCTGCACTTCAGCAGTAGCATTTTCATTGATTACAAAATACCAGCGTGTCCAGGTGATCTATACTTTAGAGGCAGGACATTTTACGACAGACAGTAAAGTGCTCCTTTGTTTTCATTTGTAAGCACAGTTCGGACCTTTTAAACAACACTGTGAAAAGCTGACAGAGGACCTTGGGCTTCTGACAATAGGCAGCAGATGGATGACAAATAGAAAGAAAGAGAGAATGACACGCAACAAAGATCCCCTGACGGAATCAAACACAGGACACTGTGGTTACAGTATCACAGTCTTGATTGTTATTGTATCGGTGCATATAATGAAATTGGTATGAAATGACAATCCTTGATGCTCCATGTTAAGCCACGGTTACCTGATTACCCAGTTTAGTATAGAACAGTCAGTAAAACAAAAAGTCAGAACATAATGCAGAACGTTTGTCTTTTCTTAGAGTTTGTGGAAATTACACCTTTATTGTGAAGAGTCATGACGGAAGTGCGATTGTTGTTGCTTGCGGAACTCGCCTCGCTGCTCTTCCCCAGTCGTATCTATACATACAATACTGGCAGTCGCCGCCGCAACGAATGGAGGCGAACTGGTGGAAGAGACATTGCCGAGGAATTGTTTCGCTGTCAAAATAGCTTTCCGTCGAACACGAGCAGGATTTTAAACCGAAAATATTTCCGAAGAACCGCCGCACCATTTTTTGAAAAGTCCGCATCGCTTCCCTTTTTTCTTCCTCCGTACAGATCGATTGCCTGTCATTTAAAAAAAGGGCGTGTGTGCGGGGTGAAGGCAGTTTTAACCATTTAATGTGGGTATATATGGTATTTTAGACATTTTTTTCCACACCATCTGGGTCTGAAGGACACAGTCGAGGATGGGATGCACACTGAGCACAGAGGACAAGGCGGCGGTGGAGCGCAGCAAAATGATCGACAGGAATCTGCGGGACGACGGGGAGAAGGCAGCCAGGGAGGTCAAGCTGCTGCTTCTCGGTAAGGAAGGAGGAGGAGGAGGAGGAGAAGATGATGATGACTCGGTCGGTGGACGAACTTCCCTGTGTGTTCGCCCACAGCTGTGTTACATTAACATCAAAAAGCACATTAGCGTTGTTTGATTTTCGTTGTCAGGTTAATAATTGTCAGTCAAAGCTGGTGTCAGTCACGGAGTTTTAATTTCGCATCGCTAGCACACTCCTCTCCCTGCTAGCTTCAGCTCAACTGTCAACCCTGAAACGCGACCAAAACCTTATTTCTAAACGGCAGGGAGGAGGGGGGATAAAATGCGAAATACGAAACGTTACTAGCCAAAGAGAAATCAAAAACATGGCGTCCGTTTACGTTTTAATTGAGGGTTTCAGCCGGTTTGCTTAAATGTTGTAGCCACGTTAAGCTACATGGCAAGTTTTTTTTCTTCCTCCCTCCGTTGTGGGCTTTTGATGCTTTAGCTGCACTCAGTCGCCTCTGTGGACCGTTTGTGCTCTAAATCCTTTCAACAATGAGACATTTCCTCTCGTCTGGTTCAGTGCAGTGCAGTGAAAATAGGCCTCTGGCTCAATGGGGGCCCAGGCCTGACTGGATGTGACTGAAAACTTTGTTGAGTCCAGTCATTTTGAAATGTTGAAAGGCTCAACCGTCAGGACGGGCTGAAGGGATTGTTGCTTCTCTCTATTATCTTTATTATCTACACTTTTCCTGTACAGTTTTCTTTTGCTCACATGAAGTTCAAGGATAAAGGAAAACATCCATACAGGAGGTGTCTGAAAAGGCCAATCATCTTGTGCAATAAACTCAGGAAATTTCAACAATGAAGCAGGAAAATTTTCATTACAAGCCTCTTAACATGGGATTAAAATGGTGTAGATTTAAACTGAATCGCAGTCCATCTACCTGAATAACTGAGCAGTATGGTGTGATGCTGAAGCAGGGATAGTCCCTTCACGACCCCGTCACGGGCTTCAGTCGTGGGCCGTGACCTTTGTGTGCCACACTGTTTTCTCTTCATGTGTGCACCGAAGGCTGTTATTTTGGTAAACTGACATGATGAACCACAAGAATGTATTATGAAGAGCACGGTACACACACTGAAGTCTCTTATACTGCATTATTGTAATTTTGTGCATTCAGGCCATGTGTTTTGTCATGTCTCCTGCGTGCACAATTATGTGAACTGCTTGCATTTAGGAGCCAGCCGTGTGTAAAGTAATGGCATTACTTACATGTGGGGAAACACTGTTATCCATGTAAATAGAGACCGCAGGTGAAAGACTTTTCCATCAATGCCCTTGCTTTGGGAAATGTTGACATGCACACACATGGTATGTGGGTTACCAGGACACAAAGTCTGAAGGCAGTATCGATATGAAGTAAACACCTGGCAGAGTGCACACAATAAGAGCTTTTAGTGGCACATTTGTGTAAGCTAGAGAAGAATAAACACTCCCTCCAGTTTTTTGCTTAGTGTAGCAAGACGTTTCCTTTATTTTATTTCCTCCATTTCTTGGCACACGTACGACATTCGATGTGGTGTCAGTGTGCTTGTGTTTTAATAAACATTGCACATATTTTCTCGCTCAAAGGTAGACCGCATTCCTCAGGTGCTTGGAGGCCAGATGGGGCTTGCTGGTTGAAAGCAAGCAAGTTAGGTCAAGTTTCTGCTAAGCCAGAGTAGGGTGGAATACGAGTTCTCATCAGCTCTTGATCCAGACCTCGCGGCACTAGTTTGACCACTCTCTGTTTCTTGTGGAATAGCCTTCATGAAGGTTGCGTGCCAGGTCGTGTGCCCACCCCCACGCGCCCCCCACCCTCCCCACGTGTGGCTGTTTTGGCACGATTCCTCTGCCATTTGTGTGTCTGATCCACTCAGCGTGACGGACTCATCCGGTTACTGCCCGAAGTGACACACAGACAGGCTGGAGAAAGGAGAGGAGTGGCCGTAAAATGAGAACTCTGCTAATGACTGAAGCATTAAAAATGAAAAAGCTCCGCTGCAGAGAAACACGGGGGTGCATGAGTTCGGAGTTTGAGTTGTTTACCTTGTGGATAAACAGTCGGTGAAAATATACTGCTTGCAGTTGCTGAGTCGCAGGCAATTCTGGAGTATTTTTTTCTTAAAACACACCCTGTCAGCAAAGATAAAAAGTCAAAAAACATGTGGCTTGGAAGGAAAAGGATGGCAGTGCTGTGTGGATGCATTGTAAGCTACGAGAAGAAAAGTCTTTTGTGTATCCCACGAAGGCGACCTCGACCAAATGTGTATTATATCTGTGTATACAGCAGACCTCCGATGGTTTGGTGAGCTTCAGCTTCATGTGGTCACCACCTGGTTCTCCAGCACTGTCTTTAAATGTTAACCAGGAGCTTGTGCGCGCTCCCAGTCAGTGCCGTGAAATCATTACGCTGACGTAAAATCCTCAATTTGCATGAAAAATGATTGCAGTTTCTGTGAGTGTGCAGGCAGACTCAGGTGTCTTTTGTAGCGAGAGGGAATGTGATCTTTTTTTTTTCCCTCCTGAACATATTTCTCATTTAGCTCTCATTTTATTTCCATCATCTCCAGGAACCAATTATCCTGCTATTCATATCTACATGTTAAAATAGATTACAATCTCCTCAACCTAATTACTCTTTCTATAGCTGTCGTGCAACTGTGGGAAGATTTTATTAATAATCCAGTGTTTCCCCTGTATCAGAGAGCTTCAGATATTTGGGCCTGAATTTCGGATGTTTAGGGTAGACGTCTCTCCATGTGGTATCAGACAGAGTGCATTCATAATTTACTCTTCTTGGGAAGCTTTTATTGCACTTACAGTAACATAATGAGCTGTTGTCAGCTTATTTTCACTTCGCAAGTCTCTCCCCTGCTTTGCTGTGTATGTGTATGTGTGTGTCTGTGTAGTGTAGCTAAGCTAGCTAGTTAGGGTAACACTTAATGAGGCTAATTTCCAAACAGGCTAATTACTGACAATGACACTACAGCAGTGCAATAAATACACTTAACATTAACTAGACAGTGCAATATAATACAGAGAGAGTCAAGTTATTGTGCTGCATGATCCTTATAGCAATAAAATTTGTTTTAAAGGATTTACATTGTCGGTGACATAGCAGAGAGGACGAGTGGAAGGAGAAGGGAGCAGAAACAAACATTTCAAAGTAAATGTCGCTGAACATAAATAGTTTTTAACATGTATGGATTCACAGCATAGCATAAATAACAAGGCAGATGGTAAGGGAAACGCTAGCGTCTGTCTAGTCTGACTCACAGGAAGTAGACTGCCTAAGTCCCTCGCCTTCCACTATCTGTGTGTTAACGTGCAGTGTTTGTCGCTGCCGAGCAAACTGCAAACAGCACCGTGAAAATGACGAGTTTTGATGAAGATTTGCATTTTGCAGTAATGCAGGCCTCCTTGGTTCTTTTGTGGGGATTTTGCCATTTTATTGCCAGGGTTCACTTCTCCATGTGCAAATGTTCCACATAAAACAAGTCACCCCACAGCACTATTTTGCAAAGATACCGTCGCTGCGTCCTGGGCTTCGTGCTGCCCAAGACGATTGTGATTGGTTTTAATGGAATACAAAGAGTGTTTAGTCCCCTGCATCATAATGACATCGGTACACACATACTGAATTTGACTACTGCATTTATCCCATCCTTAGTCGAACACACACATGCAAAGTGTTGAGGTCAGATTATGGGACACAAGCTTCTCTGAATTTTGCTATTGTTCTTTGTTTAATGTTTTCCATACTTTTCAAAGCAGCGTAACCAGTATTTGCCAAACATGTAGTGCAGTTTGAACGTGTAACTCATCTTATGGTCGAAATGGGGCCCTTGGCAATAAACACAGACAGTCAGATTAGTTAAACTGTTCACATTCCTTTATCACTGGAAGCATCACTGGACATCCCTGTAGATAGTTCGCCCTGTGCCAGTGTGTGTGTGGGAAACAATCTTTTAGCTATCGACCGCTTGTTGGCAGATCGATCCCCGTGGTCATTTCCCCTGGTGGGTAGTGCTGCTCGGAGGCTCCTGGAATCCTTCATGAGTGACTCATACTTAAACCCCCCCCCCACCAACACACACACACCGAAAGGAGAGGGGAGAAAAAGAGGAACTGGATTGTGAGTGAGAGGAACAATAAATCATAAAGGAAAAATGACTGTAGGGGACGAAGAGATTGTAAAAGAGGAAGAAGGGTGAATGTAATGGAGTAAGAGTGGAAAACAGAGAGAGAGGGAGAAGGGGGGGATGGATGGCGTTAGGCTCACGCTGCTAATGTGGCATCACTAATGTGGTTAGCACATTGTGCCAAACTTCATAAGCCCTACTCAAGTCCTTGGACTTCTCAACTAAAAGGAGACTTGTAGGACTGGCAGCCTGGCCCCTATAAACCTCGTGAGCCCACAGAAGTATTTCTTCATTCCACTGGTCATTGGTTTGAACTACAGTGAATGAGGAGCGTTAGAAAGAGACAGTTTTACTCCTTAACTTTGGTTGGAATGCACAGGCGCCCTGCAAATTCTCCAAGGCAATTAATTAGCAGCCGCGAACGGCTTATCTATAGATGGAGAAGGCCAGCCATTTAAATCACATTCATCTTCGTGCTGATGTTGTTATAAAATGTCCTTCGTCCTCGTCGCCTTCATATTTAGGGGAAGATCAACCAGCAGGAGCTCCAAGAGGAAAGATGTGTTTGCGGTTGGTGGATAGAAACGGCTCTGTTCTCTGTGGGTAGAAGAGGAAGAAAAAGCCTCCATTTTAACTGGAAGGGTGAGCTGGGATTTTCCTAAAATAGTTTGAACCGCTAGAAACAGAAACCAGCTGCTCCAGTGGTTTTAGTCCATGGCTGTGCTGGGGTGGGTGTATCAAAGCTGTGGGTGTGTAACATGACTCTGCATGAGGGCTGATAGGTCAGGCCTGTGGTACTGTGTAACCCTTAAAGGTCTGTGTGTGTGTGTGTGTGAGAGAGAGAATCAGGAAGCCTCTGTGTTTTGTATTCCTCAGGCTTAGAGGCTGACAAGATCCACACCCTAATGATATCACTGGCGATGAAAGGCCAGAGCCAAGTCGTTTACGTAAACACATAGCTCACGTCTCACTGATTATAATGGGGACTTGGGTGCTAAATGTATGGTATTCGTCCAGTTTTCACCATTGGAATGCTTTGTATTAGTGGGCAGACTAGTTATCATAGCAGTTGTGCTGCAGGTTTCAGTTTCTCTAAGCTACTGCTGTCTTTCTGTGAGGGTTTCTGTATTATGAACAGCAGCGGCAGATGATTTCTCTGACACAACTTTTTCACAAGTCCGGTACACTCACACGGTGACTCATTGACCGTCACCGTTTATTCTGTCTTTGTGATCACAATGTCTTTAGTGTTTCTCAACCAGTTTGATGCACCACATCACTTCTGCTTTTATCAGCTGCAGACTTTAAAGAGCTGTTCAGTCAGAGGTCATCAGAATGAGCACATGACACATAAGTCTAAATGGTCCTGTTATTTTCCTGAACTTTAGGGAAATTATTTTCAGTGCAATAGAAAGCTGCAACAGTTATTTTCATAATCACTTAACCTGGCTAGTTTTTTGTCCTAGTTGACATTTTCAAATGTGTTTTAAATCGATATTCAGTTTTCTGTGATGTGAAAGAGACAAAAGCAGCAGATTGTCACATCTGAGCATCTAAAATCAGGAACTGTTTGGCATTTTTGCGAGATAAAAGCCTAGAAATGTTAACAAGTTATCAGAAAAGTTGCCAATTATTATTTTTCTGTTGACTGACTAATCGCGGCAGCTCTGGACGTGTTGTCTTTGTATTCTCTGCTTCGATAAACCTGTTAGTAAAGTACTTTTTCTTCTGGCTAACAAAGTCAGGAAAAGTCATAGAAACCACAGATAATTCACATTACTAGCAGTCAGCTGAAATTTTCCTTTTTAAGGCAGCTGCTTTTAACTTCAGTCTGAGCTCATAGCCTGTCTGAAGTGGATTCTCATGCGTCTCACATTGAGAGCCACTGCGTTGATATGTGAAGTGTCTTTGGCATGATGAAAACGGCTCTTGGGCAAGCCGAGGGCTGCAACTGTGCCAGCTCACCGGCCGGCTGAGCCCAGCGGAGCCCAGCGAAGCAGGCTATGTGTGCTGGTCCCACGAGGATTCACGCAGCCAGTGTTTGGCCTCGGAGCACAGGGAGCCGCCACTGTACCGTCACCCCCTCCCCCCAGGGCGCTCCAGCACCCGAGTGGTGACACGTAATTAAAATAATGTGTCCTCAGGTGGATCTCATCCAATTATACTGAAGGTGAAGTGCCAAGGGCTGTACTATCGGCATGCAGTTATTACTGGGGGAAAGTTTGGAGGAATTCACACAGATAGTGTGCACACTGCAGCGGGATGCAGTGTGTTAAATTTTTAAAATTAACACTGTTACTGACAGCTGTACAACTGCTGTAAAAAACATGTAATGTTTTTGCAACATCAAGGAAAGTAGAAGTAGATTAGGCAGATGATTTATTATGCAAGAGTAAACATCTTGTCTCCGCTGACAGCATCACAAGGCAACACATCACAGTAGATTTCATGGTGTGATTCCACTTCCCCTTTTTCTGTTGTTTCTAGAGCTGAGAGAGAAGCTCACGGTGTTTACTCTGGGCATAGCTGCTCTCGAGTGGGTAGACAAATCTTCCCTAGTGGAAGAGGAGCACTACGTCAATGACAACTGGTCATTTGTATCGTGAGGACATTGAATGCACATTAGTAGATCTGAAGTAGTTTATGGTCACACCCATTAGAGGGCAAGACTCTAATGAATGTGGTTTATCAGAACATCACAGCTGGCTTTGATTAGTAAAAGAAAAAAAAATAATTAAAGGGCACTGACTGGGCCATGGGGACTGCAAGTACAGAAAAAGAGCAGCAGATGCATAATACATTATGGTCTTAGGTGGAAGCCAACGTGTGACACACACACACACACGCACACATGCGCCCTCACAACCACAAAGCCTCCTCAGGTGACTGTGGCCTCACACTGTAGATGTCCTGGATATAACAAGAGCTGTTGCCATGGCACTGTGACGTTTGAGAGATCCGCAAAGCGAAAGCCGACACTCTGATTCCCTTTATGCTCGCCCCATCTCCCCCCCTCCACCTCCGCTCTTTTCATCACTGCATTGTTTCAGCGACGTGGCACCATGTTCTTTGGCACTTAACAGTCAATAATAATCCATTTTAGCATCAGTTGTGCACCACGTCAAGGCCAAGAGCCCTGATGATGTGAAGTTTTTGATGATGAAAACACACACTTGGCTTATGCAGTGTTGGATTCATGTTGGCAGAGGCCGAACCAGAGGTTTGAAGACTCCTTTTAACTTAAACACTAAAGTGATGAGCAGACCTCAAGTCACACATGAACACTCACACTCTCGTGTCTCAGTTCTCCTTCGGCTGAGGTGGTTGTGCTCTGGTTTCAGTTTCATTTTCATGGTTCCTCGTGATGCACTTTGGCCAAATCAGGTCACTGAATAAAGCCATGCAAGTGCTCTTAAAAAGATGCAAATAAATGAAGGAAGCTGTTTGATTTAAGCTAAGTTAAAATGGATAAGAAAAATCATTTGTTTTGTTGCAGGCAGCATTAACCGGTTGAAATGTCCACGCTCTGTAATGAACCTCTTTTTCGCCTCTTTTCCAGGTGCTGGTGAATCGGGGAAAAGTACGATTGTCAAGCAGATGAAGTGAGTTCATTTCACCACCGTTGCATCTTATCATTCTGCATGCTGAACAATCAAAGCGAAACTTTTGTTCTTCTTCTTTCAGTGAGAAAGAAGAAGAACAATGGGTAATATTATGCTCTGTGATGCATGTGTACCATTCATAATGGATCATGAAGAGAACTCAGTCAAGTACATTAATATACACTATTTATCATGCTGTGTGTGTCCTGCATGTAAATTATATTTTTCATAAACATCCTCGTGGATGCACTCATCAGACAGCAGACATACACGTGTGGGATGCGGGCAGGTGTACAGCTGTGATATTGCTTTTGGGTCTTAACCTGTGAAGGATGTGCAGGGCAGTGACAACACAGCTCATGGAGAAATCTTATTTCACTCGCAGTGAACAGTCATAAATCCTCTGGGAAAGCGTTGTGCTGTGAGATGTCACGGCACAGTATCTGCCTGACCTGAGGACAGTATACACCACACAACCCTGACTCAAAAAATGTTGGGATATTGTGTAAAACGTTAAGAAAACAGAATGTGTTCGTTAATAATTTTACATTCATATGCATTCGGCTTTTATCCCAAGTAACTCACACAGCTGTGCAAAGAGTCCTTGACTTAAGCAGCCGGGAATGAGGGGCACAGAGATCAAAGCCGCTGTGGCCTGACAGTATTTCTGCACACAATACGATGAGCATGTAAGGTCGTAGTATTAAAAGAGATATCGAAAGAGAGCTGAGCAGGAAAATAAGTCATTTCTGAGAAAGTTAAAAACGAGGAGATTCAGTGGAGAGTGTTGGTCATGAAAAGATGAGTTTTGTGTCTCTGATGGTTGCATTTCAGAACAGTTTGGTTGCTGTCATTTGTCTCCGTATCAGGCAAGTTTTTGCAAAGCTGGAAAATGGCTTGACTCCTGACCTTATTTGACCCCCGTTTTTCTGCAGGATCATCCACGAGGCGGGCTACTCAGAAGAGGAGTGCAAGCAGTACAAGGCTGTGGTCTACAGCAACACCATCCAGTCCATCATTGCCATCATCAGAGCCATGGGGCGCCTCAAGATCGACTTTGGCGATGCTGCAAGAGCTGTGAGTGTCAGGGGGAGAGGAGTATAATTTGGTGGGTTTAGAGTACAAAATTGAGTTGTGGTGTTGGAAAACAAGCAGGCACTAAGTTTGAATAGTCTGTCAGCAAAATCTCTTGGAAAAGTAGCCTTTGCTTTGACTGTAATTTCAGAGGTCTGTTCGGGTTGTCTACAAGTCAAATTAGATGCATTGTTTTTTAGCAATTCTACTGTGAGAAGTGTCCCTGTTTGCACACAAGTATAGATGAGAAAAGGGAAGGAAATGGGAGAGTAAATTATTTTGATCAGCAGCTGTCTCTAAAATGTCCTTCTAACCTTGTGACTGGGGTTTCAGCTCAGTAGCAGATTTACATTAACTTTAATGGTGGTGTAATGACTTTGACTGCTGATTTGCGAGGTTGACATCCCTGTGACTGCTCTCCCAGGATGATGCACGGCAGCTGTTTGTGCTGGCTGGCTCAGCAGAGGAAGGCTTCATGACAGGAGAGCTGGCCGGTGTCATCAAGCGGCTGTGGAAGGACGGAGGCGTTCAAGCCTGCTTCAGCCGCTCTCGCGAATATCAGCTGAACGACTCGGCGGCATAGTGAGTCACACACACACACACACACACACTCACACAAACAAACAACCAAGGTAACAGTTGCAGGGTTCACCAAAATTGTGAGTCATCCACTGAAAAGCTTCATCGGTCCTCCACACGCCGGTTTATGTCAACAGCTGTTAATGACAAAGCCTTCCACATAGGTTGACCAGAGGCCCAAATTATAGCCAATCAGCTGCAAACAAACAGAAAGCTGCAGCCACAACTTGACAAAGACGAGCCGCCAGCCTTCAAGTACACTCAGAGAACAGAAAGCTACGGTAGCGTGCATCTGTCTGGACTTTTATACTGTCAATATTTGCCCTTCTCTACCAAGCCTGAAGAGCAGTGGCTGGAAAGACTTTGACCTTTTGCGCCTCAGCACAGGAACATTTGCCACATGCTTAAAAACAAATGCAGAGAAAAGCTTTTCCCCGAACAGCCTGAATCTTTTATATATTGTGAAAGAGCCCTTGCAGTTGAAACAAGTGATGTCATCACCAGGCAGCTCCTGTGTGTTGTTGAGTGGGGGGAAGCATTTGCTTTGTTTATCTGCTGCAGAGCGAACACCAGTGTTTACGTCACAGGCCCAGGGAGCAGTTGTCGGCCATTTTCTGATTGCTTTCTTTAATCCTGCTGTCCAGGGGCTTTTTGTGAATAAGAAACACCATTGCTAAACTTTTTGTGTGTGTGTGTGTGTTTTTTTTTTCTTGTCCTAATACCTTGCAAGACAAACAAAAGGCTTGTTTGACAGGGAGATTACTTGTGTTTGTCTGCTAGCAATGAGAGGTCACTAATCTCTTTCCCTTGTAATTTATCAAAAATAACCTTGAGCTATTAGCTTGGGTCATAAAATGAGATTGTAGGTTCACTTTATGCGTGACATCCTGTGCAAAGCCAGCATATGTGTCCAAAAAAAATGACACCGGATATCAAAGCTGCATACAGCAACACTAAGGCCAGACTCCATGCTGCCTCATCGTCCTCACTGTCCAAATCGTGTGGTCATCTGATACTTGCTGAGCTCATTTTCTTGTAAAATGTTGCTTTGCAAAGGAGTTAAATGTTTGACTTGTTGTCAGCTTGAATTATGAAATCCAACCTGGTTTTGTTGGTTCAACTGACATTAGCAATCCTGACACTTGATACCTCTAACACATTTTCTCCCACTTGTTTCCCCTCCTGCTCTCATTCTCACTCCTTTGCTTTTGCTCCTTTTCTTTGTGTCCTCCTCTCAGCTACTTGAATGATTTGGACAGGATATCCCAGGCCACCTACATACCGACTCAGCAGGATGTCCTGAGGACCCGAGTCAAGACCACAGGCATTGTGGAGACACACTTCACATTCAAGGACCTGCACTTCAAGTGAGAACTTCCTCACTGTAACAACTGGGCTTGTGCTCAAAGTGTTTTACGCGATGGCTTAATTAGCTTCCCTTCCTGTCCCGTCACTGACTCATTCACTCCCATAGAAATTCCCTTTGTACATGTACAGCTGTAAATTGTGACACAGCCTGTGAAGGTGGTGTAAGCATCAGCGGTGACTCAGAAACAGGAAGTGGGGGAAGCAGGCGTGATGTCATGATACCAGACATTTGATAGCTGATGCCAGCATCATTGAAATTCATACTGTAGAGAATAGAGAGGAATACTAATGTATTAATCATTTTTTTTTGTAAATCATTCTTGTGCCTTTAAAACCACAGTACTTCCAGATAGATTGAATAGCTAGTAATAAAAACAATATGTAGATACCTGTTTTGAGACTTCAGTATAATTGGATGAGATCCACCTGAGGACACCTGTTTTACAGTGGAAAGAAAACAATAACAGGACAATTTTTAATTCTCGACTTCTTTCCTCCCCCCAGAATGTTTGATGTTGGCGGTCAGAGGTCTGAGAGGAAGAAGTGGATCCATTGCTTCGAGGGTGTGACCGCCATCATCTTCTGCGTGGCCCTCAGCGACTATGACCTGGTGCTGGCTGAGGACGAGGAGATGGTGAGTGCTCGGTCTAAGGACAGGTTTCCGTTCAGCATCTCTCCAAGTTTATGGATCAGTGAGCAGAGCGAAATGATCAGCATCGCCTCCCTTTTTTGCCCCCTTAGAACCGAATGCACGAGAGTATGAAGCTGTTCGACAGCATCTGTAACAACAAGTGGTTCACGGACACCTCCATCATTCTCTTCCTCAACAAGAAGGACCTGTTTGAAGAGAAGATCAAGAAGAGTCCTCTTACCATCTGCTACCCAGAATACGCTGGTAAGACTGGCATCATTTTGCAGAAAAGGGTCTGGTTACCTTCTTTTCATTTAAAAACATTTATTTTTACAAATAAGCCATGAAAATCTGCTAATGGGGATTGCTTTAAAACTTGCTTATGAAGTCAAATACGTACATTCTGCTGTTAAAAATGGACAGTTATAAAGCTGTATTTTAATAAAAATTTGGGAAATAGTCGTGCTTTATTTGACATCATTATCAGACTACAGGCTACAATCAGCAGGCAGTTAGCTTAGCTTAGCTTAGCAACTGGAAAAGGGGAAACTGTCAGCCTGGTGCCATCCAAAGTTAGCAAATCCTGTCTACCAGAACTTTAAAGCTCACTAAAGGTTGTGGAGGGTTTTGTGACCAATTTCTTCGTGTTAATGAGCAAGTCTTGTCCAACTATTCCTTTAAGCACGCAGCCTTGATCTGTACCCACATGAGGACAAGAAGTCACACAGATATTACCTCCATCTTTTACAAGTACAAGCAGAGTGGAAGCCCAGCCTGTGTCGTGACTTCCTGACTCTTAAATTCCTGCTCCTCGTCCTTTTCTAGGCTCCAACACGTACGAGGAAGCGGCTGCCTACATTCAGTGTCAGTTCGAGGACCTGAACAAGAGGAAGGACACCAAGGAGATTTACACCCACTTCACCTGCGCCACAGACACCAAGAATGTGCAGTTTGTCTTTGACGCCGTCACCGACGTCATCATCAAGAACAACCTGAAAGACTGTGGTCTCTTCTGAGGATAATGACAATGAAGATGACAGCCTTTTTTCTTGGTAAGTCATCATCACCATCCCTCCTTAATCCAACAACGAGAACCCCGCCAAGGTCCGCACCCTTTTTTCCTGACTCACACATGTGTGAGCCAGGAAAAAGAGATGGAAGGGAAAGCATCAGGGTGCAGTGGGAGCTACTGAGGAAACCATGTGGTCCTGGTTTAAGTGTGTGCCTGAATTCTGGCTTTTCTCTTCCAAATGTGCTTAACAAATTGGCTTCAATGGTTTGTTTCCAGAGCTTAACCATTCAGAATTATGCAGGAGCCATAGCTGGAGCTGACCACAAAGATGCAGCGTAATCCATCATAATCAAATGAATAATTTAATCACTTCCACTGAAATCGGTGCCTTCTTCTGTCAGAGGCTTAAATACATTTTCTGCACCATTTAGATGTTGGTGAAACGATGGAGCTCTCCAAAAGCTTTCTTTTGAAGGACCCACACTCGTCCATCCTCCTTCCTCAATTCTTTCATGTTTTTTTCTCTGTCCTCTTGTGTCTTCCTCAGGCAGTGGAGCCAGTTTATTGTGCATCTTTGGTGGGGAAGATGAGAAGAGTTGGGAGGATCAGTCGAGGACCAGTGCTGTACTATATGCCACTTTTAACAGCTTTATTTATGTTTTTGTCTTGGAACATTTTGAACTAGCGTTTCGACATTTGTGTAAGATGTTTGTATCATTGTAAAAGCGTCACCGCAAAACTTTTCCGCACATTTTATTAATTTTTGTTTTTTCTTTTAAATTTACTTCCTATTTTGTTTCTAATTTTTGGAGGAGATCACATTCTTGGTGTCCCTTCTGCCGCTGTCTCTGGAAAAGGAAAACTTTGCTGTTGATGGAAATGCTTCTTTTCTTCCTTCCCTACAACCAAAAGGGAAGAAAAGAGGTACAACTTTGAGTCCAGTTTGTTGGTACTTGTGCCTTCGCATGCCTTTTACTGCGGTCGTAGTCCCAATGCTTGTTCTGTTGCCTGCTGAATTGTTCTAAACATTAAGAGGTAAACTGTTTTCATATGTTAGTGTCCCTGCTAATCTTCTATGTGCACACCACTGAGCTATCAGGAGGAGGAAGTTTTCTCTCTGGTCTAAAGGTACATGGGTCTCCATGGTGACCAACATGTAGCCTCCACAATCCCCTACACCCGTCCTCCCACCCGCCATGACAATGGAAGGCCTACTGGCCAATCACGCAGTACAATACTGAGATGTATATTGTTACATTTACCCCAAAGATCTGGGGTTCTGGTTTTTAAACAGTGTACAAAATATCCATTTTTCCCAACCATTCAGAAAATGGTTAGTTGAGGCAGTGAGCTTATAATGCGCTCAAGTGTTGAAAGTACAAATACCAGAGTTAGGCACATTTTAATGTATATTTTAATGTATTTGGAGGAGAGTTTTGGTTTTGAAGGAGTGGAAAAAGTGAACCACAGAAAAGATGGTTGTAAAGGTGGGGATGTAGTCTGAAATGTTTTAAGGTTCAGACTCAGTTCTTGGATCCTGTCTAGTGATGATTTGAGAGTCAGAGGTGTTGCTCAAGGATCCATGAAGGCTTTCATTCAGGTGATGGAAACTAAGATGGTCAAGGGAGCCTGGTCTGTCATTTTTAGATCAGTACGACTTTGCCAAGTGATAAATGCGGTCCTGGATCTGTTCATATAAAGAAACTGCCACAACTGTCAATGTATGTGTATGTTCTCCGCGGATGGAGAATCTTTGTAGACTCATCTCCCTTATTTTGCTAATAAAAACCATTTACAAACCAAATGGAGTTGCTGTATCATTAACCATCTTCAGTTAATGAAGCATTTTTACAACAATGAAAGCTGAATAACCGCACCATCAGTTAGCTGCTAAAGCATAAAGCAGGATGAGTTTGTTTTATTTGCTGCCCTTACCAGTGTGTTACAGCTGTCCTTCAGAAGCCACGCTGCTATCACCCACTCTCCTGTGCCATATATATGTGCAAAGATCATTTTTTTGCATCCCAAATGTAAAATATACTTGATTTAAAGATGTTTTATCGGTAACAAGTCGTGGCCTGATGCCTCTGCAGTCGTGTGCTCGGACTGTGTGCCACGCTGCATCATCGTGAAGGGCGAGCTTGCCGCACAGAGCAGGCACTGTTATGCATCCCATCTGAAGCGTTGTACCTTGTTATCTCCAAACAGGGAGTCCCACAAAGGCAATTAGAGACGATATTGTCAGCTCTACACACAACCTCCATCACATTGGTATTCCTTTGTGGCCTTTTGAGTCTCAATTATTTGCAGCAGAACTCGATACAAAGGATTGTCAAGATGAAAATTGATCATGGCTGAACATTTGGCTGTGCTGAAAAGGTTGACTTGCGTGTACTGATAAACAAGCCACCTTTATCTTATTTTCCTGTTTGCTCGTTGTTGTAATGAAATGCAATGTAGGCAGTCTCCACACCCCGATGTCTATCTTTTATGTGTCACCCTCACACAATTTGCAATGTAAATGTGCTATGACAAGCCTGTGAATAGCATTAGTCATGGGTTCCCTCTCTAACAATATCTCTTCAGAAATTGGAAGGCACGATTATTAGGTATCAAGGTAATTTTTCCTGTATAACATTAAAAATCAAAGTTTAAAATGATTATTTAATGATTATAAATTATGCAAATTATTACGCAAGTTTGTGTCTTGGTGAATGTTAGCTGCAACAAGATGGTGATGATAATATGGGCAACATTAAATTTGTGACATCTGGGCAGACCACAAGAACTTTTGACTGTTTGAGCATGAAGCAGAATTGAAATAAACACAGTCTCTCTCCAATTGTGCTGTTTAAAAATAAATCTAAAAAAGCAAAAGGCCAGACTGATTCATGCCATTTTTACATACATACAGCATGCACTAGCATTTGGAGACACCAACTCTCCTTTTTCACGCGCTTTGGCTCTTCAGCTGCTAAATTATCACCATTCATTGGCTAAGCTAGTGGCTAACTTGATCAGCTGTGTTGAGCTGGGCAGGCAAGTTAGCTAGAAACTACCTCGACGAGAGGGTTTAACCTTAATAGTACAGATACAGTCTATGAAACCCCCCCAAAAACGAGTTGAAAGACAAAAAAAAATATTGTAAACAGCCTTTTTGCAAAACAAACCTTTATTTAGCCTCTAGTTTAACCTATAGAAGCACATAGTGTGATAGCTTAAGTTTGGAGAAAGACTTTTAATTCAGTCGGTATTCCTAAGGCTGCGCTCTTTGGATTTTCCACAGACTGTGAACAGACAAGGTGTGGAAGCTAATTTCACCCCAAATCAACCTGCTAAATGTTTTGCTTTGGTGATATATTTCCAAAGACAGACAGACATTTTTCACAGCAGCCATATTGACATGAAATAGCGAGTAAACACAGATTTAAAGGATGAAATTAGTTCGGTTCCATTACATTTAGCGTAGCAAAGCCTTTTCAGCGGGCCAACAGCAGCACTGTGATTGTGTTTGACCTGAATGGTAAGAAACCTCAATTAGTTATATTGATAACACCTGCGTTCACCTGACTGTCATGTCAAAATGGCTGCTGTGAACAAAGCTCTGTTGTGTCCAGTCCCAGGTTCAGCCCACATGACAGAATGTACAGCAGAACTGTCTTCATGGTTCCCCCGAGAGAGAAAAACTGGACTAAATGTAATATTTAAGCACAGGTAGGATAACTACATTCATATTTCACAGCTGTTTGTGGCTGCTGTTGCTCTGACTCTGTAAGGAGGATGCAAGTGGGGTTATGTTGCTTCTGTGCAAAACCTTTATGTTATACTGTCACAGGTATTTATTTTTACTGTTTGAGTTTTGTTGTATGTGTATTTGTACTATAGACTAGACTTAAATACAGTCACTATACTGTTAAAAGATTACTCAATCAAATGAAACAGAAAATGACACATTGTTGTGACTACTTGTTTATTGGAATAATGATTAGAGGATTTAAGGACATTATGTCAAGTGCATTTTCCTGATAATACTTGTACTAAAGCAAGCCTAACTCGTTATGTAGCAAGTAATAATTGTGGGATAATTTTAATTTCAGTACTACTGTTTAGTATGCAAACAGAAGTTGGGGAACTGATCCAGCAGCTTTTACCTGCATGTTAGTTAGCCCCCATAAGTTACTGTTCATACCTGACTAAGTGAGGCAGAAAGTGAATTGAACTGAGCAGCTGTGGCTCTTATTTGTTATGAAATCAACTTTTATTTGTAAGAGAAAAGAATATGTCATTTC
Organism: Scatophagus argus; assembly: GCF_020382885.2. Classification (NCBI taxonomy): domain Eukaryota; kingdom Metazoa; phylum Chordata; class Actinopteri; family Scatophagidae; genus Scatophagus; species Scatophagus argus. Next base: position 3,291,551 of record NC_058514.1, on the reverse strand, counting down.
TCCTTTGAAAAGTCACGACGCAGTCAAAAGAAATTTTGTGATTCTTTGTTGAAGAAAAAGAAAGGAATTGCACTTTCAAACACTCCCTTTGCTTGTGTTGAGGGAAACCCTTTTTCACATACGCATTGCGAGCGATTTGGGCGCCAACCACATTAACGCAGCTGCAGAGGATGCTGCGGCATTGTCAACCGCAGCATCCACGTGTTCGAGCTCCTATTACGACTTGACAGAAAGGTGGGACGAGTCTGGGAGAGATAAATGATGTGAAGCTGGACAGTGGGGCGGGTGGGGCCTCCCATGTGTGCTGCCGGTCGGAGGAGCTGGACTGTGTCGGTGTGGGTAGGGGTACATACGCTGTATTTATAGCACCTTTTTAAAGATGAGAGAGAGATAAGAAGACTGAGAGGAAACAAGGGGTTGGCCACGATGTAACAGTGTAAAAACAACCTGGGTGACCCTGTCGAGGTTTCTCTCAGCAACAAACAGAGGGTGGGGAATGTTTCAAGTGTGTGTGTGTGTGTGTGTGGGAGAGGAGGAGGGCATAAATAGATTGGAACAATGGAGGCATTATTTCAGTGCTTTTCCAGTGCTGTGTTTACTTGTCTGCTCTCTCGCCTCAGTCACTTTCTCTGGGGGAACAGTTAGCAAGAGAGATAAGACGGGCTTATCAGCTCTGCAGCCATGTTGGACAGGACGCATTCAAACATGAGAGCAGGCCTGTTTTCAGCCTGTGCTGCACATTCTCCCACACGCCCGGCAGACGTCTGCACGTAGATTACATAAGTCTTTTATGGCATAACTCTCATAACTCTTTTCCACTGCGATTGTCAATCACTAAGGCCCATATTGTCCTACAAGGTCTCCCATTAGTCTGTGATCCACAGGATGCCCACTGATTATAAGCTTTCTGAAAACATGCGGTTTGAATTACACTGACATGCAGGTATTGAGCCGTATAATTAATCAAGATGACAGTTACTGACCCTTTACATGAGATACAATCTGTGTGCTTAACCTGAGAGACAATTTCAAATAAAAACACTGTGGATTCTGTTTAATTAGTAATCAGAAATCTGTTTTAGGTTGTGCATGGAAGTCAAGTCACGACGTAACAGAGCAGCCATTTTGAAATAGCAAGTTTAGTCATCATCATTAATCCAATTAGCTTTATTTTTCATGCATGTGTGTGTCTGTGTGTGAGTGTGTGTGTGACAGATGGGTTGTGTGTGGGTAGGTGAGTGGGAGGCCGTATGAGCTTGATGTGTTTACGTGTGTGTGTGTGTGTGTGTGTGTGCACGATCTGGCTGGACACCTGCTGTCTGAGCTTCTGCTCGTCACCTGATATTTGCTGGGCGTGTTCATTCAGTCTGCAGATTCCAGCTCTCATCTCCAAACACACACACATATGCAGGCACAGACAGACACACACCCTTCCCCCGTGATGTCATTGATTCTGAGCACCATGGCAACAGTGAACGAGGAGGCTGGGGGGGATGAAGAAGGAAAACAGACAGATATCCCCTCAGAGTGAGGGGATGAAGTTGTTATAAATAGCTCCTGATGTTTCTAGGAGTCCGACGACAGGGGTGGGAGGGTGTCGGACGGTGGCTGAGTGTCACGGGGGAACATTGTGTCTTTGTCGAGTGGCAATTTTCAGACCACTCAGAGTGACGCCAGTCATCCGCAGTCTGTGGGAGAAACTTTTTGTCAGAAATAGGCATGTTATTTCAGGGCTTTATCAGTGCGTTAGGTGGAGCAGAAAAGCACTGTGAGCTGAATGGGCTAAAAATGGCTCACAGCTGGCATGGATCCCCTCATTCGCTGCATTCATTTAATAACCTTCCTATTCTTGTCTGTCCTCAATCATTTCCCTTTTCTGCGTCCATGTGATTACTTTTAATTCCCTCCAGCTCTCTGATTTGTTCTGCCTCGTCCTCGGTTCCTCTGCTCCCGCCACGGCATGTGCTGAGTTCGATGTGGAGTCTCAGTGAAAGCGCTGTAGTCGGTTGGTGTGTGAATGTCTTGTTGTCTGTATGAGTTGTTTTCATACATTCAAATTAAATGCCACACTGTTTCAGCTTGGCTCTAGAAAAACATTGAAAAACTGACCTGTTTCTGTTGTCATCTTCAGCTGTGACTGTAACGTGTAAAGATGGAGCGTTAAACACAACTATCTGGTGATTGTGCTGTGCTTTGCCAGCGTCTTTGAGAAACCAAACCTGGCCAACAGCAACACCACATCACAGGTTGGACTAACTGGCTACGTAGTCTGTGTCACAAGATGAGGAAATCATCTACTTGTAACTTAAGCTGTGTGTGGACTAAAAGCAAAAACAAAGTGAGCGTAAAACATGTTCAGCAGTATTTAGTAGCAGTAGTTTTTGTTGGATTTTTTCTTAAAATGCTTGGATGGTAACTTTGGCTTTGAGTTTCCTCCTGCATGCTAACTTGTGGAAATAAAATGCTGCATTGAATCAGTCAATCATAAGAACCTCTGGCCTGTCTGCTTAGCTGTCCTCCACGTGCATGTGTATTTATGTGAAATGAAGTCTGTCGACACAAACCCGTCATCGTTAGTAATAAAGGGCACACTGAGAGTTGACCTGAGATTCAAAGCGGGTCTACCCCGTGCTCTCCCTCCCTCCCTCCCTCCCCCCTTCACAGTCTGAACAATGGTCCAGTGAGAGCAGTCCTGCAGGCTTTGATGGGGATGTTGGGGATTTAATGGCACATTTCCACCCTCTTAACATTCCTGCATGCCCACCACTGAGTAACAGTGAAGGTCCAGTGCCAGTCACATGCGTTTTTTTAACCCAAACTGTGGATGACGTTTTTGCCAGCGTGTCAGCGTTAACTTTCCCCGTGCAGATTCCAATATCACGTTACCAGTCCCGAAATAACTTGCTGCTATCATGAGCAGGACACATGAGGCTGAATTTGAATTATACAGAACTTATCTGTAGTGTCAAATTTGGATGGTGCACTGAAAAAGAAGTTGCAGAAGTTGCTTCTTAGTTGGTATCTTGGTTGCTTCACAAAAAAAAAAAGCCTCCACCCAAAATCCACTTACTAGCTGAAGATCTTATTCTTATCGGCACTTTGAGGGCGAAAGCTCCACACTGTTCAGGTTTATATCAAAGAAAATATTGATTCTGTGGTGGCCCTCTGGCTTTTATAAAAACTGAAACACATGCTTCAACTCCCTCCTACCCACATCAGTCATTTTTATACAGTCTGGATACCAAGGCCACAGAGCCTGAGCTGTCTGTGTGGAATATTTTAGAATATAGCGGCAGTCTTTAATTTTATCCACACCTCAGCCCACTTTTTTATTTTTAGGTTGTTAATTCAATTGGTTTCTTCTCCCTCTTGTACTTCATTGTATTTAAGTCATTAATCGACTTAACTGAGCTACAAGACTGATGGATGCCTGTTGTTTTTTTTTTCCATTTAGCGCCCACAGGGTCAAACCGTGATGTTTACGACAGCTTTGATGCGGCTCCTGTCATATTCTGTGTGAGTCTGCTGTCCGAGCAGACCCTCCTCCTCCTCCTCCTCCTCGTCTATCTCAGCCTGTCTGTGGGCAGCAGCCCTCTGCTGCTCTCACTGTGAATGAATCATTCTTTATTCATAAGATCATCGGCATGAAATTGTCGTTTTGTCCCATTTTTTTTGCAATTAAGACAAACACGACTTCCATTTGCATGCATGTCGGCCCGGCGTGGGAGCATCTACTCTGAACATTACCCGACCTGACCACCTGCTCCGAGCCTCTGGGCGTTTTAGGCACCAATGTTTCTACATACAGTAAATATGATAATGGACCTACTTTCAGCTGAAGGCATGTTGTTATCTGTATGCATCAGCTGAGGATGGGAAGCATAAAGAGTTATAGCTGTTAATGGAACACAGAGTGGGAGTTTGCAGGGTTTAGGCCTGCACTCATCTATAGTCAATCCTGTAAATGGTCATTTAGAGGCATTTCCGGTGGAATCCGATGCCTAATTACAAAGGGGGATAAAAATCCTTCTGAGGCAAAGCACATAATCAATAGGAGCCGTAATTATCAGACTCTCTCTCTCTCCACCCGACTCTTTCGAAGTCATTTTATGTCAGAAAACTGACTTTAATTATTTATGACCCACACGTCCACACTTCCATCACCCCAAAAACCCACGCACACACTCTCACACACATGCCTGCCTCATCTTTGTATCCGGAAATTGCTGTCAGAGTGGTTGAGCTGGAGCAGTCTGTGATCTAACAGGCAGAAAGGGAGGAGGAGGAGGAGGAGGAGGAGCTGACTGTCATCAGTAAACAGTGTCAGAGTGGATACATCACGGCCGGCGTCCACTTAATGGCTTCATGTGGTGTCACTGCACATTAGCGGACTGCTCGCACATGCAGTGTTATCCAATGATTTCTCCTCTCTTTCAGGGCTTGCCAGTACTGTGAGGTGACTCAACCTATTTACAGTGCAAACCATCTTGCTTCAATACAAGCCTGTGTTGTTATGACATATAGTGGCACTTTTGGAAATATCTTCAAGAAGTGAAAGAAAGCAAGAAAACACCAGAAACGCTAAGATTTATTGATTAGTTCGAAAGAGAATCTCTTGAGGGTTAATGCTCTGCCCAGGATTTGCTGCTAAGATCAATTAAAACGGTGTGATATTCCTGCAGACAGCACCATCAACCCTGGCTTCCATACTCGTGGCTCCCTCTAGAGATCAATCTGCAGAAGTGCATCCGTGTGAAGCACACTGTGCTTCCCAATTAGTACATATTCCCTGAGCTGCAACATCATGACTGTGGCGCTGCAGCTGAGACGTTAAGATCCAATTGGATTACACTCTTGTCACTTCCTACATTTCCAGCTGCTGAAAGATGCTGCTGATCTCACAACACCATAATGTTGGCACCGTCTGCGATTAATGAATCCCGCTGCGAGTCAGCCTCCACCCACAACTCACTGATAATCTCATCTGTGACTAAGCACCGTGGAGGAGATGACGTGTGGCCGACTCTGTGCCGAGCAGCAAACAAAATGCATTGGCTTCTCAGTTGAAATATAGATGATAAAACGTACTGAAAATGTCTTTATTATTATTATTTGCTGGCTGCCTTGTACACCTGTGTGATTGGATGACACTAGTCATACAGGTGGCTGAACAATTGAGCCTCTGCTCATCTGTTTGTAGATGCACATTTCGTTCTGCAGGTTGACACATCGCAGTTTGGTAGAATGAAAATCGTTCCTATGTGAAACTGCTTGTCCCATTTTATTGAAGAGAAGGCAGACGTCCCTACAGCTGATCCGCTCCAACGCTCAGTCAACATAATCTAGATGGATAAATAACACTACAGGCATGAGGGGAAAGTATGTGTTTATGGTTTTGGGATGAATTGTCCCTTTAAGTGTCATGGATTTGAAAACAGAAGAAAATAAAACACATTTGAAGAATGTAATTAAACTGCAAACAATGGCAGCATGAATAGTCTGAGCTGATGGTGTGTGGGTCCTGTTAATTGACTGCTGGAGCTGTGAAAAGTCATTAACTTTACCTTGAACATTTTCCCCTTTTTTTGCTGTTGGGGATGTTATTCATAGAACATTTTTAGTTTTCCTAAATAAACTTGAGCAAAGGTCTGCGTGAGCACAAACTGACCCTCAAACGGCTGCCACCCACGACAGAAAAAGAAGTGATGATGGCTTCAACCCTGGTGCTAAGAGCTCTCCCGGTGGGCTCTACAACCGCCAATTAACCTGCAGTGGTGTTGCTCCGTCTCGTGTAGGAGGGAGAAAGCTCACAATTAGGGAGGATGACTATGACTGACATAAAAATCGGGATTGAAACGCTCTGCAGCTTTCTGTCTAAATCTGTGAAGCTGGCTGCGTCTGTCGCTGGGTCTATTTGTTGTACAAACGGTCCAGATTCTTCACTAAATGAGCAAAAGAAACTGTCACACCTTCACTGTGTTAATTAGGCTACTAAACTCCACTACATCTCTATTTTCCACCAAACTTAAGACCAGCATAAGGTTCAAATGAAATGGAAATAAACTGCATGAAGGCGTGTGTGTCTTTTGGCAGTTTTAGATAATCTGGCGGTGATGGATGGATTCTCATGACTGATTTTTCATCTGTCCTTGCAAGGAAGTCTGAGTTATCCAGCCATTTTGCACAGAACTTTGCACTACTCGTTTCATTTCATCAGCACTAAATGAGGTCAGCATGATTTTTGAATGAAGTATCTCAGCTTTCTTGTGATTCCTTAACGTGTCTTTAAGCAGCAGCATCAAGTCGAGATGCCTCCAAAACTTCAGTCTATGACCAAACTACACTTTAAACTAATGACAATCCCATTAGTCTTCTCATGCTAATTAGCCAATGTTAGCATGTTCAGAGAGGTGCTAGCATGGTTGTGGACTGCTGACATAAAATGCTATTTTATTAGGTTAACACTGTATATAAAAGAGCGGCATATGATATTCTTCAGTATATTTTTGTGGACAAAATTGTTCTATTAATTCTTTTCTGTGTGGTAGTTCTCTGTTATTGTATTTGTTGCGTTTATACACGTGGAGCTGTTCAGTTATTTTAACATTTTCCGTCTTGTTCCTCCTCTTTGCTTCTCTTCTTCCACCGTTCATTCAAGCTTTTCCTTTCTGTGGAACACGAGGAACCTTTGCAGCCGTTTCTCTTTTGAAACGTGTTCTATAAATACGGATTATTATTGTTGTTGTGACGGGGCTGACACAGGCGCTTTTGGAGTTGGTAGAGGTCGGCCTAATCGTGTGCTGTCGTGAACTGCTGATGGCTATTTAAAGAACTCCTGCACCGGCCTAACCCAGCTCCCCATGTGATGACAATAAAGACGAAAGCGTGTTGCTGTGGAAACAGAACATCAACCAAGGACACGCATGGTTGGCATCCATCAGATGATGACTGCTTGTGTGTGTTTATGTGTGTGTGTGTGTGTTGTCTCATGTTGTGGGGACATAAATCAGTTTATACAGTCACATTGTGGGGGCTCACCGTCCTTATGGGAGCAAAACTAAATTCCCCTTCACGTAAATCATTAAAATTTAGAATAAGTGGTTAATGGTTTGGATGAGTCTCCGGGAAACGAATGCAGGTCTGTATAATGTGTGTGTGTTTGTGGACACTGTAGTTGTGGGGACAAAAACCTGTTTATGCAGCCACATTGTGAAGACCCGCCTTACTTATGGGGACAAAATGCAAGTCGCTTTAAGGTTAGGCTGAGGTTAGTATTAGGTTAAGGTTAGGGTTAGGATTAGGCAGGTAGTGTTTATTGTTATGGTGAGTTGGTGGTTAAGCCTCCAGGAAATGTAAGTGTAAGTCTATGTAATGTTCCCAGAAGTGATGGAAGCACGATTGTGTGTGTGTGAGTGTGTGTGTGTGTGTCCACAATATCGCTTCATCACAGCCGAAAAACAAGTCCAAGCCAATCATGTTTTCTCAAGAGGCAGAGAAAATGAACAGATGTCCCCTTGAAGTACAACATTGTTTTTGATGTTCCACCATTCGGTTCCTGTTTGCCACAGCCCCCCCTCAGTGGGTCCGAGGTTTGGATAAAGCTTAACGGAGGATTCCCAGCGCCTAAAATAAGCAGTTTTGCTCCAGCTGAGCGGTGTGATGCGATCAAATTTGGCATTATCCCATGAAACCGAATGAGTGAGTCAGTATTCAGAAATCAATATGTCATCCGTGGCTGTCATCCCAGCATGAGCTGTGTGTCTCCCAGTGTGTCTGCCTCACACAGGAAGGGAGATGGATTTGTGTGAGAGACAGTGAAGCGCTGATTCAATAGTTTCAACTTGCTCCTGTCCATCTCCCTGTCTGTGTGTCACTGTGTTGATGTCAGACAAGCTGCAGCACAAGCCATTGATTAGCGCCGTGGGGTGTGTTTGTTTCATGTCCCCATCCCTCCACCCTCACCCCCAGCCCCACACCACCCCACCCGCTGATGCGATCGTGCCTTGAAACAACACCCCGTTGTTAACCCACAGAGGGGATCGTGTCCGTCGCTGCATATCTTACCAAACTGCCTCCTGCTCAGAGCGAGCGTCCTTCGCTTTGGTCGGACAGAGGAAACTCATTGGAAGTCACGTCACAGGACTTCCCACAGGCGACGGCTGGGGAGAGGAGGAGGAGGTGGTGGGTGGTAAGATGAGGCAGGTTGTGGTGTACAGCCTGCATTATTAGCTTTTCCAGTATTCTGGGCACATCTGACAAAATAGGAATTAAATTATGCAGCGTTCTATTTTTCTAACGCAGTCCAGTAATTAGAAAAGCATAAGCGGATTAAGCCGTAGACAGACCAGGGTTGTGATATGCTTGTGAAATTTATCTTCAATCAGCTGGCTGATAGGTCGATCACTGCTGCCACTGTGAGAGGACAGAGATCAATAGGAGAAACTAACTGAGGCATGAATCACCAGCAGAAGCTTTTGAATCAATAGGACAGTCACTCAGCCACAGCTTCAGACACACTCGGCGTGCACAGTGGCAGTGGCGTGTGTGTGTGTGTGTGAGAGTGTGTGCGTGTGCATGTGTCCGTTAGTCAAACTTTGAGACAGCAGGATGACATGGTACCATGAGGTTTTGCTAGAGCCTGTTACCAGTTTGAATGGATGTGTATCTATGTTTTTATCTGCTGAACTCTTATTGCTTTTATCTGTGTGTGTGTGTGTGTGTGTGTGTGTGTGTGTGTGTGCACAACATATTACAGAAGCACATGAAGTGTCTTTCTGGTTTCTGCCAGCAGATGGCAGCATGACTGCTTCACTCTACTAAAGCTGCCAGAGATACACAATATGGACAAAAGTATCCGGACAACCCTCTTCATGGGGCTGTGTTTCAGGGTTTTCAGGGTCCCCTGACTTCCACTGAAGGGAAATCTTAATGCTTCAACACACCAAGACATTTTGGACAATGCTATGCTTCCAACTTTGTGGCAACAGTTTGTTGAAGGCCCTTTTCTATTCCAGCATGACTGTGCCCCAGTGCACAAAGCAAAGCTCCATAAAGACATGGTTGGATGAGTTTGGTGTGGAAGAACTTGACTGGCCCACACAGAGCCCTGACCTCAACCCCATCCAACACCTTTGGGATGAACTGGAACGGAGATTGTGAGCCAGGCCTTTTGGTCCAACATCAGTGTGTGACCTCACAAATGCTCTGCTGCATGAATGGGCACAAATTCCCACAGAAACACTCCAACATGTTGTGGAAAGCCTCCACAGAAGAGGGGAAGCTGTTAGAGCTGCAAAGCTGTCTGTGTGTGTAGAATGTGATGTCATTAAAGTCCCTGTTGGTCAGGTATCCCAATACTTTTGTCTATATAGTGTATTTTTCTGCTGTATCTGAGAATATGTGAACCGAGTACTGTAATATTATATATCATCAGTGCCATAATTTACAGCATAAATCTTACAATAAAAGATGCACAGAAGTTCATCCACTGCTGAGTTTTCTCTCGTCCTCAGAGGTCACATCCGAGGGAAGAGGAGGTTAAAATTTTGCCTGACCAACAGTTCGTTGATTTGGCTGCCAGCCTGCCTGTCGACGTTGTTTTTCATGCTTCAGCGGAGCGTGAGAAGAACACACATTCTCCTCATTGGAAGAGCTCGCTCACTCTCTCTCTCTCTCTCTCTCTCTCACACACACACATCACAGTGTCAAACTCACACTATTGCACAGTGAGACCTGTTTGTTGCTTCTTGCATTCAACACATACTTTGTTGTTTGGGCAGTGCTTCATTTTATAATCTGCCTCAGGCTGTAATGACTTCATGATAAGCAGGAGTAACTTGTGTAAACAATGCGTATTGCCCTGTGGAAGCAATTTAGACACTGCAGTGCTCTGCTCTACCCCATCTGTGCCAACTAATGTCGGGGTTTGAATCCTGGGCCTGAATGATTAGCACTGAATAATCATCCTCTCACATAGGTAGAGATTTGTAACGTCTTAACGGCTCCACGGGGCCCACTGAACACTGTAGAGCAGAGGCAAAGAGGCGTGAGGCGAAAGAAACATTTCCGACGTCCTGAGCAACAACAGGATGTTAGTTAGGTTTTGTTTAGCTCGCTGTTGCAGCAGCATCGCAGCCAAGTTCTTTCTCCTTCTGAGTCATAACTCAGAAGTGAAATCTGAGCAACATACACATGATACGCATATTTTTGGACACAGTGGGACTTGCGTTTTCTGAGGATATCGTTATCTTTGTGCACTTTGTGAATAAACGTCCATCAATCCACTTAGACATCAAAAAGTATCACCATCACAATAATCCAGTGATAGCTGTCTGTACATCCAGACTTTTATTATCATTCAAAAGTTTTTGGAATCGTCTGCCACAGAAGTTTAGTTCTGTAGATGGCAAGACAGAGAGGACTACGATAGTCTGGAGAGCAAAATGCTCTGCAAAGTTTCAACCAGAGACAAAAATATAAGAATATAATAAGTCACTGTCATTGGTAAAAGACATTGACATCAAAATCTGTGTAGATTTAAACGGGCACAGGTTCAATAATGTCCACAACAAGCTGGAATCAACAGGCGAGTTGCGTTAGCTAAAGCTATTCTTAAATCTTAAAGTGTTAGTCCAGGGTGAGCACAGTTGGACTGACTAATCACCGCTTCAACTCATTCACTCTAACCACTGAGTGGACTGCAGAGGGCCCGAAGAAAAGCAGCTTCCTAAAATATTTAGAGCCCATTATGGTGCAATAATAATCAAAGGTCACTTACGCTTTCCTGGACTGGAAGACAAATTTAAAGCTGAGTGGTATTTGGGTGAAAAAATGCATTACAGGAGTATTCTCTCCTGTCATGCAGCACTGTGGGATCAACTTAAGTTATCCCTTTATAGTCGTGTCTGAATTAAACCCTCTTTATGTTAAAATAGCCATTATTGAAGGAAACAGGAGATTGCTAACCTCTAATTCAGTATACGTTTAGTGGTGCCAAAATGTGAATAAATGGTGTCAGTTGTAGCCCACAGCTAACTAACTCCACGGCAACATTATACACTTCCTGTTTACAGCTCCAAAATGCGAATGAACATGAATATTATCCAAGTTTATGTACTACTTGCAGCAGCTTTCGGTGGAATATGCCTCTGCTCAAACCTGACTCCTCTTCCCTCACCTCCTGCACCCTGCCATGAGAAGAGGGGCTCCTGTAATCCCCCCGTGAGAGAATGAGCTCAGCGTGAACCAGCAGCGAGACTGACGGGTGATCATAAGAAAGATCAGTGATGGGTTTCGCACAGGGATAAAGAGTTTTCAAAAGCAGAGGGTGAACAGGTTGGAGGATGGAAGGGGATGAATACAGTAGCGTCACGTCTCTCGTGCTCCTGGGATGAGGATCGTTTATCCACCCCTGTCGGTTCAGACTGATCCCAAGTCAGATCGAGTCGTGACTCTGATACCGGTTCCTTTTATGACTCTCGGTAATCTCTGAGGATTATAGCGTCATGACTGTGTAAAACGAGTAAAATGAGGTGTCAGCTTCTGCTGAAGAGCTAAAGAAAAGGGGCCGAGACTTAGAATAAACGTTTAAGTTGTCGTCCTGTAATGAGTTTACTTCAGTTCACTTTTAGCTCCGTTTTGTGCTCCATCAACATCAGTGCCGGTCCGCTCCTCTATTCATCACCTAGATGCCAACTTTGTCCATAATCTGTTTGGTGCTGGGCAGGTAGTATGCAGAAACAAAACTGATTTCGTTGTCTGTTTTCATTGCACAGGCAACTGTTCAGTGACAATAAAGCTCTTGAATCTTGAATCTTAATGCCAACCAGAAAACCCAAACGAGCAGAGAAACTGCAGGGGCGGCCGATAATCCTCTGCGGATTTGTTACAGTTAGCAACCACTTTTCACATCCATTCTTACTATGAACATATCAATTCGTGCAGCTTTCACTCAACAATTTGAAAAGTTTTTTCCCTTAACTGTCTGACTTTGGCAAAACTCCACCTGGTCAAACCACAAAAGTCATTGTGATCCAGCCTGGAATCACTGAAATAAAATCGACTGCAGGTAAAATAAAAAGTTGCTCTTTTCATCACTTTTCCAATCCAAAAAATTACACTATGACCATAATTTACACAGCAAACATATTTTGAGGGAACCATAATGCTACCTGGATTGTTCACTTGCGTTTTATTTGTGCAGTACACGAGTGTCGCACATTTCTAAACACAGACACAAAACAATTCTTCTGAACATAATTCAGGCACTTTTCCCAGCACAATACAACTGCCAAAGCAAATTAGCCCATAAATATAATTTCCAGGAGAAAGGGCTTTATAATAACCTCTCAGTATTGCTTGAATCATGGAGTGTTATTTCCTACTTTTATCTGATGCATCAGAGAAACATCAGCATTTTGAAACAAGGCATAATAAGGAGAATTAACTCTAAAAACACACGACATTCAATCACTGCAATCCTAGATAATCAAACGATTATATCAGCAAAGTAAACACAGCATTTCAATCCCCCTGCAGATACTCTGAACAACAAAAAAGAAAAAAGAAAAAGTCAGCATTATGTGCCATTTTGTGTCCTGAATCAGGAAAGCAGCTCAGATAAACACACACCAACATGACTGCTGCTCAGTAATACTGATCCAAATGGAACCTGTCCTTTTTCTGCCAAGTGTCTTGGTCATATTAATGTAAAACCATTATCTTCTTCCAATTCATCCTTTTTTTTTCCTTTTTCAAGAGTACGTTACGGCTGTAAAGTCCCCTCTTCTTGCTGATAAATGGCAGGAGATCAGTCATTTACTTTGATTACAGTGTCAGGAATATTTATGTAGGTTAATGAAAGGAGGCGAAATTGAGCTCGGGGCATCTGATGGCAGCAGTGAAAGGAGTCATGTCCTCTGCATGTGTAAAATGATGCAGATTTAGCAAAGAGATGAGCGGAAGGCGGCATGGAAAAGGTGTGGGCGTGCGACATCAAACGGGCGTCGCTGAGTGTGGAAAACAAGATTGGCCCAGAGGAATAATTCTCCCTTTACAGCCACTTATGACAAACTGGATGATGATGATGAGCAAACATTTCATCTGAGGTGATCTTAGAGGAGGGCTGTCCTTCAGCTCGAAGCCAGAAGCCTGAAACTTTGAAGGCTGAATTTAGACGCTCACTTCAGCATGCGGAGACAATAATCCACTTTGCCGATTCAGGATCAAGTCAAACACCAAAACACTGTTGTCCTCTGCAGCCTGGGAGGAGGTCATTCACGCTTGTACCTCGTCTTTAAACTGCTCCGACGGTTTTCTAAGATGTCTTATGTCTCCAGTTCATTAAAAATTCAGCAGCTGAGGGTTTTAATTGGTGCCATTTATCCCAAGTTTTGATTATCTTTAAGAGTCCAGTTATACAGATCACACTGAAGTTTCACACAAGCTATGGACTGTAATCTCTAAAAAAAAATTAAGACTTTGTTTCCTAAAGACTGTGCAGTCAGTACAGGAGGAGGATATGAGCACCCAGAAACTCAACCCGCTGATGCACAAGCCTAAGTGTGATGTAACGGCCCACAGAGGCTGCCGGTCCTCTTCGTGATGGTCTGGTTTTGTCACATTAATTATAATGTGGAAGCAGAAGAGCTGCAAAGACGAAGACACCAGACAAACACAACTTTCCCTCAAATTCTCATCTGAGCTTTTGGCTTTGATCCTCATATTCAAGACTATTAACGTCTAAAATTCAAACGGCTTTAATCGCGTTGTGTCCGTTTTATTTGTCTTAATTGTAGCTTTTTCTTTCTGAACATTTAATGACGGCTCAGTACCATTAAACGGCCCAGTAAACTGTACCAGCGTACGAATGCCTTGGAACTTGTAAACATGAATTAATCACATCAGTGATTCTATTGCTTTGATAAAAATGGTTCATATGTTGACATTTTACCTCTAAGCATATTGCAAAGACTCCCGTTTTCAAAGCTCCAGATCAGAAACCATCAAGTCATGACGTCTTAAAAATAAGCTTTCACATGTCGTTTCATTTCTGCCAGCACATGTTGTGAATTTGAAATGGAGGACCCTAAAATGCAGGGATGAGGGATAAGGTGAACAAGGAGACTTTAATAAAATAACTTAGAAAGAAACTGATGCAAGCAAGAGGCGTCTGGGCGTTCAGGGGATACAGTCCCAACAAAGAAATAATCCAAAGTACAAGAATGACAAACGAACTGAGGAAACACACAAGGAGAACACAGGTGTTTAAAGACAGGAGTAACTACACACAGGTGAACACAGTCAAGGCAAACAGGCAAGCAATCAGAAAAGGAGGGAAGACGGACACAGACAGGATATGAGGAACTAAACCAGACACAAGGGGAGAAAAATTACAAAATAAAACAGGAAACAAACTAAGGAAACTCCAAATCCCGACAGCATGAGGTGAGATACTCCAGTATTTCTAATTTTTCTCATTTCTAAAAATGAAAGTGAGTACAGAGAGAAGCAAGTTGCTCCCGATTCATCAACAAATCGAACCAAGAGAAACGACTTCACCATATCAACAAACTTTTTCTTTTTTCAGAGTTCAGGGCTCGGTAACCAACACAATGACTCAGCAAGTAGTCAGCGTCAGTATTGAATGAGCTATCTTGCAACTATCTTGCAAACTGCGCCTCTGAACTCATCACTATCAGTACTATTTTCGCCATGTCATTAGAATTAGAAACTGAAAGATGCCACAACACAGAGCAGAGCTGAGGGAAGCTTTAACAACAAGTTCTTGCTGTTAGAACTTGTAACAGGTCGCTTTATGTGTGTGTGTGTGTGTGTGTGTTACTGTGTGTTACTGTGTGATCTTGCCATTTTAGCGGATGGTCAGTGTTGCAGGAATGAGCTGACTGTCCGACCGTAGAAGTGAACACTGGGGATCAGCTAACACCCCCCCAACCTGCACCGCCGCTGAAGGCCGTTGGTGTTTGACTGCTATGGACGCTCGCGCCCGGCGACAAATGCATCAATCGGTAATTAATTAGCCAGCTCGTGTGTTATCAGTCTGCACAGAGCCTGAAAGTGCTGACAGTCAAGGGGAGAGAAATCTGTCATCCTCTGCCCTCCTCTGTGGTTCAGGGAGATGCATAATCACACACACACACACACACACACACACACACACTGCATGTGTTTGTTAACCATATCTCATCTCTTCTTCACCTCGTCTGTACTTTCACCTCAAGTTCCCCCTAAAAAAAACAAAAAAAAAAAACACTGAAGCTGAGCTGAGCTTTCACCCTTTTTAATATGGCAAGAATGAGACAGGAAGTCGTGGGATGTATTTCCTTTTGTTCATGTATCTCCATGAGATGCAGGAGAGGAGAAAGAACGACTGAAGGAGGAGGAGATAAAAGAAGTGTGCCTTCTTCCTGTCCACTGCGCCAATCGCACACACACACACACACACACACACACACACACACACACACACGCACTTATGCATTCATTCATATGCACTTTCACATTATTTCATGACTCATCTTTTATGCATGGCCCTGTTGCCGCATTTCCCATCCCTCTCCGCCTCAGACGAGAGCGGGATGGCACTCAGAGGAGACGCCGCTCGTCACTTCGGCACCCTGAAGAGGACTGAAGTGGAAGCCGGCGGTTCAGGCAGATAATTTGTGCCCCGGCTGTGAGCTCGGCGTCTCATGACAGAACCTTTTACTATCAGCAGTCCGTTTGACCTTTCGCATGCTGGTGATGGAGCTTATAGGGTCCTCGCAATTTCCAGTGGCTGTGCTGTTGTTTCCCACGTGTTTCGCACGAGTAGATCAACATGCTGGGGTGCTGTTAGCAAGCAGCCAACATTTGTTTCATAAAATTTACTCATGACCATAGGTAAACATGTTTCACCAGTTAGTTTCGTCGACCAGTTGTTACTAAATACACTACATAGACAAAAGTAATGGGACAGCCTTCTTTATTATTGAATTCAGGCGTGGTATGGGGCTATTTTTCAGGGTTTGTTCTCGGCCCCTGACTTCCACTGAAGGGGAATCTTAATGCTTCAGCATACCAAGACATTTTGGACAATGCTATGCTTCCAACTTCGTGCCAACAGTTTGTTGAAGGCCCTTTTCTATTCCAGCATGACTGTGCCCCAGTGCACAAAGCAAAGCTCCATAAAGACATGGTTGGATGAGTTTGGTGTGGAAGAACTTGACTGGAAGTGGAAGCTGTTATAAATGCAAATCTGTCAGTGTATTTAGAATGAGATGTCATTAAAGTCTCTGTCAGTGTAATGGGGATCCTTTGATGGGGCTTCAGTGAGTCACATAGGTTGTCCCCAGATGATCTAAATCACTTTATTTGAAGAAGAATCCAAAATGAGCACACTTGAAGAGAGTCTGAAGATCTGATGTTGCACTGGAGCATGTGAAGAAATGTGTACAACTACATTAAGTACAGCTGGAGAAACTTGGTCAGTTTTTAAACTCTTGATGACGTTATACCAGGCAGTTCAGATGTTTATTGTATGATCTCAAAACTGCAAAAATACAAGACTTGAGTTGGAATGGTCTAGTTATTTTAAATATACTAAACAGGCGTCTTCATTTTCATCATTTCCTAATTGAAAATGGTTCAGTATTTCAGTGGGTAGCTAGTGTTTAAAAGCAAACATGGGTTTGAAATGATACGTCGACGAAGGATTCACTTCTGTGAGCTGCAGGGCGAAGCAGAAGCTTTGAGAGTCCACAGCACCTGAGGATGTTTCACCTCTTCAGACCATATTACTTATATCACTCTCGCCGATGAACACGGAGCCACGAGGAGAGAAGAATGTCAAGCGTGAAGAGGTGGCAGAGAACAAGCGCTGTAGAAGTGAGAGACAGGAAAAGTGAAGCAGGAGGTCAAACCAGGTAGGAAAGGAAGTGGGAGCTGCACGAATGCTGCTGGACGTAGCTCTGTTCAGGTGAGAAGCAGGTGAAAGGACAAACAAAGCTCTTCAACACTTCGGTGATAATGAATCACTGCTCACACACACTCATGCTGTGTCTTTCAGTGCTTCTGCTTCCCTTTGCAGGCAGAGTGACACCCACTCAGGACGCTGTTTACCTGGCAATGCCTTGTTCCTGATGCTCGAGAGCAGCTAAGTGCATTTCGCTGCCCGCAGAACACGCATTAGTGACAGGTGAGACAAATCACACGCACGATCGTCAAGGGAAGTCAGGGACGGGTTCAGGAAGGGTCCTGACATACTGCCCTCTGGAGGGAAACACGTCCCACTGCAGTCCACTGCTGAACAAACTGTCTTGCACTGTTTTACTTTAAAGCATAATGTGCAAGTTTGAGATGCATTCAAAAACACTCATTGCTGCAATCCTGAGGCTTCACAAGTAAACTCTGACCACTTTTAGAAATAATTGGGCAGGAAACACAGTCTGTCATGAGATTAAAGCTGGCAATTTTCTGTACTTTTATTTAGTCTCATGAGCAGCAGTTCAGCACTTTTTGGCTTACCAGACCCATCTATGGCACTCAGCTGCAAAAAACAAAAGAATTTAAAACCAAAGGGTAAAAGTGTGTACTTTTGAAAATGCCAGAATGATTTCCTGAAACAGAACAGAGGAGTGCACTCAGAGGAGAGCAGATCTCTTCCAGGCTTACAGTCAGCGTAGATGACAAATGATTGATCTCGTATCGTGTCCGACCTCAGTGGATCATAACATATCGGGAAGGGAATTACTCCGCAGACACTCCGGTTCAAGAGACCAAACTTTTCACGATGGATGTCAGTTTCTGAGCCAAGTCAAACATCAGAATGTGGCCTGTGACAGACTATGTAAGCTCTGATTTTAGCCCAGCACATTGCTAAAAATACCTTTTATTTCTGTGTTGTCTCTAGGGGAAAAGGCTGAAGCTTAACAAACTGAAGCAGCTAAGATTAGTGAGAAGTCAAGCAGTCAGCATTTTTTTTAACTACACTCCTTGTGTTCATCATAATGAAGGAACGTGCGGCTCATTAATGTGTTGTTTTTATTTCTTGGACGTGAATGGAGCTCTGTGGCACAGATAAATATCAGGTTTTCACTGCACAGATGGTACTTGTTAGTAGGATCAGCTCACTGTTGGTTTTGAGCTTTTAATGAGATTTGTTGACAATAGAAAATTAACAATATCATCAGCCCTATCTTTTTAACTTGTGGGTCCAAAGTGAATAAACACTGAGCACATAAAGCTGGAAATGTGGTTTGGCTTAAGTAGAGTCAATAAATGCGTGCATGTAAAGTCTAGCTACCATCTGCATTTTGGCGTCACGTTTTGAAACGAGGACGCTCTGATTCTGATCTTGAAGGACGTGTGACTCTGCTGAGATTCAGCTGTTACAAACACTCCTCACTGGGAGCCTCAAAAGTTTCAAGTCCACCTCAGTCTGAGCAGCAGTAACTCCTGTTCGCAGCAATCGCACATTACCAAGGAGCGATTTTATACTCGAGTGTAACACAGTACGCCATAATAATCTCTTTGATCTTTGCCTAATATACCCACTTAACCCCCTACCTACAGTCAGAGCGAGAAATGCAAAGAGGCGTTCCAGCCTTGCAAACTTGTCTCTCTCGGCCTCAGTACTAAATTCCAGCTCCTTATTACCGTGTTAAGCAGGGACATCAGAGCCCATCGAGAAAGGCGGCTTTGAGAGCTTGTTTTGGCTGCGATCCTGGTTATGAATTTCTCATTGGTATTCCTGCTCTACAGTCTGAAGTAAAAGTAAAAGCCGTGCCCGCAGAGAGAGAGCCTTACTCTGTCCTAAAACATCCTCTATTAGCTACAGCCACCATTTCTTCATTCATTTTTTATTCCATTTTAAATCACCATTTTGAGCATGCGAGTTGTCCCCCAGGGCGCGATTGCCGGACCCCACCAATTTCCTGTCTGTGCCCTGCGTTTTCTGCCAACGACTGCCGATTTGTGTTTGTCGAGCTCTTAATGTTGTCACAGTCTGTTTTTAATCATGAGCTGTGTTTGTCCAGACCCAATTCAATTATTCATCATGTTTGCTCAACAAGCTGCTCTGCTGCAAAGACGGCGTTGATGCGAATTAAACTCCAAGAAAGGAAAAGTTAGAAACCAAGAAAGAAGCGGTAGCCTTGTGAGTTTTTGTGGCTCGGAGAATTGTAAGTGTTGTGATATCTCCCAGAGTTTCATCGCTCAATGACAGGACCAGCGCTCCAAAAAATTAGATCAATATAGCAGATTTCAGAAGCTGGAGTTCGCCCTCGGGGGAGAGAGGGAGGCAGAGACGGACCAAAACAGAGATAACAAGAATAGCTAAGAGGTTGTGGGGAGCAGCTAGAACAAAGTAAAACTACTGACTAACTGAAAAAAAAAATATATATATAGATAGATAGATATAGACAGATATATACAGGACAATATACTGCATACACCCTGAGAGATGAGAGATGAAAATTTGATCTCGCTGCCTCGATTTCATCTGCCGTCTTCACACGAGATGTCATTCATGCATTTTTCCATCTCCTGACAGCTTTTTCTCAGCAAGTAGGTCACTTCAAAAAATAGTCTGTAATGAGAGAAGTGCAGACTTACTGTGGCTTTCCACACATCCTCCTCCTCCTCCTACCTAACTGACAATACGACAGCGAGAGTGGCAAGAGGACATATTCTTACACGTCTGTGTACACACGCACACACACACGTGCATACTGAGTTAGTGACGAGGTACAACAACCTCCACCCACCTCGAGGGGTTTTCAGCCTCCATCTCTCTCATTCTCGGTCTGTCCAAATCGGCATAATTCTAGCTGTTATCTTGTAAAAGATGCAGTCCCGCATGGCACATGAGAATCACACAGACAAAGACATTTTCGTGATGATATATTCACCCAGCTAATAATAATAATGCCCGCCAGGGTGGGGAGTAGCTTGGAGGGGGGGCTAATGCTCATAATCCATCCAAAATCCCTCTCATCTGTTTCCTGCGTCGAGTGCCATGAGGGAGAACACACACCCTCTACTTACTCGACACTAAATTACTTTTCTGTACTCTGTGCTGCTGCACAATTAGCTCTGTGGGCCTAATTATATATAATAACACAACTGCACACAGATTATTTTCTAGTGTTTTATATACATATGGGTATTAGATTGTACAGTCTTTGTGAAATACAATATAACATCACAGACTGTGACCTTTTAATGCAGTGGTTTGATTTGTCATTCCAGGAGAAAAACGTCTGATCGTACTTATTTTATTCTAAAGGTTGAATGGGCTGCTGCTTTTTTGCTGTATTTCAAAAGCATAAATTAACTTTACATTGTGAGAATGTACAGGAAAAAATGCTGGTGGATAAAAGGGTGGATGGATGCAATAAACCCATATCTTCTAATTACTTTCATTGGAGTCGTAATGAATGTGCTTAAGCTGCTCTAAGCAGGAGCCATTCAAGAGGACGATTTCCTCTCAGAAAATAACAGTTTGAACATTTATGTGGTTAAAACGCATACTGGGTGTCGTGTTTAGCTTCCCTTTGTGACATGAACGCGACACCTCTGTTCTGTCTGCCTTTAAATTTAATTTTCTCTTTTCACTGTGACTGTCGAATAGAAACGAAAAACCTTACAAGCAAATAAATCAGCAAACATAAACATTGATCAGCGGTATGTAAATCCTGGTTTAACAGTAATTACAGTACCCATACTGGATTTGTAAAAAGCATATAAACATTTACAGTTAGTTATTATAAACTACATATTAAAGTTGTTACAAACAGTTATTCCACCTTTGGAACATTCATGATTAATTTAAGCATCTGCTCGTGGTTGTTTTCCAGTTTCAAATCAGCTTTTCTGTCAAAGTCACAGCCATAAATAAATAAATAAAGTAAAAGTGAGAGGTGACAGTAAAGTTTGGCTTTGGCTGTTTTCACAGTCAGCCATCTTTTCTCTCTCTCTCTGTTTACTTTTTCCGCATAGTTACAAAGTCACACATTTAACCAACAGTCGTGGATCAGCGGTTAGGGTGTCGGACCCGTAACCGGTGGATCGCTGGTTCGATTCCCCGTCCCGGTGTCCATGGCTGAGGTACCCTTGAGCAAGGTACCTAACCCCCACTGCTCCCCGGGCGCTGCACGCGGTCGCCCACTGCCCCGGGTTTGCTGTGTGTGTGTGCACGTCACTTGGGTGGGTTAAATGCAGAGAACAAATTTCGTTGGAGTGAGTTCCCTCCAATGACAAAATATGTCACTTTAATCTTAATCTTAATCAACTTCAGTCTCGCTAAGTTCTGCTGTGTCACGTGACCTCAGAGAGCTGCGTGATGTGACACGACGACACGCGACCAGACTCTCGTGCTGCGTGGCGTGAAGAGGAGGAGTGTGTTCGTCACATTGGACAAGCTGCTGTGTGTGTGTGTGTGTGTGTGTGTGAGTGTGTGTGAGTGTCACTGGCCCTTCCCGCCTGCCATGTTGACAGGCGTCAGTTTCAGCTCGACTGTCAGGCTGTGAGGCTTTTCTTGTCTTTTTCAGTCCGTTAGGGAGGTGTTGGGTGTTCAGCCTCTCCATGACTGTGTGACGTCTAACAGAATTAGCGGTGGAGCTCTGAGGGACCATCGCCGCTGATGTGGAAAGCAGTCTGTCAGCGTGGTATATTTTCCTCATAACTGAGACAAGTGTGTGATTGGTATTCTGTTATGGAGGCTGACTCATTAGAAATAAGGGGGAGGAGAGAGAGAGAGAGAGAGCATGTTTGTTGTATCTCTCTGAGACAGATATAAATAAAAGGAAGCATCTTACATATTTTGCCAAAACAACGCTGGTGCCAATTTAATGAATTTCTCTTTCTATTCGCTTTTTTCTCTGAAGTGAATTCTGACATAACCAACACAAGCCCAACATCTGTGTTTGTTCCCCTCGCGAGTGCATTTCACCCTCAGCTGAGGTAAAAACCTCCAGCGCCCTGCGTCTCCCTGATAAGAGCTGCCGCTGTTCGCTGGATCGCCGCCATTTAGCCGTTTCATTCTTTGCTTTATTCCACAGAACAATTCGGTTCTGTGTCACTAAATGGTGGGACCTCGCTCTGAGATAAGACACAAAGACCCCCCTGAGGTGTCATATACGAGGCCCTGGAATTGGGTTGGTTGCTTATGAGCTGGATCAGAGTTGTAATCAGTGCTGTGGCACCCGGCGGAGTCGAGGATATGAGGTGCTGGCTTTCAGGCCAACTCAGGTGAATTGAGCCCAAATGCAAAATGAATGGAAACAGCTCTCTTTCCTCCTCTTTTTTAACACTTGAAGACTGATTTCCTTGTCTTAAGGGTAACGGGTATTCACTTAAATCTGTGAATGTGTGTTTTATTGTGCTACTGTTGGTTTACATTCTTTATATTGACACAATGAAATGAGTGAAGTCTAAGAAAACACTCACGAGCCCTCAAGAGCTTTGGGATGTGCAAGATGGCGGATCAGGACAACTCCCAAGGAAATCCAGGAAGTTTGAGGAAGTTTATCAGCTTGTTTTGCAGTTTTTCTTAGTTCTAGTGGCGAAAAATAATATATTTCCCCTGTAACTTTCTTTCCCTCGGATTAATGTCTCTCTAGAAAAAGAAACAGACTTTTTTGCTGTGAGTTAGATGAGAGCATTGATACCAGTCTCATGTTTGTCTGGTAAATATGTAGCTGGAGCCAGCAGCTCGTTAGCTTAGCTAAGCATAAAGAGCTGAAACAGAGGGAAACAGCTTGGCCAGCTAAGCCCAAAAGTAACAAGATTCACTGACCGTTCACCTTTTATAATCAAAGCAATTTAACAGCTGGCAATGACTTCCTGAAGTCTCTGCTGGTTGTCTGACAGTGGAGTCGACTAAAAGGCCCTTAAAACCACAACATGTTTTTGTGAAAACTGGCTGCTGGCTGCAGTCTGCTGTAGTCTGTGTGTTGTACTTGAAGCAGTAAAAAAAAGTCAGATTAGGCTCCTTGTCAATATCCTGTATGCAAAGCTGCAAGTACAGAGAAGGAGATATGTGTAATTATACATTCATGCATCATTACAACCACTCACATAATAACATTTAGTGATAAAAGCATCTGTGCCACATTAGATAAAAGGGCCTTGCTTCTGATCAATCCAGATGTGGGAGTGTCGGTGACATGCACACATAACAACACTGCTGCCAACGCTGCTCATGAAGCCACACTAACAAGACAAGTCAGGTACAACAGGTGCAGTCACTGTTCGTAACACCTTCAACTTCACGGTCTCGTCACTTTCCTCTTCCTCTCAGTTCATGGATTTGAACCTGGAGAAACACACAAACTGACAGGCCCGCGGTGTGCATCACCCCCACCTGTCGCCCCGAATGACGCCATCTCCCCTGCGAGCTCATTGGTAAACATAAAGTGTGTGTCGGTAGCCAGATGGAGAGCACGGGAGGCTATCTGCTCACTCTCACACACCCGCATATCAGCTTGACTGGATAAGAGAGGATCCAGACAGTCAGCGCAGGAGCCCATTTTAGGAGGGTGATAGCTCTGAAGTAATGAGGGTCCTTGTAGGAACCTTATTGGATCTGTCCTCGCTTCACCCGCTTCTTTCGACCATCCTCCTTGCATCACCTCCAAAGCCTCATCCGCAATCCTCGATGCTGCTTCCCAGCCACGGGTGTCACAGAAAATCATCCGAAACCTGCATTGTTTACCTCTAACAGCTCCCTGGTGCCAACGTTTCTTTAAGTTCTCCCTCCCTCCCTCCCACCTCGCAGGAAAAGTTTCAGTTGTTATAAGTCCTCCACTGTGAGGAGAGTTTTAATTTGGGTGACACTCAAGGCTCGAGCGAGACAAGGCAATAACTCATCCTGGCTGAGTGCTGATGGCAGAGCTTAGCCTTGAATCAAAACATTGGGGTTCGACTCTATCGAACGTTCAAATTATCTTTAGCTTTAGCAACCTTCCGTTGCGGGTCGTATGCAGATATAATGATACTTTTAATGGGCTTTGTGAAAGTCTGACGTCTGTCTCGCTCCACTTCCTGTGTGTGCCACTTCTTAAACTCATTTAACATACTGTAGGTGTTTTACCTGCAGGGGCTGATGTAGTAATGGTGGACGAGCTCTTACCTTTGGGTGGATAACAGCATAATGAAAACAACCAAGAGAAGAAATAAAAATTAAATACATGTTATGAAAGAGCGGTTTCATTTTTTTTAGCTTGAGTTAATTTATGAACCCAAGTCTTTAACTTTTGGTCTGAGATGTCAGAACTTGCCAAGAGGGCCATGAACGCACCATTCCGAAGGCACTGCTCTCTCAGAAATCTATCACCTCACATAGTTTAGTCTTTTCTGAGGTCCTTAACTTACTTGGAGTCATGCTTAAGTACTTTGAACACAGTTTGCTCTGTCTTATCTGTCTGCTGTAGCCTTTAGAAGACCTTCCTCCCCTTTTGGGTTTTATTCTTAAACATGTTAGAGCCTGCATGGGTCAGTCAGGGCTCCCTTTAACACTTCAGCCCTTCTTCCACCTGTGGCTGTATCTACCCAAAATCCTGTCTGTTTGTTTCATCATTTAAGAAGCTCATCAGCGAGCAAACACCATGATGATGATGATGATGATGAAGATGAAGATTATGTCTCTGTGAGTGGCTGAAGAAACCCTTTTGATCTCATGTTTCCTCGAGATAAACATTCATCAAGATGGTAATCTTGTCAGCTCCTGTGTTTACGGTTGATGGATCTCTAAGTTATTTTAATTGCCTTTCATGAATGTTTCCCTCTGACACAGCGATTCATAAGGCGTAACAGTGGTCAGCAGCAGGAGGAGGAGGGTTTGATGGCGGATGATGCATACCACCACTGACAGCCTCCAGGCAGCTGCTCCATTCTGAGTGACTGACGGTTTGGTTCTGAAGGTAAGAGCTCTGCTAAATCTTCACTGCCGCTGCTGCAGAACCTGTGATTACTCTTCCCCTGCAACACGGGGGGCATAAAGCATGCTGCCAGCACTGACAAGGCTGCAGCTGCTCAGACTTGGGTCAGACTCCAGAGTTACTGGTCCCTCTGGCATGGTATGGTCAGCTGCCACCACCCCCACTCCATCCCTCCATAACCGGCCGTCTGCCCAACCTTGAACAGAGATTACACCTGTCACTCAGATAAATGGTCAAGGTGAGGATTAGGGCTGGATTACATGTCCTGGTTGAGCAGGTTTTTTGGGGCGTGCTGCATTCCTGACACACTCTGGTGGTGACCACACTGACATGTACTGATACAGACAGACAGGACTGTGGTGTCTTTAAATCAGCATGCGAATGAATTCATTAAAGTAGAATTCATGTTATGCATTAAAAAACTGAAAAGGGGAAATTAAAAGATTATTAGACTTGTGGATCCACAGATGTATTTGGCCGATCAGAATTTCTGTCGTTGGCTTGCAGGTTGGACCACATTGAAGTTCTTGAAATTACAAAAGGTGACTCCAAGCTAAAGCAGTAAAAAGAAATAAATATAGAAATGAATGTTAAAGGAGACTGGTGAGTTGTAAAATGCAATAGGCAGACACATTAGTGAACCAAGCAACAAAAAGTAAAAAGACCTCAAGAATTTTTTCCACATTTTAAACACAGTTATTAATTCTCTCTGCTGGTCTGTGGGAAGACAGAAGACTGACTTGCAAAAACTTCACTCAAACAGGCTTCATAGTGTGAAACCATCTGTGGCTTCTCACTTGGTAGCTGGTTGTTTGGTTGTTGGTGTCTGAGGTTGTTGTGGGTTTGAGCCCCTGGTGATGCAGAAAGGATTACCCCCGATCAGTCGTCGTGCTCATCGTTTTCCCTCGTCGAACTCAACTGATTCAAACAATCGGTCGGTCGTGGAGCTCTGCAGACGCCTGATGAAGACCCATTCAGTTGAACCAGGGAAGCAGGAGTGAGAGATTAGAGGCACATGGTTTCAAAGAAGTGTTTAAGAAGTTTTAAATAATTTTGATGTGGGTTGTTGTGCAGCTGGACCGTCATGTATTTGGCATGAGGGTGTGTGGCGCCACCTCATGATTCCTGCCCAGCTCAGAGTGCTTTTCCGTGTAGCTCGACGTGATCATGACGTGTCACTGGTGGCAAAGGTTGGAAGCTAAAGGCACTGCAGAGTGAGCATCTGTGATCTACTCAGGCAGTGTGTTGTGTGAATCCTTCTCCCTCCTCTTTAAAATGCCTTGTGCTGACTCACTGCTGTAAGTCTCTTTTTGTTCTCTTTATCACTTTACCTCTCGACACTCATTACGTTGTTTTGCGCAGGCACAGCTGGGACTCCTCAGAGCAGGTGTGGACCCTTGCATATAAATAACATGGGAGAAGAAGCAGTTTGTTTTTGACAAAGCGCTCTGAGTATTTCAGCATGAGGAAGTGGCCGTGACACACAAACCTCTGCCCTCTGAGCTGTCTGCCCTGAGGGAGGGACAAAACCATCCTGCTCTCTACAGCAGGGGTCGCTGTTGAACTGAAGCAGTCGGCTCAGTCGGCATCCATCTGCCTCTCTCTCCTCCCTCCCTCCCTCTCTCCCCCCGTCTCTCTCTCTCTCCCTCTTTCCTTTCACTGTCAGAGAAAATTTAGCATGACAGAGCTGGAACAATAACTTGATTTAATATCTAGGTCAGGCAAAAATCTTCTAATCTTAGCAAAGGGAATATTTATTGACTGAGGGTGAGCGACTTGCAGTGTAGGCTGCTGTTAACGGATAGATTGGGGATGAATAATTAAGTTGTGGGCTGCATCTGCATGACAGAGGAGGTGCGTACGGTGGAGTGCAGCGAGCGAGGTGCCACCTTGTCAAAAAAGGCTTGAGGGGGAATGGGAGCGGAGTGATGAATAAAAATAAGGCATGTGATTAATGTGGCAGGTTTGGAGAGGATGTGGTTTGGAGTTTTGTAGGTTGTGCATGCTAGTTAGTCAAAAAGGGGGTTGTGGGGACATTAGTTGATATCAGAGGTGGAAATTGTCAGGGTTTTTTCTGTTTTTTTGTTGTTGTTGTTGGGAGCATAACCTTAAGGTGAGCTCGTGAAGCAGCAGAGGAGTTCGGATTGCTTGTCGATGCTTCGCTCTGTGACATTTTGTGTAGTAGAAACTCATTCCCCTAATTCATTCTGCGCGAAATACTGCAAAGGTGTGAACATGCTGCAGGACAGTTGATCTCAGCAAAGGGCTGTAAGACATTTTGAACAAGCACAGGTGTAAACAAGAAGTGAAATTACAGCCCTGGTATTTTGCAAGCTGGCTCCCTATCACAGTTTGAATAAAACAAAGCCGTCACCTGCGCTTTTTTTAAACCACGTCGTGCAAACATGTCTGCTGTGAAAAGGCACATTGTTCAGCTCCGTATTGTCTTGATTTCTTTTGAGCAAAATATCATCCTTTCACAGGTTTCAGATGCTCTGCCAGCAGACCTTTTTCACAGCAGCCATTTTGACATGAAATAGTAAGTAGGTAAACACAGGTGTTACTAATCACATTAAGGCTCTGTGTGCCTCAACAGAGCACAACCTTCATTAGTGTCATTAGCAGCACCTGTTTACCCACTATTTCATATCACAATGGCTGCTGTGAAAAAGGTCTGCTCTTTATGTGAGTCGTTCAGTATCACAAATCGTTGACGGAAGTGAAAGAAGCTCATGTGAGCAAATGTCTTCCTTACTGAACAACTGTAGGTTTGACTCTTAAATTATCTGATGGCAGGTCGACCCACCAGCCTAACGGTTCATTATTGAAACTGGAAATACTTTGGCTTACGTTTTCAGCCTCGTGTTTGGGCCCGAGTCACATGACGCAGCATCAGAAACAAGCAACACGCCACAGCACCGACTGAGAAGGTGTCAGAGTCACCAAACAAAGTCAGTGGATCCTCAGAGGAAGATCAGGAAGCCGTTCACATCATGAAGAAAAGCTGAGCCATCTCCATGAAAACTGAACAAACTAAAGGAAGTGCTTGGAAACCAGTCTCAGCTCAGCTTCTCCCCAACAGTTAAAGCAAACACATATCATCTCTGCTAACCTTTTCTTTTTTCCATCTGTACTTAAAATACAACAGCCTGTAAGATGAGGAACACACTAACTGTGGCCCGTCCCTCGTAAATCAGATGACTGTTTATCTATTTCCTGTGTGACAGTGATGTAACAGCTAGTCCTCGCCGAACGGGAAGAGAGGATCTTCAGGAGCTGCTGATCAATGAGGGTCTTTAGACGGGGCTTTGTGAACAGAATACCAGACAGAGTTCTGGGAAAAGCTCGCCCCCGGGGTCGCCCAATCACTCACGGCAGCAGACCGAGGCTCAGAGAGTCCCTTAGCTGGAGGGGAATAGATCTGTCTTTACACACAAACTCCTTCACTCCGGGCGAACGGGGTGCTAGGGAGGGCAAGGGGGCACTGGCTTGTGTAGTCACAAGGTCTGAATATTAATTAGAAGGACACTGAAAGCACAGCTAACCTCTTCCACCCGCTCTGCTGGTATTTTCTAAACAATGAGATCAGCGTTGCTCTCTTTAATCCTCTTGCCTTCGCAGAGGTGCCAGCCGCTGTCGTCTGTGCCCCCAACTACAGACAACAACCTGACCCCTCAGCCAACTGTTCGAACTTTGGATGCTCCCTCCGCCTCAGCGGTTTTATTTGGGTATTTTGAGCCCTAAACCGTGGCACTCTGGTGTTTGCGTGGTGGATTAGAAGAACACTGCCGATTGCCCGATTTAAAGTTTGGGATTATGCAAGGCAGCAAGGAAACACCCACAGTCAAGTGTGTCTGTCAAAGGAGAGTATTCAATGTCAAAAACTGGCCTGGCATAAAATGTCTAAAAATCTTAAAGAACACTGGTTTGGTTTATGTTCAGCTGCAATTTAGCCAAAAGTAAAGGTCATTATGGAGACCCTGACATTCGGGAATAATTAGATTCTAATTAGTGAGGTATCACTAATCACTAATCTCAACAATGTTATGTATTTTTACTACACTTTAATTCCAGCATTGCTTGTGAGGAATCACGTTCAGTCTGTTTGTTAGACATGGCAGATGGGTCCAAACACTACAATACCCATGAGTCTTAGCTGCCATTGCCATGGAGAAGAAGACAAGTCAATGAGTGAATCAGAGAGGTGGTGACTTTAAAGGAAAACAAAAGGTGGTGCCTTAATTGTCCAAACGTGATTGTCATACCGAACAGAAATTCAAGCTCAGTGTCTGGATGTTTCTTTGCTGAAATGCACCTTGGGAATCGTAGTTAATCTCTGTCATGAAGTTTTTATGTACGCGGGCTTGTCCGGTCAGCTCTCCTAATGCTTTGTTAATCCCTTGAACTATGAGAAAAGGTGGAGAGAGAGTCTCCACCTTTTCTCTGAGTCATCACTGACTTTGGGAGGAACAAACAAGAGTTTTTACTTCCTGAACCAAGATGTCTGACATACCTGGTTTGAATTATTGCTCGCTAATTGTGCTTTTCCTCAGTGTCAGGAATGGATTTTCACCTTAAAAATCCTTTCATATATTTCCTTGTTTAGCTCAGAGTAGTCAGGATGTGCCTACAGAGAGACGCTGAAAAGGGAAGCACTGTTAAGTCCTGCCATAGCAGATAAAACAGGTAAAATTAAGCACCTAACAGTTTTCCATCTGTATTCAAGGTGACTGAGAGAATCACATGCGGCACAGGGTTGTTTATCTTCACAAGTGATAAGCATGGCACAGACGTATAAATTATTGCTGTAATCTTCGCCATTTATCACAATTCCACTCAGAAGCGTTTGGATGCCTCGAGGGCTTTCGATCAAATCAATCATGAAAAGGTTTTTCATAAAGCGAGTGTGAGAGGAACACTTTAATATCTGCACAGAATTCAGAAAGCGGCGAGGCGGCGAGGAGCTGAGTCCGACTCTTGTCTCGTCAGTAAATGGACGAGCTTGAGCTTTGTGTTTGTAATTATTTTCTCAGGTAAATCTGTTTATCAGTTACTGTGTTTATTAGTGTGGTTCTTCAGCATACGCACATTTAACTGCACCCAAACGCGACAGCTTGTATTAAGAGACACTGAGTCCAAGAGATACAACACAAAGCAAAGCAAAATCGATGGCTGTGCAATATGAGGTTTATACTTATACTGTGCAAACAGCTGACACACTGCACATCATATGAAAATACTTGCGCACACATACATGCAAATAACCGCACAGTTATGACAGACTGCGATGAATCAGCCCAGAACAACCCGAACACATTTCGCTTACTGTTTGTCAGGTTGATGTGCTGTCAGCTTTAACTGTTTTACATTAGAGATAAAGTATGTCATGATATTCCTCCATATAGTCAATTTTCCCAGGAGAGACACGAAGGAAACAGACTTTGGATTGATCAGTTTTGATCTGAAGTGGGACTTGAACAGAAAACTATCTAGACTTGACTCACATGTGGTTTTCCTGTTGTGACCTCTGCGTGAGCTTCATGAACAGTGTCAAAGGAATCATCAGACCCTACAAACATTATTTTTGATGCACTGCATCACTTAATCTTTTCATTTTCTAATTAATTCCTTTGATTATCAGCCACACTTCTGTCTCTCTGCCCCATGTCGTTCACCATGTGCTCCCGAGCTGAACAGCAGGTGTTGCCCGACTTCAGTCTTCCCGCCATCATCGTCTCATCCTACAAAACGTTTGGTTTTCTCCTTTGGGTCTGTGGCTACTCCTGACTAAACCCTCATCTGTGTTGGTGTTGTACAGCCACAAGGCGGGTGCCACCAGTTCAAGTTGATTTGGGATTTATATCCACTGGAGCTTTTCACGGTCAGGTTTCTTAAAGTCTGGCTGATGAGGGGTATAGAGAGCAGTAATGCAGAGGCTTATTGTCACCCATACTGAAGCCAAAAGATGTTACTGTGAGTCCCAGGGTTTTGTAATGCTAGTCATACGTCTGACAGCCTAAATGTGGCCACACGTCAGGCGGTGATAAGCAGCCTTATGTATAAATGTATGTGCAGATTGGATAACGTGGGGAGCAGAATAACTAATGTGACCAGAAGCTGCACGCGTTCTACTTCAAAGACGTGATGGTTGTGCTGCGGGAGAAGTTTTTACATTTTGATATTTTTGTGATACGAAAGTGTTTGATGTTTAGAGAGTTTTCTGTTTCCATTGACTGATTAATTGATGCGCTATAAGTTGTATCTGATATAAAGGCTGAGATTGTTGACATTATGTACAGAGCAACAGATGCACAAACAAGCATCTCTTTGTGAAGGTGCAGGAGTGTGTGTGTGTGTGTGTGTTTTACTGAGTGCTAAAAAACAAACACATAAAGACTGACACACAGCATATTCCAAAAACCATCCCCCAGTCTGTTTTATTCCCTCATCCATCCACTGACCCAAAAAACACAACACACGGACAAATAAATCTGTTATTATTCAACAAATTTGCCAGTTTTGCGGGGAGGATAACGTGGCAAATATTTGAACACACCGAAAGCCGCTATCTTCCAGTTTGATAGCCTGTCTCGGCCGGTTTGTCAGATACGCTTTGTGACAGGATATGAGAGGTGGCTTGTGAAAGTCTATCAAGCTGTCACGCTGTTGATTGCATGGCAGTAGAGTCACCCCCACCTCACCTCACCCCCACCCCCCAGCCCCCACCTCTGATGGATGATGGACCCTGTGAAGACGGACTGGTGGAGACAGATGACTGACTCTGATAGTGTGAGTGTAACTTTGCCTGGTTTTGCAGGAGCGAGCGGCGGGACTCTTTCCATGCTTAGAGGCAGTAAAAAGCCCTCACCGTGGGAAAAGGTACTTATCTGTCTGAGCTGATAGGAAGGGCGCGGTGAGGGCGGGAGGCTGACGTGAGGGGTGGAGGGGGGGTGTAGGCGGAGAAGGCAAGGAAGTGGTTTCTTGAGAGCCAGACTGAGATGGCACTAGAATTCTGCCTGAATCGTTAGAAAGCCAAGAGAGGGCTTAAATTGAAAATCAGATGGCGGAGCAGAGAGGACACGATATATTAACAGCACTCACAGCTGAAGGCAAAACACCATTACAATCATGCAGAGGACAATCAAATCAAACCTGGTAGACAGAAGCCCTGACATTCACCCTGAGGTTCTTTGATTTTCTGGCAGTGTGTCTATTAGTGCATACAGATGAATTCATCAGTGGACGGAGAGCAGCAGGGGGCCCAGTGGTGGAGCTGCGCAGGAGGACACAGCTCTTATTGTAACTGCACAAAGGCTCTTCATGGTGTTAAAAAAAAAGCACATTAACAAACCAGAGTGCTCTTACCATGAACCAGGATGGGTTATGTCACTATCATTATGGCCTCAGGCTGCAGGGTCTGTGCTTTAGTTCATTTCTGTCCCGCTGATGAGAATACAACAAACTATAACCTTCTGATAACAGCCATCTTCTGATTGCCTCTCCCTCCTTAGTTTTCCCCTCGTTTTAAACTTCCTGGGAACCTCCCTCAGTCTCCTGGCTGTTGCTGCTTCTCGCAGATGTCGGGCCCTCGTGGATCGTCGCTCACTTATGTTGTGTTTTTGTCAGTGCAATTTTTACATATTCTGATCCTGTTGCTGATTTTGTTCTCTTGGCCCGTCCTCTTCCAGGTCACCGATGCAGAGGAAGTGGTATGGTGCAGGTGCCACTTGGCGACTGCTCCGCTCTGTGGCTCTTGTTGCGGTGCCACACCCCCCCCTTCACTTGACTTGAAACTATCTTATGAAAACGGTGACAGGAAACCATTTTCTGGGTCTCCCATTTTTGTTAAACTGAGTACAAATCCAAGTAATGTGACGTTAAAAGCCTGTTTATATGTACAGTTGGTGAAAAAGCTGCATTTCACAGGAATCAAATGAAATTATTTCATTCACCTGTGAGTGTCCACTTAAGCAAAGTTTTGTTTTATTGCTTATACATTCAACTGTGGTATTTCCTCTTCTAAAAGTTACAAAGTCTGAATTAACTTTGGTCTCTAAAATGAGAAATTAATTAGCTTTTTTAATAATGAGACAAAATTATTAGAAGACATTCAAGGTTATTAGACATATCATATGTTGTTTAAGTGCTTAAGAATGGAAAATTAAAGGAAAGGAAGAAAGAAAAAAAGGCCAAAAGTATTTGGACACCTGACCAAAACACCTTATCAGGACAGGAATTTGCTCCCATTCAGCCAGCAGATCACCAAGTCGGTTTCTGGGTTGCAGCCGGTGCTCCAGTTCATCCCGCAGGTGTTTCATGAGGTTGAGATCAGGGACCGTGTGCAGGCCAGGCAAGACCTTCCAAACCAAACTCAGACAGGATCTTTATGGACCCAGAACAAGCAAATAGCGTGACAATGAATGCCACACTTTCTCACATTGCACAGCGTCCCCGACCTTTCTCTGCCAGCTCCAACCAGGCCAGAGATGTCGCTGGCAGTATATCAGGTTCAGCTGCACATCTCTTGGCACCCCTTCATCGTCGGTGGGGGGGTTCAAACAAGGGGAGATACAGAGTGACGGATTGAACCTTTCCTGAGCCGCAAGGTCGAGCAGATGGCGCCGAAATAAACAGGTCAGATGCCTCGGTTGGAATGGCCTGAATGAGACAAACTGACCACACAGTCGGCTTGGAAAGAGCAGCTTCTGTTCAATCGGTCGACGCTGTATCAAGTGCGACATTGTCAAACAATGTCCAAATGGCCAACAATGACTCCGCCGGAGCTGGGATGGCGACGTTCGCTCAAACAAAGTGGATAATAACTTCCTCTTTCACTGGCAGCGGAGGCCATCATCAGGCAATTTCGCTTTATTCCTGACCAGCTTTAATTATCCTGCAACGAGGCCTGTCACAGCCATTACATCATGTAGCAGTGCAGCACAGCAATCCCACGGGCAGCATCACCGGCTGAGCCAATGAACCCCCATCTGGATGTGTAGATGTGACTGATGGCTGAACTGAGCGATTTCCTGCAATGTGAATATGCAGAAAGGAACCGAATCTGCTGCTGTGTGTGTGTGTGTGTGTGTGTGTGTGTGTGCCACATGTCACGATTCCAAGAGAAATCGCAGGGATGGTGGAAATGCTGTTCTCTCAACATATTTGTTTTGTAGTCGTATTCTCATCAACCCACGCTTATGGGCTCATTGTGCCGGGCCTGAAGCCCACCCAGGATATCTCGCACGGTTTAATCCCACACTGTTTTTCCAGTCCTTTCATTCCCTGATGTTCATTCGTCCTCCCTCGGCACTTATTGTGCCACGCGCAGAGCATTCCTCTCTCCCTGTTCAAACAGAGAGCCTCCAGAGTTCCTGCCCTTGCTGAAACACTCCCCCTTCTCTTTCGCTTTCTCTCTCTCTTTTAATTTTCACTCCCATGTCTGCATGCAGGGCTCCCACCTCTGGAATGCAGAGGCACTTCTTCCAAAATCCCGGGGAGGAGAAAATGATGCATTGTCTGTTGTTGTTGCTGCTGTTGTTGTCGTCGCGACTCAAGGACGGGCAAGAAGAGAAGAAACTGATTGTTGTGTTGAAGCTGAGCTGATCATCAGTTTTGTTTTTTCTTCCTCTGTGTTTTTTTTCCCTGACAGTAGACTCAAACTGTTGCATCAGTTTCACAAGCGAGGCCACGAACTGCAAGTGAGGACTCTGAAGGCATCGTGTCTGTATTTGTTCCTGGGGTTTTTTAGGGTTGCGTTCCAGATTTAAATACAGACACTCTGAGTAAAGTAAAGAAATAGCTTTGACCTTGTGAGAAATATTCTTCTCCTTGTTGGTCTTTAGGATATATTAAATTACCATACATCCAGCAGATAGTTAGCTTAGCTTAGCATAAATATAGGAAACAGGGGAGGGAGCAGCAAGCTTGGCTCTTTGCAAAGGAATTGAACCACAAATTGTTGTTTTTAAGCTTTTCGGTTTTGGACTGTAACTGTTTTCATCATTTCCTCTTCCTCTGAAATCTGATTTTCAGATTTCAGATTCATCTTGGGACCCCCACGGTGGGAAGTTCGGTTCCCAGCCTTATAAAAGACGCAGTGTGAATCCGCCATATGTTTACGTCGGTCTGTCTGGAGGTGGCTTTGAAA
The DNA here is from genome assembly GCF_020382885.2 of Scatophagus argus. Lineage (NCBI taxonomy): Eukaryota > Metazoa > Chordata > Actinopteri > Scatophagidae > Scatophagus > Scatophagus argus. The sequence continues at coordinate 3,256,469 of NC_058514.1, read as the reverse complement.
CAGCATTCAGACCCCACACATTATATGAACAATAATTTGGTGGTTGCGAAATCTGAGAATTTCCTTGAAACGTCTTTGAACAAGACAGAAGAAATGACGCACGCAGAAGTCTCTTTGAGTGTGAACGCTTCACTCATTACTGGAATATTTCATATGTCGTGAGAGAAAAACACAACTTTAAAGCTCGAAAAGGATTGACTTTTCTACGGCAGACAACCCCGCAGCGTAGCACAGCTCTTATCACAGTATATCTATACAGTTATGAGCTATCATTACTGAAGAGACACTAGAGGAGGCTTCACAACGCAGACTGGAGGTTTTAAAGATGTCGACCCAGTGAATGGAAAAAAAACCCCACAACAAACATTTTGTTTGAAGATGGATTATACTCCGTTTGCCTTACATTCCTGTCCTCTAGTCTGAGATAAACACAAGGGGATTTTCCTTTTGGAGACATTTCTTCTGGCGAATGACTATAAAACTATTACAGCGAGAGTGTGTATCTCAAAATATGCTTCTGAAATCTGAATACCATTAACGAGAAGCTCAGATGAGAAATACTCGCCGCCCTTGAAAGTGTCTCGCCAAACACAAACGATTCGCTCACCAAAGGCCTTCAGGGTGTTCAAAGGAAGAAAGTCTTTTGCTGTCAAGTTCACCTGAGGATGGATGTTCAAAAAAAAAACAACAACAACAACAAAAATATGTTTAAAAGTGTGCTGAATCAGGTGACCTCGCAGGGTCCTCGTCCAGCTGGAAACAAACTGATTGATGTTGAAGGACTTTCAAGGGGAAAAGAACAGCAGCCGCTTGAGTCGAGCTGATCAAACTTTCTGCAGCTTATGTCTAACGCTGAAAGTTATCGTCAGCGTGATGTTCTAAACAGTTCCTCACTTCTTCTAGCATGTGAAGCGCCTGTAAGCAAATGTTGAAAAGAAGACACATATTTGTGGTATGAAGAGGAAAAAAAACCTTATTATTGCTGCTGTGCTGCCATGCCAGTGGAAATAACCGCGACTCTGCATCTTCCTCTTTTCTTTTCCTTTTTTTTTCCATGGAAAGCTGGATTTGGGAAAAGCCTTGCCTCTCTCCTCCTCCTCCTCCACCAGCCTTCACATCCGGGTCAGTTGGGTTGGTTGGAGCTGGATGCTGCCTTCAGTGCTCTCTGTAAACTTGTAAACTTCGAAGTTTGAAAACCGTGAGCGCGGATCATTGATGCATTTAGCTTTTTTTTTTCTTTTTTTTTAAAAAAAGAAATAAACTTGAAGAAGAATTTGAGGCGAAGTAAAAAAAAAAAAAGGTTAATTATTTAAATGTGGATATTGATTTGTTTAAATTATACATTTATTGACTGTAGCACAAGGCAAAGCGGCACACCTGCTAAGACAAACTTAGAAAAGTAATTTCTCGCATATAATTTAATGTCTACATGAGATGCGGTTGTTTGTAAAGGTTTGTAGGTCTACAACATCTATGGATAAATTGTTATATAAACGGAACTAGTGTTATTACAGTGAAATCAATTTGCTGGTACAATATCGGCACAATATTTTTGTTTACTTGAAAATGATAACAATATAATTAAAGTAATTCATTTGTAATGATTTTAAATGGCTTCGCTCACACTTTCTCTAACCCAGCACTTTCATATAAATTCTCCTGAATTCCGTCTCACTCCTTCTTCTTCTTCTTCTTCTTCTTTTGGAATGCGCCGATGAAGCCGCCGATTCCGACCTTCGAGGCAGCACGCGAAGGCGCCACAAGTTGGGCAGCTCTCAGTTAACGCAGAGGCAGACTGATGATCCAGCTGCCGTGCGTGTGCGTGTGTGCGCTGACATGGACACAACTGGCGTTTGCCGTTGAAAGTGGACGCACCGCAGCGCTACGGCGACACCGGAGCACTTCGAAGAGCGACAAAAAACTTCTCCCACGGCCGCACTCATGTGGTTTCCCCTGGTCTGAGCCATGTCCAAGAGCCTGAAGAAGAGGAAGAACCACTGGACTAACAAAGTCCATGAGAGTGTCCTTTGCAGGAATGAGGAGGGGGAGCTGGGGCTGGAGTTGAAGGGCGGCGCAGAGAATGGACAGTTCCCGGTTATCGGCGAGCTCCTCCCGGGCAGAGCGGTCTGCCACAGCGGCAAACTCCTCCAGGATGAACTCCTGCTGGAAGTCAATGATACCCCGGTGGCTGGACTCACCACCAGGGACGTCCATGCTGTGGTCAAACACAGCAAAGACCCCGTCCGCCTCAAGTGTGTCAAACAAGGTGAGTCCGCCCCCACATCCACCCAGCCCAGGTTTTACACACCAACTTCCCCGCATGTCGTACATTTTCTTTCTTTTCTTCCTCGGGAAAACCGTTAGCTTCTTTTCGGACACGCTTTTGACAGCAGCGCTATTGTCTCCCCAAACTGATGGTGGTTTTGGACAAACCATGTGGGGAAAATGAACTTTTTGTGGTGTTTTTTTGTTGTTGTTGTTATCAGTCTTCTTTACCCTGATATGTTTGTTGTTGTGAAAAGATGTTTTAGACGTGTTTTGGTTGCGTTGCAGGGTCCTGTTGCTATGTGTAGCTCTGCAAGGGGGTGTGTTACATTTGGGGCAGTCAGAAAATACACTCTCCGGTCTTCTCCACGCAGCAAGTACACACTGTCTTACAGGACTGGTTTCAGCCCTGTGCGTAACTAATAATGACAGACTTACAGTTTCATAGTGATGCTGTGTTTGCTGTCTTATTTCTAAATGGCACGCAGCCACTGTAGGTCAGATCACAGGATATCCAATCACCCCGTAATACCACTCACATCAACACTGGATTAGATTAGATATTGGATGAGATTATTTTAGATTAAACTTTACTGACTTTGCCCCATGCCAAGTCTGTTCACATGCTCAATAAACATGTAAGTTCAGCTCACTTTTATGAGCAAAAACCCCCACGCGTGGTGATTAAACATGAGTATTGCTGACACACATGTTCACTCCGTGCAGTCACTTTGATTTGTGTTTACAGGGCTGAAAGAGTCCATGCGTTGACTAGGGACAGTAATTGTTTTGCTTATTATTCATTAATGTTGTTTTTTAACGCAGCAACGTTGAAAATGTTCGATTTTTAGCTCCTATATAAACAATTCCTGCATTAGTTTAGTTTTCTCTGATCGTAAGTTGAATATTTTTGGGTTTGGGACTGCTGGTCAGTCTGAATACACCAACTTGGACATATTTTGTGATGTTTCAATAAACAAAAATGAGCGATGGAGGAAATAAGAGTCAGTGAAAAGTCTTGTAAAAATGTCTGTGCTGCGGTGTCAGTAACCTTTTGGGGATAACTTGTAGTTGTGAGTTTGCTTTCTTTCTTGAGGCAGAGAAAATTGCTCTACATTTACTTCATAACCTTTGAATCACTTATGTAATTTTTTTTTTTTGCTCAAAGTAGACATTTAAGTATGCAATATTTATTATCCAATTTGTGCTGCATTGAGTGGACTAAATTGGATTTGGAAAGGATATTGTATAAATATTAGAGCAAATCCCCCCGGTCCCTATTTCAACATTATAGCTGTGTCACGAGAAATGAAAAGTACCATAAAGTAAGATAAGGTCACGGTTATTGAATGCCACAGACTCAGCAGGAATATCATTATTATTATTATTATTAATCCTCTCGAGCTGGACGTGCAGTAGATTGTTTAAGCGAGATGTTGTGGTTTCACTGGAGGCACACGAAGCTGCCCGAAGACCCTGCAGTCGTTGGAGACGTTTTTGAATTGCAACACGTGTGGCAGCCAAATTGCTCATGTTGACTCTCGCATTTAGACAGAGCAAGAAGTCATGTCAACACGCCTGACTCGCACCAACCGACGCTCGTTTCCGCTGGACGTGAAGCTCTTACCACACACTCCTCTGGCTGTCCGTGTCTTTGATGTCTGCAGCTAATGACACCGGGTGTCTTCTATTGTGAGCTGGGAGGAGGAGGAGGAGGAGGAGGAGGAGGAGGATCTGTGGACTCTCATTTTGGGGTGAAAAAATCAGCAAAACCCTTTAAGAGGCTTTGGATCAAAGTGTGTGTGTGTGTGTGTGTGTGGGGCATCACACTGGATCACACTGGAGATTTCTTCAAAAGGCAGCCAAGCCTGTATCAAACTCATGTCGTTGTATTAGTTATTTATTTATTTTTCGTCCATGAAATATTTATATCTTCCAGTGGATGCCCAAGTGATTGATATTCTCCCGTTGGTCTGCTCGTGTCTGCCTGATGGGTTGTGAAAAGTGTCGGATTCTTCTTAATATGGCTGATATGTGCGTTACGTAAATATTAAGGAGGGGAAACATCCTGCGGTGTCCTTGCAGAGTTCAATACCGGATATTTTGGACTTTAACTCCTGTAATCGTCACAGTATGAAGCAGGCCTGATAGATGAAGCTTGTTCTCACATCACTTTACTTTAACATTTATCATTTTACGAAGAGAAGTGTCTATTTTGTGTGTTAGTTGTGTCTGTTGTGTGTGTTGTTGTTGCTGCTTCAACTTGCTGGGGTATTCAGATGTTTCCCGCACACACACACACACCCCATTGATTGGGTTGCCAGGTTGCCAGGTGAGTTGACACTGTACAGTGTTTGGGTTGTATGTTCAGATTCATGGACGTTCTGGCAGCCTGGTTAATGTCAAACAAACGTCAAAGTCGGTGTGTGACTTTTATTCATAATGAAATCTGAGGGTCCTGCCTTGAGGTCAAGTGGGTCAGAAATCCGCTTGCCCAAAGTCAATTTTTGTTTGCCTCGACAGTAAATGTTTTAGTTATCAGCAGTTATTGAACAACAACAAAGTTAATTGTCACGTTTTATCTTGTCTGCTTTGCCCTCAAACTTGGAGATGGAGTTTCATCCACATCCTTTGATGCAACCCTGATTGTTCAGCCCTGCTGTTCATAGCATACTTTTGTCAGCTCATTTTCCTGTATGCTCTAGAGCCACTGAGTGCTTTTAAGACTTGATTAGTGTTACAACTCTGTATGACACGACTGTCCTACCAGCAGGCTGAATGTAGCACAGGAGGGTGTGATCATGTGGTGTTTACTTGCACGCATTTTCTCTTTCCACCATCGCAAACGAGAGGATTTGCTCCTGTATGAACTCGCGTGGTGGCAAAACATGGATGTGAACATTGTCTGCTATTTGCCCATTTATTATGAAGAAAATAAATAATCCGAAGCAGCTTCATTGGCCTGCTTTTGCTTGCGCTTTTTCTTTTTAGATGGTCGACAAATCACTTCAGCAGGCATCCTTAGATTTAGATAAATACTGGTTATTGTTGAAACTGCTGGAGCACATGACTGTAGGCAGAGGAATGTAATTTCCTCATCCACTATTGGGTGTACTTGAAGAATTGTTCCATTTGTAAGCAAAAATATGGTTAAAGGATAAAATAACACCCAGCAGTAATGATAGAGTACAACTCTTTAAATTCTGAGCGCTATTTGTTAACATGAACAGTTAAAGTGTTGTCGAACAAAACCCGAACAGGACTTTGATTTGGGGAGTCTAAGCTGTCCTTTTGTAGAACATATCCTTTATAAACAAGAGCCACACGCTGCCAGCCATTAAAGCTAACAGCCTCTCAGATACTGGGTTACAAAAGCTCCCGCCACATCCCCATAAAAGCCATAAATTGTGCTTTGTTTCCCCTCCTTTAGCCTCCAGCTAAGGCACAGGGTCGCTGACCAGTTTACACGCGTGGTCCATCTCCAGAGGTTGTTGATGGCCTTTTTGAATAATACATCAAGTTCTCTCTCACAGCTGTAGCAGCGCCGCCCCTTTCTCTGGCGAGATCTTGCCTCGGTCGCCGACTTTCATCACGATCCTCTGCGCAATTAAAAGACGCCAGATTATGATTCACACTTACTTTATGTTATAATGAGTCATGCTTCTGAGCTGTTAATTTCCTACGTGCTCTAACGAGGTTTTAATTTTTCATAACGTCTGAAATCCTTGGTCTTTATCCCTTTTCTCACTCGGTGATATCAGGTCGGTTATTAGTCTCTGAGGTGAGGACGAGATTTGATTGCCACCCACAGTCAGTCAGTGAGGACACAACACACACTGATGGGCGTGTAAGAGAACGCGGGGCAAAATTACCCAGAGACACAGTGAGTTCTCGTTAGAGCGACAGATTAGGGGTAACGTAAGGAAAAAGAGGACTTCCTGTGAGTGATTTGGCCCCTTTACGCTTAATGCCAGTGGAGATGGAAGTTTTAACCCTCTCAGACCACTGATGTCACAGAGATGATACATGTGCACGATGACTGTTTCTGTAGGGATGCACCGAATCTGCCCCGTGGACCCTTATCGGCATCGCGACCGACGTGCTGAAGCGGATCGGGAGTCCTTTTACATAATTTTCCCTCAGGGATGTATAAAGTCATCTATCTGTCTATCTATCTATCTATCTATCTAAACTTACAGCTTCAGCTCACAGTTGTTGTTGTTAAGTCAATGCGGGGCGGCTGTACAGGAAGCAGCACTGGGAGAGAGTTCAGAGAAACCAGACAGGTGGTTCTCTGGTATCCTGCCTTCTTGAACCACAGAAATCAACGCTGTGCCTCAGCAAGGTGAAGTTAAACCCGTGAGTGGTGGGGCCGCTAAATCAGGATGTGATGTGATGTGAAGTAAAGTCAGCACCAGACAAAGGAAAGCCGCTGCTGTCTTGACTCAGTTTTACCTTGGATAATCAAAAGTATTGCTGCCAAGCCATCATGATGAATAAACTTTACATCATATTCCCTGCTCTTTTCCTTCTGTCCATTTTTCTCTGGCACACATACTGAAAATGCCCCGATTCGGCTTCCTGCTGAAGCTCCGGCGAGGCATTAATGCAGCCAGCTATGGATGCTGTCACTGCGTCTTTTCACTGGCGCTACAGTGAGCAGCTCTTACTGTAGCCGTACTTCACTGTGGCTGTATGCTGATTGAGCCTCGCCGAGTGGTGTTGAGCGCAGGTAAGAGCAGACATTTCCAGGTCAGCCGAAGGCAATCAGTATGTGCTCATGGGGCGCCCACTTTAGTGTTGGCTGGTGTTGAGGAAAGTCATTACAGCAGCCTAAACGCAGGCAGCTTCAGCGAGGCAGAAATGGCAGCAGTCATGACAGTACCGTGAGTTTTGAAAGGTTGTTGTTGGCTCACAGTGTGGCTCCTGGGGTGGCGGTGTCGACAGGTCCACCCGGTTGTTCCGGAGCTAACATATCTCAGGTATTGGAGATTGCCTTGAACTTGTTAGAGAGATTAATTGCTCCAAGAGAATGGAGACTTTATTTGTCATTGTTTTTGTCAAAGGTTCACTGTCCTCTCTGTTGTGGCCGTGTTTTTGTTTATTTATACATACAAATCCTGACATTACACATCCACGTTCCTGTGATGTCCTGCTCTTGAGTCTGTGCTTGCAGCTAACGCAGGAATACTTTGCCGTTTCGTAATGATGTGTGACGTCCTCTTTGAACATCCTTTACTTTGCGCAGCTCAAGCGACGGCCAAACTGCTGAGGGGCTGTGAGCTGCACGTCGTTTACATCAGCCCAAAGTGAAAAAGGGTCGCGGGGTCGGCCTCACTCCGTCCAAAGATTAAACTGATTTGCAGAAAGGAATCCTGAGCGTGAAACTTCATGCAACAAGGAAACAATTCACAAAACAGTGGCGCACAAGCTGTCCGGTACAGCTCAAGGAAAACCCAGCATGTTAGTTATGACACCATCAAGCCAATGGTGCGTGCTCAAGTAATGGAATGACTGATGTGAGCGGTGATGAGTTTGGATTGGTCACCCGTCTGCTGGGGGGGCAATCCCAGAGGAGTTGTGTTGAGTCAGACACACACACTGTTGTGTGGGAGTGTGGTAATGATCCTCAGTACAGTCAGGCCCATCTGTCTTCTTGTCAGGGTCCCATTGAAAGTGTTAAGTTGCACCAGCAAGTGTAACACAGAAAGTGTGATACACAAACAGTCTCTCTCTTTCGCACACACGCATGCACACACACACACACACACACACACACAAAGAGCGCCTATCCTCCAGTACGTGTGTGTGTATGTGTGTGTTTGTGTCAGCGTTGTCCCCGGGGCCTTTGCACCACTTACCACACGCTGTCCAATCATGCCTGACAGAGGTTTGGTGGAGAGATCCTGTTGTCGTTGCCTCTGTTACACTGTGTGACTGCCAGGCTCACCTCTGGAGACAGGTAATGATAAGATACGCACACACACACACACACACACTCATACATAACTACCTGTCCCTCCTTGTCAACATCAGCCATCTGTTGTGGCGAGTGGAAGTATTCCAAGCACTGAGAAATGGGAAGGCTGCAAACTTGTGTGCGTTTTGCATTGTTCGTGTGAGGTAGCTTGTACTGAAGTGTTTGTGTGTATTTGTGCCATATAGTGTATGTGGCAATTAATTAACATTAACTGAATGTGCCAAAGACTTAGCGAGGCCGTAAAGTGCTGTTTTGTGCAGGTTTGTCGAACTGAATGTGCGATGTGGTTCAGCCATCTTATTCGAGCTGCTACGTACGGTGATTGAAATAACAAGCTGTGAGTTGCTTTGTTCTTCAGCTTTTTGCAGCTTTTCTGAATGGACCTGCAGCAGCATGTCATGTACAAGCACTACACATGTGACCAGCTGTGATGTGTGTTATTATAAGAGCTGCTTTGCATTTAAAGCCAATTTCATCTTGATATATAAATTGTTATCTTATTTTGTTCAAAAGGAAATCAAATGGCCAATGGCCAGTAGAAGTGCTGCCTTCAGGTGGTTTATTCAGTCTGTACAACAGCAGTCTGTTTGCTCTGTGAGGCTGTACTTGGGTTGTGCTTTGTGCTAAATGCTAACATGCTCCAAACGACAATGCTAGCATGCTGATGGTTGGCAAATTCACCATTTAAGTTCAGTGTGTCAGCTTGTGTGCTAACTCTTGCTAATTAGTGCTGATGGGGCATGCTATTCGTCTTAGCATGTAGTTAGACATAAAAAAATATATTTCTAAGCTGATAATGGCGCTAGAAGAAACAGAGGACGTGTACTCATCTGAAAACCGTACCAAGACGATATGTTTTATCTCATCAGCTTAATAGATTTTTGTAAACATCTGTTTATTCTGACCTGACAACAGCAGCAGGTTTCAAACAAGCCAGTACAGGGCCAACAAAAGGCTGGGAAAGTTGTGGAATGCCCAGAAAACACCTGTTTGGAACACTCCACAGGTAAACAGGTCACCTGGTCACAGCACATGTGGGCTTACAGATTTGTAGGTATTTCAGTTGCAAATTGTAAAAACGTTGCGTATTTATTTAATAATGAGGATAAATCAGTCATTATCAGCGTGTTGACCGGCAGTTTCAGCACCAGGCAGGTCCTGTGCTCATTAACAGGTGTTGCATTTCACTCCAGATAACTTTGAACTAACCATCCTGGCATGAAGGAGGATTAAACCTCTCACTCACGTTTTACAAGTGTGTGTTGATGGTGGTTCCATCAAACACACCGGCGCTCTGTGAGGACGCTGTGTGTTCACCTGTGCAGATGAGGCAGGAGACGGAGAGCTTGTATCGCTCGATGGATGGATGGATGGATGGATGGATGGATGGATGGATGGATGAGTTCAGGAATCCAACACTTAAAAGCTGCTCTTCTTTGCAGCGTGAGGCTTTAATAAAGAAAAGACTAAGCCGATTTAAGACTCAGCCGTCGAGCGGGGAGCTCGAATCCACTCCATGTTTTTCGTCACTGACGCCAAAGCCGTCAGCGTGATTGTATTTTAAACATTAGGAAGCTAATGATTTCCTCACAGTTTACTGTACATGCACAGTTTTACACCGAGCCATTTAACTCTTTCTCTCTCTCTCTCTCTCTCTCTCTCTCTCTCTCTCGCAGGAACGTTTGTTTGTCACCAAACGTCACCCTGTTGTGATGTTTTTCCTCAAGTCTCAGTGATGCCTCTTTTGTCCCAAAGATTAGTCGATCCTCAAATCAATTTTGTCATCTTCAGTCAAGTTTTAGTTTTTTTTTCCTTTGCACGGAAAGCAGTCGTATTGTTTTCACCCTCCTTCACTCCTCTTCTTTATCAAAAACCAATCAGAGTCACAACGAGAAATATTGCAGACACCAGCAGCCCTGTAGGCAGATGATGAAGCCAGAGTAAACATCAGGGTAGTGAAGCTCGTGATGAATCACAAAGTGGGAAGGGATGGCTGTTGTGCAACTAGATGCACCCCTCCTCCACCCCCGCTGGATAAGATTTTGTACAGGGAGATGTTGTACGATTTTACATTTCGTGTTGGGAAAAGTTAATATTCCTACTCCCTCAGACTGCCAATGGTATGAATATAAATGAGATCTAAATGGGATATTTTGGAGCGAAGGCATTGGGGAGGGCGAAATTGGCTGACCTGCTCATGGAGAGCAGGGAATATTAAGCAAACTCCTCAACCCACACAAGTTGCTGCTGAATCACCAAAAAAACAAAAGAAATAAAAAAAATAAAAATATAAAGAGGGAGGAATCAATACGGAGCGATTAAAGCCTTTCTGAGAGCCCTGCTGGTTGGTCTGTCCTTCTCTGCCGCTCTCTTGGAAAGGATCAAACAGTCTTGTGTTTTTGTTCTAACATGGATGAGTGTGTGTGTGTGCGCGTGTGTGTGTGTGTGCACGTGTGTGTGTTTGATATAGAAAATATTTGTGTCCACCTCAGTGTGTGTGTTTCTGAGTGGATTAGCGTCAGTCCAAGATGGATTTGTTTATTTAAAGGCTAATTGGTTCTACAAATGGTGGACGGCAAACAGCAAACGGTTGACAGAACGCGTCTTGTTTTGTCTTTGACGTCTACATGCATAATATCGCGCTAATTCATCGCGCTGGTCTCAGGCTAAAGCTACACGTTGTAGTTCAGACATATGTTGTTTCTTTATAGCTTTTCTTAGGCAGTTCAGAACGGGGTTTGCTTGTGATATGATAACTCTGGGTTGGGTAGCAACAGCCACAGGAAACAAGCTTGATGACGATGGTTAGCTTAGCTTACCATAAGAGACAGAGAGGAGCTGCTAGCTGCTGCTGCTTGGCTTTCTCCAAAGCTGAAGACTGCCTGTCTGTTGGTTGTGTTTCCTACTGATTCATTTGTCGGTACACAAACAGATTTTAAAAACAACAATATGTGAGTGTTTGTACAACAGTAGTTTATTCATATTAACAGACATCTTTGTGCTGTTGGTTGGCAAAGCAAATGTTCGAGCGTGTAACCTCTCTTGAGACCACAAATTATTGTTTTTATGTTCGTTAGGTTTAAGGTTTGTTTGCAGATTAAACAAACAAATGCAACTTGTTGATTAGGAAATGATACAGGCTCTGGTTGGTGCTAGAACCGGGGTAGCCACATTTTAATGCACAGACACTGCAGTGGCATTAATTGTCTCACCTAACTCTGCAAGAATGTAAATAAGCATATTTCCCAAAATGTTGAACTGGCCCTTTAAACTGTCAAGTGATGATACGACGGCTACCGTAAACAGAAGCTCATCAAAATCACACTGGGCTTCGGGGCTCCTTGTAGAAAGCGCAGCGTTTATTGATCGATTACGAGCGTGAATTGCAGTCCAGGACCGACAGAGCAGCAGTTTGAGACAAGCTAAGGAGTCTGCAGTAAGACTGTTAACAAGACATTGATTTGCCAGCGGGCAGTATAGATCCTACCAGGAGCCACGGGACACATTATTAGCATGTCTGTTCAGTAAAACCTGCCTCAGTGTTGCGCCCATCACATCGGTCTCACTCTGCTGTCTCACACTGAGGATTCATGCGTCCTTTAGGCCAGCACTGTCTGTGGATCATTTTGACTTTTCTGGGATTCCTGTCAAGCCTTATAGTAGCCTTTAGCTTCCCTTTAGCAACCACCCTCCACCCTGTTGGTTTTGCCTGCAGCGAGGTCACCTCCAGCTGCTTAAAACCGGCTCATGTCATCACTTCTGGGATTCTTTTTTTTTTTTTTTTTTTTTAAACATATGCACCACTGTATTTTGCCCCCCCGTTCACACACTCATTTCATCCTGTTCTCCTCTCTCTTGGGAGCCCAAGAGAGAGGCAGCAAGTTTAAAAGGACTTGGGGAGATGAAGAGGCCGACTGCGCAGCTCGGCCTGCCTGTCCCCCGTGCTCGCACACATTATTCATGCCTCCCTAACTGTCAGCCACAGAGCGAGGGACCCTCTGAAAGACAGCCTGGCCTTAACACACCTGATGCTCAGTAGATGCAGAGGAAGCACAGGAAGGAGGGAGGGAAGGAGAGTTGACAGACAGAGAGAGGAGAAGCTGCTTTTCACACTGTTCAGGCTTTAATTCGAGTGACAGCCATAACAGGACTGCTTTCTCTGTTATTCCTCGGTCCATCAGCACGGGCATCAGCTCGCGCTTTGTGTGCTGCTGGATCCTTAAACCTGGTCCCCATTTCCAGTCGAGCCTGTTGTTAGATTCCACTTTGCTGGATGTGGTCCTTTTCCTCTAAAACAGACAAAAGGACACAGTAAGAATATGATTTGTTCGCCAGAATTTTTCTTTTATGTGCCTAAAATAATAATAATAATAATAATAATAATAATAGAAATACACAAAAAGTTGGAAAGAGATTATGTTGTCACTCTGGTCTTTTGGTCTTCTAGCAAGACTCAACTGAAAAAGGTACTGAAAGCGTGATAGATTTAATTTATTTGACTTTCTGTGCAATGAATACATGAAGAAACATGGAAAAGCCCTCGATGATTAGACTCAATCATGATAAGATAAGATAAGATGAACTTTAATGATCCTGCAGTGGGGAAATTTACTTGTCGTGGCAGCTCACAAGGACTCACAAAAAAATCTAGAGGTAATAAATTTACAATTTACAAGTACAGTAAACACAGTACAATATACAGCTATATACAAGTCTTCATAAGGGAGGAAAAAGAGGACTAGACCATTGAATTATGTAGACAACAATGATGTTGTTATATTCAGGAGGAAGTGATGCCACTCGCTGTCCAGGAATGCCCCCCCCACCCACCCAATGAGGTGTGGACGCTGGTGGTAACGGCTGACGATAAGGCTGAATGTGATGTAGAGCAGGACTCATGATGAGTTCAGAGGAGCTGGACGTCAGTGATTGTGGAGAAAAGTCTCATTGAGTTTGACACTTGGCATCTGAGGCATCTGACAGTAGTGGGGAAATAAACAGTTTTGAAGTTTGACAGCAACAAGGCGATTGGCTCACAGATGTAGTGGCAAGATCTGATTGGTTTGGCTAAAAGAGAGTTATTGAGTTGGAGCCAGGAGAGAGAGACATTATGTAAATAAATAAATTAAACTTCCACGAAGCTTCGTTTTAATGAGTGGTCGTAAACACATTTTCTTCATCTTATTTCTGTCATTGCTGTAGCAGCTTTGATTTCAGGCATCAATTAGGGACAGTTTCTCCAGATTGACGGTCCTAAAATCAGTGGTGTCTCATGTGCTTCAGATTGTGACGCTCCATGAAGATTTGCTCTATTGGGCTTTGTAAATAAAGTTAGCTTGACTTGGCCACGACATGTGAGCGTTGACCGATTTGATTACCCTCTCAACGTCATCAAAAATAACACCCTGTTTTGATCTGAGACCAGGTTTGATCAGGTTTAGGCACAAAAATGAATCAAGAAATCGGTGGTGACTGTTGGGATGAAGTGTGTAGGAAGTCACTTCCTTTGTTGAATTCTTATCAGATTTATTTGTCGATTTGTGAGTTTTTTCAAAGAGAGGAAGGGAACTTGGCACTGACCGGGATCGTTTTATTTCTTGGCAAGCAGTTGGACTATTAATCTCTCAAATGTGTCTCACTTTTACAGCCGTCAGAGTCTTTATTCTAAATCTTGTGTCTTGTGTCTCGACTGAGGTGACACATTTACGACTCAAAGGGCGTTGCAGGTCAGTGCAGCAGCAGGGATGACTGAGTCACCTTGTAATGTGCCCAAGAGGCTACAGGATGAATTCAAGGTTAATCACGTGACTCCTAATTTTAATATACCATTAATCAATTAACAGAAAAAGTAAGTCCATATTAAATGGAATTGTTTGTTACAGTCCACTGATAAACAAACCATTATGTTGGTAGCAGTTTTTCAAATAAAAGTTTATCTTGAGCTTCACTGAGTGCATTTGAATTTACCCCCAAAAAATACAGAAAATTATTACTGTCTTTGTGTATTATGAGCAAATGTAACATGTATTAATGAATATTTAAGCTGGATCTCTGCTTCATGATGTAAACAAGGGTTTGTGTAAAATCACTTGTGGGTTTTTCTGCCCTAAATTAGAGCGAAGTTGGAGGTTAAAATCGATCGATCTTATTTGTCCTGATGCCAGAGTTGAATCTTTGTGCCGTCGGCCATACTGTGCTGCGTTCACACTCTCTTCTGAGTAACCCCATGGCTTTTGGCTGTTATTTTCCCCCATGCGCTCGGTTTCTTTAAACATTGATCTTATGCTTCAGGAACTTCATGCACTACGAAAATATGCTGTCCAAAATATGCCCAGTTTGACTTTTCCCTCCCAGCATTGTGGAGTCAGACGATCTGCACTTGCCGTTTGCAGTAAAAAGCCCGACTGTTGATTGAAAACTCATCTCGCTGTGGGCGATTTTAAAAACTCACATCTGTACATTTTGCGCTTGTGGGAAGAGCTCATTTGCAGCCAGCGATGAAGAGAGCGTGAGGGTGTTGAACACTTCCTACCAGAAGTTGTCGTTGCCCCTGGGCAGCAGAGCCGTGCTGTGCTGCTTTGGAAAGCACAGGGAGGTACAAAAGGGACGAACAGGGAAGGCATCTGGCGTCACATCGTCCTCGTCTCCTCCGTGAGTCTCTGCAGAATTGCTGTTATCCACCACAAGGTATGCAGTAATTAGACTGAGGTCAAGGGAGTGTGTGTGGCCTCGCTCTCCCTGCTGTCCCAGTGCGGCATCATTCAGCAAGCGTTGCCTGACTTCTTCCAACAATTAACCAAAGAAAGCACCTCGGTCCTTCGCTCCCTTCACTCCTGCCCTGCAGTTTGCACTTTGCCTTCATTAATATCCTTTTTCCCAGCTCCCTCGCCCTGTTCTCTCGATCCGCTCTTCCTTTTATTTTCTTTCAGTGGAATGGCAGCAGTGGAACAACAGGCTATAATGAAATTAGGAGAATGAAAAGAAAATTGAAGGCACAGTCATCCTCCTTCTGTTCTCGCTCGCTCTCAGAGTTAAAGCTTACTTCTCGGGCATCATAAGTATGAGATTTGTACCTTTTTGTCTCCGTAATGGAACTACATTGAAAGGCTGTTGTTCACAGCTCTCCTGTTGCTCGCCTAGAATGAATCGCGCCTAACACATTCATTCATTCATGCACGCAGCTGAAAGTGACTGACCTCAGAAATGGCCACAGCTCATTCATTTTTTTCCATGATCTTCCCTTTGCTTAATGACCCTTGTTCACTTTCTCAGCACGTTTTTTTTCTTTTTCTTCCTGGGATAATTGAAGGGAACTTGCAGTTCCAAAGTCCACAGGACCACAAACTTGTGATGTGAGCTCCATCACTGTCTGTTGTTGCTGCTGCTTAGCTGAGGCACATTGACCTGCTTCTCCAGCTGCATGTGATGTGTGTCAGCACGTCCATGTCTGTTGTTGTAGAAGCACACAAAGCTGTCATGCTGATGCAGGTCAGCTCTCCGGAAAGGGAGCAGTTTCATCACAGTCACTTCCTGCGTTGGTGCAGTGACAGGATACTGCGTGGTGTGCAGGGGCAGACTTGTCTGACTTGTTTAATTTTGATTTGTCTTCTCTAAGTGTACACCAGTCTGCACTTTGCTGTGTTTGTTTTCTGGAAAGTGAAGTCTGACTGCTGTGGTGGAATTTAATGCAGTTAGCTTGTAACGCTGGCGGCTCCTTTAAGCTTGTTTAACTGTCCAGTAGGGTCTGGCTTCAGGCCAGTGGCCCAGACCAGTGCCTTTATTAGCCACTCTTTCAATCCACTGAGTGACTACTATATGAGCCTCCCCTGGTTCCTGTGGCACACCGTATGGCTTTAGCCTGACCAGGCCGTGCTTCGAGCTATTATGATGAGTGATGGGCCTCTATTATTCTAACTTGAAAGCAGCCATTGTTATTCTGATTAGGCGTGTGAAATGAGGGCTGCATTGCTAAGCTTCCTCTCCATCCCTCCACTCACTCTTCTGCATGTCTCTCTCTCTCTCTCTCTCTCCCTCTGTTGTTTTCCTATCTTCTCTCTCATCGCTTCCCTCCTCTCTTCCTGTGCCAGTTTGCATTGTGGGTGTTGTCATCCATTCGGACATCACGCAGAGAGGCGTTGTATGGTGTTTTTCTGGATCCGTGACTGAATGCTGCAGGAACAGCCTTGGCGCCGAGTCGGTCCCAAATGGGAGTGTGATGCCAGCCACAGCTTTACCACCCCTGAAAAGATGCTCGGCTAAATAAGAGCAAAGCCACTCTAGCTGTGTGGACTTCAAGCAGGGTGGTTTTGCTTCTCTTCTGCATGGCAAAGAATGAGTTCATTGGCGCCTAGTGGGGAGAGATGGGCATCACGTGTTGTATATGTTCAAATCAGGTTTTAATTCCTGATCCAAGTCCGAATGCTGAGGATCTCCCAGTTCTGTCATGTCTTTTGAATAGCTGTGTAAAGAAACTACAGCATACATTACAGTTTTTTCCCGGTAGTAGTCTGTGGTATTATATGTAACAAGAGGGTGTGAGTGGCATCTCTTCATCTTCAGAATGATAAAAGGATGCTGTCTTCAACCAATAGCTGCTCTTCAAAGTTTGCTTTTTTTTGTTTTCGTTAGCTGCCTGACAAAAATCAAAAGTAACAAAGTATCAGCCAGGTGGTTGGTTTGGTTCATTCTTATTCCTGGATCTGGAGAGGTTTTTCACAGTAGGGTTACAGCCTGCCTTGTCTGCTGTGAAGTGGCCGTGAGCCTGCAGCCTGGGCCTCCACAGGAGAATGGCTGTGTTAAAGTATTTGGGAGGACAGCATCAGACAGCAGCTCTGCAAATAGATCCACTCAGCGGTGCATAGCCGAGATAACATCTGCAAAGCAGAATGCCAGCTGATGATGACTGTATTGAGAACAATTCTCAGTTGCTTGCAGCTCAGCATCACTTTACTCTCAAACAGCTCCCCGCTCAGCTCAGACACAATATTGTAGTGGAGGCCTTTGATGTGGTTCCACGTCCTTTACAGGCATTAACTTTTGGCCCTGGATGAATCAGCATCGTTAATGACTCTGTCACTTTCAAAGACACGGCACTCAGGCTGCTTAATGTTCACACAGACGGTGAATCTGCTGTATCTCATCCATACATAGGAGGTATGGCCAGCAGTGTTTCTGGCCTGCCGGGGATTCCACTTCATCTGGATTGTCAGAACCAATTTGGCCTTCTCTGTTACACATACCTGTATGTACCTGACGGCTACACACTGAATGTGCCCTCTTTGGTTAAGTCCTACAGTGACCCACTGTGCAGAAAGGCACTGAGACGTTTCTAAATGCTCTGAAACAGAACGCTTTCTTCTCTCCACTGCATCTCATGAGTGCTGGCGGATGAATTCGAGTCCTGGCCTCTTGTCATTGCACATTACGGTCTTGCGCTGTGCACCTTTTACAGTTGCTCACTGGTTTTGTGAGGGAGATGAGCTGTGTTTCCTGTGTGTGTGCAGGTCTGCATGCACGAAGAGCAGAGCACGGAAAAAGTTTTTGCGTCTGCATTTGGGATTTTGCATTCAAGGAAATAAAGCGAAGAAAACAGAGTCCCTGACTTAATTTGCACACTGCGTGTTGCAGTCATTCTTACATATTAACATCGTGTTCTTGGTATGCCAAAGATGTTGTGCAGTGTGCAGTGTGTGCACTCATCTTACAACCGTGGTGTCCTTATCAACATGCCAACATTGTAAGTTAATCCTCATGCAAATAAACACTCGTTCTCTCCCCATCACTCTTTTTCGCATTCATTCCAGCAAGCAAGCTTCCTTCCAGTGGTGTGCATAAAGTAGTGGGGAGAGTACAGACTTGGCACATGGACTCTACAGCCTGGCCCGCGGTACTAATGAGGTCAAACAGATACTCACAGTTCCCCAAACAGCTCTGTCCAAGACATTCCAGCGCAGCCGCCGTGCAGCCTGGAGACATTTCTGCTCGTCGAGGAAAGCCAGTTTTACTGTTGGTCGGCAAATTATCTCAGCAGCTCAGCCCAAGGCGTGTTGAGATTCATGTCCTAACACTGTTGGGAAAGATGAGGATTTAGTGTTGTCTCGTAAGTTATCAGGGCCTCCTACTACTACACCCACAGGGCGGAGAAATGACTGCTTCTATGCACATAAAACTCTTTATTCAAGAGCCGTACTAAACTGTTTACAGCTCAGCTGATGCTGACTGCCCAACTCAGCTTCCAGTCATTTGTGGTGTTCGGTATGAGCTTGAAAACATCTAAGCTGTAATAATATTATTGTGTATAGCTGTAATAATAATTCTTCTTTGCTCTTCTTTTGTTTTGTTAAATTAAAAGTCCACACACTGGCAACTGTTTGGAGATTAGTATGCAAACACTCAGATGGTCTAATCTAGTAAAAACATCTTTTTTTTCAGATTTGGTCAATTTCTTTAATTTCTGTCTCGCTTCTTAATTAGATGATTTTCTTGGGAATTTAGGTGTTAGCATAACTTGATTCCAGAAAGAAAAAGCTTCTCTTTGTGACTGGAGTGAAAACACACACACACACAGACAGTATCATCCATTCACTCTCTAACGAGCATGTGCAAGTTGTTGGCTGAAGCACATCTCAGCTTTCATTGGTCGAAATGCACGATGCAGGCTGGATGGGTAGCCAGTCTGTCTCAAGGCTCATGTTGATGGCTGTATTCATGCAAGGTGTTTTACAAAATTCAAGCTTGAGGTTTTGCTTACTTTTGAAGGTTTCATTTGCTTCTTCAGCAAAGGGGGCATCATAACCTTCAGAATCTGTTCATGGGTGGCTTCAGGTGAGGACGTCCTTCTTGATCTTCCTCTCACTGTCCACTGACTCCTGGTCCAGGACTTTGACCCCCTTCCCAGTCAATGCTGTGGTGGCTGTTGGTTGTTGATTCACTCTTTAGTCTGAGATACTTGCAGTTTTTCTGATGCAGAGTTCCCTACTGTTGCACGGAAACCTTAGCTCTCAGATAGTTTACACATAGCGTTCTCAAATACCAAAGGAACTTCTGTGCTTAAAGATTTTCAAGTTTCCTTAAAACCTCACACATCTTCAAAAGTTTCCCCTACACAGTCCAGACCAGTCCAGTCCAGTCCGGTCAGTCCGTTACATAGTGGACTGGTTATTTTGGTGTTTTTACACTGACAGAAGTCGTGGATGATGAAGAACCTCCCGTATTCAAGTTTTGTCTGTTTTTGTTGTAAATATTGTGTGTCCGCATGCTTTTACACCAGAGAAGAGCTCATGAACATCAGATATTCCATACCCATTGATTTGTACCACCTCCAGAACCATATTTATTTTACTTATTTTATTTTATTTTATTCTACTATTCTATGTTACTCGTTCTTACGTCCTATGTTTGCACCAATCACCAAGACAAATTCCTAGTAATGTGAAACCTCTTCACTTACATGGCAGTAAAGACGATTCTGATTCTGATGAGGGTTTGTGACACCAGTGCTGCTTTTTGAATTCAGCGCTTTAACCAACATGCAGCAGGTTTCATATGTCTAACTGACACCTTTGCATGAGCTTTAAAGTGCAGAATCAGCCCGGAGGAGCCTCTGGTCCCCTCCTCTCTGGGAGTCAAAGGGAGTCACAGCCACTGGAATGTAAAGAACGCAGCTGTAGCAAAAACAATGGAAAGTAAGTGCTTCTGACAGATGTGCAACCTCATCTCAGCGTCAGAGCAAACCATGCAGGCAGTATTTTGTTTCGCTTCTCTTTCCAAAAGCTGAGGAGGATTTACATGACAGCAGCAGGAAAGATATGTCGAGGTTAAATGACAGTTGCTCTGAAAAGAAGCCCCGTTCTGTTCTTCTTATTTTCAGGTTTGTTGCTGCCTCATGTGCTAAGTCTTCCAGTAATTAATCTCTAATATCGTGTCTCTGAGCCAGGAGTTCATGATGAGTCATTTTCAAACAGACTGCTGAAACTTAATGAGGCGTAACAGATTGCACATTGAAGTGTCTTTTCTTTTTACCGCGAACTTCACAGCGTCACCTGCACATGCGAGAGCTGATGTTGCTCTCACAGGTGTGTCAAAGCCCCTTCTGAGTGACCACAGTGCTTCTCAGTGCTTCAATGCTGTTCTTTCCCAGCCTTTTTGGCTTGGTTCTTACTAAAACGAAGCCACATTGACACGAGTGCATATACGTGTAAACGAGATACGTTTTTCTATCCTTCAGTTTTGGGGTTTCAGCCCCCAGTTTCACAGCTGCTGCCTCAAAGATGCAGCTTTGATGCAGCCATATTTTTATTTGGTGCACTCTTCTTCCAGGACAATATCACACAGTGAAACTTGACAGTTCATATGGAGGTTTGGGTGTGTTGTTATCGTAGCAGCTAATTTAACCTTGAGAAGCCTGCCTCAAGAGATGAGATGAGTTTCGGAGGCCTGCTCGGCTCACTTCTTTTGTCCACATTTTCAAACTTGTAGTCTGCAGACCTGCTATGATGCTTTCATCGGATTTCGTGCGGCTCCCTCTGGAGCCACAAAAGGCTTTATACAACTTTTTTCATTCATGCAGCACTACTCCCCAAGATCTGTAAACAGGCTTCCCCTGAACAGATTTCCATCACATTATGCAGAACTCAAACTGTAATGCTGCCATATCCTGGTGGCATAGATAAGAAAACAGGCCAGCATTGTTACTATGTTCTTAATGCCCTATTGTCTGTGTTTTAAGGACACACTGATGCAATTTGGATGACCAGTATTGCTGCCAGATTGGACCTTAGTTTTTCATGTATTGGCCATGTTATCAAAGAGCCCAATTAAATATAGTTTCCTTATAAAATTCTTATAAAATTCATCTCTCTTCATTCGTTCATGCTCAACGTGCCACTTACAGACGCTGGCATTCACCTCACACGGTGACCCAAAGTTTCTCTGGTTCGAGTTTGGATGCTGACTGGAGATCTGGTGGCTACATGGGATGCGGTTTGAGGCTCGTCTGAGAGCAAAAAACCCCAACAAAAAACACGAGCCCAGAATGATCCATTCTGTCTGTAGTCCCCCCCTCAAGATGAGCAGATTAATCACCAGTTGGACAGGAGACAACTTCAGGCTGTAAACTCATTAATAAATGCTCAGCAGCTGGTGGAAACTATGAGCTACCTTAACAGTTATCAGCCCTCTTTTCTTGACTGATTTATGTATTTCTCTTTAATTCTTTAGTTGTTGCCAAGCCAAGACACATTGAAGAACGAGTGCATTGACTGAGGCGGAGCAGTTGGCATCGTGGGAGCGACTGTGTCGAAATAAAAATGCACTCATTCAAACTTATCTCCGTTCTCGTTCTCCGCGCTGTGACCTCCACTATCTGCCGCTCTCACTCAGGAGAGAAACAATGAGACGGTCGGTGGGATTTAGCTACGAGGAAATCTGTGCGAGCAGGAGCGTTTGTTCTTGCTCTTTCGCCTGGGAAGCAGCACATAAGCCATTCATTCCCTGCCTTGCATTTTCTTATTGGCTTAAAGCAATTAAAATCGCTTTGTGGCAGGAACAGCCCCCCCCTCCCCAACACACACACACACTCACACCCCCATCAGCTGAAGTTTGAGAGAATAGAAACAAAGCACTGGGTCTCACTGCCTGGTAGTAAACAAGGGGATTTACCTTTGGAGTAGCAAACTTTTTGAAATGCAGGATGATGCTGCCAAGGGGATGTCGCTTCCCCTTGGCTCTTCATATCCCCTCTGGAGCAGCTTCGTATTCAGCTTTATATCAGAATCCATCTGCAAAAAACTTAATGAGCGTCAAGTTCGGTCCTTAAACATATCTGAAAATATTTGAAGGATGCAGCACAGTTTTTCTCCACAAATTTTTGTCCCTGGTTTAGTTGTTAATGATTGAGCCACTGTCCCTGTTCACACAGCGCGTCGTTATTTTATTTTTGTGCTCATTAAAATCAGTACGTGACACAAGGTATCGTGCCCTTTGCGCTGGATATTTTGACGAATCCACTTCACGGTGGGATGAGGGCAACCTGTCACAATATGTTTGTTTTATTAAGCGTTTGCCATTCCTGCAGAGGGGTTATACAGCATGCATGGAAAGGTGCACCTTGAAGTTTTGAAAATAATGAATATGCTGGTGGTTGTACACTGTTTCTTTTAGTAAAAAGAAATCATGTCAGCATGCTTATAATGACGTGTTTTACCAGCTTGGACATTTCTGCGATGCTTTATAGCCAGTGATGGCAAAACAACAATAGAGATAAGACATTTAATATTAGCAGCTTTCCCTTGGCTGAACAGTCCAGGAGATGGTTTGTATTTCATTCCAGGTATACAAATTGTGGCTTTTTTTTTTTTTTTTTTTCTGTGTGTCCACAGTTTCCTGTCGGCGTCCACACCTGTCGTCAGGTTTCTAGTTTGACCTGTGAGACTGTTTCTTTGCTGGTTGAGCTGAGGCTGCTGGGCAATAGAAAATCCACAAAGTGTGTGTTGTGATCCTGGGTCAGTGATGGCGATGTGAGGGTGGTCATTACCACGCTGCCAAGAAGCTGAGGAAGCGTTACTGTATTGTCTGCTCCGGTGCAGGATTGTCATGGCCGACCACCAAAGCATCCTGTGTGAGACTTGTCGGCGCTTCAAGTTCAACACCGACCTCAAAATTTCACGCCTGGCATGAATTCAGAGTGATAATTATCGTATCTTTTCAAACAGATGAAAACCTCTTTACTTTTTCTTCCAGCCGTGAAGGTTGGGTGTGCTTGAATTATGCTGATTTATGCAGGTTTTCCTGTGGAAATCAACCCTCTACCTTCTGCCATTACAGTTAATACGACAGGTATACAAACAGAGCAAATCTTTGGGGTCTCAATTAGGGAGGGGAAGCTCTTCCTTGTTGCAGCCACTTTTTGTGATTAAGGCTGATGAGGCAGATCTGCTGTAGCTTAAAGCCAGGCGCAGCACATTTGGTTTTTCCCCAACTTCAGATTAAAATATTTGTTTATGTATCAGAGGGATCCCCTTAAATTTTGTAGACATTCATGATCCCCAGAGGATGATTTTAGTACCACAACGAGGTTGACAGTTTGGTTTGTTTCATGAATTTCCTCAGTGACTGTTGGTTAGATTGCAATGGCATTTGTTACACACATTTATGGCTTCCGGATGACGTATCACAGTAATCTTAGTGAGTGATCTTCTGCCTTGATTTCCTCTATCACCAGTATGAAGTTTATGTTTTGTTTTTTTCTCAGATCTTTCATTCATGACTTGTAATAGTTTCGGTTATCCCAAAAACTTTTGTTTCATGCAAAACAAATGACATGCAGTTTGTGCTAATTACCAAATGTTTGCATGCTAATGTGCTAAACTTTCGCCTGCATTAAGATCATTGTGTTGACAAAGCACCGCCGTGCTCACTCATGCTGTGGACTTTTAGCTTTGCTTTTGATTTATCCGAGGAATGGAAAACGGGCTTGCTGCCTTTTCTCATCAAACCCCGGTTTCACCCGCGAGCTGGCCGTTATGGCCGTGCACTCTCGCCGCTGGCCTCTTTCCATCTGTGGCACCGTTACGTCCTGCGGAACAGAAATTTGGGTCGGGATTCAATCAGGTGGAGGTGCTGTTCTCAGCAGATCTGATTTGGAGAAAGTAGTGCATTCCAAATTTCATCTGACACACAGAGAGGCTGGCAGGCAGGCCTTGGCTCTAAAAAAAGTGAAAATGGAGGTAGACGTTTCTCAGAAGCGTGTGGAGGAGAGAATAGAGTTTTCTGAGTAATGTCAAACGGCTGCAGGCTGTTATCTTTCCATGAATACTGCATTTCTGTAACCTTTACCGTGGCTACTGTTTTGCCGGGTTGAAGGAAGGTCGAAACTCCTAAAAGATGCGTTTTTGTGAGGACAGGATGTGAAACTGGAACTCTTCTGTCTCTTGATTATTTTTATTTATTTATTTGTTAACCCGGCGAAGTGGACAGCACGCACCCGAGGCCATGGAGGAGTATTTTCATCTCTCTTTGTGTCTCCCTCCATGTCTGTTCCTCCTTCTGAGGGGTAACCATTCCTCAATATTGACTCTGTTCCAAGAAATGTGAATAAAAAGAAGTCACGACTAAAGTAACTTTGATCCTCTGCACTGAATTGAAAAGCAACATTTTTCTATGCCTTGGCACTGGTATATGTTTTCAGGCAGTCCGTCCATCTGTCTGTACGTCCCATTCCTGTGAACGTGATATTTCAGGAATTTCTTTAAATTTAACACAAATATTCACTTGGACTCAAGGATCACCTGATAGGATTTTGAAGGTGCAGCACAGTGTTTCACAGACGACGGATACGTTTCCTCGCGATGCATTTGCACGTTCTCTCACACGAACTGCATGCATCATTGCAGCTTCTTTGGCACGTACAATAGCAGAGATGCTGTATTGTGGTTGGTGGGAAATGTGTGGCTTTCATATTGAGAGAATTCAGATTGTAATGAGTGGAAACTCGGGTGTATAGCATCTGCAGAAGGTTTCCTGAGTCACCAAGCAGCTGGTGCTATTACTCAACTCCTTCTGGCCAATGTCATAGCATGGCAAATTGCTTTAGCTTGCTGGTTGACATGCTTTTTTTTTTTTCATAAGTGCTGAAGAAACAGATGGATGTTAGAGACACACACACGTCTATACAAGACATGCAGATCATGCAGGATCACACTCCACCCACTCACATTCTGTCTGGGGAATCACATGTCCAACCTGAAACCTAAAATCTCAGCTTTGACCTCCTCTTGACTTTGCCGGACACCAGCTCGTCTCCGCCAGTCTGCTGTCATAAGGTAGAAGAGCATCAGAACTTCATATAACCCACAGAGGGATTACAAATCATGACCCCTGTTGCTTCCCGCTAGATCTTCCTTCTTTCACTTTGCTGACAGGAACGTATGCTGGAAGTGACTTTTCTATGAGTTTTTCACTCTCAGCCTTTCAGCTCTGCTTCTGCTTCATGAAAAGCTGCGAGGAAACCAATCAGAAGTCTGCACGCATCGTTTTTTAATCCAAGTGAAATTTATTTTCCTAAAAATCCTGTTTTAAGCTCTTTGTCCTGAATGTATACGAGAAAAATGTACATAAAAGACGACAAATCTGCCTTTACAAACAATCTCTGTTCGGATTTGGCACAAACCTGCTCAGAATTCATTTGACATCCAAACCCCCCAAAGCTCCGTCATCTGGTGTATTGCAGTGCTGTGACACAAACACAAAAACACACATATCTGTTAAATAACTATGCTTTCAGCGGTAATGTGTTGTTGCTAACCAAACACTTCAATATTTGCTTGCCGCTGCAACCGTAACAGCTCCCCCGAGACCCCCCGAGGCATCTGAATCTAAATGTATAACGTCTCACTCTCTGCTGCTGCCTCTTGCGTACAGCCTGGTCAGCCATCTACATTTTATTTCCATAATCTCCAGGCTCTGTGTGTCAGGATGTTTGTGCGTCGATCACTACATCGTCTGTCGGAGCTGTGGGGGCGAGGTCTGACAGGAGGCCCTCATCGCATCTTGACTCCATAAGTAGTTTCCCGCTGAGTCGATGAGATGAGATGCCACGCGTGTGTGTTCGTTGCTGTGTGTTTGCGTGCGTCTAAGGGATGCCGACATGCTCCAGATGTTCCCATTTGCATAGCTGCTAATGGACTGTTACGGCTCGGCGTTTTGGGCAGCTACGAGAGGCTTTTAGCCCACAGTGGTTTATGAAGTGGCATTTTAAATTCATTTTTATATTTACAGATAATCCTCATAAAACCCCACAAATAATCGTCAGATTCTGTGCGAATCTGTCTGTGTGAATTAAAAACACTTGTGTGTGCTGTTTAAAGGCAACAACGGAGGAGTGATTTTATTTGCATGGATGCTAAGCAGTATGTTGCTGCTGAAAATGGCAGATGTAGACAGATGTTGGCAGGACTCTGGAAGTGAAATACACACTACAACAAGCAGTTGACAGCGTTTGAATAAAAACTTGTCTGTCCAGGCATTGTTGACTGTTTTTTGGTGTAACAGAGGACAGTTTCCGGGGGAGACAAAGGCCGTGAGAACTCGAAGAAAGAAAGGGATTTTCTTTTCCGTTTGTTCCTTGAATTTGTCAGGCGCTGAGTTAAGTTTGATTAAATCAAACCGTCTTCATCTCGTGATTAATGTTGATGTTATGGATTCGTCTTCCATTTGCAGTTCGGTGTATAAATTGTCAGACACAGTTTTTCATTTGTTTTGATCAAATAGAAGACTAAGAAAAACAGAACATCTTGGCATTTGACACACTGGAACCAATGCATTTTTTGTTCTTTTTTTTGCTTAAAAATGACTTAAAAGAGTCTTCAATTGCAGTTAATCATTTCAGCTTTCTTTTACCAAAAATGTACGGCAGCTCCAAAATATTTCATGCATTATTGTCCACTTACAAATATTTAAAACTAGCAAAATTATGTATTATAAACCTTGCATTGATCTTTATTTACTGCGTGTTTGTTTTCATGTGTTTACTTGTGTCCGTCCAGCATCTCCTCATTCACGAGTGCTTGGACCACTCTCATCGCCATGGTTACTACCTGGGGGTGTTCATCATCTTTGTGAGCAATTAATCACCCAGTAGGATGAATCCTGGTCATCTAATTACAGACAAATTAGATGAAAGCTGTGCCTGAGAGGGATATGAAAGCTGTCATCAGCTAATATGATTTCTTGCGATCTCTGTTTCAATCTCTGCTGCCTGTGTTTCAACCTGGTGTGCTACAAGCTGTGTGAGCCTCATACAAATATTACGTTACATGTTTTATAATTTACCAGATTGGAGAAAAGGAGAAGAGAGACAGAGAGAGAGAAAAGCAAGCTTTGAGGTGGAAATCTCTGCTTTTGATAGAGGAATCATCTGATGAAAACAAACTGAAGCTACTCCAAAAAGTGGCTCGGTCTCGTGGTAGAGCAGTTGAGAAGTGGCTTTGGGCTGTCTGAAATGTCGCCTGTGAAATCAGTGCCCACCACAATATCCCACAAAGGTCACAGCCGCTGCTGCTCTTATGTATAAGGAGCTCGTTGTGGGTGTTGGGCCATTACGGGGGCATTCGGTTGTAATTCATCTGCATGAAAGCATAGAATATGTTAAACCTGAGGGAGTAGGACAACAATAACTTTGCCCAAACTAATCAGTTCTTCTACAACTTCTTCCATACTTCTTATGGGTGCATGTTCCACCGATTGCCTGTTCAGGCAAATGCTTTGATTCTCTCAAAGTCAGTGCGGTTCATAGCTTAGTTTTTGCTTCCACTGAACAAAACAGCAGTGAAGAAACGCCGCCCAGTGTGTGATTTTTGTGTTGTGTGACGTGTTCTCCAGGTGTGACGCTCTTTTGTCCGTCAGTGGCATAACGATGCATTTACCCTCTCTGTCATATGGCAGCTGATGTCGTCCTCTGCTTGGACGGTGACGAGCTCCTGGTCCTGCTTGCGTGCACCTGTGCATGCGCTTCAGGTGCACTCGTTTACTTAAACTGTTAAATGATTGATAAAAAAAATTGCGGTGAGGGGCGTGAACTTTTCCTTTGTTTCTGAAAGGCGGTTGCGGGTGGTGGGGTGCCACAGAAAAAGGTCTGAGGGTCCCTGTTTTAACCTTTCTGTTGGGAATGGGAGTAATTCATATTTTATGTTTTGTGACATTTCAAAAGTTGGCCCTAAGATGTTCTTGACGGTTAGCAGGAAACACAGCTGAAATTAAATGAAGCAAGTTCAGTCTCAGCCTGCAGGTGCTTTGCTGCTTCTCTCCACTGAGCTCACACACACACACACACACACACACTCATAATCTGTTCACAAATGTTTCTTTTCCCATGTGTTTTTGTGCACTTTTAGCCCTTCCTTCATTTCAGCTCATCTCCCTTTCTGTTAATTTTTTGACATAACGAGGAATCATTACGTTCATTGTGCCGTCCCGAGTGTGGAGGCTTTACTGGGAGTGAAGGAGGAGGCTTGCCTGTTGGCAGCGTTTAATAAGCAAGTTAGCGTGTCAAGGACACCGTCAAAGGCTCTGCTGGTGTAGCAAAGGCACCAGCAATTACAGCAGATCCAGGGACACGACTTCTGCTGCTGGAGAAAGAGAACGGGTGTGTGTGTGTGTGTGTGTCTGAGATTGTGTGTGAATTGATGCCGTTTGCTGTGCTTTTGTTTGCAGATAAAGATTGTTTGTGTGTGTGTGTGTGTGTGTGTGTGTGTGTGCATGCAACATGCCAGACACTCGGCTGTGTTCATCCCTGTGTGAAAGCCCTGCAGAAACAGGGCAAGACGCCCACTCTCTTCACTGAGAATAGTTTGCAGCTTCAGTGATGTGCCATGCATTCAGCGTTCAGTCGTGTCTCGGCGCAGAGAGGAAGTAAGAACTGGCTGGCTGATGGTTTTGCATCTGGGTACATTATGGAGGAGGATGTTCGTTTTATTGACTGTTCTGCGTTTTGTTCTGCTGTGCGGTTCTGGCTGGAAGGATGTTAGTGGTGAGACGTGCAGCATACTTGAGTTTATCCACGGCGGAAAAACCACAGCATCAGGCGTTTGTTTGAACGCTTCAGGAGGCTGCCGTGTGACGTCCCATCTGATGCCAGCTGTAACGTCGTTCTGAGCCGTGCTCGCTTCACGCCGTCCTTTAGCACACAACTGAAACATCCCAACAAATCTTGGATTGGATGGATTGTTAAACTTAGGCTATAATCCAATTCAGTTTGCAGAATATTAATGAATTACTCACCGGCAGAAGAGGCCTGGTTCGACCTGACACCGAACGTCAGTTAGCTTTTCAGCTAAAAAACAAAGTCTAAAATTCATAGTTCACCTGTTCTGCAGGATCAGATTATTTTCCATCTCCACCGGGACTCCCAGGCTGGATGTTCACTGGAGGTGACAGCAGCACACTGACCGCACCACAGGAAGTAACTGCAGGGTTGTCAGACGAAGCTCGTCTCTTAGAGGCGAGAGGTGTCACTTTGGCTGATGTTTCGTTGGCCAGCTGTTGTAATGAGTGTGGTAATTTTGTTCCAGTAAAGTTTTGCTTTGAGCACCGACTGCCTGCTTGGTGGACATCTGAGAGCATCTTCTGGTTCAGAGTCTTGTTATCGTGATGGATTTCCCATGTTTTCAGCAGTGTGTCCATACTGATGCCGGCTCATAAAACAGCATTAATTTGTAATAAAGTGAAAATGCAGCAGTTAATTAGGCCTGAATGGGCTCCGAGTTGTTTCCTGCTAATCACCAGTACAACAAGCTTTTCTGGTGACAACCAGCTCAGAAAAGATAAAAGAAAGAAAAATAAGAGAAAATGTGGGGGAGAGAACAAGTCGCTCTAAGTAAGTTTAAGAGAAGATTTCAATAAATGTGGTTTTGTAATAACTGGTATATTAAAGTTTAATTTTCAACCATACTTTTTTTTATCCTGTTTTCACCTTTTTTCCCCACATTAGAAGTAAACACAGCTGAGTTTCATGTTTTCTTTGTTTCTGTGCACCAGCCGCCCCCCCCCCTCCTTACCAAACAGCCCAAAGGTGAATGTAATCAGCTGCTGCTTACTGTTATAAACAGAGAATAATAAAAATCTGCACGCCCCCATTCAGATTTTGTAGTTTTCATCATCCCCGACACTCGAAATAAAAATTCATTAAATCGCTTTCATTTGCACGGCGCAGCCAGAGATCGAGGCCACTTGTATTTATGACAGCGTATTATTAATGAAAAGAAATTTGAAAAGCTGCGTCAACTTTTGGTGCTCACTTCTCTCTGTCACACACACACACACACACACGTTCTCTCTCACATGTGTTTGATTAATTTAAAATGAAGGAACACAATGTAATTTAGCATTTCTGAGGCCTTGTCTGCCATTCCTCTCATGTGGTATATTGAGTGAAGCTTCTTTTATCCAAAGAGACAATTATTCTCACGCTGTAACGTCTGAGTTCTCTGTCCTCAGCAAATCTAAATGAAAAATTGATGTCATTACGCCTGATAATGCTGAAATTGAAAACTGAGAATATGCAAAACTGTCTGTCTCTGAAGACCTACGCAGACACAACAGTCAGGTGAATGTCGTGTTATGATTCTTCTTTTCTCTCAGAGCTGAGAGGCGCGATTTCCTCCAGCGTCCGTCGGTTTGGAAATGAAGCTGATTTGCTTTCAGGGGAGAAACGCGTGTGCCCTTCGGAAGGCGCTCGCTTTGTGCTTAACAAGAGTTCAGATATGAAACGCTGTCAAAGGGAATGTCGAGTGTCATTTGACACACACACACACACACACAATGCGTACAGTAGCAGTGATAAACAGCACAGCCGTAAGACCATCAGAGAGGATCCACGCTGCCTGCGCTGCCTCTCAGGTGGAGGATTATGGGCCTTTGGGGCTGAGTGCCTCGCTGCTGAAGGTGACCTGGCGAGCAGACTTTGGAAAAAGCTGTGTGTGACGGGAAAAAGCCAAAGCAGCTCTACCCACAGGCAAAATATTCAAGTTAATTGCATGTGTGCAGAAACATTTTTATATTTCCATGCTTGCTTGAATTTGAATTTTTATGATGAATTACCCCATCAATACTTAATTGGGTGCACCTCAGTGCAGTCTGATCCAACAGTCTTGCAGCAGATCCCACCTCCATGAAGGTAATGATGCTCAGCTTTTGTTTAAACTGTTTTGGAAGTTGTTGTTTACTTTTTAAATTATCCACAAGTAAAAGTAATGAGAGCAAACAGTGATTGTTAAACTATAAGATATTAGATTGTTATGCAGTCATTTGATTTGGCTGTGGTGAAACTTATTTTGTTTCTAATGCTTTGCCTTCCGGTTGTGTGAACCCAGATATTTCATGAGCTTATGTGCACACAGGTGAGATGTGACGTGCAGGCAGCGTGGCTGCAGACTTAACATTATACCTGGCTGTAGAGGTGACTGCTGAGCCACTAGCACATGAATAATCCCAGCGTTGCAGGGCTACGAATATAAGCTGCTCATTTGCGAGCTAATTGTGGTGTTAGCGCTGAACCCGAGGGCTCGAGGCGCCGGCTGTTTATGAGCAATTAGGATACAGATGTTGCCCGGGCGGCAGAAAACACTTGCTTCAGGGAATTGAACCTGACAAGTTTGACACAAAAGGAAATGAAGTCTGGGATGTGTGAGTCAGATTGAGGGGTGGTGCCTGAAAAAAAAAACGGCTCAGCATTTTATAGGTTTGTTTTCCAGCAGAGGGTCTTTATATTAGATTTACCTGGAGGACACCTGAGACATGTTGCCCCGAGCTACAGGTGGAGAGCTGTTTCCTCGGCCGGTTCGTCCTCCTGCACGGGTTTGTCTACCTGAGCCGAGAAGGTACTTGCGGAAAGCCGCGATAAAGAAGCCATCAGGAGGCCGGTGAAAAGCCGGAGTCTTATTTTTATCAGGAGTGATTATTCCACCATTAGAGATTCTTTTTTGTTTCCACGCACATGTCAGTGTGAAACGTTTTTTTTTCTTCCTCTCTTTGAATAAGAAAAAGACATCAAAGTCTCCTGGAGGATGGAGAAGAGAGCTCTGCATTATCGCGGCCACTCTGTTTTACTCTGTAAAGACCCCACTTTCAGAGCCCCTGAATAATTAAGGATATCTAAGAGTAGCTTCTCTGATAAAAGGTAGAAGTCTTCCCTGTGTGAGTGGAAGCAGCAGCCCCGCGCTCAACTTTCTCAACACTTTCCTCAACTTCTATCTCAGAGCTTAGCGGGTCAGCCTAATGGACATGTTCGGCCTTTTGTTGGGTTACACGATCTTGCTGTCGTTGCTGATTTCCAGGGCCGGTACTGTAGGGCAGTGCGAGTCGATAGTTTGAAGAAAATTGCTGTGTTTTGTAGAGTGTGAGCCGTCGTTCATTGTGCTGCGTTTGACAGGCTGTGATGGCTGTCTTCGGCGCTGGCCTTATTATAAAGGGCTCAAGAGGTAATCCTCAAGTAATGAGAAATGGACACAGGGTGGCTAAATAATATGGCCTTCTCAACAACACGCTCGCACAGGTTTAGCGATCCAAAATCGAGCCACAGCTCCGACTTTCTTGCTGAAAACAAGCTTTCGGCTTTTCCACGCAGTTCAGATTTTGGAGATTTTGTGTGTGTGTGTGTGTGTGTGTGTGTGTGTGTGTGTTTTTGCTCCTGTAAGACTCCTGTAAATCTCCACTTTCATGTTCCCCTTTGAGGAAAAAAAAAGCTGTTTATCCTTTTCTGTGAAAACCCATAATTTAGCACTGAAAAAAAAAATGTATTTCAGATCACGAGGATCCTGGTGGAACTGATTGACTGCTTCTGTGTGTGTGTGTGTTGATATTTCCAGTCAAGCAGTTTTCTCTGATTCATGTTGTGCAAGCAGTGAAGGTACTCTCTCTGCCGTTTCATGTCTAAAGTGCCTGAGAATTATAGAATCCAACACCTGCTCAAAGCTTTCCTTACTCGTCATTACTTTTTAAAACCACTGTGAAAAGAAATGATTATGACTCGTTGGCTGCTCTCCAGAAATCATTTAGCGACATCCTTCGTGTTGTTTTTATCATTTATGAACCCACAGCACCGGCACAGTTTGCCTTTGTTGGTGTTTTGCGGTACTGTCGGGACTTTGACAACACGTGACCCTCAGTCCATCGCAGTCGCTCTGATTGTGTTTTATCTCCATGCAGGATCTCCATCTTGTGTCAGTCAGTCCCTATAGATGGCAGCGTCGAGCTGCAGTCACATGCAACACACCCCCCACCCCCATCCTCCTCTCCTGCAACAGCAAGTCACAGACATGATGTAGACTTTGAACACACACACGCACACACACACACACACACAGCCTCCTTTTACACAAGCACACACCTGCACACAAAAATAGCTTTCACCCAAAAAGTGAACAGAAATGGGACGTGAAACACGAGGCAGAAGAATCGCGTTAGCTCTGCCAAGTCAGTGTCCTCGGTTCAAATCAGGGACGAGGGACTCTCACATAAATGTTTAATCTTGTGTGTTCACAACTTGTGTCGCGATCTGATTGGTCAGAATAACAGGAGGCGGATGGCGACGGGCACAATCAATCCCTGTGAAAGGGAAAGTGTGTCTGTGTTTCCGCAGCAAATGAGTGACTCATCTGGCCTCTGCCGTATGTCTTCAGGAGAAGGGCTTACGCAAAAGATCATGACACCCCTGTAACGAACCAGCAAACATCTGCACCCTGCTGACGTGTCCGTGAATACGACGCCGAAGCCCAAATATCGACTCTGAGGTGCTGTTCTTTCCTTTAACTCGAGCCGTGAAGCTAGCCAGGCAAAGTAGAAAAGACAAATCTCTCCTCTGAAGGATCAATAGTGTATTACAGAAGAACAGTATTTCACAGTCTTTTGAATTTGAAACAATGGGCTGGAATGGTACATTTGGGTTTAGGTGTAAAGGCAGGATCGCACAAAATGTGAATGTGCAGTGAAGGAGGGCATTTCAAATGTGCATTTACAAAAAGCCTTTATTATGTGCCGACCTTTTCCTGAGTCTAAGAGTGTGAAGCGGCTCCGTGATTCAGTTCTAACGGGGGAACAAAAGGGTTTTAACTGCACAGAACAAAGCGAATCTCGCTCTTCACGCTGATTTTCAAATCTGTGTATTACAAGTAAAGGTGGTTAAAGGGGCAAGCAGAAGACTTTTGCTTGTCAGCTATGAACCTACACATAAAAGGTTGTCAGACGAGTCAAAATATTTGCCCGAATACATCAATAAATACTAAATACTATTAAAATTGAGTGTAAAAAGAAGTCAAAATATTTTCTTTAAGCTTCAGTCAGGCTGTTACTTTGTCAGTCTGACACCATCCAGCTCGTGAAACACTGTGCAAACGACAGGCTGCGTTTTTCTTCCTCTGAACTTTCACTCGGCGTCGCTGCAGCCGCCCAGAGGGCCCTGGTTTCCTCTCTGCCGCCGTGTTGCAGCCAAGTGTCAGCGTGCCATTGACTCTAATGTAATGTGATTGGTTCCTTCTAATGAGGTGAAATGAGATGACATTTCACTTGACAATCAATCATGAGCCAAATGGCCCGTCTGTAAGCCCGCCGGGGAGTCCGCGTGCACGTCGATGGTTAACAACAGACGCTTAGTTAACGAGGCGGCGGAAAGCAGAGTCTAATGATGACACGTTTACTACTCTTTTTTTTTTTTATTATTATTATTGAGCTTAACGCTGCAGCATATTTTCTAGACACATTTTCTATACTTATTATTTTACTCTCACTGCTTTCCTGTTGTAATTTGTAAGCTTGTTTTTGAAAAGCGATTTAAAAACAGCTGAGGTGACACGAGTGTTGGCCTGCACTGCAACGTTTATTTTAATGTTTCATTCAGTTGGTTAAATATGATTAGTTCATCCCCGAAGAAAATAAGGAACTTCGGCATCATGCTTGTGTGCTCGGCTTTGCCTTTGCTGCCCAGTTCTTGGTGTCATCTTTTGTCTTTGCTGGCCTTTCAACCCTGCTGTTGTATTTTCTGATTAGGTTTAACAGAACTGCAGTAGACGAATGAGTGTCGCATGAAAACATGGGAAAGAAGAAAACCTTCCAGGGGAGGCAGCAGCGTTAGACCTCCATCGTGTCAGAGTTTCTTAACTGCCAGCTCCAAACTCGAGAGCTGCGTTCGTGTCATTATCCAAGTCGTAACTGCGATAAGAAATTCTTATCTTTCCCATAGCTTGAAAAAAAAAATCCAGCCGAGTGCTGAGTAACCCGAAAGTGCCTGAAAATCCAACAAACATGGAGTCTGTCCTTCCAGGTGATTAAAACCCGGATTTAATGGGTCTCGTCTGATCACGTGACAACACACAACCTTCTTGAGTTGTCTCGAGCTCTGCCATCTGTAACACTTGATCTGAAGATGGCCGCCTTCGTGACGAGCTGCGCGCTTCTGTGCGTCACTCTCATCAAATCAGATTGTGTGTGTGATTTCCTCTCAGTGAATATCTTTTAGACTTATTGGCTCTTGAATGCCCTTCATAACTCTTTTCAGAAACGCTGCATGTTCCTCGTCTGTCACGTTCGCCGCCGCGTATTTATGCTTTGCCACCTCCATTACCGTGATGAGCAGCGTTGGTTTGAACGAGCCGCTTCGTGTTTGTGCGCGTGACAGACTGCGAGGCGGAGTGTGCAGGGTTAATCGAGGCTGGGGTTGATCCCGTCTGCCCCGAGCTGGCCCGGCTCTCGACTCTTCTCTGCCCACTGAAGCTGAAAATAGGACCAGGGCTGCAGGCTCTCTGCCTTGCACAGTTCGCTGCTGGAGCTCAGCGGTGGACAACTTTGGATTCTCAACGCAACGGCTCACTTTCTGCTAGACGCACATTGTCCCCTGATGTAAAAATTTCAAGCTTTATTTATCTGGTCAGTTGATGCGACCGCTGATCTAAGTGTCACTCACTTTATGCTGCAGGATTCACTGCAAGGAGAGGTCAGTTTACACTGTTGCATTACAACCTCCAATTAAAAAATAAATGGTGAAAGGACAGAAACAAGCCAACACAACCTGGGAAAGAGAGTCACAAGGCTGTAGACTGTAAATATTTTAATTATCAATTAATCTGTCGGTTCATTTCTAGGATTATAAAAAGCCAGAAAAGCAAGTTCTCAAAGCCAAAGGTGTCGTCTTTCATTTGAGCTAATAAAAGTAAAAGTTGTTTGCTTAATTTTGTAGCACCATTTGCAACCGTTTGGTCTTAAGATGAAGAATTTAAAAAAATGCTAAAATCAATGCAGCAGGAATACGTTTTGTGTTCTTCACATTCTGCGTCCTCGTCAGAACCTGGAGCTCACGTTACCCACGATGCATCTCGAGCCAAGGCAGACATTTGAATCAGAGATTCGTGCTGGTTGTGGCGACTGTAGCCTCGAGCTGCGAGCCTGCAGTAGAGATAACAAGTGGACCTCAGAGGTCTGGGAAGCTCGTGTCTGTCCAACTCCAAACCCCCAGACTTTCATTTTGAAACTTTCTGTCTTCACCCCCAGACTTGACATAGCTCCCTCTGGAGCCACAGAAATTAAACAGAAAAATGCTCACATTTAAGAAGATTTAAACAGTTGGTTCGGGTTTCAAAACGTTCAAAAAAATTGGCTTTGCATGCGTTTAATGAAGCAAATGCATTCAGCAGATTGATCGGCCTCAGAGCTGTTTGGTGAGACAGACTGAGCGTAAGCACAGATGCGTTGGCCTACAACTACCTTTAAAGTGGCTGATTGTTAAAGTTGCTGCTGATTAATTCCCAGTTAGTTGACTTAATCTATGAGCGTATTCGCAGCTCCCACATGAAAATTGTCACAAATGTCTCGCTGCGAACAGGTGAAAAGATAAACAGCATTGTTGTAGGTTACAGCCTATTAAAACAGCGTGACGCTCAGCCTGCGTGGCTCATCCTCATTATGCCAGCGACGTTCACAAATTGCAGCTTTTTGAGTGTTTTCACACGTCAGAAGATATTTTTGCTCTCGCTGAGAAAGAGTTGTACTGCAGCGGAGTGTGTGGCGCTGAAGCAACAATATTGTGACAGCTCAGAAGGCTGATCCCAATACAGAAGATGCTCCCTCTGCCTGCTTTGCTCTCATTTTCTATAGTTTGTCTCTGAGGCACTTGAGTGTATGTTAAACGTCTTAATACAAGTCAAAACGAGAATCTCTACTCCCCCCCATCTATCATCCTGCACTTGAACTGTATTTACTCAATTTGTACTCAGATTGCAGCCAGCTAGAGTCGAACTAATTAATGCTTTTGCGGTAATTGTTTGTGCTTGATAACATCCCCTCACATGCTTAAGCTAATGACACCTGCAGATCGGTAGTGATTTGATCACATGTCTGACAGCCAGCAGACACGTTCCAATTAGTCTGACGAGGATGCTAATCAAAGTTATCTGCTGAAATGCAGACAGTCTGCAAATTTTAGAGTTAATTGTGATCAGTTTGCGTTGTGGTACAGTTTCCATGATGAAAATGTTGTAATCAGTGCATTTACTGCTGAAACGGTTAACCGATTAATTAATTACTTACAAAAGATGAGCTGTCAAAATTCTTAGTAGCTGATCGATCTTGTCACTAATTAACAAGACAAGAGAGAAGAGAGCTAACAGCTCTGTGAGGCTGTACTTCACCACGTTGGAGCTTTTGAGCTAAATGCTAACATGCTCACAATGACTACATTGCGACGCAGATGTTTAGGGATGATATAATCTCTTGCATGTTAGCTGGCGTGGGTGTGTTATTGGGTAAATGACAGCAAACTAAAAAGTGCTTTGACTAAAGGCACTTTGTAAACACAGTCCATTTAAAGAGCAGTGTATGGGTATGGGACATGATGACCTGATAAAGGACTCGTCACCAGGGACAAGGCAATGTCTGTATCAAAAATCATCGCAGTCTATCAGGTAGTTTGCTCCGGACCAACTGACCACGAGGCCAGCATTAGCATCCCCAGAGCCACGATGCTAACATGGCTAACAGTACACCTGTGTTCCTGTTTGTTTTCTCTTTAAACTGAATATTGTGGGCATTTAAAGAGATCAGAAGAGGCAACACTGCAAGAACTTGATCTCGCTGTGTGTTCTGGGAACTTGCATCAGAATCATTGTTTGCACTGTAAGCTGTTATTCGCCTGTACGCTTCAACCATATGGATGATGACTGGGCTTCACGATATTTAAATAAAAGGAAAGCCATTCGTGCGTCTCGTCACTCGTTTGCTTTGTTTCAGGTGGCTGTGAAGTGCCGTCCGTCTGCTCACTTTAAGCGCTTTTTGTGGCTTTGTTTTGTCTGCGACAACTCATTTCGGCATGCAATCCTCTCGCCCATAGTTGTACCTAGCACGAGTGGTACAAGAACCCTGGCATCAATTAGGCAAAACACGACAGGAGCGTGGCAGCACATCAATATTTATTTCATCTGCATATAAATGAGGTTGGGTTTTAGGGAGCCATTTGCTGATGAACCTCATCCCTCTCCAGAGTTCTCTGCAGACACCGCTCTTGTTATGACATGGAGGGGTGGGGGGCGAGGCGGAGGTACAGCCACAGGAGGAGCAGAGAGGAACCTGAGGTAATAAGATGCAGGGAAGAAGTTATTCCAACGCCAAAAGGTGTTTGTTCTGAATGTGGCGGCTCAATTTGTTATCTGGCAGCTTAGACTTCGTTTCATCTGTAACTGGAACTGACGCAGCGCTCCATCTGCAAACGTCTCTGAAGAGAAGACTAATTCAGAGAGGTCAGAGGTCAACTCCTGGCAGCTCACTGGCTCAGACCCTGGAAATAATATCATGGGGGCAGGGGTTGACATTGATGCTGATGAACTGCGGAGCAAGAAGTCACGTCTGTGGAGGACTCTGAGCTGGAGACTCAATCGCATGTCATGCTGTGTGTTCCCACTTGGCCCCGGGGCGACTCGGGCCACAGCCAGCATGGGGTGTCTCCACAAGGCTGGATGAATTTGTGTCCTCGCCTGCGACCGCAAGAGGAGGGAAAAAAGTTGTTTGTTCCGAGGGAGATGTCGGTAAACCAGTTGACGGAGCTGTCTGTGGAAGTTTGAGTCCTCAGCAGCCTTCAGCTACTTGAACTACGTGAACCAGCGTGCAACAGTGATGGGACATGACAGGTGGAATTTCCCCTAGTGGTGCCTCGAAAAGAACAGGAAAACTCAGCTTGTACTACAAAAGCATGCAATCATCAAGCTTTATTCGTTATGAGTATTTTCATCATTCATTAGTCTGTTGATTACAGGCTCCTGAGAGTGTTGTCTTCAGATAGCCTGTTTTGTCTGACCAACTGTAGAACATATTTAATTTACAAAGATATAAAAAAGAGAAAAGTGGCTCAAAAGGGACGGAAACAGCAAATGTTTGACGATAAAACCGTTTCCAAGCCGTTTCTGTCCCATCAAAGTTTGATGAACGATCTCCTGAATAACATACAGCACAAATTCCAAGGTTTAAATTAAAATAATTGGCAACAGAAAGAGGAAGAGGTTTCTGAATCTGTGACGTTCTGCGTAAGGTAGAGTCGGTTCATTGTCTGCTCACCGGTCCCTTTAATAATTGCCTCCATGTTTTGCTGCACCCCCCCAAAGCATTTATTTACCCTTCACCGTGCCGCTGCTGTTCAGCATAAAATGAGATTTGGGAATGTAGAAAACATCCAGGGCTCAAATCAAAGATGAGCTTTGAAAGCAGCCCTATTGAGAGGTCCTTTCTCCTCGGCTCTTGAAGTCTTGAAAGCCTTTGTGTCGAGTGCTGTTTGCCCAACATGCCCTCTCCTGCTACAACGAAATTGAGCGCTTTAGGAAGCCATAGACAGTAAATGGGCTGTATAGATCAGTGGTGGAAAAACACAGCGTTCCTCTTTTCATCAGCTGCTCTGTAGCCCTTCACAGTAAGGTCAATTTCTTGTGCCAACCCTTCAGCAGAACTGAAATTGGCCTAAAGTTTTATGGCGTGAAAACTTCTCTTGCATTTTTGTCACCTATACTTACATGCACAGTGGTGTTCAGTCCGTTATTGTTACCTCCAGATGATTGCACGGCCCTGGCTGCGGCTGAGATCGTAATTAACCTCCTCTAACATTCACAAAAATCAATGAGACACTTTGCACAGTCATTATTAGGAAAATAGGCTGTGCCACACTGGTCTGTTAAAATGTTGATTTTCTTTAGGCTCAACCCCAGCAGTGGTTGCTGTTTGCTTGCCTGATGGAGGTGTACTATTTTTTGTCTCCATAGCCGTGATTAATGCATTCAACCCTTGGATTCTTTGTGTGGCATCTAACTTTTAGTAAATCACGAGACTTGTGTGGAAAGCTCTGAGTCATGATGACATGTCTCGCAACATTTGCTCTTGAAAAAAGTGAACGGTGAATATCAAACGAAAAGTTAAATAAAAAAAAAGATGATTTAGTTTCATCTTTTTCTGCTGTGTCTTGAACAGATATGGCAGACACGGCGTCAGGCCGGGTGACTAAAATGCCAAATAGGATTAATGAAAATAACACATAAATAAATGTCAGCTGGGAGGCAGCAGTGAAATGCCACGATTACCTAAGACGATAGCGCTTCCTTCTTTGTGACCCAGCAGATGGACTGTTGCCGTCAAGGGGATGTGAATGTTTATCGGAGAAAACTTGAAGGAAAACTTTGTAATTCCCCGCCTGAGAGAGAAGCTCCTCGGAGCAGCGAGTCTGCAGTCCTTATTGCTCTGAGGGCATAACTGGACTGTGGCTTTGAGTTATGGACTGCAGCTTTTTCTCAGCTGCCTTTTATGTGTGCCAGCACCAGCACTTTGAATCCAGCGCAGACAGCCGTGGGCAGCCTGTGATGAGGGTGGGTGTTTGGGGGTGGGGGGTGGAGGGGGGTGACATGGGAGAATTTGAAATGGTTGACCGGTTTGCACTGTTGTGGCTGAGCTGAGAGGCCTGACCTGGATGAGCCAGCAGGAGATTTACTCACACGGGTAGATGCAGGCAAAAGCTATCCAGTGACAAATGCGCGAGTCTGTTGAGAGGGAGCGAGCGGTCCTGAGAGGCAGTCACGGGGTGTACAGGTGCGTACAGGTTAACAAAAGTGGATGATTCATGAGGTTTGATTGACTTCTTTCCTGTTTTATTTGATTCTCGGGGAATGCACACTGGCTGGACCACATCACTGCAGGCTTAAAGTGCACAGCATTTTGAATTTTGCAGCAGTTAGCAATAATCGTCAACAATTTTTACAGCAAAAATGCTCTGAATCTAAACAACTGTGTCTACTCGGGCATTAGGATTTTTTCCACTACCTGTGGATATTTTAAAGACCGACTTATGAGTAACTAATTTATCAAGAAAGTAAACAGCTGGTGAGTTGAGAAAATAAGTTTGTTTGTGCAATTTTAAAGCCAAGTAAATGTCATTAAAATAGCAGTTGAAGAGGAAAAAAGCCTAAAAGTGGCCTGTGCTTTACGTCTGCCTAAACAAATTAGAACAAACTTCATCTATGCCAAAGACTTTCTTATCTTAGATAGATAAAATCGAGACAAAAGTCTTATTGAAACATCTTGTCACACTGCAGCTTTGGTCTGACGTCCACCCGCTCCTGAGGTCGACATCTGGCTTTTTAGATGCTCTAATGCCACCACGTTACCACCATGTAGTTGCTAACTTTGTTCGTGTGCCGTTTGGTGGTTTTGTTTTTGCTGAAAATAATTTTTGCTCCCTGCTGCCCCTGAAGCAGCACTGATGAGAGCAGTGAGACTGAACCAAAACGGTAAATTTGTGGCCCATAAAACAAAACGATTAGCCAAAAGATACTAAAAAGCTTGATGGAGCTGAGGGGAACTGCAGAGTCCAGTGATAATTCTCCATGGGGTCGTGACTGCTGCCAACCCCTTTCACATTACACATAATTAGTTGACCCGTCGTCCCAGAAATGAATAGTGCAGCTTTTTGTCAAGGTTTTTGTCGCCACTAAAACGACAAAAACTGTGTCAAAGGTCAGCCACACAAATATCTTGAGCCAACGTAGCACCAAAATTGAACACAGCCTCATTTCTATGCAAATGTGAAGCAGATGATTTGCATGATGCGTCTCCAAACTGTGCAGATGACCTTTTGCTTTGTCCCAGATGCTCACTGCTTAATAATGCACTGTAGACATTCGGGCTTCTGAACATAACCCCCTCCCCGCCACCACCCAAAACGTCCTCTGCACACCAAAATGCCTGCTCGTTGAGTGGTCCCTGTACAACAGTGGAGAGCTTTAGACGGATTCATGTTGAAATCCTGCTGAGATCTGACCTGACAAGGGTCCCTCTTGGAGTTTGATTACCTCAGATGATCTGCACTCTGCAGCTTCCAGTCTGCGCTGCGCTCCAAACGTTCTCGTGCAGAGGGTGCAGGCTTGTGTGTGTGTGTGTGTGTGTGTGTGTGTGCGCTGCTTCTGTTTGTGTGTTTGTCTGTGAGCTCCCTGGGGTGTCTCGGCTTTCTTGCAGTGTATTGGTTTATCCATAAAATGGCTTTCTGCTGGGGGATGTTAACTCGGAGGCACTTCTCTGCTTTGCTCAGTAAGCTGTGATCTGGAGCCCGGGCTGCCAAATGCAATTGGGCGAAAAGGCCTTTGAAGTGCGCCGTGATTGGCTGTGTGTGGCGGCTATTTTGACAGCGCAGGTTGTGACGAGATGTGTGTGTGTGTGTGTGTGTGAGAGAGTCAATGAGAAAGAACTAGTAAATCACTGTAAACCTGAGTGAGTGTGTGATGAGAGAAAGACTTGATGGATTATTTTCAGCCTTTGTGAATGCAAGTGTGTGTGTGTGTGTGTGTGTGTGTGAGATCAGTCAACATCTTTTTGTGCAGCACTCCTGCAGCCCCCCCCCCTTCCCCCACTCTAAAGTTAAACTTCAAGCAAATATTTCATTAACATTTCCCCCTCTGAGTCCCGCATTGTCACAGTTCATTAAAACATAATTGAAAAGGAATATTCAACAGCTCACTCTGCACTCGCACCACTTTACCACATTTACATTTGCTGAGAGAAACATTTACACAGAATATCCTCCCAGCCCTGTTTGCTTTCCGAAAGCTACATGAGCGGCTTACACGGCCGCCGCCGTCGATTTCCAGCGTTTCATCTAAATAAACATCTTCAAATAAACATATCAGGGAACGAAGGATATGCAAAGCATGATTCAGCAGTAACGTTTTTAATCTTTCCTCCATCAGCTTCTATTACCTCTGCTGCGGGGGCTCAGCGGACCTCGGCGCTCCCGGGCTCTGATTGGGTTAGCTCAATTAAATTGGCCTCAGCGAGGTGTAATGAGAGCTGTGCTGTGACAGTGACAACGCGCTGGAGTAAGCCCGACGGCCGCCATTACGGCTCTGCCATTAGCGAGCGACTCATTGGTTATAAATAAGACCCTGTTTTCTGCAGTTGTGCGAGTTCATCATTTGTAGTTCTAAAAGAGGATGTGTTTTCATATCAGTAAAAAGTCACATGACCCACTTTTTAAAACTTTCTTCACATCTTGGGGCTTATTGTTTTGGACATGAGTTACAACCACTCCCCAAATAACCATTTGGATCAGGGCAAAAACAAAAAACAAACAAAAAAAAAACCCCAAGAAACAAACTCATTATGATCAGACAGGTTGTGGAGGTAAAATCGAAAGCGAGCACCAAGATGTTGCTAATAATCCCTGACACAGTAAGAACGCGAGGCAGCAGTTGAACCTAACCTGAGCGTTGGCGTAGAACAATTTTTAGCGTGTCCACTTAAAATCGACCCAATGTGTAATAAATCGTAATCATCCCACAACAAGACTTTTTGCCTCTGACTCAGTTGATTGGCTCTTGAGCAGTTAATTCAAGTGTCTGCGCTTGGCCGAAAGAAACAAGAAAGAAACGCCACACGATCCAGAGAAGTGACTGACTTTTCTTTTGCAGGCAGGTTTTACAAAACACAATTGCAGTAGTGCTCAGAAAAATCTGAATTTGATAATCTTGTTATATCATCCTGTCATCTCCTCTTTGGATTTATTTTGCTGGTCCCTTCCCCTCCAGCTCGGTGCTTCTCTCTCAGGGGACAAAGCGCTAGCCGGCCGTGTCATTTTGTCTTTGTCCACTTTATTTTTCTGTCTCGTTTTTTTTTTTTCTCTCTCCCCTTCCCGTCTTCTCGGCGCTTCTCTAAGCCCCAAGTTTTCTTTGATTCCTTGGGAGTTATAGTCATTACCTCATTATATAAATTGCAAGCTATTGAGGATGCTGTGATGCTGTGTGCCTCAACGCGTCTCCATTTCTGTATCTCTGTTTGGTGTCTTTTCTGAGGACGTACTCAGATGTACGTGAAGTTAATTACAACACTGGGTGAGATTTGCCTCACTGGGTCTCTTAGGTCTATCTTTACTATGACAGAAGTAATGTTGTTGTCAAGGCAACTGAGTTGTCTGCTCGGCCTTTTTTACCACTCTGTCCACTGCACACGCCTGAAAGCCTCCGTCTCTCACTGGAGAGGAATTTCTTTGTGTCTTCAAACTGTGA
Organism: Scatophagus argus; assembly: GCF_020382885.2. Classification (NCBI taxonomy): domain Eukaryota; kingdom Metazoa; phylum Chordata; class Actinopteri; family Scatophagidae; genus Scatophagus; species Scatophagus argus. Next base: position 3,212,165 of record NC_058514.1, on the reverse strand, counting down.
AACCAGTCGCAGTGTTGCGGGCAAATGACATGCTTTTGAGGCGACGGTTTGACAGGAGGTGGCGGGAGATGGATCCTCGTCACGTTAAGCGAGGGGAGTTTTCCTCTTGACTGAGCTACCGGCGCAGCGACATTAGCATGTTGAGTGTGGATGCGCCACTCCACCGGTCGACCAAGGCTGAGGCCATTTCACACTCTCTTGGACTTCAAAGCCGCCATACGGGAGCGGCTTCGATGTCTCTGAATCCTCACTGGAAGGGCTCATCCATGGCGGCTTCCCCCCCCCCCCCGTCCATTTTGTAATCACCTCATCTTCATTGACTCTCTCATTCCCCTTGAACTGTCAGCACCTTCTTCTTTACCATCTGCTGTCTGTTATTCTCCTCAGTGCCCCATCACACCAAAAATTCATTTGGGCTTCTTTACAAAATAGACAATACTGGAACCTTTTTAAACACAGCGAGTACTTGGGTAGTTCAATGACTACTGTTGGTTTTGACCAAATTTGTGTTAGGGGCAAAATGGATAGAAAGAGGAAGGCTGCTTCTCATTTAGCAGCGAAGAGGGAGAGCTTAAGTAAAACTGGGTGGTGCAGCATGGATAAAGCGTTAACTTCCTCCAGTTTGGACTCTGGTGAAAAGAACCACAAAAAATTTATTTAGCATCTACTGGTTTTAAAGTTTTGAAGTTTTAACAAAGTAACAAACCGGATCAAATGAATGTAAAGATAAGTTACCCTTTAAAATATTCTGCACCGGCAGTTGCACATTGTCCGAGTCCACCACCCACAGCGGCAGGTGCAGCCCTGATCTAAATCCGTTCACACCGGCTGTATCAGGCAAATAAAGCTCATCCGTTTACTCCTTGAAACTGCTGACTCTTCAAATGAAAATAAAAATAACCCCATCTGAGAATTATTATGTTCCTTCTACAAATGTAGAAACAATGAAAGAAAGGAGAGGAGAGAGAAAAATAGCCTGAAATACGAGATAGTGAAAGGAGGTGGGAGGGAAATTAATCGACAAATAACAGCAGAGACGGCTAGAAACTGAGGAAGCAGGTGAGACGAGTTAGACGAAATGTCATATAACAGCTGTATTCACACAGGCCAGTTTTGGAATACAATTATCTTTAGATGCATTATTGGCAGGCCGTGCTGTAGTTGAGCAGTTAGAGTAAAAGCCTGGCGAGGTGGCATGATGCAGTACTAAGTGATTAGGGGCAGGAACCAACAGATAGTTAATGGAGGGAGCAAACACAGAGAATTCAGACCCGGAAAGGGAAAAGGCACCGAAAACTCAACACTGTGAGGCAGTTTTAACACTTAGATATTGTAGGTGAGGTGGGCAAAGGGCAGCCACAGTCACGGCAGGGTTGACTGATGATCGATCTGTGAGGCATGATGGCAGGCAGGATTCATGTTAGGTGCAACCTTTGGTTCACTTGCATCTTCCTCAAATCAAAGCTCCACCTGTTGAGGCACGGCTCATCCGCCAGTTTCTCAAGGGTGACACAACTGGAGACACGACGGAGTGCTGAAGTACTTAGCAGCAGCCGGTGGCGTTTAGGTAAAAACTGGCACAGAAGGGATTCAGAGGTTTTTAGAAGCTTAAACGCAGCTCAGGACGGCGACAGAAACCCCGCTGCGTTAGGTGTTCGCCGCAGCCCGATGCCAGCTTGTGGAGGCCAATGACGAGTCAAGACATCATTTCACATTAGCATGCAGCCTGTTGCAGGACTCCTCACACAGACTGTGGCACGTGACACGGCGTGAGATGCTGAGCTTTTATGTACCGCAGCTTTCCTTTGGCCAGTTTCACTCTCACACACACACACACAAACACACACACACACACACGTATGCCTGCCGTGCTAATCACATTCTCCACTTATTTTATGCACGTATCCTGGATTATTGTTGCTGACCTCCATCTTGCTCATTATGTTTACCTACAGTTCGTTTTAACAGAACTCCAGAGTCTTTTATTCATTGTTTTGGTTGTGTGGGTGTGGTTTTATTTATTTATTTAGATTTATTAAGGAATCAAAACTTGAATTCTCTTTGAATGGGTGTTTGCATTGTTGTGCTGTTATATTATCGTAATCAGTGGAGTAAAATGATTTTAAAACGACAATAGTTTTGCTCACGTCAGTTATTCTGGGACAGTATTTTCGCCAACAAAAGAATTTATCATGACAGGCTCATGTGTTGAAGGGCAGTTTGGTGTTTTTGTTGCTGGGTTGTCAAAGGAACAACAGTATTCAGGTTGACGTGTACAAGATGCACTGCAGGTGACTAAAATAGCTTTAAAGCAAACTTTTGGCACAATAACAGACGTTTCTTCATCACTGACCAGAATTATGTTAAGAGAAATAAGAAATAACCACAGATGGGAAAGTTTGAGCTTGAAATAATAGAAATGTTTAGAAATGTGAGCTGTTGTAAGCATTTTGGCCAAACAAATTTGTGTACCATATTTTTTAATAAAAGAAAAGAACATGAGTGACATGCAGGCTCCAGCTGTGGGCTCATTAGTGCTGCAGTGGGTCCTCAGTGTTTATCCCAGTTCGTCCACTTCTGTTGCTTACAGTCACAGCTGGTGCTCCTCCAGCAGTGTGTGTGTGTGTGTGTGTGCGCATGCAGATGAGTCTGCTCGGTGGAGGTAGAGCACCTTGTGTGATCACGTGGTTTTATGTAACAGCAGGTTCAAATGGAGTTCAGCCAGCTCTTTGGCTACTCCAGCAAACACAGGTGTGAGGCCATGCAGACACCTACATTAGACACCTCCACCTGCCATCGGATCAGGACGCAGACACTATCCAGGAAACAAGATCTCATGCACATACCAGGCGTAAGCTCAGGAAGTGTGATTGGATTGGTCCCTCTCCAAAAAGCAAATCTGGACACGGATCACATTTTGATGGCTATAAATGGAGCCATATGTCTTCGAATGTGAGGCAGGTTCGGGATTGCAATGTACCAGTCTGCCCCCCTCCCCCCCGTGCTGTTCCCCATCAATCCACTGCTTAGGGTGGCCACAGGAAGGCATGGCAGCCTGTGAAGGACATATTCCATTTCCTGCTCCAGCTGCACTATCTGCGTCCCTTTCCCAGGCCTCCCCCCCGCCAGCAGACGGCAGGCAGGCAGCTGCTGGGCTGAGTGAATTTCCATGGAAATGGGCGAGCCGGGGACGGTCAGCATAAAGCAACAGAAGGAAGATGCGCATTGTGATCACCTGTGGGGTTTGGAGAGCTGGAGGGAGAGGGACTGTGTTTTTCAGGCCGGTCTCCTGCATTTTCAGCAAAGGCAAAAAATGTCTGACAGGTCAGCCTCCACCTGTGACGAAGTCCCGCGTTTGCTCGGACGCGTCTCTGTGTGTGTGGACACCGTCGCTCCATAGCAACGCCACACACCTCTCCCGCCTTTTTCTCGACGGAAAGAGAAAAGGTGGAGGAAAGGGCTGGCTGTAGTCAATTTTAAGACTGAGCGAAGGGATCACAATTTAGATTGTGAGTCATGATTGAGAGTTAAAGAGATTGTGATGTTATCTTTTGGGAAGACTGCCCACCTCCAGTTCTTGCCTTAACTAGCGAAACATGACCCTAATTTTAGGTAATTTCACCTAAACTGTGAGCAAATTTATTGATGTGACGACGAGCCGGAGGAAGTGTCAACACATGCTGTTGTTACATAAACCACACTGTGGTGTAGGAACACAATATTTGTCTCCACAACATTTAGTTTGAGAGAGTGTGTGTGTGTGTGTGTGTGTGTGTGTGTGTGTGTGTAAACCCATCTGAAAGCCAGTTGGTGTTTATGGATTCCAGCACTTTCACCACAGAGTTGGCATCATACATGTTCATTGAAGACAAATCAGCGGAGTGCTCTGTGTGTGTGTGTGTGTGTGTGTGAGTGAGTGTGTATGTGTGTGTGTGTGTGTGTGTGTGTGTGTGTGAATGAGTCTGGCAAGGTTTTTAAGCCCATCCTGATCTTTTAATTAGTCTGATTATCTAAACAGCTGTCCGCCGGAGCTCCCCCTGACTTTAACACACACACACACACACACACTCACAGTGTGGCGGTGCTACATATGTGAGTGCCGACAGGTGCCCTCGGAGCGGGGTGTGATAAATATTGTCAGCGTGGCTCTGATGACGCCGCTGCGAGCTCTGACTGTCAGCACAGCCTCCATGCTGGATTTCTCTTGATAAAGTAGAAAGTTTTCAGACTTTCTGCGGGAGACTTTGAAGACTTGGCTGTCACAATACTCCTGAAGTCTTCAGCACTCTGAGCGTGTTTTCTGTGTGTCTGTGAGCTGCGTTCACGTCCGTCAGGATGACCTTGCATGCCTTCCACTCAGCTCCTTCTGAACTACAGTCAAGTCTTTTCTCCGTCGCTGCAGTGAGGCTTTCCGTGCTGCAACACAAAGCAGTTGTTTTTTTTAATTCATCTTTTGAATCTCTGTGTCTAAGTTTAAAATTAACGGGCTTGAATGAGTCATGAGTCATGATTCAGTGCTGGGTTATTTGATTTGCTTTCATTTCTGATTAGATTATGTGAATCATTTGATTAGTCGTGTCAGAATTAAACCAATCATCTAAGACATTTTTATTTTTTATTTTCCTCATTACAGAAAAATTAGATGTTTTGTACTGAAGACTCAGCTATCTTTTATCCAACCAGCTGTCCAAAACCCCAAGACTTGGACAGCAGAGTCATTTCATATCGGATTATCATTATAATTTTCTTTCAGCCAGCTAATCAGCTAATGGATCAATCGTTGCAGCTGTAGCTGGTGGGACTGAACGGACAGTCAGGTGATCAGCAGCGTCAGTGGGATTCATCTTCTGTTGCGCTGGGGATGTTTTAAACAATAATTCATGCAGCACTTGAGTCCGTTTCTATAGCCGCACCATCAGCACGGCTTGAAAACTACACTGATGCTATGAATGAATCATTACCCGCCCCAAAGCTTACTTTTTAACGGGAAACCGTAGTCAATAACCCATGAATACTTCATTAAACATGCAAACAGAATTAACATTGATGAAAGCAAATGTGTGTGTGTGTGTGTGTGTGCGCTCAGAGCTGCCATCTCTTTAAGGTTAAGTGCTGCTTCAGCTCAGCTCCTCCACGAGCTCCACCAGTTTGTGCCACGACGTGAGGCAGTTAGCTGTTATAGCACCTCCATCCCCCAGAGGAACCAGCTGCTCTCTTGTTTTCTGGCTCTCCACAGGCTGTTCTTTCTCTTCGCCGGCCTCCCGGTGGATTTACATGACACCTGCTGAGCTTAAATGGTGGATTCCCTTCTTCTGCAGAGCCACAGCAATTTTCATCCACCCATCTGTTTAGGAAACGGTTATCGTGGCTGAGTGTGGCTCTAAACGTGCTGGAGACACACGCTACACCTGCGGGAGGAGTCGTTTCATCTGATGCCATGTTGTGTTTTGGTTTGTTTTTTTCCTCCCACGTCTGTTACCTTTCTGCAAGGTCAAAGTGATAACAACCACAACTTTTGGTTTTGCTATTGTGTTCCACAAGCTGGTTTTTCTTGGGGTACCATCGCTCCACAGCCTCCGCCCTCCCTCCCTCCGTCCGTACACGTTTCTCCATCATACATCAGTCATGTTGGTGCCGTTGGAGCTGCAAGAACTGCTGAGAGAAACCTCGAGAGAAAAAGGAGAGCATCACATCTGTTTCAATGACCTCCTTCACCCTCCCCCCAAAAAAACAAACCACTGATTCCAGACCAGCAGGGCCTCTGCAAGAACTGGACCCTCTTGCTGTGCTGTATGTGCACAGAGAGAATCTATTTTTGGATACACGGCCAAATACTGGGCCATGCTGAGGAGAGCTGCAGTCACCAGAGTGTGTTCAAGCTGCCGCTCAGCGCTCAGTTCATTCTTAAGCTCTTCTACAATAACAAACTGTTCAGGCAGTCAGCAGAAAATCAACAAACGTTGAATGAATCAGACGAATTTGGAAACAATAACTAAACAAAAGGTGCTCTGACGCTAGCGGTAAGATAAAACATAATCTAATGCAAGACTAAAAGTCTAACATCCAGTAGAGAAAAGTTTAACATGCATGAAAGGAGGATGCATTTTGTTTTTATTTTATTTTATTTCTTTACAATTCGACCTGACTCCTGAAAATGGAATTGATTTAGTAACCAGCTTTAACACTTGCTAGTTTGCAGCTTCTTCAGCTGTTTTATGTCATAGTTTATCTTATTTATTTTATTTTATATATTTTGAGTTTTGGACTGTTGATCAGTCAAATCAAGCAGCAACACAAGCAAAAATTGTAATGGCATTTTTTTTCTTCATTTTATATACTAAATCAGCCTTTTAATTCAAAAGGAAATACATGAAAGATATGAAAATATTTTGCTTCAGCCCTGCTGTACATGCAGATGTAGCTGAATGGCTGACTGAAGGCAGAACAGATCTTATTTATATAAAGATGTCAGCACACTCTCATATTTTCTGTTTTACTGCCCCAAATCCTGATATAACATCTGACATTGTTCGCTTCCATTTCGACTTCGTAGCCTCTAAAGTCAAGCTGCGTTTGTGGGCTTGCAAATGTGCATACAAGCACATAAATTTGTGTCATTACCAAAGGAGAAGAGGAAGAGGAGGGGAAGGAGTTGAATGGAAACACCGCATGACCAGAATGGACAAAAAAAATAAAAAATAAAAACAAATGTCACCAGAAACCATTGATGTCGTGTTGCTAAACACAAGACTAAACAAACAACAACCTAATTAGTAGAAATTCTGTTCTGAGGAAGCAAGACGACACTGAAACATAATGTTTAGTTTGAAGATGTTGATCCAGGTCAGATCCAGGCCATGTGGATGCTGTGAGCCTGGAGGAGGAGGAGGAGGAGGAAGAGGAGGGTGAGGGGGGTGAGGGGGGGTAGATGTGGCAGCGGATGGCTTTTAATGTGAAAGAGGTGTATGAAACAGATGTAGTGCCTCGTGCTGCAGATGGGGGGCATTGCAGGATCTGAGAATCTGGAGGACTCTAATAGAAAGAGGGATGTCGGTGCGATAGGTCCCCCACTGCCAGAGCCGCTCTCTCTCTCTCTCTCTGTCTCTCTCTCTCTCTCTCTCTCTCTGTCTCTCTCTCCCCCCGCCTCGCTCACTCGCAGCAACACACACACACTTTTTTCCCCTTCCTCTTCTCTCTCTCTCTCGCTCTCTCACACTCTCCCCCTTTGCCTCAGTGTCTCTCACTCATTCCTCTGCGCTCTCCTGTTTCATCTCCCCGCTGTGGAGTGCAGTGAGAGAGCTGATCGCCGGCTGGTCGTCTGATTGGGGCAAACAGAGACAGAGTTGAGGCACCTGAGGGACAGGACAGCACTTTGAGGTGGGGGGTAGGAGGAGATTCCAGCAGGAAAGATCCGGCGCAAGATTTTCCTCCCGCGGAGATTATTTGCATCACAAAACCTGTGGAAAGAGGACTGTGACACTATACTGGCTGCACAACCGCTGTCCACACAAGAGGTGCCATTTACTGTGTTAATTTATCTGTGTGTGTGTGTGTGTTTCTGAGTCTGCTCACCTTTTCAGTATGCAGATTCATTGGCTTGGCTTCTTTTCTCATGCAAATGTAAATTGGCTGGCGTCTCTGACGGAGACACAGACGGTGCCGGTCTCTGGAATTCAGGTTTGCACGATTCTGATGCAGTGCTCCGCAAATTAGTTCAGCTCTGATGGATTAGTGCACGTCTGTGAGTGTGTGTGTGTGTGTGTGTTTTGAGAGCACACAACTGAAGAACCAGAATGCGCTAAATTATAGACCCCCCCCCCATATGACAGAAAACTTCCAAACTGGGTTATTCTTGAATTAATGTGCTGCTCGTTATGTTTCGCACAGTTTCATCCACCTTCTGACTGACCTCTTTTTTGTAGTCGATCGCGTGTGTTTTCGTGTTGGGTTGCATCTGTCTGCACGTGTGTGTGTGTGTGCGTGCTGCCGACACGTCTCCGGGATATCATGCCTGGATGTCACTGCCTCGGGATCACAGAGGGGGAAGAAGGGGAGGAGAGGGTGGAGGTGGGGTGGGGTGCGGCGGGGGGGAACTAAATGCTGTGCGGCTCCGTGCCAAGTTGCTGCCTTACGGAGGTTTCTGAAGGTTAGGCGAACGTCTTCTCAGCCTGTGCAGCCACTCCGTCTGCTTCACTCCTGAGCAGAGGAGTAACAGGAATGACAAGTGAGTTGGTTAAATCGTCACTCTGAGGAATCCCTTAAGTAACGCCAGTCGACCCCCACAAACACACACACACACACACGTCCTCTCGTCTGTCCTGTCCTTGTGAGTGTGTAGCAGAGTAGATAGATGGAGTATTTGTTGGGGAAGAGGGAGGAGGTGGAGTTGATGCTTGTTTTAGCCTGCCCACCCCCACCCCTTCTACGCCCCCTCGGGATTTGCCCTCACCGTCCATCTCTCTCTCTCATCATCCATACTTCCTTTTCTCTGTCGCTTCCTGCATCATCCTTTTTTTATCTTCTGTCCTGCTGAGCCAGCAAGATTTACTGGTTTGAAGTGGACGTCCCTTCACACAACTGGGACTGCCGGAGTGGCAGAGAGGAAAGGGAGGACAGGAGGGGAGGAGGGGGAGGAGGGGGAGGAGGGATGGAAGTAAAAACAGCCCCCGGGGGCGGGAGCAAGCAGGTGATTTATATGTAGACATTTCTCCACATGTGTTTGGCCAAGGCTCCAATTAACACCTCCACCAATCGTGGCTGCACTTGTCAGACGCTGAATCCTAGAGAGGGCAGAGTGTGTTCATTAGCGCTGCCTGTGTTTGTTTGGAGGGATTTAGCGAATTCAAATTGTTTACTGTGGTTTCCAGTGGTTTCTGGGTCATTTGTCGCTGCAGTGTTTTCGAGCTTCATCCGCTCGCTCTTCAAGTTTGGAGATTGCACAGACAACAGTGTGAGTCAAGCTGTGTTTTTTTTTTTTTTTCTGGATAATTCACAAACACATCAAGCTGCCCTCATTTCTGATCAAGAAGCCAGAGTAAGTTTGTCTTTCCTTCAGCCATTTCTTTAGCTCTGCGGGAAAACGTTTTCACAGCCTGTCATGTCACAGAGTGATTGATTTGATGGACGAGGTCTCATTCGAAATACTCATTCCTGCCCCATTGTGCACCTCCAGGGGGCGTGATAGACAAGGACCTGCGCCACTACCTCAACCTGCGCTTCCAGAAAGGCTCGGTGGACCACGAGCTGCAGCAGATCATCCGGGACAACCTCTACCTCCGCACCGTCCCCTGTGAGTTACCTCGTCCTCACACCTCCGTCACTTCACACGCTCTTCACCTGCGCTCACCTTGTCGAATGAAAAAATCTTCATGTTCCCTGGAAAGCAATTTACATGTGGTGATTTCATTTATTAAAAATATTGTTTTAAAGGGCTATTTCAGAGTTTTAGTTCGTCACCACCATAACATTGTGGGGATTAAAGGTTTAATGAAGACAGCAGTTGCTGAGATTTCATCATATAAGCACATTCCCTAGCATGGATCAAACTCCAGAAACACTGGATCCTACATTTCCCATAATGCAACTCTGTTATCTCTTTTATTTGACCCTCCAGCTTGTAACGCAGCCTTTTTACATCAGTCATAGCTTTATTTAAATTGACAGCAAGCTTTGTTTTCCAAGGTCAGGTATCATGCAGTACATGTAAATGCAAATACAACAAACCGTGAATCAAACAGTCAAAGAAAACACACCAAAAGGATGCAAAGGGTCTTAAAGTGCACAAAATGGACGAGCCCAGATTGTCCCATTTTGGTGGAGCATAATCTTTAGTCAGCTTTCCAGTCTCAGTATTAACATTTTTTCCGAGGACCAGGTAGTCTTGGGACCTTGTGCAGTGCAGGTCTGATCAGGCTCGTCTGGCTGTTGGACCTTCTGTCTCTAATCAGGCGCATGAACTTGAGTTATGTAGACAGTCAAGAGTAGGATTTCTGAGGGGCTTTAAGGTGCTGATACTTCTTAAATCAGGGAAGCATTTCAAAATCAGCACTTGTGTGTGTTTTCTGTGCGTTGTGTGTGTGTGTGTGTGTGTGTGTGTGGCCTTTATCGGGCTTATTAAGCACCCAGTGTTTGCTGCATAAGAGCTTAGACTAACTGATGTTTAATCCATCTCCTTCTGATTCCTAGTTGCCATTGGTTTGCTCAACATATGCTCACTGTCATCACTCCAAAGGCTGTGATATTAGAGAGTGTTTGTGCATGTACAAACTTTTATCTGTGCATAGCGTGTGTGCGTGTGTCTGTGTGTCTGTTAGCTCTGCATTAGCCTCACCGTGCCATTAGGCCCAGCTGTCTGGTGGCTAACTCTCCCCTGAATCCTTAATGGAGGTGCATTCTTCAAGGCCAGGAGCAGGCGGATTTCGCTGGAGCCACTTTTCTGCTGCCCTCTGAACAGAATACAAAAAAGAAAAAAAAGAGCTATTTGTTTGCAACAGAGGCGTAATTTTCTCTGATAACCACTCACAGAGGCGCTGCCGGTGAGGCATTGTAGATTGAGAAAGAGGTGAACAGTAAAGAGGGAGAACAAATGGTAGAACAAATAGAGGGAGTGAGAGAGACACACGAAAGGGAGTTGAAGGAAAGGGAGAGGAGGCATGAAGATGGGACATGGACTGTGATGACCACATAACCACACTGCAGACAAACTGTTGCAGAGAGAGCGAGTGAGGGGAGGTTAATTTGTGCATTAATGAAGCGTCAACAATGGGCCTCAGTGCTGCTGAAAGTCCTGGTCCTGACTGAGCTCGGCTTTTTATGTCTGGATGGATGGATGTTGGGGGTACACACTTGTGGAAATGCTGCGGTTTTTCCCACATTTTCTGTTTTTCACAGGGTTTTGTTGCTTTTTTTTCTGTTTTTTTGTCCCCACCTCATTTTTTTAGAGGAGGAGGAGGAGGAGGAGGTCTGGTTCTGCACCAATGCAGCTTAAATCAACAGATTCAATTAAGAACTTTATTTTCTGTATTTTTTTTTCTCTGAAAAGGACACAGACAGGATGGATAGACCTGTCAGATATGGCAGTGTAACACAGTGATCAAGCTTGCTTCATAGTGCAGGGAGCCCTGGGTCTCGAGTTTCATGTGATTTTACAAGAGGAACAAGAGTCTGAATGGCCCCCTCAAGGCTTCTCCTCTGGAGGCAGAACATCTCTGCTTGGGCGCAGACCTTGAGGTGATAACAGCTTGCGTACAACATGTTTACTGACGTCAAAAACAGAGTTATGTAGTCACTTTCGTAACCGGTGTACAACACAGGCACCACACCTTGTGTGGTTTTCAGTCTCTGTTCGCTGGGTCATCAGATCCCCGCAGTTCTTTAAATAAGATGAAAATGCAGCAAGAAATGTGCAACATGGACTTTTACTTCTTACTAGTTTTGTTTCTGGATTTCTAAAGTTCATGAGACAGTCTGACAGTCTGATGTGACTGCAGTCTGGACAGTCTGAATGAAACAATCTGCCCAATAACCTGATTAGATGTCATTAGCCGGATTATGTATCCAGATGTACATCACATGTTTCCAACAAAGAAAAGGGAAAGGAGACACTTATCTCAAACTCTAAAACTCTGAAACAGAGCTGTAAGACGTACGCCCGGTGAGATCTTTGATAAGTGATAAACCTAAGTGAGACTAAGGGGGCGAGTGAGAAAAGATAACCGCAAGTGATAGATCTGAAGTAGTTCATCAGAGCAATTTAAACATAACCCCTGAGTGGTACAGAAGAGACGTCTTTCGTGGGGTTGGAGACTGACGGGCACACAGTAGAAGAGTTACCGCCACCCATACCAATCGCGGCTCTTTGACGGAGCCGGCCGGGGCAGCTAAGGCTGTGCCAGCTCTTAGACAAATTGCCTGGTTGAAATCCAAGGTCAGAGCGTTAATAGCCTGAGCCCATGTGAAATCAGGCCTATCGTCTGGTAATCCACATAGATTTGATAGGGGAGATAGAGAGCGGAGAGGAATAAGTGTGTGTAGACAAGTCATGACTCCAAAGTGGGCTACACTGACACGACGACAACGGCTGAATTATTTAGGTAAAACTGAACTGGAAAGCACAGCAGTAAAATGTATAGATTGTTGCAATCTGACTTTCACACGCTTTAAGACACACATTCATTTGTAGGCCGTGTGTGTGTGTGTGTGTGTGTGTGCTCTCCAGAGCCGAGCAGAAAAATATCTGAACACAGCTTTTAAATTTCTGAGCTAATTTCAGAGCTCCACACGCGTGCATTTAGTTTAAATTTTAGACGTTTGGAGTAAATAACTTCAGCTCGTTCAGCTCATCATCTGAGAGATTAAGAACACGAGCGTGTCTCCTGTTTGCCCCTTGGAAAATGAGGACGAGGTCATCATCGTTTGATCAATTGATTCGATCGCTGATATGTTGATTTGCTGTTAGCCACTGAGACTTTCGTGTAGTCATTATATTTCTTTCTGTCTTGGTTGCCTTCCTCTTTCATTCTCTCTTTCTCATTACAGTTTCTCATACACACACACACGCCGCGTGTTCATCTTTTTCTGAGCGCAGCCTTTTAGCTCTTTGGACACAGTAAAGCACTTAGTGAAGAGCTAGCCAGGGTGTCTGTCTTTGTCTGTGAATGACAGAGCTGATGATTAAGAGGTCAGCTGCAGGTAAAAAGGTGAAGCGATGCTCCGTCGCTTCCCTTTTCCCTCAGCCGTCTCTAAATGACATGACAAGCTACACTCTGACTATACCTGTGTCTGACGCCGCACTCGCACCCCACCGCACTGCATTTGGCTTTTGTAATGCCCTCGAAAACGACAAGAAAGCAGTGTCCGCAGCATACTGAATGCTATTTGTGGCTAATGTCACATAATTTTGCTCAATTTGTGATGACGCACACGGACGGTTAAAGTCACTTGTTGTGCACTCAGCATTCACGAGTCTTTAAAAGGGCCCGAAAGGTGAAAAATCATCCAGTGATGTCAAGAAAAATGAAAAATCTGGAAAATTAGCATGATTTTCAGGAGCAGATTTTTTTTTCTTCTTAATTTCTTGTCCTGTAAATAATCTCTTGACCCCCTCAGATTTAATTATGGGGTGCTGACCCAGTTTACTACAGTGCTGACCGGCTATTTTGTAGACAAAGCAAATTAATCAACTAATGACTTCCTTTATAAACATAAAGTCACATGTCTTGTCGAGACATGAGTGATTTGGGTCAGTGCTGTCTTACATGCAGCGTAGCTTTCATTCACACGGTCAATAATAATACAATACCTTTTCCCCTTGTAATTTAACCCTTTATAGTGAGGAATGTTAGATAAACTGCCCAATCAAGTGCAACAACATCCACGGTGGTCTACTGCAGCCTGGAGGTTAGCGGAGAGCCACCATTGGACATCAGCCGTGTTGTTGTATCTCTCACAGTTGACACTGTATATATTGCCTAACCATAATGGCAGCTGTTAACCCCACACCATGATGCTTTTGGGAATCCTGGCTCTGTTGATAATAGCTTGACTAAAGAAGGAACGAAGTGGTTTGATAGCAGAGGAGGGACCCTTAAACAGAACATCGCAGTGAACGTCCGCTAATGGAGACTTAAAGTTTATGAAGGGTGTGATTGGATGTCCCCACGTCCGCGTGCGTGTGTGTGTGTTTCGCCGCTTTGCTACACTGCAGTGATTGTGTGTCCTCACATTTATGCGTGTGTGCTTGGGCCTGTACATGCATGCACAAACAACATATGCCTTAATCGCAGGAAGTCGTGGTTGAGACTGGGAGTTAATGGAGAGTTTGATGCCGACGGGGGCAATGAGTTTGTCATAATGGCTGGGGCAACTGTGCGTAATAGACTGCTGATGGTGTTTACTAATGAGAGAGAGAGAGACTGCGAGTCCATCTGTCCATACGCAGTTGTTGGTTTGATCATCCTGGAGTCTTGCGACATAACAGGAAATATGAATCTGTGACTGTCACACACTTTCTGTCAGTTTTGCCTGCTGCAGCCTCTTTCTTTCTTCTGACCGAGTGCATTCATTTTTATTTTTATTTTGAAAAAAAAAGTGCTCTTCAGCACTTCATACCTGAACTTAGCTGCAAGATACCTGTGACTGACCCTTCTCTCTTCCCATGGTTTGTCACGTCTGTGTTTCTGTTTAACAGCCCGGTGTCCGATGGGTGACAGTAATAATCAGAATAATAAAAAAAAGAGTAACGGCTCCCCAGTGCCCCTTCGTCCGTTATTTAGCATCTTTGTGAAAAGCCTAATAAACTCTAGAAGCGTGAGCCTCGCTCAGGAGCCTGGCCGGGGGGGGGGGGGGGCTCCCTGCGGAGCTCTGAGCTGGGGCCCAGCAAATAAAGGTTGACTTCAGGCAATGCTGCAGTGTGGGTTGTTTTTTTTTGTGTTGCTGAATGAGAAACGGGAACACCTGGTGTTTGTTTTGCTTGTGTATTCATTTGTCTCGTTGTGTTTGTCTGTCTGACAAAGGTTAGGCAGATCAGACATACCTTTAGTGTAAAGCTCATTTACTCTCACCCCCCCCAATACTCTCTGCTCTCTTTTTTCTCTCTCCTCACTTACTCATTGACTCATTGGAGGTCGGGTGGGGTTTCCATGGCAACTGTTTCCACTCCCCGTCTGCGTCAAAGGCTCGACTCCTCTTAAACTGTCATCCCGCTTTCTTTCTCTTCCCTTCCATACTCCTCCCCTTCGATTTCCCTCCCTTCCCCATCTGTCCACTTCTTGCCACGTCCTGCCGATGGAGACATCTAGAAACTGTGTTCTGGAAACGGGATTTCATGAAATCAAGTTCGACATAAAATAATGGTCCTTTCCAGCCCCGACTTTCATAAATGTGTTACTTTGACAAGCAATATCCTGTCTGCCATCACTCATCTTGGTGCAGAGGAGGGTGGGAGGGCACTGAAAGGTGGTGGGAGGGGGCGTGGACTTGGAGAGGGGTGAGTGTGTGTGTATGGGCTGGATGGAGGGGTTGACTGACAAGGCGGGACACAGATGCCGATGTGCCGGGTGCTGAGGGTGACACGATGCTGGAGGCTCGTCGGCAGCTGCAGCCTGCAGACGTGACGGAGGAGAGGTGTGAAATTAGCTCCCTGATTGGCCTTCATCTCACAAAGACTCCTTCGTCCAAACTCCAGCTGTCCTCCACCTTTGTCACTCCAGTAATGGTGTCACACAGTGAAATCCTTAGCGTGGCTTGCTTGCAGTCGTGTCACCGTGATGCTGTCGTGGAAACTTCCTGTTCCTTCCTGTTGAGGAACTTTGATTCTGCTGCCAGTTTAAGGACTTGACACATATCTTTCATAATATTTTATTTTATTAGCCACTTTCCGCATTTTCCATGTGCCTAATCATAAAGTTTGTAACTTATTCATCGTTTTGAGGCTCAGCGGAGCGTCGCTGAACCTCCTCGTTCCCATGACATGTGGCAGCCTGCGGGCGTTTCCGGGAATACATCTGTGAGGTGCTGGCGACAGAAAATGGCAGCGCCTTTAATTTGGAAACTGCAGACAATCAAAACTGGTGGATAAGAGAGTAAAAAACGGACCTGGACTCGCTTAATTGTGTCCACAAGGGTAGTCTAAGTGCGTCTTAATTCACACGGTGCTGCCGTCACGAAGCCCTGGGCTCAAATTCAGCTCAGTCAGTCAGAGGTGGGACGTTTCTATGGGACTCAGTCTGTCAGTGTGCAGTAAGTCCTACAAATTGAGCAGTGTGCAGTTTAAAAGAAGCTGTTAGCGTTTATATATATATATATATATATATATATATAAAATTCAGGCAAACCTCCCGATCCTCACAGCGTAGACGCACATTTTCACACTCTCAGCTCATATTTAGGAAGAACAATACGTCATCACGATGAATGTGCCTTGGGACGGTGCAGAACTGCTGCATATCTGGGACACTTGAACTCTCCCTTTTCTCCTGTGGGGTGACTGCAGTTATTGCCTCCATCCTTTTCACACACTGTCAGAAGATCCCATTGAACCGGCGGGTGGAGAAATCCCTTTCATTAAGCGTTCCTCGAGTGTTGTGTTTTCCCAGACTGTACTCGTTGTGCTCGCTATCTGTCCTCTGAATGCTCGGTATCCATTACGGCGGGACAGCACGCCGAGGTGCGCCGCACAGACCATACTTCACTGCCGAGCAGAGAATGTGCTGCCCTTATCTCTGGAGGAGTAAATGAAACCGCAAACCGTGGGCCATCGTTTTCACCTCGGCCTTAACTTCACACTCTTTTTTTAAACAATGACACAGCAGAGATTAGAATTCAGGGTGTTTATCAGGAGCACCTCGCGAGTCCCGGGACTCCGTGACCGATGACTCGAAATATGAAGCGAGTTTTTCAGTCTCACTAATCCTGCCCGGAAGTGGAGGTGTGATATGTTTTCCTGAATTGAACAGAAAGTACAGCATGTGTACGACAATGAAAGAAACTTCTGCAGTGGCCACAAACATTTTAATGACCAAATTTGGTGTGAGGTAAACAAAAGCAAGCTTTTCGTTTTACAGCTTTTGGGTTTTACATGCTGTGGCTAATTAAGCTAACATTAGCGCCACGCACTGGCTGAAATCGCCGTTTCCAGCTGAAACATTTTAAAATGAGAAGTGTGTGAAGGGTCATAAATACACACATGGTCACGACTTACAGAGTGAAGCTAAAGCAGCATATCGAAAAGCTAACATCCTCACCAGCTGATGATCTGTGGAGAGGACATGTAAAGAGACAGCACTGCTAATGCAGTACTTAATCTTACATTAGTACAAAACTTTTTGAGGCTGTATAACTTTTACAGATATTAAGTTAAAAAGCTGATACTCAAGAGGAATAACTGACCTTGTGTGACATTTGAGCTTTCCTGTCAGCCTCCTTACAGCCACGCATGACGGGCGGTTCAGGCCCTGCCAGCGCACCGAGGACACGGAGGTGTGTTTGATTTGGTCCACAGAGCACCTTGGGGACCCTCAGCCTTAATATTCATGGCTGGAGCCTTTGTGGCCAAAAGGGCGTTTCTTTGGCGAGCCGTGGACCAAATCACTCCCTCGTCTGTGGCGCTTCCCGCACACAAACCCACAGCCAGAATGACAACCATTCTGCATGAATATGTTCTCGAATAATTTGATTACATGACATGTGTCAAAGACTTGCGTCAAGGTCGTGATCTGGGGGAGGATAACTCGATTAAGAGATCCTGGTAATTTATCAATCTGTAGAATCACTTCTGTCAGGTGAACAGTTCTGTCAGCTCAAAGGTCATTCAGACTGAGACACGAGCATCAGTTCATGCTAAGTAATCTCAGTTTATCAGCATCCTGTAGCTTTAGTGTTTTGGTTCAGTCACGACGCTCTCATCATCCTCATTTCCAGCAGGCAAAGGATTGAAAGACCCGCTTTATGCTACACGAAGTGAGCGAGCATTTAGCAGCTAAAGAGCCAAATGTTTCCCTCGGGAGCTGGTGGAGACCAAATCAAAGTAAAAGAAAAATACTGGACTCAATGCTGTCGGGGGGCCAGAAACAAGATTCAAAATGTGTGTTAACGTTGCTCCAGATCTGCTGGATGTGTACATAGCAGGCACAAGTCAGCAATATTTTGATATTAGCTTCGTAAAACAATAACAAAAGCTTGTGTTTACAGCTCTTGCTAAGCAAACAAAGAAACTATTTTGTGTGCATTTAAGTATCCCACCTTCATGTGTGCCGTGTGCCCGTGCCTGTGTTTGTCCAACTCAAAATAATGCAAAAAAAAAGAAAAAAAAAATAGAAAAAAATAAAATAGAAGGCATGACCAGGATCGTTTTGACATATTTTCTTCTTGACATATTTTGTTCGTCTTCTTTTGCACATGTAAACAACCTCTCCCATGGAAAATTCCCCCCATAAAACTGCTCATTTCTGCCTCCCACCTGCCTCTCCGCTGCTGTACGATGATCTTGAAAATGACACAGTTTCAGCTGAAGCGTCATCCACTGCAGAGCGCGGAGCAGTCAGCGGGGCGAGAACCGAGGGAAGCGGATCCCCGGGGTCTGTCTCATTAGAAACAGTTTCACTGTCACAATTCTCTCGTCTTAGCGGCATTAGGCTTCGCCATCCCTCATGCTAATTACTGGGGCTGTGTGAGTAATTGGCTCCTCTTGGATACTGGAGCCAAGGAGGAGGAAGGGACTGAGAAAGAGAGGAACCGGGCAAAGCCGAGTCCTGAGTGAAAGAGGTCACAGTTAAAAAAGCAAATAAACAAAACAAAACTCAAATTCACTGCTTATTTTTGTCCTCGCAAATCAAGTTTTGCTGTTTGAGGATAAGATTAGGGATCATTCGCTCCAGCAGCTTCTTCTGTCCACCATTTCTGCTCCTTTTTGAAGAAAATATTCGTTCTTTCTCCTTCATCTCTCCTCCCCTGTGTTTTTCTATCAAGTCCGGTCAAATGAGCCGGGACGCCGCGGTCGACAGTAAGGTGTGCAGTCACCTGAGCTGACCTCGAACGCTGCCCACAGGGCTGTCGGAGGGTTTTTCTTTTGCTAGCAGCTTCAAAACATCTGGGAGCTTGTGCCAATTTGACCATAACGTCGCTGTAATATTCAACCAGTAATTTAGTCTGTGATTTCTGCAATCAGGGAGTCAGTCTGTGTCCCTGCAGCTCTCTGTGGCTTTAGGTAATAGCAAAACAACTGTTGAGGCGGCGTGCTCACGCAGACTTATCAGAGCTCTGACTCTGTTTATCCAAGCTCCTAATGAAATGTTCCATCTTTGCCTCATCAGTGGGAAGGGGAATTGAATGCGCACAGGCTGCTACGCTGTCTCAAACTGTGACCTGCCGAATGAGGCAAAGCTATCTTAATGTCAGATTGTCTGTGTCATTATTTGCCGCCAGCAGAGTAAATAAGCTTGACACTTCGAGTATTCAATTTGAAAGCTCATGATATTACGCCAGAACGTGTGCGCACTTATCTGAAATGGCAACACTGAAACTCGCTGCGGCCCACTTGATGCCGAGTCTCGGGTTTTCACAGGAAGCTCAGAGGCTGTGAAAAATTAAATGTAGCCCGTTTCATAAGTGAGGTGCAGGTTTTATTCTCGTATGTCCATGTAATATATAATCTTTGTCAAGCGTCCTTTTCCTTGGGTACAAATGACAAAATCTTAATCCAGCGTCAGCAGCACGTGGATGACAAACATTTTTAAAGAATGATTACATGATTACATTTTTCTGTCATCTTCAAACAAGATGACAATATACAGTAGCTTTCTGGTGGGAAAATTCAGGCATTTCTTCATTAACTTTTATTGAGTTACTACTGTTAGCTAACAGTAACTTTTTCAGTTTCTGTCTTTTTCTCATGCAACTTTGTGTAATATTAAATCACTTAAGGACGTATTAAATTATCTGAGTTATTCAGTTCTCACAATCAGAGGTCAACAGTGGCAGTCGACTCTTTATTTATTTGCCTTTTTCAATATCTTTTTATGTGAAAGTTTATTGTGAAGTTGTCGAGTTTCTGTTTTTATATGAAAGCGTGTAAAAGCCACAGGATGTTTCAAAAGAGGAAGCGAGCACACAGGAAAATGATCTAAATATTTGCTGTATTTTTTATTTGTAGGTGAGCAAAGGAATTCATTTAAAGTTAAATTTTAATGTTACTGTGTAATTTTTAATACGGTTAATATCTGATAAATCAAATGACTTTCCGGCACATTTCTTCCAACCTGGCAACCCTGCTGCCTCGGGTGTAATAGCAGGTGTAGCAAATCCACATGCTTGGTGTTGCCTAGCATCCACACTAATACAATGTTGGAGACCTCAAACGCCTCACACGGATTTCATAGTCCTCGATGCACCGTGCCAGTGGTGAATCAAACACCGAATGGGCAGCAATGGGCTGACAGATCAGCTTTCCTCACTGTGTACGGCAAATTATCTCCCCCGAAGTGCTCGAGTTTATCTTGTTTTTCTCGGCTTCGCTGTGTTTTCACTGTAATCCTGCCGTGCCCCAGGATCTCCCCACTGTACGACATTAAAAGGGAAAACAGCCGGTTGTTTAATTTTCTTGTTATCACCCAATTCCACAAAGTGCATGCCAGCACTTGTTTGATTCCTCCACTCATGAGAAATTTTGCACTGTCATTTTTCTTTGCCCCGGTTGTTTTGATAAGCTGCACATTCCCAGAAAACTTTGGGCTCTTTTCTCTTATTCCACTTCTTCCTATCAGTTTACTGCAGAAAAAGCATGTCAGTTTATTTGCCTCAGCTGTCCCTCCCCTCCCTGCCTCCCTCCCTTACCTTCTCCTCCTCTTCCTCGCTCCTCTCCTCACTTGTGTTTGCTTTGATTTGCAATGCGCTCCAGTGCACAGGAAGATGCTTTGGTTGCTCAAGGTTAGATTGTTTTATGATCAACAAAGAGCAAGTGCATGTTTCCTTTTGTTTGACATGAGCAGCACACCTCCCCTGACAAACATACGGTACACACACACACACACACACACAAATAAGAAGTCAGACACTGGGAAGTGAATGTCTGTCCAAGAGCCCAAATCAGCCACTTTGGTTTGGATCTGCAGTCAGAGTGTGAAGGTCCTGGCTTTGATTCCCAGCTTGGCCTGTGATGTTTGCATTGTTCTCCACGTACTTGCGTGGGTCTCCTCCGAGCGCTCCGGTTTCCCCCACCATCCATCCATCCTGGATCCTGGATCTGGAGTTCTGCCTGCTGCTCCTCAGGGATGGGTTGCAGAAGAGAACAGCTTTTACTTTGTTGTACTTAGCATGACTGTATGTGATTGTGTTCTTCTGTGAAGCACCAGATTCCCTCGTCTCTGGAGCTAACAAATCGCTTACAGAATCTTTGATCTCGCAACAGATTTATGTAGGAGACATGTTATTTTCATCCATGGCTTGACTATAACAGATCACTGGCAGCAGATCATATGTGATGTAGTCACATTAATTCTGTGACTGACTTGCCCGAAGGCCCAAATGAGACTTGAAGAGTACGTTCTGCAACTGACTGTACTCACATAAAGACAGTGTGGAGAAAGAAGCAGCTCTCTCTAACATCACCCAACAATCACGAGTAGCGACTCTCAGTAAGCGAAACCACTGAGCTTACTGGGTCATCCTCAGTACTTGTATTGTTCCACTAAATGTGTCGTCTATCTAAATCTAAAGCACCGATGACTGATTGTTTAGCCCCTCTGGGGGGGCCACAGATCAAACTGTAAACACAACACTGATGCTATCATGTCAACATGTTAGCAGACAGTTTTCCTGTTTAGGCGTCCACTCCGCTTTCAGCTTTGTTTTTTCTCTCCACCAGCTCCCTGAGGGAAATATTTGACTCTTTAGCTCCTAAACGCTCCACCACCAGCATGTTGCTAACTCTGTCAGTTTGCTGTTCGGTGCTGGGCAGGCAGCAGAAGCTGAAAGACGCCAAAACACTGCAAAAATCCCAGGTGGATTGCTGAGGTGAGGTGATTCGAGTCAGGTTACACACAGCTTCGTTCGTCCGTCATTGAGATAATGCAGAATTCTGTGATATGATATTTGGAGTTTTGTGATTACTCGTGCTTTCACCACGGTCTTTCGTCCACCTGCTTGCACGCTAAAACGTGCACATGCTGTAAGGAAGTGACTGAATTCCATCAGCGCTTTTACATTATTTGAGTCTTATTTTCGCATACGAGGCTGGAGGATGTTTGCGTCTCAGCGGGGTATTCACTAATGGCCCGTGTGCTGGATAACAGCGTGAATTTCAGCACCGGCGATTCGCTGCATGTGCACGACAGCGGCACAGTTGTGACCCTGCACAGACAGACAGACAGACAGATGTTACTCCACTGTGACAGCAGGGATTAGACCAAACCTGTGTCATCTCTACAGGGAGAGTGAGCCAGTGTTTGAGATGCCTGGCGATGATGTTGAAGTTCGAGTGATGGCATCTGTAGGGACTTGATGAGAGCCAATTATGGGCCAATTATGCTAATTAATGGGATTACAGCTAGTACCTCTCCTGGTAGATCCCCGCACATCTAAATAGATCCTTTCCTCCTCAGACTGGGGCAGATTAATGCAGTCTCACTCTGTCTTCCTTCACGTGCTCCTAATTGAGAGTAGACGCTTTGTGAATGAAACAAACATTTGTGGTGATTTTGAAGCAGAGCTGCTACCTCACAGTTTTCTTTGACCTGGAAGGTGTAAATGATCACTGAGCGCCTCCTGGCTGTTTTCCATCGAGCACTTTGCCTTTGCTTCTCTTCAGAGCGTCGCAGAAACCTTAAAAGCCGTATTGGCCTGGTGGGCATTAGAGGCTCAGCTCACGTCAGGAAGCGCAGCTCTCTGACTGAGAATCAAGGACAGCAGAGAAGCGGCCCTGTCCTCACATCTCTTTTCCCTGGGGTCTGCCTGAGAGGAATGAGCTTCAGGACATTGCAGCGCCCCCTTCATGCAGAGACCTCTAATGGTGTGTTTCCTGTCTGCGTGAGTTTCAGGTTTCAGAGTTTCAGCTTTTATTATCAATTAAGCTGGCGGTTCTTTTTACAGTTAAATGTTTAATCTGTAAACTTTAAGAGAATTAGCTTGTCATCACAATCTCCCAGAGCCCCAAAGACTCTTCACTTACTATCCTAAATGACAAAGAAAGAAGGGCAAATCTGTACATTGTAGAGGCTGGATGTGTTTGACATTTTTTGCATAAAGGAAGACGGAAAACAATTAACTGACTATGGAAATGCAGTAGCTGGCAAATGATTTTTTTTTTAATATGGAATAATCGACTAAACGTGGCAACTGGTGAGTTTATGTGGGTTGAGCAAACGTGTTGGTCAAGTCCGTCTAATGTGTGTTTGTGCCGGCGAGAGGATCATACCCTGATACAGTCCACTGACATGTGGCCTGTTCTCCTGCCAAGCTGCAGAAGCTCTGCCAACAGTTGTGCGTCCATCAGCCAACATCAGATCTCCTCTGCTTGCGCTGCCTACTCCAATATTGATGAGACAAAAAAAAAGATACAAAAACAGAAAGGGGACAGCAACTTAGCCTTTCTGTGAGGCTGTATTTAGTGTGTGTTTTTAATCCCAAACCTCCATCCCGGACCCAGTACCAGAGCTCCATTTCTCCTCTGGGTTTTAGCGTCTAAAACTAAACCTCCACATTATCACCTCCTCAGCGTAGATGCTCTTTCAGATGTTGTTCACTGTCTGATCATAGCTGATGAGAAGGAGCCTGAACCTGAACGAAGATCAGGTATGTGGGAGAAGGCAGCTTCTTTATATTGGAGTGTTAGCGGCTTGGACTTGAAGCTAAATAGAGACGCAACCATTGATTGATCACCTATAAATTGATTAATCAGTAATGGAAAAAAAATGTTATTTGCGGCACTGATGCTAAGATGCTATATTTGGGCTCCGACTAATGATAATTATTCTTATCAGTTACACTAATTGCACCATTATACGAACATTTTCACAGGCTTCGTTATGTAATAATATCAGTCTTAGCGGTTAAAGTCGGAGCAGAAGTGTGCGACTTAAACCGCATCTTATGAGCCTAAAGCAAAACAACATGGTAAAGAAGTGTGAAGAGGCAGGCCCAAACCCTGAGCATTGTGAGATGTAGCATAACAGGGTGTTTAGCCGCAGGCTGCGTTCATTATTGATGCCTACATGAGGGCAGGAGTCAGGTAAACTCAGGTGAAGTGTAGCTCTGGCCTCAGCTTCCTCTCAGATTTTGCAAGGCATGATGGGAGCGTTTCAGTGTGTGTAAGACGGGTGGAGACCTCTCTGGTCTGAAGCTGTACCCATGCTCCATCTACTCCCTCAGAGGGACGTTGTACCCAAAGCGTGACTCATTTAGGCGCCGGGCGGCTTCAGAGCACACACTCCCCCTTAATCTCTACGCTCCCCAGAGCAGAGAAAATGGCTGCAGTTAGCCAATTAGCGCACTGGGACTGGATTAGGTGGACAAGCACCGTTGCCTGGGAAGGAACAACAACTGATAGAAGATGCGTGCAGTCTCGCATCAAAGAAAATATGTACAAACAGCATATACTATTTATGCAACCCCACACATAAAAACTCACACCTAGAAAAAAGCCCACAATGCATAAAGCTGCCCAAAGTGCAACAACTCTGTGGTGAAGGAGGTGTTGTTTTTATAAAGAAAGGCTAACAAAGCAGAGGAATCAATGCTTCTAGAAGTGAACAAGAGGAGACAGCCTGCGGAGGACACTTTGATGAACCAACCAAAGAGTGTGGTGCAGTAAACACGTACAATACAGCCTCCATCTGCTGAATTCAACATTCCCTCCCAGAAATGGAAACATAATGCTCTGCACTTCTGAGGCTGTTAGCAGCCTGCTGATATTTGGAGCCAGAAAGAGGAGGAGAGAGAGCAGGTAAAAGGAGCTGGAAGCAGGAAGAACGTGCTGCAGTCCAGCAGTGCGCGACTCCACCGTTTTCTGTTTGCTTTGCGTCCTCGGCTTGATTGGTGCCTCAGCTAATTATGCTATGTACCTTTATCCCTTTGTCTTGCTTTCTGCTTGTCCCCCACCCCCCCTTCCTCCACCCTTTTCTGGAAGGAAAAAAAGTAGATTTAATTCAAACTGAGCCCAAGCAGAAAGTGCTTTGATAATTCTGCCTCCTCCTCCTCCTCCTCTCTGTCTTCCTCCTTTCCTGCCTATATTTAGATGGGTGACTTTACTAAACAAATAGGTCACAGCTGTTGAGAAATACACAGGGAGATCATATCGTGCGGGATTCCTCACGACTCCTCTGGAGGTTTCAGCCAAACCTGAATGGTTGGCCTCCTTTTTATTTTATTTTTTTATTTCTTTGTCAGCATGCGTCTTGGCTCTTGTGTGAAGACATTCAGGTTGAATCAGAAGTTCAAACATAAATCTCTTTGAATCTTAATGTATCGCGAGCCCAATCTGTCATTAAATCCTCATCTCTTAAGAGCTGCCAAGTTGCACAGCCAAATCCAGTCAGAAACGACTGACAAAAGGAAGATCAGTATCCTGAAATGGCCCAGTCAGAGCCCAGACCTTAATCCTGCAGAAAATCCTTGCTGTGCGATGTACAGGGGGAAGCGTAGATGTCGGCTTCTCACTTGTTGCGAACGCCCTCGTCCATGTATCATCATGTAACATATTTAATCTAGACACATGTGGCACAGTGGTTTGTACAGCTGTGTGCTGCCGTGATGACACAGACTCACTGCAGGTGAAGTGCAACCACGTTGTAGGACTCCTGTGAGCTGACCACAAACAAACACGGCTGTTGTCTCCAGTGTGTCCGTCATGGCCACGTGGCGACCGCAGACCTCCCAATGCGTGCAGAGGTGGCACCTTGTGAATAATGGGTGTCCTATAAAAAGGAAAAAAGGACGGCCTTTATATTTGATGTATGCTTGTATTTCTTGATGTCCACCCACCTGTCAGACTGACTTTCTGAGGTAGTCGGTTATCTACATTTCAGGTCGAGATTGAGTGCACAGATGCAGAGGGTGGGAATCAAGGCAAGGACTCATGCAGGAGAGTGACAGCAGTGCTGGTTGTAATATCTTTAAAATACTGCTTCCCAACTGAGCAGCCACATCTGTCACTGAGGGCACATTTCCTGTGTTATAATAACAGTGTAGAATATTTTCTCATAGCATCAATGTTAGATGATAACAGGATGTTGCTACAGTACCTGAGTCCTGCTCTGTTTCCACCCGCTGTTCTGACTCAGTGGAAAACTGCTGAAAAACTGTCTGAACCCACTTTTATCCATACAGTAAACTGATCGGGAATCCATTAGGGAATCAATAATGGGGAAGAGGAGTCTATCTTTAACACTTTCAGCAGATCCCTAAGGAGCTGTGGTCTTGGTATCAATAAATCAATTTATTATCAATTCCACTTAATAGCTGAAAGAAAGAAAATAATCTGTTTTATTATGACTTTCTGCTTATGGATTCTGACATCTACTGCATATGTGAAGGCTGCGTAAAGTCAGCAGCGTCGTCTGTTTGCGCTCAGGCAAATGATTTCAAGTTTCCATCTGAAAACAGATTCAACAGTGAGAGCAGCTGTTCATGTTCATGTGAGGACGCCTTCTTGAATCAGCTACTCTCTACTCATTTCCTGTCCTTTTGCCAATTCAGCTCCGATCCACACAAAAACACATCTTCGCCATGAGGAGGCCGAGGTCAGAGTTCCCTGAAATTATCTTTAAGGAGAGGCCCTTGAAAGCTGAACAAGGTCGAACCTTTCTGCAAAGACGAATCAGCTCGACAAAACAAAACAAAAGTGCCTTTGCAGTGGCTGAACGCAGACTCGCAGCCTTTTGTTTTCCATGTGAAAAGGGGTTTCTCCATAATTAATTTGATGCCTCAGAGAATCTGAGATGTTTTGAAGATTTTTCGGGCCCAAATTAAAGTGAATGAAATGACCGCAGCCTGTCAGTGTGCTTTTTATAACTTTGCGGCGGTGACAGCTGTGGCCGGAGGTGTTATGTTTTCAGGTTGTCCGTCCATCTGTCCCATCCTTGTGAACACGATATCTCAGGGGTGCCTTGAGCGAATTCCTTCAGATTTAGCGCAGGCGTCCACTTGGACTCAAGGATGAACTGATTTGGTTGCCAAAGGTCACAGTGAAAAACACAGAATTTGCCACATGGCTAAATTTCACACAAATGTCTCATAGGATAAAATGATGAAGTGATGACAGTTTGTTATCCAAAAGGTGAAGGGTCAACTTCATTGTGACATCATGAAGTTTCCTGTCCATTATTCAGCACTGTAACTCAGGGACAGAAGGACAGACTGTGACCAGATCTCACATTTGGTCACATACTGAATTGGTGACTTAAAACTTTTCAAAACACTGATTATATAGATCTTCTTCCTGTTTTCTTGTGTTACTTACCTTTTGCATCACTGCTGTTCCTGTCCACCTGTTCCTTGATCTCATTCGCCTGTCGTCTCCACCCACTCCACCTGCCCCTGCTGTTTCCTGCCACTCCAGCCCATTCATATACAACTCTTTGTTCCTTGCTGGATTGTCTCTGTGTGCGTCGCTGTACAGCCTTCTTCCTCGTGTCTGCTCTGTGAGTTTGACCTTTGGGTCGGCTCGCGGTCGTTACTGTTACAGTCGTTACACAAAGCCTTCACTGCATGTTTGGATTTCAGCTGCACTTTAACTGGCATGCGGGGGCCCGCAACCGCGTGGCGGCAAATCTAGTGTTTCTTCTCAGTACGTAAAACTGACGTCCAGTGACGTGTGTGAGGCGCGAGCAGAGGTTATCACCATCATCTGTTTTTCCCTTCCCCTTTCCCCTCCATCCCTCTCTTCCCTCTCTCCTCTCTGTGGAGGAAGCAGTCTGAAGCTTTAGTCCAATAGGCTTTAATGTCACAGTTGGCTCCTGTGACATTTGTGCTCAAAGGCTTTTTTTCACTTGATGCCGACTGACTGTTGACAAAACTGAGAGAGACACCGTGGCAGCAAGCACGCCACTGACTGGTGTGTGTGTGTGTGTGTGTGTGTGTGTGCACGTGCCCGCCTGTCCGTCTACAGCTTGTGATATTAGTATTCAGAGCTGGTAGCTTCCTGACACTATGTTCCTTCACGCCTCTCCTAGAGGATTTCCGACACTCTTTCTCTGTCTGTCTCCCTCTCTCCGTCTCCGTCTCTCTTCCTCTCCTCGCACGGCCTGCTTCCAGACACCAGCAGCCTACGTTTCTCCCGCATCGCCATGGAGACAGACGTGATGTCAGTGCTGGACTGTGGAGGGTTGTCAGACTATAAACTCATTCCTTTGTCGCGTAATCACCCTAAAGATTATTAAAACGCACATCACCTTACGTGGACCACCTGGTGCAAAAAAAATCAAATGTTTTCTCAAGGACCAGCAATCGATAAACTCCCAGATGGAACAAGACATCTTATTTGGCTGCCTTTAGCAGCGAGGGGAGCGCGGCGGCGTCGGTCACTTGTTATTTAGAGTTGTAGTCGGAAAGGATGATTTGAAAGAAGAACAGGTGGTAGAGCGGGATTACGTTCGATTCTGAGGAACCGAAGGCAGGAGAGACGTAAAACAACTGAACAGGATCCTTTTGTTCCTTCATTCATTTTCATTCTTTCTGCTGCGAAGCGACACACACACACCTGACAAGAGGGTCGATTTTGGAGATTACACACTTCATAATGAGTTTGATTTGGGACAGACGGGACTGACACACCAACACCAACGACCGACGCGTCTGTAGAAGACGTGATTTTCTCCGAGATTCTTTGAAAAAATCAAATGAATCTTAAAACTGCATCAGACACCAAGATTAAATTAGGAACTCATATGTCCCTTGTGCACTTTCCTATTTCTGTTTCCACCACATCTGAAGAACCGTGAAGACAGTCCAATGACGGCAATGTCTCGCATCCAGCCTTTGAAGCTGACAGTCCGTCGTTTCAGCAAGTGTCCCACATCAGGAGAAGGTCAGGGCGGATGGATGCTTTAGCACAAACATGTTGTTCACTTCCTGCCTCCAATCAGTCAGTGTTGGTTTCTTTTAACCATGACTGCGATTGTTCCCGAACCTTAATGATGGTGATGACAAAAGTCGTTTCACCTTAAGCATTTGTTTCAGTCCAAACCAGGATCTTTCCCGAAATCCAACCCAACCCTAAACACAGTATTGTGACACACAGATCAGAAAACTCTCTGAGTCCGATGTCTGAGTTGCACATGATGAAAGGAGTGAAAAGGAAAAGCACAGTAGTAAGGTGGAAAAGGATCTCTCTTTTTGAGCGGGTTTGTTCTAACACACAGGGATCTTTAATGTAATTAAAAGGCCCCTGAGCTGACCTGCAGCTGACTGTGCCGAGGGGATATGTTGAGGAGATTGGAGGTAGTTTGAAGCCTCCTTGGAAAACCTCTTGCCACCAAGCTTAACGAAGCAGAGATTTCAGGTGTAATGTCATGGTTTTCTGACCTTAAGTTGTCCTTAACTAAAGGATGAATAATCAAGTTTTTAAAGAACTGCCATCCCGGAGTTCTTCATCTTTTTTCACGCTTTAAATGATTTGTAGCGGCCTGATTTTTCCCTTCCCTTGAAATCATTTTCCCCTTTCCTATTGTCTTGTATTTTTTGTTTGATACTGGCAAATACCTCAAGGTTACAAAATATGTTGCTTTTGTGTTGAAGGAGAATTTTGCAGTGAACCAGAACATCAAAGCGAAGCATTTTTGTCGAGTCTCTTTCTGTTCTTCCCTTCGCATTGATTCAGCCATTGACCAGCTTCTAGTGGAGGAGCACATTTTGTGAGTCCTCAAAATCCATCATGTGTGAAGTAATTGTTATGGTCATGGCCGGCTTGGAGAGCAGGTGATTAAAGCCCTCACACACCTCGGCTTCATCCCCGTGTACCTGCCTCCCAATGCCGCCACAACCTCAGTCTGATCTTTGGAATCAGACGTGATGGCCACACAGTGGATGTAATCAGCCTAAATGTCATGTAATGTCTCCCCAGGCTTACAGGAGGTAATTGCACACTGTCGCTGGGTTTCAGGTGACGAGGTAAAGATTTTAAGTACAATCAAAAAGCAGAAGTGCTGCACTCAAGACTAAATTAGTAGTTTGCTGCCGTATGTAGGAAAGATTTCTTCAGGAAGGAAGCCATGACCGTTGTGGGGAAACTGCTCCTCGTTTAGTACTTTAAATACACATTAAAATTTCAGGCAGTTGATGTATTCTGGATGCTAACATCACACACAGTGCGAGTTACTGTCAGGCGTATCAATTAGAGTGATATTCAGTTGCTTTTTCCAACAATCGGTCCAACACGTTTGTCTAGATTTCTCACCAGCTCGTTGTTCTGACCTCTGCATGGCTGTCTAACATAATATTTATCCTCCGCATGCCTCTGCGCCGTATGAAATTGTCCTCAGTCTGCTTTGTGTCAGAGAGCTTTTAGATCAAGCTCTGCGCAACCTTTCAGAGCACTTTGTATATTCCTGGTGTGAATTAATCAGACAACAAGTGGCATTTTCACTGCTGAGGAATGCAAATTGGAATTGTAAATATCCCTTCAAGTCATGCTTAAAATATGCATAATATGTAAGTGCGTTGCAGTCTCGGTTGCTATTAATGTCGCCAACATGCACAGATAACTTAAGTGTGGCAGAGGCTGTTGTTACTTGTGTTTGTTAAATGAAAATCAAAGCAGGATTGTTAACTAAACATGACCGTGCACATAACGGTGCAGCATACTGAGCTCTGCTGGCTGGTCGCTTGTTTAAATGCTTATTGTGATACATGTATACGTGCTGTAGCAAAGCTCCAGTTTGTGCTTGTCATGTGTTACTATTACATTTGAATCACAGAGATAAGCCTCAGTTTTTGTGAAACTATTTTCGGGATTTTCAGATACTCCCGTAGTCATCCGGATGGGAAAATTACTCAGTTTGCTGCACAATAGGAAAGATTTTTGACGAGTTTCTCCAGTTGTGACCCGCTAAACAGTTTGAAGCTAGAAACTGAAAAAGGGGGTATATGTTGATCAGTTTGTATCAATTCATATTTTCACACAAAATAAAATATTCATAGCTTTTCTTTCACCGTGCACAGAGAAGAGAGATGTCATTTCATGGATACGAAGCAGAGCCGTGTTAAAAGTCTTTTTTTTATGACACAACAGACAGAATATTTTTTCATCCGCATTGTTAGAATAATATTTGAGGTTTCTGGGAGTGTCGTCATAAAAGCAGTAAGCTTTTAAGCGCTGTTAAACGACCTTCTGGGGTTTATTCGAAGATCGCCAGCAGCCAAGGTTTGTTTCTTTTAATCACAAAGACAATCTAACCCAAAATTTCACCTCAGCTTCAGCAGTCATTCTGGTGCATCTTTTTCTGCCAACTGGAGCTCCAGATCAGCCAAACACACAGACATGAGACACGCAGAACAAACTGTGTCTAGACAAACAAAACACAGACATACTCTTAGTTTCTTAAGAGTACACAAAGACACACACACACGCACACACACACACGGCATGCATACATACCCACACAGCGAGGAGGAGGAATTTAGGCCATTGCCATAGTGATGTAGGCTGCTCACTGACTGAAGACGAGGGTCCACGAGGATTACAGCTCAGAGAAGGTTTCACTGATGACGTGTGCAGGAGGGTGGGTAGCAGGTGGGGGTGGACGGGTGGGGGGCAGACGTTGCATGAACTGTTTGTATTTGCATGCGTGTGAGTGTGTGTGTTCCAGCCTAGAAGGTAACGATGAATATATGCTGCACTTCTCGGCTCCCGTGAGCGGATTCAACTTGCTGCTGCTCTTTGATGAGCCCACACACTCACATACTTTTATTGTTTGTCTCTCTCTCTCTCTCTCTCACACACACACACACACACACACACACACACACACACACACACACACAGGCATTGCGCAGTGGCACACCTTCAAACAAAGTAAAAGTGAATGGAGACAGGTGGATGTGATAGGTGTAGAAACTTACAAGCAACAGAATAAAATAGATATGTTTATGTGACTGCACCTGAAGGAGTTTGACTTACGAGAGTTGAGATGAGAAGGCCGATTCCACTTTCATAACTGTGTGATAAATATAAAGTTTAGCTTAGCACAAAGACTGGAAATAAGGGGAAGCAGCGAGCCTGGTCCTGTGCGAAGGTACCAAAATCCACCTGTAAAGCTGAAGACACACAACACGTTAATTGGTGATGGTGGTAGTCAGCCAGTAGCATCATGTTCAAATCAAGGATAAACAGGACAATGGTATCTATCTTGTCATCTCTATCTTGTCATCTCACTCTCGGCAAGAAAACAAAGACGTGTGCATTTCATTAAACCATTGCTTTAAATAAATATGTTAGAGGTGAGCTACCCTGTGAAGGGAAATGGATGCAATTTGATATTGATGCATTTGTTTTTACTAAATTAAAGCTGTTGATTTATCTTGCTCTACATTTTAGGCCATAATATGACACATGATATATGTGGTTCCTCGTTACTCCTGTCTGCTGCTCCCCAAGGTTTGCATTGCGTCATCTCTCACCATCAAAGATTCTCTGCTGTCTTGTTGTGGAAAATCCTAGAAAACAAGCTTGACCTTGATGTCCAGTGATCTCGTCAGCCTTTTGCTTGATAACATCAAAGTAGTGCAAACACATCCACTCAGAGAAAACAAGGCGGTGTACCTCGTCTAAACCGACTTTATGGCGCACACACACTGGAGAGAAGCTTAGATAGAAAAAGCAAGGATAGATGTGGGAGATGGTTTAATATCTTGACAATTAAAATGTGTTGAGGGGATGACTGATAGCTGTAATATCAGTACTTAAAACAGTAATTTGTCATTTGTCATTATGGTTGTGTACCTGATGGCGTGACTCAGGACTGAAACTCAGCCTAAAATCCCCCCACAGGCAACTTATTACATATTCACCATCATTGATGCAGTAAAATTTGCCCCCATTCGATTAAAATATATTCAGTCCTCCTCTGCTTTCCTTTGCAGAGTCTGCTTATGGCCTGAGATGGTCCTTAATTCAGTGTCCAATTAAAAACCAGGCTGGCCCCACAGTAACAGAGATTGCATAACAGCCCGGCTCTGTCATTATGTAATACAATGCAGATGAAATGGAGAGCTGCACTGTTTGACATGATTACAGGCACAGATGTCTTGTTGTATCACAAGTGGTCATGAATCCAAGACTACGCCAGTGTTTAGACTGCTACACAGAGATGTGTTTTTATGGATCTATAGTACCTATATTTGTGTTGTGGAACTATACATATATATATATATATTTATATATAATCAATGACTCAGTTGTGTCATTTGTTTATTTCCTGTTTTTTATATCTGCGTCTCCTTGTTTGGAATTATTGAGGGGAATCAATATTGTATAATGATTCAGCCTGGATCAAAGCCCTAGTTATTTTACATTTTCAGTCTGTAGATATTATTCTGGAAAGGAAACAATCACTTCTGGCTTTTTGAAACTGACCAGGCCACTTTTTTTGTGGTGGAAATCCTTTGAACATTAAACAAGGCTCAAATAATCAGTAAACCCCTTCCAGCTGCTTCTTCACAGAGCCCTTTGACTTTGCTGTGCCTTGCAGTGTTTGAGAAACCTTAAAGGGAGTGTTGGTCTGGTGGGCATTAGAGGATCAGTTCACGTTTGCTGTCCTTGTTTCTCTGTCAGAGAGCTCCACTTCCAGAGAGTGGCCCTGTCCTCATGTCTCCTCTATCCAGTCGCCCTCCCAGGGGTCTGCTTGAGAGAAATGAGCTGTCGACAGTGCAGCGCCGCCTTCGCAGAGAGAGCCATCTTTGTCCTACCTGTCTGTACGAGTTTGTGTGGGTTGTGCAGACACGTTGGTCAAGCCCATGCTTCATTTCTAATGTGTGTTTGTGCCGGCGAGAGGATCATACCCCGATACAGTCCACTGATATGTGGCCTGTTCTCCTGCCAAGCTACAGAAGCTCTGCCAACAGTTGTGCGTCTGTCAACCAACATCCCAGTCTGTTCTGCTTGCACTGCCTACTCCAATATTTATAAGAAAAGTGTTGCTGCTCTTACAGATTAGCCTAGCTAGAAAAAGTGTTTAAATGGAGAGTGTTGTATTTATAAATAAAAACATCCATCCATCCATTTTCTATACCGCTAATCCGTCAGGGTCGCGGGGGAGCTGGAGCCTATCCCAGCTGAGGTTCACCCTGGACTGGTCGCCAGTCAATCACAGGGCCAACACACAAAGACAGACAACCACACACTCTCACACTCACACCTAGAGTATCCTATATACCTAATGTGCATGTTTTTTGGTATTGTGGGAGGAAGCCAGAGAACCCGGAGAAAACCCATGCAGGCACAGGAAGAAAATGCAAACTCCACATAGAAACCCTCTTGCTATGAGGCGACAGTGCTAACCACTGCACCACCGTGCCGCCCTAAATAAAAACAGTAGAACTAATATTGAGACCCGATAACTGCCAAGTGTAAGTCGTAGCCAACTGAACTAGCTTACGGGAAAATCTAATAGAAGCTTTCTGTTGCTGAAGTACACCACAAATTACAAAGTGACATGCTAGCAACAAGCTAAATCACTAGCTAAGCAGCTGGTCAGGTTAATATAAGCAGATTGTTCCCAGTCACTCTGAACTGCATGAGTACTAATTCTGAAAACACTTTATTTCAATGTGTTTATATCTATATCAGGAAATGAAATATCGTCAGAAGATTCACTATGTTTAATATTTAATGTTATTTTTCTATGTTACAGCATGTGATGCTGCAGTAAATAACTAGTTTGAGACTAGGTAGTTGTTGCTGATCAGCCTGTAAAGATCTTTTGAACATGATGTGTGCCTTGACTAGATTTAGATTAGTGTGTGCATAAAGGCAGGGTTCTTTGCAAGCTCAGAAACACATCTGCTTGCCAAACCCTACCAGAAAACTTGTGTAACTTGTGTTATAATCAGAAAAGGCCTGAAATAACTGTCAAAGCAACATGGAATATCCGCCACTGGAAATGTGATACCCTGCCTTGCTAAATATGGTGTCACAGTATTAAAACAAATTCTGATTCATTACAGATACTGGGTCGAGGGCTATATTTCAGAAACCTGACTCCTGCTAATGATTGTGTTCATCATTTGATGTCACATTTGGTAAATGAGACTGTTTCTCACAGAGGAGTCTAAAGAACATCCAGTAATATGTCCAAGTCACACGGCAGTAGAGCTGCAACTAATGATTACTTTCATTATCGATTTTTTTCCTTTTTTTTTTTCCTTTTGATTAATGAAGGAATTCTTTGTTTCTCTCAAATGTCAGACAATAATGAAAAGAACCCAGAGCCCAAGGTTTTGTAAACTTTTGCAAAGTACTGCCTGGTAGCAGCGTTAAAGGTGTCATTAACTCTAAAAACGCTGATTCTTGTGCATCCAGGACCCGAATTAGAAACAACTTTGTAAATAATGGAAACTCAAAAAGCATCTAAAAGGAGAATGAATACTGGACTTCAATTCTAAACTAAACAAAAATGAGTGCTAATGTTGCTCTGCGCCTACTAATTATGCTACTATGCAAATTTTTGCTAACAGATCAGGCTGAACAACTTAATAAGCTGATGATATTTTACGTTTTGAGTTTATTTGTGGAACACTGATTGGCACATGAAAATTAATCAATTTAATTCAGTCTTTGCTCAAACTTAACTGTTTTCTGTTTTTGAGAGTTTTAGACAAATTACTTAGGTTCATATTTTGAGAAGCTTTTATACGTGTAAGAGGCTGTCTAGCTAAAAGGGGTTTTAGAGTTGCTTCAGTTCGGCTCATGTCTGTCTTGCCTGGCTGAGAGCTACTTGAGGAGAGGAAAAAGCGGCGGCAATGGGCTGCTGGAGCAGGTAATAATGTGATGGAAGATTGAGCCTCGCTGTTGTTTTGCTTCCTCTAATCACTATATATTCTGCTCAGAGGCATTCAGACTTTGCTCAATGACTCTCAAGGTTGGAGCAGTGACGGAAAAGGACCCCCGCCATGAGGACTATAAATACCTCCGACCTGACAACTGTTCTCGTAGTTCTTTGAAATACTCTGTTTGTTTCCTCCTTCATCGTCTTCATCTGCCTCCGCTCTAACGTTATACAACTTAGACCTCCAAATGAAAAGAGCTCCTCAGCCATGAGGCAATTTCTGCTCAAAGTGCAACACAAGCATGTGTTTCTGTCCTGCAAAGACAGACATGCATATGCAGCCTCTACCCCTCAGGACCTGGCAAACAGATCTATTTAATAGCAGCTCCCAACAGGAACTCAGCGCCGTGACTCATTTGTCTGAGGCCCAGGTTGGTTCACCTAAGGTCAGCTGTTGTGGGTAAACCAATGCCGTCTGTGTTAAGGGACGAACAGAACTGAGACCTGAATGCCGTCTTGATTTCCTCTTGAGGCTCAGAGCCAATGAGCTGCTGCTCAAGATCTATGGGAGCATTACAGCCGCAGTGGGACAAAAGCAAAGGAGTTTGTTTTGTTTTGTTGAACAGTGTGTGTTTGCATCTATTTATGCGTGTTTGTGTCTCTTTCTTCTTCTTGTTATGTGTAAATTCGTGTGTTAGATTCATTGATTAATGCTTTTATTTTGGCACAGAAATATTTCCAGCAAGAAACACTTGTGCATTCATGAGAAGGAGATACTGCTGCATGATGCAAAGTAGCTGTCAGTGAGGAGAAAGAAAGGAAAAACAAGTGATAGTCATATCAATCGAAAGGAATCGAGGAAGGCGGTGACACATTCATCATGAACGGGCATTTATGTTGCACTCCTTCAGCTACTGCTGCTGTGAACTGTGACGATCAGATGAGTACACTTAATTTGATAGTTGCGTGTAGCTCATTCAGCTCGTTTGGTGCATAAAATCACGCATGAAATCACGTTTTGTTTTCATTCTACTGCTGATGGCAAACAATAGAAATTCAGAGTGTGACTGAAAGTAGAGGTGTGGCAGTATAACCTCTGCAGCAGTGCGTTATAAGTGACAGGAGTGATCACTCTACATATGTGCACACAGGGATTGTGGCTAATAATAAAATTCTGATGAATCTAAAATCATCTGAAATCTGACAGCTCTTTGGAGGAAGTATTATTGCTGCCAGTCCAGGAAGTGTGATGTCCATGTGTTTCACAGACGTCTCAGGGAATAAGACCGGAATGAAATGCAATGAAAATGTGGGGTTTTTTGAGCTCTAAGTCAAGCTACGCTAATGATTTTTAAAAATGAACAGTAGGTTACATAAGTTTGTGTAATGTGAACGTAACACCCGACTGCAGTCCCCCTCATCGCCGTGTAACATTTGCAGCGACTTTCGGCCTGTTGTTTTAGTTTTAATGGGACAGTTCACCTGAAAGAAAAAGGTGAAACTGCTCACAGCAAAGTCTGTGGGTTATCTTCAATAACCGGGTCGTGATTTCCGTTTTATAAATGTATTTCTTTTGGCCCTTTGAGTGTATTTTTCATTTTGGGTTGAACCATCTTTTGCAGGCATCAGTGTTTTGGTTCAGTGTCACCGTTCTCTCCATAAGGGAAGGCCGATGTGTTCAGTAGAGAATCTCTGATAAACTCGCTGTAAGCTACCTGCCCACTCCGTGACAGACACACAATGTTAGTGACAAGCTGTTGAACATAGTGGAGCACTTAGCAGCTAACGAGACTGATGTTTCCCTGTGGAGTTGTTGGAGACGAGAAACAGAGCTCAAAGGAGAGAGAATGACGGACTTAAATTAATCAGGTGTCCAGAAACACAACTCAAAAAACAAAAACAAAACAAATATGGTGCTGAATGTGTAACTTGTCTTTTGCCAGAACGGGTTTTGTGTTTACAGCTTGTGGATGTGCCTCCAGGTGCACCAAATAATATTCAGATTAGGGAGCACATCCCATCAGCCGGAGGTTGACTTTCTCAGTATTTTATTACCACAATCTTTTTTGTGACCTAAACCAAATGCTTTGAGCTGCTTATATGTAACAATAAAAACCTTAATCTCACTTTTGCTGTTTGCAGTTGATACTGTAGGGAGAACAAAAGACAGAGAACATTTTTTCACATTCAGTATGAACACATCACACTGGATGGTTATAAAGAGGTTATAAAAAGGCTGTGGCTGTGTTTATCTGTATGCACGCTCACTTGTCTTCTGCACAATATTCTTTTTCACTCTGTGCACTTTGTGGATGTATTTGTTATTCGAGTTTGTGAAACAGTTTTGTTAACCAAAAAACATGATGAATGAGATCCTGCTATTCGTGTATCCTCCCATGCGTGCTTGTTTCCCCCGAACATCGGTCACATTGACCAAAAACCAGTCTGATCAACACTCCTGAATAACTGTCTGAGTGACAGGACTGCAGAGAGGGGTGTGTAAGGGTGAGTGTGTGTGTGTGTTAGCATCAAACTGGAGAGAAAAAGCTTAGAGACACCTGAATGTAGCTGGAAAAGCAACAAGGGAGAAACTGGATGGCAAATGAAGTGAGTGAGGAGGCAGGTTAGTTGGCATCAGAGGGGCGAAGTAAAAGGCCGGATGTCCATTGAAGAGCTGCATGAAGGAAAGGGAGGTGCTTTTAGGAGCTCAGAGGAGATTGAGTGCCATGCATCTATTTTTATATATAAAACCAGCTCAGCCTTAGTGTTGGCTACAGGTAAACCACAGTTAGAGGCTCCTCCTTGAAGGTTTGTGTTCGTTTCATCTGCAGTTCATAGCAGGACAAACCTGAAGCTCTTATACAGATGTTAGCAGTAAGAGTCAGATTGTTATTCCTTCCTTTAATTTGTCACATGTGCATTTGCAGCCTCCTGATCGTGCATGCCTTTGTCCATTAAGCAGCCTAGTTGCCTGTACAGTGAGAATATGTGCTTTATGAGGGGAAATAACAGAGTAGGACAGAGTAGGACCTTGCATTATTTATAGTGGAAGCCTGGGGAACAAGGAACAGGGTGTGAAATGATGTCTAGACGCTCCATGCTATAAATGAGTTTGGTCCAGTGATTGGTGCAGATGAAGGTGGAAGAAGAACACATGCTGACAGCTCAGATCAGTGGCACAAGCCAAACCAAGCTCCTCTACAGACACGAAATCAAGACTTGCTCTTGTCCAGAAATAAAACAAACAAATTTATTTTAAATTCAGCTTGGCTCCCTGAAGACTTGACTTGATATGAGACTTCAAATATCAAATTTGGTCCTGGAATTATCCTTGGACAACAGGCTGGCCTTGCATGACCACATGTTCTACATACAGATCACCAATAAATCCCCAATCAAAGAAAACAAGTAATTTCCCAGCATTTTAACTGCAGAACGAATCATTTGTCAAGCAGCAGATAAAGTTATCTGGAACTGAAGACATACGTGGACACGTGGATGATCCTTTTCCAAGAGGAGGAGTTACTGGAGTCCTACCACACCCTCACACATTTGTCTCAGGGGTGATTAGACCAAAGGGAGATTGTCCAGGAGTTAATCATTTGTGAATGCCGTCGTTCTCTTGAATGGCTAAGAAAACTAACTATAGAAACTCTGGGTCACCAAATACACTTTCACTGGCGCTAACATACCTCTGCAGCCTGTCCAGGAAAAATCTTTATATGGAAAACGCTGGTAGCCCTGCAGATACTCATTCCTCACCACATTGTATCCAACGATACCTGCCTGTTAAATGACTGCTGCGTTGTTTACCTGCGGATTTTCTCACATTTGGTGCAGTACAGCCGGTTTTGTCGAATCAGTGCTTTGCCGAGCAAATACATTGTGATGAGAAGTTCTTACAAGCACTGTGTGACCCAGTATCTGAATATTTCCATCAGCAGTGAGAGACATGGGCTGCAGAGGTGAGAATGAGGGGATGGAAAGGGACAGAACGTCAGCAAAGAGATGAGAAAAGTGAGCAAACAAGACAGAGGAATCAGAAAGAGCATGAAAAAGGGAGAGAGAGAGAGAGAGAAGTTATTACACCTGGCTTCTTCCCTCGTCTGAATCCATTTAAAGATAGTCAGCCAGATATCTGATTGATGGTGGAGGCAGAAAGAGAAAAGAGAAGCTGGAGAATGAAGTCTCGGCATCAAAAGATCCAAACAGCATGTTTTTGGGTTGAAGTCGGCACAGACGTCTGAGGTAAAATTAGCCTTTTCATGAGAGGTGCTGATAAACAGAGAGTGAACCTTCATTATCATGCCGCCTGAGCCTCCACCTCCTGATGCTGTGCTCTGATTGCACCCAGGATGGGATCATTGAGGCTGGGCTGCACATGCGCTGGGCCCTGCTCCCATGATGCAGCAGCCCTTCATTCCTCTCTGCTACGGCACAGCTGACGTGCTGCCATGCTTCCCTGCTTTCTTTTTCTCTGCCCTCATCGGGATAAGGGGAGGGAGAGTGAGGAGGAAAGGTCCATCCAAATGTCAAGTAGTTTGTGCTTCTGTGAAAAATGCATGTCGAGCTTCGCCTCTGCCGAACGTGGCCTGGCATTGGCCTCGGTTATGTCTCTTGACAACTGAACCCGCTACTCCCTAACACTCTGTGACTCGCACTCTTTTCTCACTTTGCCAGTGAAAGCGGAAGCGGGCCCGGAAAACACTTTCTGTAAGATCCGATCTTTGAAACGCAGCACCGTAGAAGGAGTCACGTCACAGAAGAAACACCT
This sequence comes from Scatophagus argus, assembly GCF_020382885.2. NCBI lineage: Eukaryota > Metazoa > Chordata > Actinopteri > Scatophagidae > Scatophagus > Scatophagus argus. The sequence goes on along the minus strand of NC_058514.1, from coordinate 3,171,923 downwards.
GTAGAGACAGAGAGGTCTGTGTTAGGCTGCGTTTGTGCTGTCTAATTCATTTGAAGAAGAGTTGGAGCTCTTTTGTTCTTGAACAACTAACACCCGTATCAGGGAGTTAGTGTGCCTAAGTATGTAATATAAAGTGCTTGAAGTGCATAGTTGTCATCCAAGGATATTTCCAGCTCCAGACTTCTGATCTGATATCTGAACTTCTGATATATGAAGTCTTGCGTCAGATCAAACCTTCAAGGAGCCAAGTCAAAGTTCAGACGAGTTCAAGCCAAATGGACAGATCTGCTGCCTGTTGCCATGTCGTGGAACTAGAAAACAAAAATGAAGGCCTGGCGTGGCAAAATTCACGGCACGAGTGAATTTAGAGCGTGTCCAGTTTTCCTTTTACGAGTTAAACAGTAGCATAACGTGAATTAAACCGATCAGGACCCGTCCAGGATCGCACAACGTTGGCACTGAGCGTGAAAATGACAACTGCGTCGGTCGGAAACTCGTAATGACACGAGCGCTGCGCCGTGCGTCACTTTGCGCGGGCGTGAGACGGGGCCCATTATTGAGTGTCCTCCAGCCTCTTCCTCTGGCGTATTGTTGTGCCCCGTACACCATTATGTTCTTTTCAAGTCTAATGTCAAACCATTTTTCTTTCTCTTCTTGTACACTGTAATTTGTTGCCAGATTTTTATCCTTGAGCACAACAGAAACCTCAGCTCTTTGGCTGCTAAATAACATGTCAGTACCCTGAGTGTTTTTCATCTCCACCTCTGCCCTGAAGAAATCCACAATTTCTGCTGCTTTCTTTCTGCTTAGATTTTCTGCTTTGATTTATAAGTTAGTCAGGATCAATTTCACAATTTCGTTTGGCAGTAATTAAGATTTATTACTTATTTGTGTTTGTTTGAGCACATAAGCAATGTGAGCTTTGCTGCCATGTCAGATTTTTTATTTATTTTTTTCTGTAAGTGAACTCGTCCTTTCATCAGAAGTGCTTTGGCCTTGTTTGTCATTCTATCCCGTCCTTCCACAGAGATTTCGGAGCTCTTTTATCTAAAGCCTTGATGATGTACATGGCAGTTGTGCTCATCAGACCGTCACATAACAGTTACGAAAACACGGCTTGTTTGATCAACACTGTAAGCAGCGAGCGAACCGACGCGCACAAGCTCACCGCTTCGGCTTGTGCAGCTTTTAAAGTTTGCTCACGCGGAAACAAACTGTCTCCAGAAGAGTAATTGTGGTATTAGCTTAACAAGCGCTTTTGGCTTCCCTCCATTTTAACCTCAGCATCTGAGGGGTAGAAAAGTGAAGGGCCAATGCAGAGGGAAACAGTCTGTGGAGGCTTCATCAAAAGAAACACTTTTTTGTTTTTGTTTTTTCCAGTCCTTCCTGATAAACTGATTGTTGTGTCTTTGAACTGAACATTATGTCTTCATCTGCTGTTTTCTTTTCAGCACAACATGTAAGCCTCTTTTGGCTCTGCAGCTGTTTGCTCAAAACAGGAATTCAGGCTTTAATCTGATCGTGACCATGTAGGGCTTGTGTCCAGCCAGGCACAGTCACACTTTTCCCAGGACGTCAGTCAGTTACAGTCAGCGAGCAGACACTTTGTTCATTCTTAACATGGCGTCTCCCCTCACAAGTTTCAGTTTTGGGTGTTCCTGGTCCCGAGTGTCTACAAAAGCTTAATAATAAAACCGCTACACCTCTAAAGAGCTCTCAGGTGCTCAGGTTTGAAGTCCAACCCTCAACAGACAGTGTGCTAGAGATCAGGTTCATACTGATCAAGCACACTGCATCATATTAGATTTTATTGGATTTGTAATAACAGCTCAATACTGACCCAAACTGCCATTGATCACGACGCTCATCAGCCGCTGGAGCGGTCGCATCATTCATTTTGTGATATTTATCATGTAATCTAAACTAGGAGGGGAAAGAGCTCCATCAACCAGTCGTGATGAATTGCGTTGGGTGCGTCTCGTAAATCAGGACTTCGTGGTAAATCGTCAGTCGGCTCCTCGAAATTGTAACTGTAATTTCGGTTGTCGAAAATTGCAAGGTATTGCAGCGTATAAATCATTGTGTTCCTCATAATTATCTGTGGTTGTCTCAGCTTGGACGGAGGGTGACAGAGAGGAGATTTGTTGGGGTGAAACGACTCATAACGCTGGATTTCGGTCCAGTTTTGGGCTCTGCAATGAAAAGTCATATTTCTTCTCCAGGGAACTTTTATTTTTCTGACCAACAACCCCAAACCCGGCGATGATGAGAGTGTTTCAGCGGCGGCGACAGAGTCAGGTTATATCATGCCGAGGCCGAGGGGTGAATCAGTGGCCCAGCAGGTGAATTATTCAGGTGATGAGATGTAGACCTTCAGCTCTGAGACCTGGCCAAGGCTAACATTCATTTAGACCTGTCAGGGTCTATTCAGCCGTTCAGCACTCTCACAAGCTGCTCGCCGCCTCTTTTTGCTGCCTTATTTCTTTTTACCGGGATATGAGCTTATTAAATTGTTATTTTTTGCTTTCTAACCCTCTGATCCTGCTCCTACACTCTCCTAAAGAGGTCTGTTGTAGAAACTGCCAGACTATCCCCTGTGTTTTTCACTGTAAATTGGGATTGGACTGCAACTTGATGGATTATCAGCATGCATAAGGGAATAAAAGCATTTCTTCCATTTTACCGTCGGGGTGTATCTATCACTATGTTCATAGAGCTTAAAATAAACAGTCATAGCAAGCACTGTTGTCAGTCAGCCACATCTACAGAGAGAGTGCTTTCTGCCTGCTAAGGTGGTTTTGACTCAACGTTTCAATATTTGCACTGCGTATCCGTTCATTCCTAAGTACGTCTAATGGTTTAAATTTTGCTAAAAGTCTTAAAATTTCAGTCTTTCTGGGAGTGAAGTAAAGGCTCAGCAGTATGTCAGAACAGTTTTGCGGTACTTTTATCTTATTTCTGGCTTCGAGATAATCACCGAAAGCTGCTGGTGTTTCATTATTGTATTTTTTATGATGGAAAAAGAGTCAAGAGCAGGTGCACAAATCTGTCTGGCTTGATATTTCAGAGCGTATGGTTTCCTGCAGCAGAGGGTCAGAAGTTGAGGACATGAATCATGGAGGTCTGTAGGTGCAGTCGGGGGCCAAATCTGCCTAATAAAATCAAAGACAGTTTGGTTTGAAAATTCTGTACAGGAAAATTATATAAAATGGTCGTGTGAGATTGTGTTCTCTGATATGTTTATGTGATTACAGCTGTGGACTAACATGTCACAAAATGTATCAGATTGAGATAAACTGGAGGTAATGTTAGCCACTTCATCATGAGTATTGTGTTGGCAGTGTGGGGTTAAATGTGTTTAATTGGCATGTCTGCTTTCCAAGGTCTTCAAACCACAGCTGGAGAGCTTCCTCCAATGGACACGCTGGGGATCTCCTCCATGGCTGCCTTTCAGGCTTATTTAAGATGCTCAGGCATCACAAACTCGGTTAGCTCATCAACTAAACCAGACAGCAACAATTCGTTGGTTTTACTCGGTGTTAGCAGTTTACAGACTTTATGATTTAAACTGGCTTGTCTTTTGCTGAGTGATAATAAACGTCGCAGAAGAAATATCACTTTGTAAATTCAGGACACGTCAGCATTGCGGTCTTGTAGTCTAATGTTTGGCGGATTTAAATTGATAACTTGAGCCCCAGCTATTTAACACGGTCACTCATTGGAAACATCATTTGTTTACTGAACTGAAATCAATTGTCAATACACATGAATCACCGTGGTTTGTCAGGAACATTCTTCTACATTCACTGTGTGCAAAGCAAATGCTCCTTCAGCTTCTCACACATTTTCCTTTTGTATTATTTGATGCAAGCGTCTTTCACTGAGTCTCAGTCTTACAAGTTTCCCTCTTTGTGTTTTTCATCCACTTTATCCCCCTCTCCTGTCTTCTCCTTGACATATATTCCTGCAGGGATTGTGCGAAAGCTCGGATTGATCTACGTCTCTCGCTGTGTGGTCAGCCCCATAGGAAATGTTTGTGTAATGGCTTCTTTACGAGCGCTGTCAAAGCAGATGAGGATCCGGCGCTCTCGGCGGCCAGCGTGAACACTGTGTCGACAAGCCCCAGCAGGAAACGCTAAGCCCCCTTTTAACCCCCGCCGTTTTGTCACTTCCATCGGGTCCTCTCATTAATTCAGCATGACTGTGGGTTTTTCTTATGTTGAAACATGAGCCTTCAAGTGTGCAGATGATGTGGTCCTGGATTCAAGCGCGGACGTAACCCATGAAATATGCACATGAGGATGTTTAGGCCGTGGCTCATGTACGAGTGCGATGTTTGCAACAGCTGCTATGAATGATTTAAATGTAAAGCTATCAGTTTCTCGGCAGCCTTTCACGAGGCTGTCGATGGCGTCATCAATCGCTCCCTCCGCTTCGATCTTTCACTCCTGCCTGTTTACACTCCTTCACTCTCCCCTTCGCATCCCGCGTTCGCTCGTCATTTTGTTGAAAGGAAGACGTCAAAAAATCCTTGCAGAAACCAATGTTTTCCCCCTTCCTGTCGCAGCCGCCTGCATCTGTCTATAAGTCTTTCTCTTTTTTGTATTTCCCTCTGCGATATTTATTTTCCTCCTGTTTTCTTCCCTTTTCCTGTGGTCATATGCGGCTGTAGTGTTGCCTTGGCCGGTCCGTCACACCACATCAAAGCCTCGCTTGTTCTCCGGCTCTCTTTTCTTCATGGCCTATTACTCTACCCTCTCTTGTTGACAGAGAGATGCTGTTTTAGTGTGCATGTGTGCATGCATAGTTAAAGGGACTTCTGTCTTCATTTGCAGCCCCTGAAGGACCGGTCCCCCAGACTCTGGAGATGTTTTACTTCCGTAGCTGACAGTGGACTCGCCTCGTAGTGTGCAGGCAGAAACCAGTCCACATTGCTTTTCATGGTGATGCTGCCCTCAGAGGCCCAAGCTGCTCATTTGGCTGAGAGAAAATATGTAGTTTGTTTGTGTGGTCGGGAAGCTCAGAGGCTTTTCACTATCTCTCCCTGAGCTCATTCACACCAAATGAAAATAAAAGAAAATCCTGGGCGAAAGTGCGCCGGGCAGCAGTTTGTGCTTTGTAGATGTCGTCCTCCCAGCATAATTCATGCTTTGTAAAATCTAGGACATAATCTTCTGCTCTTTTCAGCCTCAGCAGTCCAGATAGCAGCGTATTTACAGCGCTACAAAGCAGGAGTTACAATAACCTGCTGCCTCTCCGTCTCCGTCCGAGTCAGGAGAAGATCACCTCTGTCGTCTGGTCTCAGCGCTTTTTCGTGACAGAAATAAATAAAATAAAAGAATCTTCGACCCGAGACATTTTCATTATTGTGAATGGATGCATAAAAGGTATGACATGAATAATGAGACTTGCTGAGGAGATAAAGAGATAAAAATGATTCATCGCCGCACTTTTGTATCTTTGTTTCTCCCCATGTGGTTGCGTATTCTGCTTTTAGAAATGAAAACGAAGTGTGCGGTTAAAGCGGAACTCCTTGTCATTATTTTTCATGAGGAACTCAAGCCTAAAAAGCCTCCTCATGCTGCTGCCCAAAAGTTTCTGCTTGCTTTGTCGCCATCTTGCCCTCAAATATTCTTATCTCAAGGTTCAATTACTTTTCCTGTTGGCATAGCTTTCAACCATATCTCACGGTCTTCTTCTTCAGCAAATTTAATTAGTTCCATTTCTTGAGCTTGAACAAAGACAGGGGCTGTTAATTTCTCCCCATAAGTGACCACCTGTTATCACAACTTAGCGGCACGTACTTAGATCACAAATTCATGGCCAAAGCCAGGACCACAGAGACCACAAGTCTCACGGGAGAGAAAAAAGTCGACCAACTTAAAGGCATTAAAATGAACCAGCCATTGCATGTTTACTTCACCTGTGCACCAGAACACTTAAAGGTTTTGTTGAACCATTTTGGGGCTCACGTTCCACCCACATCACATGCCACACATGCATTGAGTTGTGTGGTCTATCGTTAGCCTTAATTAAAAACTAAATCAGGGGTCGCGAGCCGCAGTGTCCGCAGAGTTTTTGTTTAACGCCTTCTCTAATGCGGTGCAGAACCGTGGAACCCAGTTCAGGGCGCTTAACATCACTTTGATTACTTTACTTTTTGGCCTGTTTACGCGTGTCTCCCGATTGGTCTAAAATCCATTTATTCATAGCAGTGAGAGGCACCTGTAACTGTATGAAATTACCCCTCACAGATGAAGCCAAATAACAGATAATGGCGATCCATCTGTCAGAGCTCAGGCCTTAGCCCCCACTGAGGTAATGACCACTCTGTATTACAACCTAGAGGGCTGTAATAAGGTTAAACACCAGGCCTTAGAAAATAACCCCGGATGTCATTGTCCCCTGTAGTCCAGCGAAGAAAGCTATTTGGCTAATACGTGTCTATTTGCCTCCAGGGCTCATTTCTCTCTTTTAGCGTCTAATGTCGCCGATCTCTCTCTGCCCCCCCCACCTCCGTCTGGAGCGTGTGGCCTGTGTGGGCTGAATGGGGACGGCGCTCCATAATCGCTACTCAGCAGAGCATCAAAGATGGCCCATCAAGACTTTTGAAGTGACAGACAGTCACGTTTGTGACAGAGCACAAATAGCTGGAACCTGAACCTCATCGGCCCCTCTAACGCCACATCAGTCGCCCAGAGGTCATCCAGTCTGCCGCGACTTTGAGACAAACTTCTCACCTGCACTCCAACACCCGTGTTTTCATTTTAAAGTGTGTGTGTGTGTGTGTGTTGGGGGTCATACTTCTCAGAGCTGAGGCGCTCGACAGAAAGACTTTTTCCATAATTTTCAATATGATTCTTCCCCCGCTCTCTTCTTTGAAAGACGACACCCCCTCAAAGAGAGGCAGATAATGAACAATGGCCTTGTCGACCAAAAAGGAAAGCCAGAGCCCCGTCCTTCTCTTTGATTCTGAGTTCTTATTTAACACAGCACAGCAGGGCGGAGGTGCTGCGAGGAAAGAACAAAGTCTCCGTCTCCTTGTCCTCACCTGTCTCCTCCTCACCACATCCTGTGTGTTGGAGGGCGCTGAGTGTGTCGATACGTCTGCTCATGTGCAGCTGGACTCTGACTTCCGTTCGGGATGCTGAGGTTTTGTCTTCAGAGTTGTTCATATTTTTAAAGGGACAGTTCGCCCCGATCAAAACGAGTTTCGGGGATTGCGGCTGTGGAGACGTCTCCCTTCTCGTGAGTATGATGCAACGAGATGACTTGCGTTGCGGCAAAAAACAAACAGCAATGTCTCTCTTTCTTAAAATCATGACCCGGTGACTCTAAATTATCTACTGGCCACTAATTTAAAACAAGATTCTCTCTACCGAACTGCCACCATGCAGAAGGAAACGTGCATCTCCTCCTGAACACGAGAGGGCACAAGCCTTCTATTGTCCCCTGCGTAGTGATACACAAAGAAAATAGTTCCTGTGTGGAACTGCTCACAGCGAGGTCTGTGAACTTGGTTAGTGTCATACCTGCTGCACAACAGCTTGTTAGCATAAAACCTTCGCTGCGCCTGAAGCCTCACAGAGCTCAGGCGTCCTCACGCAGCTGTAGAAAAGATGGAACCAGCACACGTTTTGACATTTTTGACTGACAAATTACTCACACTAAACACTCAGCTGAACAGCAATATAGTTTTCTGCCAAATCAAATCAAAGATAAAAACACAACTGCTTTGCTTCCAGATGCTGGCAGGACACATCGTGTTCATTCTGTCTCAGCTCTGCCAAACGTGAAGAATTTCACATTGAAGTATCGACTGTAGTTCAGAGATGCCAAGATGTTGGCATACGCTGCATTCTGTTGTTTCCTGCTCACTGGCTCTTTAACACTCGCATTAAATTACACCCAGATACACACACACACACACACACACACACGCACATACACACATTTAAGCATATTCTACCAAAGATGGAGCCTCACACGTCCGCGCTGGCACACTCGATAGCAGCCATAAGGACTTGTGTAACTTTGCTCACGAAGCCTCGCAGCACGTCAGAAGTTGTATCCTGCTTAAACAGGAACTCACGCACTCCACACACATGCTTTCGTGCGTATACACACACACACACACAAACACACACGCGCTCTTGCTAAATTATCATGGCAGGAGCAGGCCCACACTGACACAGCATGTTAAAATAGTGGTGACAGATGCTCTCCCAGGAGCAGACAGCGTGGTACAGTGCAAATGAAGACCAGCGTAGTGTGAAAGCTCCCGAAAGCGCAGCGATGGTCCCGTCATTCGGAGGAGGAAGCCGGGGTGGAAAGAGAGCTTTGTCGTGGTGGTAGGACAGATTAGGCTGTAATGAAATTGGGTCGAAGTGGGATGTGCAATTTTTTATTTAGTTTTTTTTTTTTTGTGGGACACATAAGTCTTACTCTCTCTCTCTCTCTCTCTCTCTCTCTCTCTCTCTCTGTTTCTGCCTTTATGTGTCTTACTCGCTCGCCCACTGCCTCCCTCTTTCTACCCTAAAAATTCACGTCTTCTGCTCACTAAGAGATCAAAAGGAGGGGAAGCGATGATAAACCGGTTCTCCTCCCCTCTCTCTCTCTCTCTCTCTCTCTCTCTCTCTCTCTCTCTCTCTCTTCAAGGTTGTTTGTGTCTCTCTCCCCGGCTGTGTTTGTTAGCGGTCTCTCCCATGACACAGGATGTCTATTACCAAGCCCCTGTGTAGATTAATGGGAAATAATGAGGAAGGGGGGCATGAATATGTATTGCTGTCCTTTTGGGATAAGCATAATGTTTTTTCTCCTTCTTTTAGAGACACACATGCGGTGGTGACACGCACACTCATCACTAATTCTGTGACAATGATTTGATTAGTTGATTTGTGCAGAACAATAACCAGAATTGATAATCAGTTAGTTGTTTAAGTCTTCCCAGATGTATGGATTTGCAGCTTTTTCTCTTTCCTCTGATTGGACGTCGAATACTTTTGCAGTTTGGACTGTTGGTCAGACAAAACAAGCATCTTTTAAAAATGTCTTCGTACTTCTTTCTTCTTGTATGAAGCGATGGAAGGAGTTGCGGCTTTTTGCTGCCGTTTGTGACAGTAAATGAATGAAGAGGTGGGTTTTCGAGCGAGGAATTTGAAGACGCTGGCTAATGTTTGGCAACAAAAGCACTTTTGATGAAGGTAAACTATAATTTCATGTTCATATGAAAAAAAAGTACACACTCCTTGTGTTCTTGTCACTGATGACATTTTCAGTATTTAAGCAGGTCCGTGACCTTTCCCCAGCCTCAGCTCGGTGCTGTCAGGGCCTTCACTGTGTGGTTAGAGAACATTCAGCAGCTACATTCACTCACAACGTTTCCTCATTATACTGATGATGGATTAAAACTAAACGTGGGTTATTTGCTGTTGTAAAAAGGTCTTTAAGTGTAGTTTCTAGGAGACAGGTTTGAAGTGCCTGACATTTTTTTTTTTTGTCTGTTGGTTGGAGAAAATAATTTGCAGATGTTACCTTGAGGTCTTTGGGAAGCTTTTTCTGTTAACGGCTGCTGATGAACATTTTGCAGTTGCTTTTTGTGCTGTGTTTTCACTGTGCATTGGCAGCCACCTGAAGCCAAGGCTTCAGACTCACTGCGCACTTGTGAAAGGTGCAGAGACAATTTATTTGAACTGAATTGGATGGGATTAAATGGACACTTCAGCCTCTTTTCTGCTCTCAGTCGTTCATTCCTCTCTTTCATCTCCTCATGTATATTCCAGAATTTGTCTTAATGAGATCTGCGCTGTTATTCTGGCCTTTTGTCTGACTTTTTTGTGTGTCAGAAAGAGACCACTGAGGCACAGAGGCTAGGAGCTGCCACAGGGGACCAAAAAAAAAAAAAAAAAGCCGAAATATGATGAGATTTAAAAACATCAAGGGCAAAAGATGCTAACAGTGTGAGCACAAAACAGGCCTCACGCACATGTTTTCATTAATTCGAGTGCTCGGCATGCGTATTGTTTATTCATCCCCTCATTTTCTTGGTTTAGCACGATTGTGTAAGTTCATCTGAACAGCTAAACGTGTACTCGCTTTAATAACAAGCACGTGCTGCTGCTGCTGCTTCAAGCAGACTTTAGCCTCTTCTAATTCTTGTGATAACATAAATTGCTGGTATTCACTGGATTTAAATTGCTTGCAGAAGGGATCATGGGAAATAGTGTAGCATGTCAGCCAGGTTTGCTGTTTGTAATTTAATCTCACTGATCACAGCCTCGCTGTTTACTGTCTTACAGTCGTATCAGAACCGGCTTAAGTGACTCCTTCCTGCTGCTGCTGCTCTTTCACATTAAAAGCGTGAAGCTCAGTGGCTTTTAATGTGAAGAAGTCCCCGGAAATGCAGTGTGTGTGTGTGTGTGTGTGTGTACAAAACAATTCAACAACATCAGTAATAAGAAGACTCCAGTGTTCAGTGTCCAGTGCTGCAGTGTTCACACCACATGCTCTGTTACCACGGAAACCACGAGTGTCACCAAATCAGTCAGGGCTGTAATTTTCAGGATAACAACTTGCAAAACTCTTACTTTTAAAACTTTGTTGTCTCAATCAGTTTGAGAGTCGTGACGAGCTCCAGACTAGTTTGTTTGCTCGTGGTGTTTTCGTTAATAAGAAGCGACTGGCGTGGCCGTTTGAATGGAACAGGTCCAACGCTCATTGGTATGCAGACACGTGAGAGGAGTGTTGATGGCTGCTCTCTGTTTGCTTGTGGCTTCACCTCTGAGCTCTCAGTTTAGTTACTCTGTGGCTGTCAGCCTGCAGGGCCTCTGGAGATGACTTCAGCTTTTTATTCCCCTCTGTCAGCCACCCAGCCTGACATGCTGTCAGTCTCCTCCGACCTGGTTTGTGTATTTTCTGGATAATCAGGCCAGGTGTGCAGGATGTCGTGTATTCATAATAAACCAGTGATGTTTATTACAGACGGGTGAAGGGCATTAATCTGATGAATTGAGGATTTTATTCAGTGGTTTGTTTTTTTTCTTTTTTAATCTCTTTAATGTCCCGTGATGCTCGGCTCTATACGTCCCCAGGGGATTCTGAACGCTAAATAAAATGCCTGACTGGCCCGTCTTTATTTCTGACACACGCCAAAGTGCATTTTTGCTTTCCCGTGACCATTTTTCTCTCTCCTTATTTCCTCTACTTTCATACGAATTTGACTTTTTGTTATTCTGTTCTTTTTCACGTTCTTCTCCTGCTCGGCTTTCAAGTATCATCCATCACCAGCTGCTAATAACTTCATTCTGTATCAAAAGGCAAGACTGATTATTTCACTGTCTCCTCTTCCTCCCTCCATCTTCCCTAAGTCTCACTATATCCGTCTTTCATTTTTACCCGTCCGGGACATTAAGGTCTAGGCAGACACACTCATCAACAAACAAGAATGGATGCCACATCTCCAGGGGGAAAATATCATATTTTTTCTTCCCTTCCTGCATATTTTATTTATTTTTGCCTCACTTCTCTGCAGGCGGGTTGACTTAAAGAGTTGTAGGGCTCTGAGGGTCTGCGATAAGGGGCTTCCATCGGCTCCACGCAGGGACGGGCGAGATAGGTGAACACTAAGCTGCACGCTGCACACGTTATCTGCCAGCACACACACACACACACACACACACACGCACGCACACACAGACCTAGTTTTCATACACAAGTATCCACACACGCACTGCTGTCACTCACACGTATGTGCCCGCGGACTTTCCACATGATAAATACAGTAAGGCCTCGTTATTCTTGATTCTGAAAATCAAGAAACGTATTTATCTTCTGTCCCAGAAGCTCAAGTTTCTCCAAAAAATGAACAACAGAAATGAATAACATTTTACAAAACCGTGCAGCTTTTAAATGATTGATGATGAGCAACAAAACATGAAATGGATTTCGTCCCCCGTGTCACCTAATTAATATGAAGTCTTTACTCTGCAGGGAGGCTTATTATACTGCTGCTGATGGTAATGTATATTTAGCTCATGTAGCAGCGGACCTATCCTTTCAGCCTGATCAACAAGTGAATGAATGAACGCAATTTATACACAGTGCCGATAAGGCTAATGCCTCCATAATGAAGTGGTAATTTGGGATTATTTCTTAATGATTCAGGGATCTCATACCACTGAGAAAGGGTAATAGCACAGTCAAAACAAAAGCAAAAACAGCTGTGATAGGAATTATTGAGTAGGACTAAATAACTCAGGAGGCTTCATTAGAAAGTTCGTCGTAGCTTTTCTAAATTTACTTTTTTTTCACTCACCTTTTCTGACTTTCTACAAGGTAAAATTATTCCTTTTAACACCCACTGGATTTTATTTAAAAGTCCTCATCAAAACAATCACAACCTGAAAATAATCTCCCCACCCTGCCGCTCGGGCCCAATCAATCCTCAGTGTTCAGTCTTATGTCTCTGTACTTTACTCTTTGAGCTCGAGAAACCCTTTTCAGCTTCTCTCACAGGTAAATTATTCAACATATCATATCATATTCAACATATCAGTTACGTTTTCCCCTTTCATCCAATTCACGATTGAAAAAGATTTATCACACCAGGAATCTAAATAATTTTGACCACTTTAATGACCAGTAAATCCCATTAATGTATCACTTCACAAACTACAAAGCCAAAGCGGCAGCACCTTGAACTGAATACCATCACTGAAAAGAATGAGAATTTGCATTTGTGGTCTATCAAGAAGTATCAGTTTCAAGGCTTTTTCTGCACTGCGCTTGCTATAAGAGGATCTCATTAACTGTAAAGCACAGAAACTAACGTCTTCTCGCAACTAAAAACAAACTTTGGAGAAGACCGAGACATAAAATGCACACGAAAATCGGTTTAAAGGAATATTCTCTTTTATAAATTTTAAATATTTCTCAGAAGTGGGTTTAAGTAAGTGAGCAAACCTTATTTATATAGCGCTTTTCAAAACCAGGCTTCCAAAAAGACAATAAATACCTTTTAAATAATAAATATTTAAGTCGGAACAAGAAGAAATCAGGTCAAGGAAGCACAAATAAAATGTTTTCCAAGAGGTTTTGAGGGTCAGGGGTAAAACACGACGTAGTGAGCCCTGACAGGACGAGCCAGAGCTTTTAATTCAAGCAAGTTCGAGTGTTTCTGAAACCAGCTTCGCCCCCTGCTGTTTGTACCCTGACAGAGCGACTGAGTTTTTGTCCAGCATCTGGCGGTTCGTGACGCTACTGCTGTTGTTTTGGCTTGCAATCAAATTACACTGTTTATGCAAACATTGTGTGTACAGCTCAGTGGAAAGTAGAGTACGTAATGAACTGCACAAGCCCTGACTGTACTATTCTTACATTCAAGGTTACATTTTCAAAGGCTTTCCTCCCTCAGACGCGCACACATCATATACTTCAACTACGCACGCATTAATTCTACTCACCTGCCGTCCGTAAGTGTGTGTGATTCATGGCCTCGGCGTGTGCGGCTCATACTCTCCATTCTGTCCTCATTAGCGCTAACACAAGGACGCAGATTAATGCGCGTCGAAAGGTTAACACAACAGGAGTGATGAATGAATCACTTTGAGCGCCGACGTTTGCCGAGGCTCCGTCGACGATGTTTTGTGCCACGCAGAAATTGTCCTTTAGTCGTAATCAAAGTGGATTTTTATTTTTGTCTCACCCTGCCTGCTAAACTGCCGTGGCATGATATGAATGTGTTGCATATGTTTGGATGTGATTAAGTGAATTTAATTAAGCCGCAGCCAGATGGTCCTCCTGGTGATTTTATGCTGCCGTATGTTTCATAGTATACATTATAACCTTACAATGCTTTTCAGTGTTGCGGCAGTGGTGTGAATATGAATGCTTTTATATCATTGGTGTGTGTGTGTGTGTGTGTGTGTCGAGTCCTCTTCCCTGCTGTCGTTTTTCTTTCCATTGACTTTTTCCATCTTCTTCATCTTCTTCTTTCCTGTTCTTCCTGATTTCTTGCTTCTTCTCTTTTACTGATGCAATTTGGCGTCCCACAGGAAGTAGAAATGTGCAGGTGACAGAGAATTCTCCCATCTAACTCCCCGAGAGACTCATATGTTCTGATGGAGTCACCGCACAGACTGCAGAACTGCTGCTGCTTTGAAGTCTTTCAGATATTTTGTGCTTGGAGCTTGAACGTGGGAGCGACTACCAGTTCCTCACGTCCAAGTTTATGACATCAAAGTCCGCGTTTTGTCCAACCAACAGTCTAAAACCCGTTTGTTTGCTGTCGCATAATGCAAAGAAAGGCAACTCATCTTGTGCGGTTGAGAAGCTGGAACGAGGAATATTCGGCATTTTGTCTTCAAACGTAGCTGAAATGATGTTCAGAGTTGCCGTTGATGGAGGTATCATAGTTTGGATCTTTTCCTGCGTTCACATGGGGCAGAATGTGGGACTTGTTTTAAAACATTAAAAAACAACCAAGAAAAAAGCTTCTTACAGCCTGTCCCAGTCTTTATTTGCAGTTTTTAAGTCAAAAGTGTGTGCACGAGCTCGAACCCGTGAACATGTACTGTTAGATAAGATCGACAAGACTTTACAATCTCTGCATTGTTTACCCGCTAACTGGGCTGCATATATACTCATAGAATCTGGGGTAACGACAGTCACCAAAGCCCTCATCCAGCTCAGGCTCATGCTTTTCAGGTACATCTAATTCAAATGTGTTTATTTTTTCACACAAATCAGTTTTCCAGTAATTAATTGGACCTTGTTGTTGATGTGAACTCCAAGTCAGACGTGAACGCTGCATCAGACGTGTTTTGGAAAACGTGCTGCCTCATCGCTCGGCCTCGTGGGGGGTTATGAACTGTCCTGCTGTTTTTGTTTTTATTGTGCTGGTCATTTTTAAGGGCAAGATAATCAGTCTTCATGATGAAAGCGATGTTTGAAATCGACTTTCGGGTGTAAACAAATACACTTTTTTTTTCGCTGCTGAGTTATGAACTGTCACATCAGTCACCTAGAATTACAGAGTGTCCTTTCACACCTGGCCAGGTGAGTGACCCATCCATCTGCTGTATGCCTTTGGTGCCACTGCACCTCCCCTCTCTCTCCCCTCCTCTCTCCACCCCTTCGGCAGTGTGTCTCTTTGTATTCATCGTCATTCAGCTGCTTACTGTTCTCCCCTCATCCATTCATCCGTTCACCCCTGTGACTGTGCCTCTGCCTTTTGACTGAGCCCTTATACATATATTATTCATTTGATTGACTTCCGCCTAATAGCCTCACAAGTGGCAGAAATTAATCATTCCAGAAATCCCATCGTTTGCATCCTGTTTGGGGAGTTTTGGCGGCAGCGTTAAGAGAATTTTTTTTTTCCTAGTGGCGGAGCTTTGCATTAGCCAGGGGAGCCAGTTGGAACGGGTGTAAGCCAAAAAAAGAGAGACGTTGACAGTGAAGGGCGGACCACTTCCCCCACAGCCAAAGAGTCAGTGAGGCTGGATATTTAGTACCAGTCTATGGTTTTTATGGTGGCCTGTAAAAACCCTGTTTAGAAAGTATATACTGCATGAGATGATTTCTCTGTGAGTGAAATTGGATTAAGCCTACCCCACTCCCACCCCACGACCATTAAACTCTATAGGAAGAGAAACCTAATTACATGGCTCAAAGTGGCCATAGTGAACACTATTAAAAGGATCCAATTAAAGTGTTGTGCGGCGCTGGCAGTGGCATTCTGATAATGGATTATTTGCAGAGGTGGAATTTGATCTGTCACGCGGACAAGAGTCGTCCATTGGCCCGGCAATCGGAGACGGATGGTCGAGTGGGAGGGGCATCTGAGCGATCCGTGTAATTGGATCCTGAACTATTGGGTGCTTGCATCAAAGAAGGAATGGAAGAGAGTGTGAGAGAGGAGGGCAAAAGAAGGACAGCGAGGTTCGATGTCCAGGTGCTAAATAAAAGTTGGTTTATTTTGCAGAGGAAGTTTGACTCGTGTTTCCAGCTGTATCTATGAATGATTTTCCATGAGATTTGCTGGACAGATTGGGGCCAAAGAAAAAAAAGAAAATTAGCATTTGGATTTTCAGACATTAAACAGCTTTTGAGGCAACACAAACACGCTGGACAGCGAGAGAGAAAGATGCAGATTTGATTCCGGTTCGATTTTGGCTTATTGCAAAACTGTGCTGCTCTCACGTCAGCCATAGTCTGTTGTTTAAGGAAATTAAACCCAACCTTCATGAATATATTGATGTATTCTCAAAACACGGCAGTTTTAAACCTTCCATGGCCAACTCTGCAACCGTCTTTAACACTTTAAAACTCAGTATTATTATTTTTAATATCATTATTCCATCCTTCCAGTGAATTAGCATTGTTTCCCCCTGCTTCCAGTGTTTATGCTACGCTAAGCTAACATTCTTCTGATGACAGCTTCATGTTTCGACATGAAAGTTTTTCAGTTGTTGTTTCAATCTTTAAATTAGCAAATATGCAAATTGCATATGCATATTAATTGTCTGTAAGAGTTTGAGTAGTGTTTTACAATAACATTTTGGGGGATTTCAATAAGATTCATGGCCATAGCTATAAAAATAAATCTGAAATTAAACCATAATTCCTTTTACAGAAAGAGAAATAGACAAAATAGTCAACAGCTGAGTTTGAAACAGAGGTGAAATGGAAAGGTGCAGCTGAGAGTTTTGTTTAGCCTTGGTGTGAAAGCATAAATGATGATTTGAATCCATCACTGATGGTTGGTAGCATTTCGTGTGGCAGTTCAGTTTAAAGTGTTCAGTCCTTCATGTCGAGTTAATTGACGGCTGTATTTGTTAGAGGCTAACGTTTTAAAACTTGTCTCTTGTTCATTCCTCTCCTGATAAACTGTGTCACCTCCGCCTGCTGCAGCACCTCCCCTCCAGCCCCGAGTCCACCTTCAGAGCAGGGAGTCCGCAATCCTTTGTTCACTTTGTTAACCTGGAAGCTTCCAGAAAGGTTTCTTTTTCTTTCTCCATCATCGAGGAGCAGCAAGGAAGATCAAATTCATGAATAATTTGCTGTTATTTTTTGTGTAATTACTCCTCGCTATTCATGGATTAGTATTGACTTATGTACTGTAAAAATCCTTTGGAGAGAATTTTATTGGAGGCACGAAAAACCTGTGATGCCTTGAATGCAACGCTGACAACAAGATCAGTGCTTGTTATGTCAAGTGTCAACTGTGTTCCCTGTGAACCACATGAATTTTAATTCATGCAGTCATCACGGGTGTCATCATGAGAAGAGCTTTGCTAAGTCAGAGAGCGTCACCGCAGTGTACACAAACAGCACTTTCAGTAAGAAAGGAAGAAATCTCTTTCACTGTCAGAGTAATTGTGATGCAGGGGAAGCCTCTGAACAAAAGATACAGGCTTTTCTGAATTTTTACTCGTCGCTCATATTTGATTTATGTGCCCTCAGCTGTCATTGTTCGCTCTTACAGTCGGATTGATGACATTCGTGTCACATTCGCACCCTGAGTCGAAGTTCAGTGCCAGGAGAACCCACGTTCTGCTGTACGTTTTACGCTTTCCAATGATTTTCTGTTTCTCTAGTGTCCCCTGAGGATGAAGACTAGAGACCAAACTAAACCAGATTCAAACAAATCTTGTTTTAGAAACAGCCAATCAGAGCTCAGCAGACAGGATTAAGAACGGGGAATTTCCCACATTGCTGCGTTCATGAATAACGGCCCCTAAAATGGTCAGGAGAAGGGAGGAGATTGACACCACTGGGCGTGTTATTTGTTAACAGCTCTTAAACTGACGCATTTCTCTGATTATCATCTGAAGATCTTGTCATAGAAGACGGAAAAATCACTGACTGGCTGGGGCACCAGTCAGTCACGTCCTCCCGTTCAGAGATCAGTTAACGCCAGCACACGCAGAGAAACTTTGCACCTCCTGAAAATCACGTCTTTGCTAACCACCAGTGGTTTAACTTGCTCACCTTGCCGCTGTGATGCACAGGTGTACTCCAGGACCCTGCCTGTGACATCACTGCGGTTACCGGGGCAACGACAGTGCACTTCTGACTGCACCTGTGAGCGATGGTGGCTGTAGTCAAAGGTTAAATAGACTTTCAACCAGAGCAAAGAAAAAAACCAAAAATAAAAACCAAAACACAACCTTTCAGCCTGGTGTTCAGTTCCAGCCATAAGCTGGTAAATTGAAGCGCTGGACCTCGAGCTAAAGCCGCCGGGGTTCAAAACGTTAAACACATTCAACACGTTAAACAGCGCAGGAATGATACGTTTATGCAGTCATGATCCAGATTTCCTGCTGGTGTAAGAGAGGAGGTTAGGCTTTTAAAAGGCCTTTGAACATTTCACACACACACACACACACACACACACACACAGCTGCTGTAGGTCCAATAACAGGAAAGGGGCAGAGGTGATGCCACTATGAGAAAGCTTAACTCCTGGTATTAAAGGGCCAAGAGGTCTCAGTATGAGATGATTACCGCCATGCGGCGTGTGATGATTATTCCAGCCTTTCCAACCCACCAAGGCTGTGGGTTCAAACCCCTCGCTTGATCCAAAGAGGTTACGGAAAACAAATTGCGCCCCCCCACACACACACACACACCCCCACCTACCCCCCGACACCGCAGCTGTTGACACTGCAGCACTGGGAGGGTGGTTGGTGTTGGATGGAGAGCAGGGGGTTGAAATGGAGGTCGACGGGACACATGTCGGCTCACTGGTGGAAACGAGCGGTCGTCTGAGCCTTGGGGCTCGGCAGTCATGACGGGACCTTATGAATGTATGAAAGCCACGCAGGCCGTCCTAACAAACAGATTCTGTCATTGGGTGGTAATGTGCCCGAGCCGGCGTGGCCCTGGCTGTGGGGGGATTAGGCTGACAAAGCAGCACAGTCACTTCCCTGATCACTGCACACACACACACACACACACACCCTGACAAACAACCCACCCCAGGGCTACATATCCAAACGAATGACATCAGCTTTCCCTTAATCTCTCCATATCTCTGCCCTCTCGTTCTCGTCCCTCTTCTTCTCCTCCTCTCTTTGCACCTGCCTGAATGTGTGCTACGATGCTGCCTGGATTCTGACAAAAACTGGAGTCGCTGCCCGAGAAAATGAAACGGCCTTCTTGTGTTTTCTCAGAAATTTTTTTGAGGGGGAAGCTCTCTGCAGATTAAAGTTGGTTGGCGTTAACGCTGGCTGTCAGAGTCTCCTCCACAGCCCTGAATTATTAGGGTGTGTGTGTGTGCCTTTCTTCTTCTTCTTCTTCTTCTCCTTTTTATTTCAACACCCTCCTTCCTCCTGCAAACATGACGGCTTTGATTCCCATGGACGTTGAGATGCGGAGCAAGACCAAAGGCAATCTCTTTTAGTGGCGTGCTGGAGGAGAACGGCGAAATAGAGGGCGCTTGAGAGGCGATGAAAGGAGGCATTCACATCTTCCCACGAGAGAGAGACAGAAACGAGGATAGAGGAGCTCTGATTCAATTGTCAGTGACAACAGATATCATGATGACATCCGTGTGTAGGGGTAGGTTGTTTTTACACTGTTTATATTTATCTTGGCTGCATACTGTATCACATGTGTGGGACAGGCCTGCAAATGCTCGAGTCGCATCCTGAATGTCAGGCTCACTTGTTGCTGCTAAGTTTTGGGGATTCGCCACCGACGGCTGGTCCCCGAATGTGTTCTCACACGGCACTTAATCAGTACAGAGAGCTCTTTGCAAAGACAAGCCGATCTGTCTCTGTCACCTGCGCCGAGCTCGGGGTTTTGTGTTCACGCAGCATTGACGGCTTAAGATGAAGGAGTCATTACTGGCTGTTAACTAGAGGATATGCAGGATGTGTTTGATGCTCCTGTTCTGTTTTCTGCATTTGTTGCAACAACTAATTTGTTACTTGATCACTTCATTATTTGCTCTATGAAAGGTTTGAAAATACTTAAAAATGACCCCCGTACTGTTTGACCTGTTTGTCCGCCCCCCCACAAAAAAAGAAGCAAAAATGAGAAGCTGACATCCGTTTGTAATGTCTGGCAGGTTTGGTTGAACACAGGATTAATAAATTAATGAAATCAGAACAGCTGCTGATTACATTTTCTGTTAATTTCCTGATGGATTTTCATGGAAGTCACAAACTCCACTCAGCCTCAGCTGCATGTTTTACAGGCCTTCATTAGAGCGAAGATCTCGATTCTTATGAGCCTGGTTTTCATGTCCTGACTACGCAGCAACTTGAGATGGAGTTTTTGACAAAGGAAGCGGTTCTTCTAGAGGTTTCTGATTCGTGGTCAGTGGCGCTAATGTGCTGAAAAATGCACCGAAGAAGAAGAAGGCTGCGAGCTAGCAAACGTGGATGGAAACAATTAAAAATATTGACTTGGTCAAGTTTTATGAGGAAGGAAAAGCATTCAGCACTGATCGACACCATAATCATAATTCCACAGGGTACCTTTAATGTAATCAGATTACTTTATTAGACAACTTTAATGGTTTAACATGCAGGAGCTTCCTAACAAACCAGAGTATAGACTGATCCCTCTCAGTCGTTACCAGAAGCGAGTGTCTTCTGCGTGTATTTTCTTCTTTGCTCATTATTTCGGTGTGACTCAGACGTTTCTGGCCGTCGACGATTCAGGAGAAAGACAGTTGAGTCAAACGCAGACGTTTTTCAGTTGACGACCTGCAAAATGAGACTCTGCCATACTTCCCTGCACGTTATGGTTTTAACCGGCAAAAATATCAGTAATTTCTATTTTAGAGTGAGTGATGTAGTAAATTAATTATCATTTGTACTTATACTTAAGCTGTTAAAATGTTCATACGAAAGTCAAATCTGCTGAACATGCATGATGCCCTGCCTGCTGTGGGCATCACATCTTTTAACTGCATCAATACATTTTCATCCCGTTTATGGCAAACTCTGATCTTTCTGACAGAGTGTTGCATTATCACGTGTTACAGCCTGTCCTCACCTGATGTCGTTTGGCTCCGGCATCACACCGACACGTGTGTTTGAATGAATTAGATTTCCAGCAGCCTTCCTTGATCTTCTTACACGAGCTTGAGGTAACGATGTTGCTGTGATTTTTCTATTCGCATCCGCATTTGAACATCCCATACTTACAGTAGTGTTCGCAGCGCAAATGGAGCAATATTCAGTTTTGAAAATGGGTTTTTGGTAGAACATGAAGTGTTAGTGCTGGTTTTCTCAGGCTGACAAGAAAAGGGAATATGATGCAAAACCTGAGCAATGATTTACTCAGAGGAAAGACAAATAAAAATGATTTGTTAAATCTTGGCAACGAAGTTAGCAGTTCTCCTACTGTATTTCTGCTTGTTTGTCTCTTTAATGCTCCTTAAAATAAATTATTCAGAAGAAACTTTGGGAATGCTGTGGTATGAAAACTGCAGGTTTAAGCCCCATGCAGAGTGGTTGCATTGCATTGTGAAGAATATGAGCAGACCAGCACATTAATATCTTTAAGTTTTATAAAAAACTGCCCTCCGTGATGATTCGTCTCCTCTTTTTGCATCCCCCCTTTCACCACCTCTTCGTCACTGTATCGGCCCTCTCCACTCTGTTTGTTCTCCCTTCCTCTCCTCTCTCTCCTTGGGGTGGGGCGCAGTCATCAATATCTCCGGCTGTGTCACAGGCGGTTCACCCAGCACCTCCTGGAGGGCAGAGCTATTAATGGAATTCAGGGGAGGGCGGCAGAGGTCCAGCAGGCTACGGGGGGGGGTTCACTGTCTGGATTCTCTGATCCATCCCACACTACCGGCTGTCAATAAGCAGGGGAGCAAAAACAGAGTCATCCTCGCTGAACTCCACTGAACCTAAAATTTCATCGAGTGGAGCAGAAGGAAGAAAAAAGACCAAGTCTGATGTTTGTGTCAAAGATGGGCGTTTTTTTTGCATCTTGCCAGGAGCTGAAAACATTCACAGTCAATATGATTAGACTGCAGATCAGTGATATTAACTTTCATCACCAGCTCAGCGAACACATCAGCCTCCTCTGCACTCCCTGCTCAATCGACTTTATTACCGCTTAAATGATATGTAATCACGGTTGATTAAAACGCGGCACTGCATCATCAGTGAAAAGAGTGAACGAGCACATCGCCACGCTCAAAGTGCAGCGAAAGCAGCTTTCGGCGGCGCGATGCAGCAGTTCGCCGTCCTCCCATCAGCCCATTTGCCTGCAGGCAGCAGGCAGACGCTGAATGGAAAACTAATCCATCCCTCTAATGCAAGGGCATTACAGCTGCCCGTCACTTCCTAATTGGCTAATGGCTAGATTAGGGTGGTTACAATAGGCAGTGCTGACGCTGTCTTGGCCAGTCATAACAGAGGGGTTTGGAGAGTGAAAAGGACAGGACTTGTCTTATACGTCTGGCCTGAGGCAATTGTCCACAACATTGGCCTGTTATAACAGCACAAAAGGACGAGAGGCTGGCTGATTCTGTGTCTGACCCCTGACCGCGGTTTACCCCGAAACCTGTACGACACACAAAGCGGGACCAGGTCTGATGCACCTGGACTTTATTTATTCGCTTCTTTACTCCCTCTGGCAGCTGCTGTAATGCAGCCAATGCACAAAATTTTATTTTCCTTTTACAAAAAAGTCAAGAATAAACCCAACCAGATGAATCAGAGAATGAGAATGATTTTCAAGGTCTGACGCGACTCAGATTGTTCAGAGGACACAGCAGCTGGAGGACAATTGCTGTCACTTAGTGCGTTTGAAATGCGTTTGTGGTAGAGGATGAAGCAAACAAGCGGGGAGGATGGAAAGAACGAAGAGGAGAGACTTTAGGAAAGACGATGCAGCCGATGGACCGTCACAGTCTCTCAACTGCTACTTAAAGTTTCCACCCAAAACTTCAGCAGTAACAGTAAAATAGTATTCTACCATTTGTTGCTGCGCTCCTTTAGGTGTAATATTTGTCGCTCAGTTCAGTGATTCACAAAGGCCAGCAAGTCACCGTTTCCTCAGCTGTGGTTAGCTAATTAATTCACCTGTCAGTCACACATCAAAAGCAGTTTCCATATTCAGTGTGTGTGTGACAAAACTGGTCACAACCAGTCAGACAACAGTCACGTTTACCATGTCGACTGTGTTTGTTTAGCATGTTAGCAGTTCAGGGAAAAGTTAAGAGCATGAAAGCTTTAATTCAATCTCAAGGGGACCTGAATGTACTGAATGTGTAAATTTGTCATACATCCAGTGGTTGTTGAGTTGTCGGCCCGACACAATTCACAGTTCACTGAGAAAGAGGAGGGGTTTAACCAAAGCTCAGGACAGGACGACCTGACATCCTTTTCTCCTTCAGACTGTCTCGCTTTAATTGTCTCCCAAAGTGCACTTAAATCTCTCCTTATCAGACATGCATAATGTTCCTTAATGTCCTGCATTACACCTCAGGTGCTACGATTCACATTCAGCACAAAACAAAAACATCAGAGGCAACAGTTTGTGTCACTGCTGATGTTTTTTCTTTTGTTTTGATCGTTTTGCTAAGTAACCGTATGGAAATGATTAGTCTGAATGGTCATGTATAATCATTTCCTCAGGGTCTTTACACACGCTTTGACTTCCTGTGATGAATGCTGTCTGTGACGCCTCGGGATATTCTCTGGATGTAAATCCTTTGTTTCAAATAGAGGCCAATGTTTCCACTTTCCAGAGATTGTCTGGGTCCCTGCTGAGCCTTTTTCATATTGCCTGCAGTTATCTCAGGTTCAGATTGTGCTCAGTTTTAACTTTGCAGTGTGCAAATGTGCAATCCGAACATAGAGGCTATGAATTTAATGTGTTTTATTAACACAGTCATAGCTCAGAGTGATGCTCGCGTATTCTGCAGGGGTGCAGGTATGAATCCAGGTGTTAGCTGCGACAGGTGCGTCTGCTAATGGTGCTCAGCTGCTCGGGTGAGAGCTGGACTCGGAGCCTGGAGTGGTTGTGGACTCGAATCTGGCTTGAGGTTGTGCTGGAGAGCAGCAGGGTGGCTGTAGGCTACGAGAGCCTCCGCCCACGCTACAACTTGAGCCGCTCTCTCATCCATTACACCCAGTGCCTCTCTTCATACATCCTGCTTGTGTCCGTGCTCGCCGCGTACTCCCACTGCCACAGTCTCTGCAGCCTTTATCATCGCTCTGTGTCTCGTTAGCTGAGAAGAAACCACTTTCCGTGAATATCTCCCACAAAGTTAAATTCACTGTCATGGTCTGTTTGTCGCCTTTGGACACCAACAGACCGCCGATAGACAGCCGTTTGTGTCATGCATCACCGCGTTTTGATTGTAGAGGGACAGTGGGAATGTTTGCCTTGTCCAGAAACGTAGTGAAAAAGATTTGTTTACTTAAAACCTTCATCAGGAGCAGTTAGGGGGACGGGAACCAACATGAAGAAAATTTCTTTAAGAAGTAGGAGATCCTCTTTTATACTTTGATGAATTATTTCCTTATGATTCTCCGCGGCTGCCGGTGGTCCCAGAATTTCGTCTTGCATTTTTCACTAAATATGTTTCCTCTTCAAAATGCCAGGGACCGGCTTGTTACACTCCGATGGATTAGGTTATGTAATGAGGTTGTTCTCCTAATCCGAACTTTGAGATACTCGGATCTGTGAATCCGGCACAGGAAAGGCTGACTCCACTGTAGCGCGGGTTCCCATACAGAGAGGTAAGCAATGAATAGCTTTAGTATTGGGTTTGATGTGATGGAAAATGTTCAGGATTATCGCTTTAAAAGTTTCTTCCGTAACTCTGAGAGCGCTGGCTGTTGATGTTTGTCTTGCAGAGAGTTTTAGGCCTGTGACACACCTTGGATTTATGAGTTGTCTCGTCCCAACACCTTTACCTGCTCCTAATGATGATCGGGAGGCTTTAGACCGCTAATCTGTCCTCTTTTCTGGAGTGACTCTGCACTGTTCTAAACATCAGTGAACCTCCTGGTTTTTTGACATAATCACGTTTGCATGCTTTGATGTTTGAATCAAAGTGCTGTATGTTTGGTGTTCCTGAGAGGATTATTAAGCACTTCTCCAACCTGCCTGATGTTTTCTTCCCTTTCAACAGTCTCCTCCGACATCAGAAATGAGTACGATCAAGTTTATCTTTTGAAATCTACATCTCTTTCTTTATTTCTCTCAGCCAACTAAACAGCAACCTGACAGACGGGAGGGGGAAAAACAATACTTATTTTTAGAATCCAAGCTCCCGCATGCTGACAAAATGATGGACGCCGTGTTTAACCTTAATGAGTTTCCCAATTTTCTGTCATCAAGGCATTGTAAATAATGATTACACCTTTCTAAAAATACCCAAGATCATTACTGCCGCACTCCACAGAGGTTGCTATACTTTGAGAATCGCTGATTTGCACAACCGGACTGTGACCCATATAGAATGGAGGGAGAATCGAGAGGCATTGTGGTTGCCTCCTTTTAGAGATTGTCACCCGAGAGAAGTCCCCACCAGAAGATGCTGCTAAATATAGTTCTGCAACATCAAAGGTCCTCTTTGAAACGTGTGTGTGTGTGTGTGTGTGTGTGTGTCGCTCAGTCAGTAGCTCTGGCTGTGAGGCAGGCTAATCTGACGGGTACATAAGCCCCCATGCAGGCAGACACAATCAAGAAACTCTCCACTTGAGGTGCGACACAAACGCACACGCTCGCGTATCCACACATGTTCACACGCTCACATTTCGACACAACACAACACTTTTGCTGTTTTGTTTTTTGTTTTCCTCCCAGCAAATGACAGCGTTCCCTGCAGCTCATTTGCTCTGACAAATTACTCAGTCAGCAGGTTCCAGTCTGATGTTTCCACGTCGAGGTCTCGAAAAGTGCGCGCAGGGTGCCGCTTCGTTCCGTATGATAAACATGTTTGACAACTTGATTGGCCTGAGAGAGAAAATAACAGACAGAATCGTCTGTAAACAAAAACCAGCCTGCTGCAGCCTCCCTCAGGTGAGCTGCATGCGAAGCCTTTTCGTGGCTTTTAGTTTCTTCACTTAAGGGCCGATTAATCAGGATATTAAGAAGAACACTTCAGAAAGGCTTGTCAGGCAGCCCCGTGGTGTCACTTGGGTTCATTCTGTAGTGATGACATCCTCGAATCCTTTCCTCACCTCCTTTCCTCGCACCTGCGACGCGAGCAGAGAGGAGTCAAGGCGACAGGCATTCAGAGCCGTCATTTTAAAAGAATGACGATCGAACGCGACATGTGGCACGGCATCGTTTTGTGACGCCCTGCCGCTCTCTGTCAGATGTCATGACTGCCTTTTACTTTAAATGAAATTCACAACATGGCACAGTGTGATAAGAACGTGTGCAGCTCATGCGTTGGCCCAGTAATCAAACTGTTTTTGACTTTCCAAAACTGTTAGTTACACTTTCCACCTTTCCACCTTTTTCATTCTTCACATCACTACTGTGCCACTTGTTCGTGTGCACAGAGGAGTGCAGCGCCACTAATAAAGTGCCTGAAAGTGTGCGATCTTATCCCAGTTTGTACAATCATCGCTTTGTCATTCCACTCTGCAACAGTCACCATTTTTCACTGGGTTGTGTGCGGCGCTTCAGAACGGCTGTTAACACTTCTGCCTTCAGACGCGGTCAGTCAACACGTCGTGCAAACTAGCTTGCTGCAAGTTATGGTCTCAAAAACAGAACTCTTGACCCCCCCTTTTGACCCCTGCAAACCCCCCAGGGCAGCCTGTCGCAGGCATCGTTCCAACCTCGCGAAGCCATGCAGGAGCCATTTCAGGCGGCCTTTTAAAGTCAGATCATCCCACACCACCTACCAGAGCTGATCAGCGGCACAGCTGCTCCCCTGCCGACTTTAAAACACACACACGGATACTTCATAAGCCGGAGTGAGGGTCTAACAAGTGTTTTTTTACGGGCTCCTCTTTCAGTGCGAACAACTCTTGCTCGGATGTGAAAACCCAGTCAGCACCTCGGGGGTAGAGTGGCTGCGTGTTATCACAGCCGGGATCAGTTTTAACAAGTCTAATTAGCGCACGGTGATGAGGAAGTATTTAAGAAGTCGTTTGTACCTCAGTTTAGCATCGTAAACACTTTGACTCGCGTTCTTTTTTGGGAGTGGGATGATGATTGCCGTGTCAGTGAGGTTGACTTAAAATGCTGCTATTACAGGGTAAAATATTTTCTTCACCGCTGTGTTGCAGTCAGCTGGCAGAAGTGCGGCTCGCCGTGAGGGAGTCCTCGACGTGCTGTCGGCTCCATGCAAATTGACTTGATTTCTCCTCTTGGTGTCCAAATTGCATCACTTAGCTTCTGAAATTGTACCTTGCCACTCCTGTCTACCTGCAAGCACACTGCTCACATTCTCAGCTGTGCAAGAAGGGAAAGGACAAAAAGGAATAAAGAGGGCACCTAATGAATAGAGTCGGGTCAGGGTCAGCTGCTACGTTCTGATCTTTTCTAAAACACTGACAAGGAGTCATTCTTACTTAAACTCTCCTCTCATTCAGCAGCGTCGAGGCGTTAACAGCTCCGGCGGCTCTAACTCTTCTCCTCGCTTATCTCCTGCAGGCACAACCAGGCAGCCCAAGGAAGGAGAAGTCCCCGGGGTGGATTATAATTTCGTGACCGTTGACCGGTTTATGGAACTGGAGAAAAGTGGAGCCCTTCTAGAGAGCGGAACGTATGAAGGTAAGGATTTAGTGAGGTCACGCTTGTGATTGCAGTCAGTCCTCTTTGTGGTATTGTTAATGTTTTTTTGCATGTGGGGTTCATGCAGCATCCCAAGGCAAGGCAAGGTGTGAGTGACAGCGGTTTGAATGAATGCTGAGACGTGCTCATCAATGCATGTCAACACGCTGTGCACTCACAGTTAGCTTCCATCCATCCATCTTTTGGCTTTGTGGAGAGTATCATCAGTCATGTAGGACACTGAGAGGAATATTCTGTAAATTCTGAATGAAGAGAAACCCACACACAAACACACACATGCATGCATGCTTGCAGTACCTTGATGTCGGCTCTCTCTTGGCCCAGTCCTTCAGCCGAAGCTGCAGTGGCTCTTCAGCTGCCTAATCAAAGCAAACAGACAATATCTGTCCTCTCTCTCCTGTGGTCAGACAGGCCCGAGGCTTGGATTTTAAACCACTTGAAAAACCTTGCCTGGCAGCCCCTGGTCTGCCTCCAACTCTCAGGAGACCCCTGCCATTATATAGATAACACGTAGCAGCTAACTTTCTTCTCTCCCACCTGACTGCGGTCTCTGTCGGCCTGCTGCCTCTGCAGGAAGGAGGAGGAAAAAAAATTGCAGATGGCCAATTTAACGGTTGGTTGCCAAAAGCGTTGTTAGATCCTAACAGCGAAGAGAGCTGCCTTCCTCAGGGAGAGGGAGATACTTTCTTCTGCCTGATCACTCGGCCATCATTTGTCGTTTTATATTTTTTAATAATTTAATGGCCAATTAGATGTGGAAGAAAGAGAGAAGGGGTGAAATTTAAAATGAAGGCTGTAACAAGAATCAGCCTGCTGTTAGAGCAGGAGAAAAGCCTGTGCTGTTGTTGCAAAGACCAAGACTCTCTCAGCTCCACTTCCTGCTAGTCTGTAGTACCTCAGATAAATTGGAAAGCATTAACTGAGTCACAAAGTGGGAGTGATAGTTCAGGAGGTATTAATCTTTCAGTTGTGTCCTCACTGTTTCTCAGCTTAGAAACACACGAGCCTGGGGATGAGTCCTCATTTACCCAAATCTAAAGATTAACATGAACCACAGTGACAATATTTACAGGAAATATTCCAGGTTATATCGGAATATGTCAGAATCTTTCTTAAATGTCAACATTAACCTCATATATGTCCATTATAATTCAGACTTTATGGTCTGTGCAGGAAAATGTCAAGATATGTCATATCTGGAACCATGAAGGACAAAACAAAACCTGCCAATTTGCTTCTGTATTGTTAAATATAAATCATCAAACAAAATTTGCTGACCTTGGCTCTAAAAGTTTTGGAGTCGTGATTTTAATCATGCTTTGGCATTTCTTTGTGATTTCTTCCGAGAAGTTGTTTATGGAATTCATGGAGGCTTTCATTTGTTGGCCTCAGTTTTATCAGCATGTAGGCGAGATCAGCGCGGCTGTCAGATGTGACAGCAGTTTTAACCACTTACTCCAGCTTCAAAGTCCGGCTTTCTGCGACGCTGCTGCTTATTTAGGTTCACACAGGTTGGGGATCACCTGAACCACTGTGTCTTCTTTCGTCTCAGAGGCAAATCTTCAGCTCATTTAGCCGCCAGGATTCGTGTCTGTGGTTCATCCCTGTAATCTTTACAGCTGCTTTCCTCCATTTTTCATCGCAGCCTTCATGTTTTCCGGAACGTGAACATGATGTTTCAATAGGTCTTTCCAACGCAAAGGGAGACTCCAGCAGATACTTTTAAAGTCTCTCTGGCCTTTCTTCCTGTTCCCAAAACCGTCTGCAGTCGCTGCTGGAGATTGTGTCTAAAGCTCGGGCCCAGTGCATTAGAATAAGCTCCATGGATTTTCAAATGCGTCGTCGTTTCATGTCTGATGTTTCTGCCAGGGACGTTTGAGTGGAGCCAAACCGAGTGAGAACCACTGCAGACCTAAACTGTGGCTGGTGTCCCGACAGATTCTGTGAAGACAATCTCTTCAACTTTCTTTCATGCTTTCACATTTTAAAATAGCCTCAGAGGCAAGTGGCGTCTGATCTTCCTGAAGAAAAGAACATCTCTCAGGCTTTGGCCTGACGTGCTTCGACATCTCGCTCCAGCGTCTGTTTTTCAAACGCAAAACCTTGCGATTGTCATGTGAAGACCTCCAAAAAGTTTTCTGGAGTTCGAAGTGACAGTCTAGTGTTCAGCTTGACAGTAATGTAGTTAACTCATTGGGTTTTGATGACGTTTTAGAGCTGTGGACCTTCCTGAAGCCACAGGGGAACATCAACATTTGATTTGAGGGCGTCGGATCACCTGCCCCATTGACCCCCATGCAGACAAAGTGAGATTTATTCGCTCAGGTTTGTATGTACATCCGCTGCTGAGATTTCAGCTGCCATCGCAAAACAAAAGACGTGAAGGAGAAATTGTATGACTTTTAAAGAGCTTATATTTACAGCAGTTTTCAGCCTTTTCTACCTTTTGATAGAAAACAGTTGACTCTAAGAAAATCTTCACAGCGACGCTCAAAGTAAGATATGAGGTTTTAACAATGACTGATGGAGAACTGCTGGAGGGACTGTGCTGCTGTCAGCGGACAAACTGAAGGACAATAAAACATAAAATCAACACTGAAGACTGGAAGGAGCTGTTGAGTCTGAGCCAACTGGAGCTCCCAGAGTCGTGCAGTCGGCTCTGAGCGGAAACTCAGCGATACGGTGGATTATTCAGTGGAAGCCATGCAGAAGTGCACGGTCATACAGTATGCCAGGGACATTGGTGCATGGTCCGATAAGTGATTGATGTGCAGAGGAGAAGATAGAATAAATCTGCAACAACAAATAACCCCCAAAAATGCCTCAAGACGAGGTGTGTGTCAGAGGTGTGCGCACGTCAGAGTGTACAAATCCTAACTGTTGGTCCACATAACTGGTGGTCTTAAACTCCTGTCTTGTGTGTCATAGATCAGCTGGCCTCTACACCACCTCATCATCCATGTCGCCGGTGCTGTGGTGTCACGACTGTCCACCCTGCTTTCTTTACTCTGTGGGCGTCTTTGCTTTATTTTTACTCTCTTTTTCTTCTCTCTTTTGTGATACACATTGAATTTATCTCCATGTTCTCTGTTGATTGCATTCTAACATTGCTAATTAGCTAACCTCTTGGTGGTGCTTAGGGTTCGTCCTCTGGGGACAATGAAAGTCTGCACAAGCAGTCAATCCAGTAGTCAAGGAGATATTTTAGTCTATTTCAGACGTTTCCATCCCTTGAGATGTGCTGTATTTACGATACAAGATGTAAGGTTTTGTTCCGTAAAAATGATTTTTGTCTGAATGTTTCTTCCTCCTCTTTGTCCCAGATAACTTTTACGGCACCCCGAAGCCTCCGGCTGAGCCCAGCGCTCTGCTGCTAAATGTAACGGATCAGCTGCTGCCGGGCGCCAGACCCACCTCCGAGGGCAAGAGGAAGCGTAACAAGTCTGTCAGCAACATGGAAAAGGCCAGCATCGAGCCCCCCGAGGAAGAGGAGGAGGAGAGACCCATCGTCAACGGCAACGGTGTCGCTGTCACCCCAGGTCAGTCCCGACAACAACCTCCACAGGCGGAGAGGCAGAGGTGGTTTGAGCCAGAAGCCTCGTCGTGACAGCCGGGGTCTGAGGTCCCGCCGCGGGTCAGGCTGACGTGCAGGAGGCGAACGTCTTGTTTGAGTCATAGCAACGGGCTCGCCTGGCAACAGGCGCAGTAATGGCCTGCTTTTACATGCATTTCTTTGAAAGCGATTGCATAGCGGATGATCGCTTTTAATTGGTCACACAAACATCTTCGTGTGGCGTTCTATGACCCGATATGTTAACTGTGAATTATAATTCAGTCTCCCAGTCAGTGATTACCCCTGCAGTCCAAGCTGTTTATGATTAAAGCATTAGCGCCTTTGCTCTCGAGGATAGGAAATAATTCATTAAGCATCATTACTGAGCACTGTCTCAGCACAGATAGCCGGAGGGCGCACACACATATATTGCTCTCCAACTCAACAGGAGCCTTCAGGCTCTTTAGAAATCAATATTAAGTGTTTTCTCTCACTTGCGAATCAGCCTCGTCCGAACCATCCTCTTTGTAAATTCAGAGAACGGGCAGAAAAAAATATTTAACATAGCACACAACAAGGCCGAACCTC
This sequence comes from Scatophagus argus, assembly GCF_020382885.2. Taxonomy (NCBI): domain Eukaryota; kingdom Metazoa; phylum Chordata; class Actinopteri; family Scatophagidae; genus Scatophagus; species Scatophagus argus. The sequence goes on along the minus strand of NC_058514.1, from coordinate 3,140,044 downwards.
TTGAGGTTGTCTTCAGTCGCGAAATGCCAGATACACACTTTTCTTTGTGCAGGCAACAACATTCAGAATAAGTTATTTACTGAATCCCGCCTGAATGTATTTTTTATATTGTGTGCATTGCAATCCGGATATGCACACACACACACACATGCACACAGAAACCCTTTGAATGTATCCCATGATCACATGATAAGACCATCATAAAGGAGCCTTTATGAGTTTGATTTTTGTGATTCCAAATCCAAACCCATGCTGTGGTCCTGTGACTTTCTAAGCTGGTTTTATGGCCTCAGGACAGCCGAGTCGCTCACAGCAGGCAGAACAGCAGGGACAGTCAAAGTGTTCGGGCACTGAACCCGAACACCGGTGCCAACACTTATTCTTATGTATAATCGCTTTTTTTAAAAAAAAAAATGATATGTACAATCTTTAAGGAAGTGTTAAAGGTGGAGTTCTGAGAGGAGGAAGTTTGGTAAAAGGATGAGATTTTGGTTTCCCTACCACAAGGAGCTCAGAGAAGGTAGGATATGGCGTCTTTCTAAATGCTTCCGAAGTGCTTAACGCCATGAGAAGAAAGAAAAATACAAAATACAGAATTAGCTGATTTCTTGCAACAAATCAGATAAAAGTAAGACAAAACTGGAAATGTAAAGATGCTGAATTAAATGT